>NC_069386.1:135077500-135677500 GCF_027475565.1 Acinonyx jubatus | reverse complement strand
GGCTCGATCCCACGACCCTGGCATCATGACCTGAGCCGAAATCAAGAGTCGGAAGTTCAACTGACTCAGCCACCCAGGTGCCCCTTCTTTTGTTTCCTTTAGCCATTTAAAACTGTAAAATTCTCGAAACATAGATTAAGTAAAAATGTAAAGTTCTCAACAACAAGAACAACAACAGAGTCCAGTTTCAAAATGGGGAAAGGACTCAAGACATTCTTTTTAGAAATGAGACGCAGATGGCCAGTGCGCACATGAAAAGATGCTCGACAACTCTAACCATGAAGGAAGTGCAAATCGAAACACGATGAGATGGCAGCTCACATCCATTAGAATAGGTACCATCCAAAAAAAAACCCAAAAAAAGGCAGAAAATAACAAGTGTTGATGGGGACGTGCAGAGATTGAAATCCCCCTTCCCTGCCGGTGGGAATACACAATGGTCCAGCCACCATTTCCAAAATGGCGGAAAACAGTGTGGAGGTTCCTCAAAAGATTGGAACTGGGATTTTGATAGGGTCCAGCAATTCCGTTTCTGGGTATATACCCAAAAGATTTGCAAGCAGGGTCTCAGAGAGTTCTCTTCACACTCATACTTCAAAGCAGCACTACTCACAATAGCAAGAAGTGGGAGCAGTTCAAGGGTCACCGGTAGACGAAGAGCTAAGCAAAACGTGGTCTAGCCACACAACGGAATCGCACTTTGGCCTTAACGAGAAAGGAACTTCTGACAAACGCAACGCTATGGACTGACCTGAGGACGTTACGCTAAGTGAAATAAGCCAGTCACAAGAAGACAAACACCATATGATTCCATTTATATATAAAGCGTCTAGAGTAGTCAAACTCAGAGAAACAAAAAGTACAACTGGGGCTTCCCGAGGGTGAGGGGAGGGGAATGGGCACTTCTTTCATGGGTATAGAGTTTCAACATTGCAAGGTACGAAGGTTCTGGAGATAGGCTACCCAACAATGTGAACACGCTTAACACCAGAGAACGCTGCCCTTAAAATGGTTAAGATGATACATTTCATGCATTTTACCACAATTAAAAAAAAAACTGTATAAACCATTCTTGGCTCGAGGGCTGTATGAAAACAGGCAGCAGGCTGGACTTGGTCTTGGGGCCATCGTCTGCTGACTCCTGTTCTAACAGAATAGAATCTGCCGAATTCTCCAATGCTTCCTTAAGACCATACAGGACGCCTTCGGAAGTCCTTAGGATGAACAGCATTTCCCAGTTTCCTACAGGGCTGGCGGGGGACACCTTTCCCAGCTCTTAAGCCGATGTGGCTTGTGAACTCTACAGCAGGATCGAGTGCGCAGAAACAGGTCCGGGTCTGGCCTCAGGTGGAGTCACAGAGGCCTGAGGTGAACCCTGACGTAGTGTAGCTGAAGGGGTTACAGGCGGGACTCCACCAACACCCCCCAAGGATTAAATAAGCTGGTGCATAGAGGGCTCAGAGCGGTTCCTGGCACGCAGTTAGCACGCGGTTCACATTAGCTGCTATGATTATTATCCAGGCTTGTGGCTTTAAATCCAAAATTCCGTTGAGTCTATTGATTCTATTGATTTACTGAATCACGTGTAAGACACCCTATTATACTACGTGCCATTTAGAAAGAACACATTTGAGGTTTCTGCCAGTTAAACTACGCGGTAGTGAGTTTTTTTCTTGCATTTGGAGTTTTTATGGCTGATGCACGAGAGAGCTTTTTAGACTTATTTTGGCGTGGATATTTACCCACATCTCATTCTCATGCACACATTTCATGAGTATATAAGTCAGACTGGCTAAGATATTCCTAAAATCTTTTTGCATCCAAAGCCCAACGTTTTGGGAAAACCTTTCGGCTCAGAATAGTCTGTGTCCCCTTTGTGTGTGTAGAATCATTCTCTGGTGCTCTGGGGAGATAGAATGTGTGAAGAGTGTCCGCTGTGGTCACTGGGATTTTCTCTCTCGGCCCACACGTAGGCAAGGGCAGCTGTGTCCCAAATGCCACTTGCCTCAAAGTGATTGTGTACAGTGTGGTATTGAAATACGAAAATTGGTGCATTTTTGAGCAAGCAACGCAGGAGGCCATCGTATGCCAGATGTACGCCTCCAGCCCCAATGCCTCCACTGAGCCCCCAAAATTGCCCAACTTGGCATCTCCACCGGGTTATGCCTAACAGGGTTCTCAGGGAGCATTCAGTTCCTCGTGCCCCTCCACACACACACACACACACACACACACACACACACACACACTGCTCCTCCTCCAGGTTACTAAGTGGCATCACCAACTACCTGCTTGGGTAGGTCGAAGATTTAGGACCTGTCTTGAATTGCTTTCTTCTCTCCACTGTACCTGTAAGGTTGACTCCTTAGCAAATGCATTCCAGAACTTCCTCTTTTCCTCCATCGCCACGGCCTCTGTCCCTGCCTGAGTCATCGTGCCCAGAGCAGTCCTATTAACACATAAATCAATCCTTACCACTGTCTGTTGTTCAACTCCCTCCCATCATGCTTGAAAAGAAAGCCAAGCCCCTTACCCCACCCTGGGAGGCAATGTGATCTGATCTCACCCGTCTGACTTCATCTCCCCCAACCCACCTGTTTTCTTGTTCCCTTATCCTGTTCCAGGTGCACCAATCTTTCTGCTGCCTACAAACACCAACACTTACTTCTGCCTCAGTGCCTTTGCATGGTTTCCCTGCCCAGAATTCTCTGCCTCTTACTCTGCCCTTGACTGACTCCTTCTCTTCCTTCCACTCTTAGCTTAAATGCCATCTCCTCAGAGAGCATTTCTTGACCACTCCATCTAAGTTTGCCTTGCCACGAACACACACAGATGCACACGTGCACATGGGGCCCGACCTTACAAACCTTGAGATCATGACCTGAGCTGAAACCAAGAGTCAGACACTTAACCAACTGAGCCACCCAGGTGCCACTGGATTTCCATTCTTGATCAACTCCTTTTGAGTCCTGACATCACTACTTTTCGCTTCACAGTGTTTTGTGATATATTCTAGAACTGTCCTTCTATCAAAATCAAGCTGATTGGGTTATAATTGGAAAAACATACATTTTTCTTTTCTTTTCTGAGAAGCAGTGCCCCACCCCCCATCTTCAGAGATTCCTCTTTTGTCAAACATGTGTCAACAGAGGCAACATTATCTGCATTTTCTTCAGGTCCCAGGAGAATATTCATTCAGGACAAGAAACTCATATTCTTGAACACCTGCCACATGCTCTTTATAATCTCCATCCCCAGCTTCTTTCTAGATGATTCACAAGGTCCTTTGACAGTTCTTTTTTTTTTTAATGTTTATTTATTTTTGAGAGAGAGAGCTAGAGAGAGCACATGAGCAGGGAAGGGGCAGAGAGAAAGGGAGAGACAGAATCCGAAACAGGCTCCAGGCTCCAAGCTGGCAGCACAGAGCCCGACATGGGGCTCGAACCCACAAACTGCGAGATCATGACCTGAGCCAAAGTCTGACGCCCAACGGACTCAATCACCCACGTGCCCCAGTCCTTTGGCAGTTCTTTCTAGAATTCTACTGGTCTTGATTCAAGTTGCTTGGTGTATGATGTGGAAGAATTAGAACATGCTGGGCCTCAATCTGGGTTCCTCACTGGACCAGGTACAAATCAGTCTCCCCACCCCTCACACACACACACACACACACACACACACACACACTCACACAGGCATGTGCACGCACCTGCACACAAATGCATGCATGCACACATTCTAGGTTATTGTAAAGTCAAATGAGATAACAACGTAAAGAGCTTTATGCAAGATGGATATAAAGCAGCTACTGTAGATAAGTTATTCTTCTTCTAAGAGATTGCATTTGCTTGCATGTCATATACCTAGACTTGTCTAGGAAATCATCTATGATTAAAGCCGAGCGGTAAGAAAACTTTAAACAGAGACAGCTAGAGAGGAAGGGAGCAGAACGTGACACATCCTGAGCATCTAGTCTGTGCCCAGCATTTTACAAGCATTGCTTCACTGACTCCTAACACAAGCGGACCCCCACCACACATACGGGGAAACCGAGGCATGGGCCGCACTGCTGCTCAGAGGCAGAACCAGCGTCTGAGATCAGGTCTGCCTCCTACGCCCAGGGGCTCTTTCTTCTTTATAATGCAAACATTTGTTTCTACAGTGTGTTGAAACCTTGCCGTGTCCCTGATGTTTACGAATTTGGGCCAAGTGCGGGGTATGGTTACAGAAGCTGTGAAGTGGTGAGGACAGACACGAGGGGGAGGTGGCTGATGGTGCGCTGGCCCTGTGCCAAGGTCATGGCAACTTGGAAATTCACTTTGAAGCCCTCCCTTCCGGTCCCCCCCCCCACCCCGCCCTCTGCTGGCCTCTGCAGGAGAAGGTCTCTTGACGCAGAACAGGGGCCGGGGGCCCCACCGCTTCCCATCCTGCCCCCGGCACTTCCTAGCGTGTGACCCGACCAGTCACTGAGGGCAGGATGGCCCGTCCCATTGTGCTTTCCCGCAGATGTAATGACATTGTGCGTGGGGGGTACCTGACACAGCAGGTGCCAGAGTGGTGAGAATACAGCATCCCAGGCTCTGATCTGGGCGACAGACTGCAGGGGCACAAGTCAGTCCTCCCGCCCCAGCCCTGCATCCCCTCATACACGCACACACTCACGCACGTACACACGCATGCACACTCATACATGTATGCACAAACACACACAAGACACATGCTCACACATACACACGCTCATACATATAGACATACACGCTCGCACATGCACACTCACACATACACACACTCACACACATATGCACACACTCTCATGCCACGGCCACTAACTCCCTGTGAAACCCAGACCGGCACCTGCCAACGGACACGGAATGCAAGCCACACGCCTCACATTAGGAAAAGGAAACAGAAACAATATTTTAAAAATATTTATTTAAGATATTTACATTTTAATATATTTAAAATAGCATTCCAACAGGCCATCAATCATGTCCTCACGGCTTGCCTGGGTCCGGACTCCCCGCGTTTCCACTGCTCACCAGCCGCGTGGGCGCCTGGCCGCCCTGCAGCACACGCGTCCCGTGCCGGGGGACCCACACGGCCTCCTCCTGACCCGACCGGCCGACCCCGGGTCACGGCCACCTCACCACGCTGCCCGCTCCTGACTGATTAGCAGGGAGTCCCCGCTGTGGCCGTTGCTGGGACTTAATGAAGCAGAGCGCACCAGGCTATAAAAATGTCGTTAGGCAGCCCTCCAGCCACGGGGTTAACCGTGGAAGTATTGAAAGAGCGCATTAGGGAGATAATCCGCTCCTAATTGCCGGAGAAACGAAGGGACGGTCTTGAAAGCGGACAAAAGCACAGGGCAGTCATTCTGGGCTGCCACCGCCCGAAAGAGGAACACACGACACAGGAATTGTACCTACAAGTCCGATTTTAAAAAGCAGAAGAGGAGACAGCTCACCAATGGCCAGTAAATACCTCCCCCAAAAAGAGTCAATCTCTGGAACAGTCAAAGAAATGCAAATTGAACCCCACGCCTGCCCCTTTTCACATGTCAACTTTGCAAATGCCTTTTAGAATCATCCCCAGTGCTGGGGAAGATGGAGTGAAATGAACAGTCTCGTATATTGCCAGGGGATATATAAATGGATACGGGCTTTCTAAAAAGTGATTTGGCCGTATGTACTAAGTAACTTCAATCTCCCCAGATATCAACCATTAGGGAACGATCAGAGACTTTATCAGTTGTCTTGTGCGGTGAAATACGCCATCCCAAAACTTGGTGGCTTAAGAGTTATATGTAGCACAAGAGTCTGTGAGTTGGCCAGGCAGTTTTTCCGATTCCTGGCGGCTTAGCTGATCTTTCTCGTGTATCTACGGGCAGCTGGAGGGTCGGCTGATGATGGATGGTACAGGAGAGACACTTCGTGGATCTCCAGCTACAGGAAGCGGAACTCACCAGGAGCCCGGCAGCCGTGCCCTGAGTGCACAGTCGCACTGAGGCCACCTTGCCCGTGTGCTGCATCCTTCAACGCATCCCCGCGGCGTGGACACGAAGCCTGGCCACCATCACCGGGAACCACGGGGCTGTTCTGACATCCATGCCTGGCTTGGCACAATCTCACGATGGTCTCCGTGATTCCCAGGGCTAACACTTGCGTATTTTCCACTGTCTCATCTCCCACATCCAGAATCAGGGTGGAAGAAGCCTACTCCGGAGCATGGAGACGGGCAGGAGAATGATTGTAACACAGACAAGATGCCACAGAGGCTTTCCGAGGTGCATTTGCAAGGGCGCTCATCATGTTATTCATTTATTCATTCAACACGCATCTCCTGGATGCCCACCATAGGCCAGGCACGGTTCAAGGCACTGGGAATTCAGTCGTACACAAATTGGCAGGCTCTGTGTTTTCACGGAAACTGTATTCTGGTGCAGAGGGGCAAATAAACATATAAGCAAGCAAAAGAAAAGATCCGAGTAATAATCATCATACGGAGGACGCAGAGAATCAAAATGTGGTCATGTGATAGTGAGCCGAGGCGAAGGAGTGTGAGCATTCCAGACAAAAGGAACAGATGAGGCAGAGGCCTGGAGGCGGGAAAGAGCGCCACAGGAGAGAGGCGGAGAAAGAAAAGCAGAAAGGGGCACCTGGGTGGCTCAGTGGGTTGAGCGTCTGACTTCGGCTCAGGTCATGATCTCACGGTTCGTGAGTTCGAGCCCCGCGTCAGGCTCTGTGCTGACAACTCGGAGCCTGGAACCTGCTTCGGATTCTGTGTTTCCCTCTCTGTCTGTCCCACACTTGCACTCTGTCTCTCTCTCTCTCTCAATCTCAAAAACAAATAAACATTAAAAATTAAAAAAGAAAGAAAAGCAGAGAGCTCCAGGGAGGCGGGTGATGAGGCACGTGTGTGTGTGTGTGTGTGTGTGTGTGTGTGTGTGAGATGAGGGCACAGAGGTAAGCCAGTCTCAGACCACGAAGGAATGCGGTTGGAAATTTCCAGAATGTTTTAAATGGGGGTGGGGGAGGCGATGGCGTTGTGACGTGGTCTAGTTTACATTTCTGGGAAGTCTCTCTGGCCACTGGGTGGATGGGGTTGTACTGGGGACAAGAGTGGAAACAACGGGTCGCAGGCTGCGGTGGTAACCCAGCGAGAGCGTGCACGGGCTCGGAGTATGCACCCAGGGGAGGAAATGGAGGCAGACTGGATTTGTTAGGGATACATTTTGAAGACAGAGTCTCTAAGACTTTCTCAGCCTTGGATTTGAGGGAAAGAGAAGAGTAAAAGTAACTCCCAGTGTCGCCTTCATCCACCGGGTGGCGGATGGTGGCTGGCTTGGGAAGGACGGACGAGGAGCTGGCCTGGCAATGGGAACCCGAAGTTTTGTTTGAGGCTCGTGGCATTTGAGGTGTTGTGGGACTTCCGTGTGCAGCCGTCACGTGCACGATTGGTGGTGCAGGTATGAGGTTCGATAGCGAGGTCAAGGGCAGGAGACAGAGCTTGGAGGCTCCTGGCCTACCGGAGGGGGTGTAACACTATGGCAGTGGCTGGGCTGGCCAGGGAGAGTGCGGAAGAGAGAGCGGACTGAGGGTTGAGTCCCGGGGACCCCGCCACAGGAAGTCAGGCAGGGCAGGGGCGACCCGAGGAGCCGACAGTGAGGACAGGAGACCAGGAAAATGGGGAAGCCGAGAGAAGGGAGAAATTCAAGGAGGGAGAAGGGGCCGTTCACTGTGCCAGATGCTGCTAAGACACAGCACATCCTAAAGACAGAAATTCTTGTCGGATTTGGCACCCCAGGAGTCATCGCTGCCCTGGTCAAGAGCACATCAGGGGATGCTGGCAACTGGAGACACGTGGGCGTCCGCTGAAGGTATAGAGAAGGGCAGGTGGACACAGCAACCCCAGGCCATTCGTTCGAGAAGCCCTACGGTGAGCGGGAGCAGAGAAGGGAGAGAGTCGCTGGCGGACGACGTGTCAAAGGAGGGTTCGTTTCATTTAAATGATGTCGAGCTGGTCTCCAACCTCCAGGGATCCACCAAGTGAGAAGGCGAAGTTCAGTGTCCGGGGAGATACGGGCGCCTGTAAGAAGCAGGTCCCTGAAGAGGCCGGGGGGGCAGGATCCCCAGCAGGCGCCGAGGGTGTGGACTCTGATAGAGCGGGAAGCGCCGTCCACGGGGGTGGGGGCCACACGTGGCGGCCGCTGCTGCATGTGTCAGCACACCCGACGATTCCGTTTCATGTGGCCCTCCCGCTAGACCGTGAATGCACAGCACGGTGAGGGTGTTTCACTGCACCCCCAGAAGCTATCCCAGCGCGGGGCGCCTGTCCACAGGGTGTTTGAGGAAGGAGTGATTCTCACATCAGTCTCCAAAGTTGATGTTAAAAAGGCAGGGAAACTCTGCTGTACCTGTAAAGCCAGCAGCACTGGGTGCACAGGTGATTCTGTTTCCTCTAGGACCTTGGCCTTCTCCGCCTCCCGTCTCTGCCTTCAAAGTCCCTCCAGGCCCACGGCCAAGGCCACCCTCCTCCAGGAGGCTTTTGACTCTTCCAGCTTCAGGAGCCCGCTCCCTTCCTCCAGCCTGCGCCAGAGCGTTTCTTTGTCTCCTCTGGCAATTCTTCCGCTTGACCTGGAATTACACCCACTGTATTTTTCTCTTGACTGCGTCTCATTCACTGATGTTAGTGAATGAGTGAACGGTGGGGTCCCTGGGGGTGGGGTTGTGTCCTGGGGCTTCGTTTGCAGGCCCCAACACGTATTCACCGAATCGAGCTGGATGCCTTCGATTCAGCCCTGAGTCCTCCTTCTGCCTCCTACAGCGCTTGAAGTTTCACACTTGCTCTGCAGAAAGGGAAGGGGACTTAATGATCGGCTTTGTGCAAACGGCAAGGGGACAGCTGCTCTGTTTTCAGTGCGGCTCTAACGGGGAGGGGGGGCTAAACTGGGCCCTGCTATAAACCCGGCCAACAGAGGTAGGTGTTCTTTCTCGGCGAGCCTCGAGGTGCTTGGGGACCAGGGCCAACCCAAAAGCCTGCCGTCCTTGCATCCCTGGCACCTGGCATAGAGCCTGGCCCAGGCTGGGTCCTCCACAGATGGCCGAAGAATTGAATTTCGGAGCCTGGAGGGCCCCCTGTCTTTCCACCACTGAATTACTTAGACTTTCAGTAATTGATAAGTAGTTTCTGAAAGATATACTTTAAACGGCCATTTAGGGGCGCCTGGGTGGCTCAGTCGGTTCGGCGTCTGACTTCAGCTCAGGTCATGATCTTGCGGTTGACAAGTTCAAGCCCCACGTCCAGCTCTGTGCTGACAGCTCAGAGCCTGGAGCCTGCTTGGGATTCTGTGTCTCCCTCTCTCTCTCTCTCTCTCTCTCTCTCTCTCTCTGCCCCTCCCCTGCTCGTACTCTGTCTCTCTGTGTCTCAAAAATAAATATAAACATTAAAAAACATTTTAAGGCCATTTTAAAGGTCTGACATGAGCTCAATTCTATTCCGAATTGAACCGGCTAACGCGGCTGATTTGAGGGAGACTCATGGGGACACAGCTTGGATCTGTTCCATGTGGTTCCAGAAGGCAGAGTCGAGACCAAAGGGCAGAGAGAGAACGCACTCCAAGGCAGAGTTTGGCTCTGACCTGGGACAAAGTGTTAGGATCGACGCTGTTTGGGATGGGAGCCGACCGCCTCACCAAGTACCATCCTCCCTCCCGGCCCTCCAGCAGAGCCCGCAAAAAGTGGTTCCATGGGGGCACCTGGGTGGCTCGGTCGGTCGAGCATCTGACTTCGGCTCAGGTCACGATCTCGCGGTTCGTGAGTTCGAGCCCCACGTGGGGCTCTGTGCTGTCAGTGCGGAGCCCGCTTTGGATCCTCTGTCCTCCTCTTTCTGCCCCTCCCCCGCTTGTGCCTTCCCCCAAATAAATAAATGCATTTTTTTAAGGTGGTTCCATGAATCGTTTTGCCTTTGGTGAGGAAGAGAGGGCACCTGCAAAGTCAGCAGGTGCTCTGGGGTGGCCGGCAGGCCTCACGTTGAGGGGATCTGAGGCCTCCCCTACCCCGGGTACCCTCGTCAGCACTCTTGTACCCTGAAGGAGCTCGTACAGAATTGCTTCCCACGCTCTGTGATGTCATCGCACGTCAGGGAACCCTGACAGCCTCACCCTTGAAATGCCAGGCCACAGGTCACGACAACGGGAGAGCAGAGAAAAAGGAGCAGGGCCCCTGGCCTCTAGGGAGCTCACTGACTAGTATGGGTGAAGAGGGGGGTGGGGAAAGGGCATTTTGAAGGCCGGGGGGGGCATTAAATAAGAATGTTCTGCTTTCTCCTCTTGCCTTCAAAACCAACTGTGAAAAGGGAAACAGGAGACAGACAGAGAAGATTGAACTATCAGCTTGATTGACCCAGGTGACCTAGTGCCAGATGTAATCTGCTGTCCAGGCCCAAATGACCATCGGCTCGCCATCTGCAGGCCTCTCCTCCTCCCGAGACTCAGGGCTCCTCGTGCCCAGCACACAGCGGAGATCTGAGTGGGGTCCCTCTGCGGAGCAGCGACACTCGCTCTGTCCCTCCTCCCAGCTCACTGACCTGAGCGGCCTCCCTTCCCCTCCTGCAGGAGTGACTGAGAAGCCGGAGAGCCGGGCAGTGTCCCCATCCCCCCCCCCGCAGCTTTCTCTCCTGGGAGTGGGGTCCACGCTCGCTCCCCTCGAGGAAGCACGAGGAGGGAGGGATCAAGGCTCCTGCAACAAACACAAGCAACAAGCCAGGGCAGAGCGTGTCCTGCATGCAGATCACTTAGGGCCGCTCGGGGAGGAGGTGACCACGGGTTGTGCCCATCCAGGAGGACTGTGGGGAGGGTCGGGCAACCCGTGGGTGACCCTGGCACCTGGGCAGCTCACCGAGCAAACGTGCCGTCCCTCTGGTGCTCCCATGCGTCTCGGACTGCACCGACTCTGCTCCAGTGGGTCACTCGTCATCCCCGGTCGAGGGAGATGCCCTTTCTCATGAAGCACCTTTCAACGTGTCGCTGCAGGGCTCCCAGGGCTGGGGAGGTGAGAGCAGGGGTCGGGAGGGGCTTCTCACTGCACCTGCTAGAAGTGGCACGTGTCCCGTCAATCACAGGCCATCAGCCAGAGCCAGTCCCCGGCCCCCTGACAGTGAGCAGGCGAGAGCGAGCGTGAGCACCGGCCGGGGTCCACACAGCCAGCGCCACGGACGGCTGCGGTCACCTTGCAGAGAAAGACTGTTCTGTGGCTCTGCAGAGATCGCGAGCGCTGGCAACTGGGAGCAGGGCTCCCTGAAACAAGCCCGATTAATGCTTCTGCCTACCAGAGGGACACTGAATGAGCTTCGACGCCAAACTGCTCAGAATCCCGCCTACACTTGGGAAAACGTCTGAGGGGCTACACAGGCTCGGATGCCAGGGTTTGAACCTGGAGTCCTTAGACCCTGCATGGGTCTAAGTTTGCTTATTATCATTATTATTATATAATAATAATATTATTATTATATATTGTATTATTATTATATTATATATTATATAGTTTATGTTATATTATTATTATATTATAATATATTAATAATTATATTATTATGTTATTAATATTATATATTATATTATATTATTATAATATATAATATAATATTACATATTATATATTATATATCATATATATAACATTATATTATATTATTATATAATATTATAATATATTATTATAATATAATATTATATTATTATATAATATTATTATATTATATTATATTATTATATATTAATATTATATATATTAACTAATATATTATTATATATTAGTTTGCTTTTTAAAAGGCTGAGTGGACAGAATTCAGGGTTGCCTGTGAACTTGATGGAGAAACATTACACGTTTATTTTCTCTAATCCCTCATGGAAATTTAGCAATTTTTTTTTATTATTAATACAGGCAGCAAACTGCAACAGTATGATCAAGGACCGAATTTGTCATGAGTGGAAATCACAGATGTGTTCGTGTCGGGTTACAGTGGTTGCTGGTCTCTCTAAATATCATGCCTGCAAAGCTCGAGTTGGAAATTACAATCGTTACGAGATTCGTCGCTAGAGCTAAGAAGCACGTATTAGTGACTGTGTCACATACTTTTATACTTTGATAACTTTATCTCGGTATAATGGCTTTCTGTTAGAATTCAACGCTGTTTATATTATGCACGTAAAACTTTGATTCTGAGGAGAGGCTGAAGTTTCAGCCCTGGGGTCCACAGCATAGATCAGGCTAGAACTCCGGGTTTACTCAATCTGAGAGACACAGATAACCCAGAAAAGCTCTAAAAGATCAGTAATGTGCAAGGATGCAAAAAAGGCATTGGATGCTCCTGGGATGCTAATATTTCTTTAAATCTTTCATTGTTTTATTTGTAAGCAGCGATTAGAAGTCATCTTCTTTGATGGGGGGGGTGGGGAGGGAGGGAGTGGCATCGTAGGAGGGGCAGAGAGAGAGGGAGAGAAAGAATCTCAAGCAGGCTCCACACTCAGCCCAGAGCCTGATGTAGGGCTCGATCCCACAACCATGGGATCGTGACCCAAGCCAAAATCAAGAGTCGGATGCTTAATCGACGGAGCCACCCAGGTGCCCCTAGCAGTCATCTTAAATGTTTCCTTTCTAACATTTGAATAGAAAGCACATCAATGTCTAGGAATATATGCTACCCTCCTTCCTCTCAGCATACCTTTATAAACAGTGGTGTTGATAAATGGCGTGCGGAGGAAGAAAAAACATTGATTTCTTTGTCAATATTTGTGGGGTACACATGCCCAGCACAACCGATTTCAGGCAGGCAACGTGACATCCTGAACACTGAGTTGGGAAGAGAGACACAGGTACCCCCTCTCGTATCGTATTTCTACCATACGGATACATTCGACGTACGTCACCTCGAGAACCCAGGAAAGAGTAAAGTGAAGTGAAATGATGAGAAAAGCAATGAGTTTTGAATGTATATTAGTTTGCTTTTTAAAATAATCAATTGTGGGGACCCTGGGTGGCTCAGTCGGTTGAGCGACTGACTGCGGCTCAGGTCATGATCTCACGGTTTGTGAGTTCGAGCCCCGCGTCGGGCTGTGTGCTGACAGCTCAGAGCCTGGAGCCTGCTTCCAATTCTGTGTCTGCCTCTGTCTCTGCCCCTCCTCTACTCATGCTCTGTCTCTTTCTGTCTCAGAAATAAATAAACATTAAAAAAAATTTTTTTAAAAATCAATTGTAAGCTTATGTGATTTAATTATTTAAGAATAAAATATGGAATTCATGTTTTAACAATTCAATAATTGAGTGCACAGAAATTCAAGTAATCATTTGAACAACCGGTTTGCAAAATCCCCCCGAATCCGGCCACGAGCTCCCGTAGGTTGGTCGGGAGGGCTTAGCACACCTCTGTCTGTTCCTGAATCTTCCTTAGAGCAGTTTGGACTCGGAAGGTGGACTCAGCTGAGACAGGTCCGAGCAGACACGTGTGCTCTGCTAATCGGAGGAGAACGGAGCATAAATGATGGGCAGGGACTGGATGCCTCAGCTGTCTTCTGGGGGTCCTGTTCCTGGGATCCTTCACAGTCCCTCAAGGCCACTAGGGTCTGACTTTGCCTAAATCAAAGTCCTACTGACAGGGGTCGCCCTGGGGCTGGGTCTTCTGAACAGACAGCCCCTTGGGTGGGATGTCAAGGGAGCTCAAAGGGCTGGCCCCCTGCTCCCGTCTCCCTACTGAGTTCACCCCTCACCTGTTTACCTGGTCATTGGCCCTCGCACAGGACTTACTCCTTTTCCTGAACGCCTGGCCCTCTGTTAAACTACAGATGCCCAAGAAGGAGGGTCCACTGTATACCCTTGGTCCATGTCTTGGGATCCTTTTGGCTCTGTCCTGGGATGCTTCCCCCTTGCTTCTCATGCACTCTCCTTGGTGGCCCCATCCAGTGGCCCATTACCTACATCTCCTGGACCCCAGGAGGCCCACCTGCCTGCTGGACAGTGCCACACCTCAAACGTGTCCCAAACCAAGCTCACCGCCTTTCTCCACGTCCTCCTCCCCGCCTGTCTGCTCAGCCCCTGGAGCCCCCAACCTTAGTGAATGACAGAAGACCCACTGCCGAAACTGATCCAGAAACCCCCACTTGTCCTGCCCCTTCGTTCTGCCCCCTCCCTGCCCCCAGTGTCCTTGCCTTCCTCTCCCTGACCTTGGCTGACACTTCTCCCTCACAGACCGCTCAGATCCACCCACTGGTCCCCAGGCGCCAGCACCCCAGCTCTGGGCTGGACCCTGGGTGCCTTCCTACCTCGCCCGGCCCCCACCCTGCACCGTCTGTGCTCTTCCCTCCTTCGCTCCCCCTTCTCACGCCTCCGGCTCCGTCCCCTCCCCCTCCCTACCCTCACCCACCCGCCTCCACACACAGCATGTTTCACAGAACTAGAACAGGCAATCCTAAAACTTGTATGGCACCACAAACGGCTCCGAATCGCTAAAGCAACCTTGAAAAAGAAAAAAACAAAACCGGAGGCATCACAATTCCAGACTTCAGGTTATATTACAAAGTTGTAGTGGTCAAAACAGCATGAAACTGGAACAAAAACAGACACATAACAGATCAATAGAACGGAACAGAAAACCACAATGGTGTGATCGGCGAGTCTTCAGCAGAGGAGGAAAGAATATGCAGTGGGAAAAAGGCTCTTCAGCAAATGGTGTTGGGAAAACCGGAGAGCAGCATGCAAAGGAGTGACACTGGACCCCTTTTTTACACCAGACACAAAAATAAACTCAAAATGGGTTAAAGAGCTAAATGTGAGACCCGAAACCATAAAAATCCTAGGAGAGAGCACAGGCAGTAATTTCTCCGATGTCGGCCATAGCAACATTTTTCTAGACATGTCTCCTGAAAAAAAAAATAAAATAAAAGCAAACATAAACTATTGGGACCGCATCAAAACAAAAAGCTTCTGCACAGCGAAGGAAACAATCAGCAAAACTAAAAGGCAACCTACTTAACGGGAGAAGAGATTTGCAAGTGACATATCTGATAAAGGGTTAGTATCCAAAATACTAAAAGAACTGATACAACTCAACACCCAAAAACCAAATAATCCAGTTAACAATGGGCTGAGGTCATGAACATACATTTCTCCAAAGAAGACGTCCAGAAGGCCAACAGACACACGAAATGATGCTCAACATCACTCACCCTCAGGCAAATGCAAATAAAAACTACAATGAGATATCACCTCGCACCTGTCAGAACGGCTAAAATCAGGAACACAAGAAACAACAAATGTTGGCGAGGATGTGGAGAAAAAGGAACCCTCGTGCACTGCTGGCGGGAACGCAAACTGGTGCAGCCACTCTGGAAAACTGTACGGAGGTTCGTCAAAAAGTTAAAAATAGAACTACCCTACGACCCAGCAATTGCACTACTGGGTATTCCCCCCCCCCCCCCCGCCGCGCAAAATACAAAAACATTAATTCAAAGGCATACATGCATCTCTATGTTTATTGCAGCATTATTTATAATAGCCGAATTATGGAAGTAGCCCAAGTGTCCACGGAAAGATGAATGGATACAGAAGATGTGGTGTATATACGCGATGGAATATTACTCAGCCATGACAAAGAATGAAACCTTGCCGTTTGCAATGACATGGGTGGAGCTAGACAGTATTACGCTAAGCGAAATGAATCAGTCGGAGAAAGACAAATACCGTGTGATTTCACTCATGCGGAATTTAAGAAACAAAACAAACGAGCAAAGGAGCAAAGAGAGACACACACACACACACACCAAGAAACAGACTCTTAACTATAAAGAACAAACTGATGGTTAGAATGGAGGTGGGTGGGGGGATGGGGGACACAGGGAAGGGGATAAAGAGCTCACTTCCCACCATGATGAGCGCTGAGTCACGTACGGAATTGTTGAATCACTATATTATTGTCCACCTGAAACTAATATAACACTGTATGTGAACTATACTGGAATTAAAATATTAAACTTAGTAACAAAAAAAAGAAAAAAAAAAGAATAAAGCCTTGTTGATAGAAACTCAAGTTTTGGTAACAGTCAAAGGTAGAACTCTCGAAGTTGTGACTACGTCCTGGGTACTGCTCTAGGCACCTGTATAGAACAAGCCACTCGGCACTCACCACAGCCCGCAGGAGAGCCACTGCTCTTATCTCGCGTCACAGGAGACTGAGGCACAGAGCAGTTAAGCGACGCACCCCCGGGCTGCAAATCAAGAGGGGTTTGAGGAACAGAGAGGCTGAGTTACCTCCACAAAGTAACACAGCTGCTAAGTTCCAGGGCTGAGCTTCCAATTCCAAGGCTAGTACTCATTCCAGAGTATCAGGAAACCCCCAGATCTACCCTAAGTTTGGGGTGGGGGGCAGTTCAGGCCCAGCCCCACCCACAGCCTTCTGGGCGTAAGCAAGCAGGAAACTAGATTACGAAGATGACATTTTAAATTGGACTGAGCTGAAAAATAAAACAAAATGAAAAAATTAACTGGACCAGGCTGGGCTTAATAACAAAGTCATGGGGTTTGCTGAGAGGTCGCTGTGAGAGAGACGAGGAGATCGGAGTGAGGGTGGCTGAGGGAAGCGCTGGAGGGAAAGAAAGGCCTTGGTCCGGCTCCAAAGGGTCAGAGAGAAGTCAGCCCCCCTTGGGCTCGTTCAGCATCCCTTGGTGGCCCCCCAGACCGCACTCAGCCTCTAGGGGGCGCTCCACCCACGTTTGCTCAGGTGGTTCTGGGAACGGAGGGATCGGCTATCAAACTCCCTTAGGCTGTCTGCGGGTTTATGCGGCTTGGGGTTCCGTGTCCAGGATGCAATTACAGAACCGTAATTGGTTTCTCAGAGGCGGTTTATTCCTCTAGTTAGCAGGCTAGGGTAGTTGAGGGTTTCAACTGACCCACATTGAGATTGCCTTGGGAGACGAGCCAGCTCTTTTTTGTAGCCCCAGATTTTAAATGCCTGCGGCCGTGTGGTTCCAGGCGGAAGGCTAGCCCCACGGGCCTCCCATCCCCGACGACATTAGCCCTGGGGTGAGAGCCCCGGACTCGGCGCCCTTCCAGAGAAAGCCCGACGCCCGCTTCATTCCGAGAGGCGGATTCCATCGCTCTCAATCCGGAGCTCGTTCGCTCGACTTTTGAAACCATCATTTGGGCAAAGTGACCCTGGCCTGTGTGAGTGGCTGGACATCACCACCACCTCCTTGCTCTGGTCGGAGACGTCATTCTCGAAAGCAGGCTTCCCTCGAAAACCACACTGGTGCAGTCCCAGCCGATGACCGTCAGGTCTGAGCCAAACGCTCCTGGTCCCCTCTGCCTTTGCTTTGTGCCTTTTTTAAGGCACTGGGCCCCCGTGTCTTCTCTAAGACCTGCCAGCTCACTGCCCCTCCCTACCCCCCCACGCCACGTCAAGCCCTACTCGTTTTGTTGTCTTTCCTGCCTCACCCTCTGACTTCCCACCCTGAGCAAGGGCAGGACGTATTTCGTTTTATTTACTCTGATATTTAAAAAAATTTTTTTAACGTTTATTTATTTTTGAGACAGAGAGAGACAGAGCATGAACAGGGGAGGGTCAGAGAGAGAGACGGAGACACAGAATCTGAAACAGGCTCCAGGCTCTGAGCAGTCAGCACAGAGCCCGACGCGGGGCTCGAACCCACAGACCGCGAGATTGTGACCTGAGCCGAAGTCGGACGCTTAACCGACTGAGCCACCCAGGCGCCCCTTACTCTGATATTTTAAATGCATCGTGGAGTTTGTCACCAGGTAGGCTCTGGAGATCTGGGGGAGTGACTGTATATATCCGCACCTTAGACTTCCCCACTTTGTGGCAAGTGACAAAATGAATGGGCTGCTGTGGGCTTAAGCGAGAAAGACACTGTCATCACCACGTCACGTGCTATCCCAGGATAACCAAACCTGTCGGTAATCTCATTTCCGCATCCTTCTGCAAGTTCCAGATACATAGACACCCCCAAAATGTAATGGGGTGTCCAAAGGAAACTCTAGAAGAATTTTTACAGCAGGATATACCATCCTCCTAGAACTTGGAAACAGTGTTTGGAGTGGAGGCTGGGCCTGGGTCCTGCCTGGCTCTGGGAGGGAAACGAGGCACCGAGCCTCCTCACTTGCATCTAAGATGAGCTGGCCCCACTGGTCTAGGACGCACCTGAAGGGACAGAGCCCAGCAGCAGCTGCTTCTAACAGAGAGGACGGTTCTGGTTCGTTTCTAGCAGAAATGCTTTCCAATGTACCTGTGCGTGAACTTGGGGTTGCCGAACTACCCATATGTGAGACGTGAGAGGGCACTCCTGGGGCTATGGAGGCAGATCTCATCCTAGAGGTGGGCAGAGGACCTTCCTTGAAGGAAGCAGTATCCTCAGGGAGGGGCTGAGGGGGCTCCGGACTGGGAGGGGAGCAGCCCTAGGATGTAGGTTGGAACTGGGCTGTTAGAGATGGCAGGGGCCCGGTGTTGGGGAGAGAGGCTGACCCGGCTATGAGGAGGCATCGAGGGCCGGGATAAGGGGGTTAGCCCTTTAACAGTCTCTGAGGTCAGATCTGAGCTGTGACTTCCAGGAATAGACTCTCTGGCAGCAACTATAATACCCCGTGTTGAATCTCTGATAATTCCGCGTCTTCCCGTGGGTCCCGTTTGGATCCCTATTTAACATACAGCATAGTACGGGCTTCAGGAGAAGAACCCAGTGATTCATTGGTTACGTGTAACGCCCAGTGCTCATCCCCACAAGCGCTCTCCTTAATGCCCAGCTGTTTAAACTGGGATTTGGGGGCGCCTGGGTGGCTCAGTCGGCTGAGCGACTTCAGCTCAGATCATGATCTCTCACGGTTCTTGAGTTCGAGCCCCGCGTCGGGCTCTGTGCTGACAGCTCTGAGCCTGGAGCCTGCTTCGGATTCTGTGTCTCCCTCTCTCTCTCTGCCCCTCCCCTGCTCATTCTCTGCTTCTGTCTCTCAAAAATAAATAAATGTTTAAAAAAAAAATTTAAACTGGATTTGAACACTGGCCTCTCTGGGGCTACCCTGACTCTTCCCACCTGTCCAGAGATGCACAGAGCCCCTCCCAGGTAAGCACCCCCCACCCCAGCCCAATAAGGAAATTTGATGTCCATTCTTCCCAGGCCACCACTCTTTGCTGACTCACTTGTAATTGGACTTTTGTCTTTGTCTCTCTCAGTGGGGGACAGACAGACCCCCTACCTCCCGCAAGGGCAGAGGCTGTGTGTCTCATCTCTGCACACTCAACAGACAGGACGATTGTTGGCAACTAGGAGGTGCTCAGACACATTGGTGAAAGTTTAACAAACCCCGGCCTTCGAGATATCCATGGCAGACAGACTCACAGCACCCTCAGTGCATGGCCCGGGCTCCATTTTTACATTTTAATATCTCTGAGATCAAGATGCATCTTATAATCACTGTGGCCAGTGGCATTTGCCATCCCTGCTTGTGAAAGTCAGAGCTTGAAGAATGTGGGTGAGCTGCTCAGAAGCAAATCCCTTAGACAACAGCGAAGCCCTCTTAAGAAACTGTGACATACGGGAGGCAGAATGATGCACTCCCCCCGCAAAGATGTCCACATGTGAGTCTCTGGAACCTGAGAATATGCTACCTTCCATGGCAAAAGGCACTTTGCAGATGGGATTAAGCTGAAGATCTCAAGATGGGAAGATCGTCTGGCTTGTCGGGGCGAGCGCGACGTAATCACAAGGGTCCTTGTGAAAGGGGGGCAGGAGGGCCAGAATGAGAGAAGTAGCTGTAACCACAGAAACAGAGATCGGGGGTGATGTGGCCATGAGTCAAGGAATATGGCCAGTCTCTAGAACTGGAAAAAGCAAGGAAATAGACTCCCCCCTGGAGCTGCCAGAAGGAACCCAGCCCTGCTGACACCTTCCTGCTGGCCCAGTGAGATTGTTTTTAGACTTCTGACTTCCAGAACTGTAAGATAATACATTCATTTTGTTTGGCCACTGAGTTTGTGGTCATTTGCTATAGCATCTTAGGAAACCAATATGGCGCGTCTCCCCATTTACCATCCGTTACAGTTACGGCGGATTCAGGTAAGACTCGTCAATGAAGGATAAAACTAAGGGGCGAACATTTAATGAGAAACAGGATATTTACACAGTCTCCAAGTACCTGCCCACAAGATGTTTATTAATTACAGAGGGGGGAAAATGCCTATTTTTTAAAAGAAATATTTTATATTATATATAGCATTTTTTCCTTTTGTGGTAAAAGACTTTATTGATAAAATGGGGGCATTTGAATAAGGTCTGTAGGCTAGGTAATAGAATTGTATGCCTGGTATAGAGTATTGTATACCTGGTATTTGTTTTTGAGAGGCAGAAACAGAGAATGAGCAGGGGAGGGGCAGAGAGAGAGAGGGAGACACAGAATCCGAAGCAGGCTGCAGGTGCACGCGCACATGTACTTGAATGATAAATAGAATGTGAATAAAGTAAATAAACCTTCGGGGATCTGAGCGAAACACATAAAGGAACTCTGTATTATTCCGGCACCTTTAGAAAAGGAATAAGTTTGACATTATTCCGAAATATAAAGTTCTGTAGAAAAAGAAAATGTCCCGTCATAACACACTTTGCACAAAGGAGATCCAACACTCTGAGTTGAAAAGCGACTCAAAGAATTGGAGCCTGAGTGTGAAGACATTTCAGGAACGCCTAGCCAATTAATTTCACGTATATTTTCTTTTCTGGGTCTGCAAAACGGTAACAAATGGTCAGTCCGTGTCTAAACAAGTTTAAAAGAGTTCTTATGGTAAGTTTACCAAAAAATTCTAAAAGCTACAGGAATCCTGTGTCACAGTTCAATTGCTAGCTGTTTCTCTTTCTTAGCGGTACGTGAAATAAGGCTATGTCTTTGAATTGGAAAAAACTAAGGTAAATGAATGTTTTTAACCCAGACTGTGATTAGAACAGGTGACCTTGGGTAAAGTCACTTGGACCATATTTTCCTCCTCAATAAAACCAAGTGACAACATTTACGTGCAGAGCCGTCGGGAGGATGAAAGCATCATTATACTGATATTGATGATGTCAGTAACAGTGACATTTAAGCCAAAATGTCCACCTGCCAGTCACTACACCAACCAAGGAATACTGGTACAGAGACCGGCAAAAAACAGACGCTCAGTAAACGGTAGGGTTGGGTAGGAAAGATCATTTCCCCTCTACATTTTTAATTTCTTGGCTGAAACCTCTTGTAATAAAAAAACAAAACAAAACAAAAACCCAGATTAATGAGAGAATAAACAGAAGTTAATTAGCACGTCTACCTCGCGAATCTATGGGAGATGCCCAGGGAAACTAAGTCCCCAAGATGGCCCAAGCCGCCACCTTAAACACCATCTGCAGTTAAAGACAAAAGGTAGAGGTGAGGGGGCTGGACTGGGGTGGGGGGCAGTTGCAGGAGGTGAAAAAGCCTGGTAAACAAGGGCGAGGTTGTGGTGGCGTTCAGGTCGGTACCTTCTCCACTGGTAAGTTTCTCAGGATTTAGAGTCCTTCTCCTCTTCCTGGTGCAGCGAGGGAGACACCCTGACCGTCGGAAATGTCAGGTTTTCTTTATAGGTACAAATGCCCCTTAGAAGAGGGTAATGTCCATCTGGTTTTCAGAGCTTCTTCTAAAATAATCAAAATAAATCCGCTCAAAACTGATCAGCTCAAAAAATTCCTTACGCCAAAGAAGCATATTTGGGGGGTGGGGATCCTGCTACTGAATCAGCATTACAAATTTAACTTGTACTAAGATCAGGCTGTCTAGAAAAAAAAAAAAAAAAAAAAAAAAAAAAACAAAAAACTGCTTTTACTCACTTAATGTGGAATGAATTGAGTTTTTCTCCCGAGCTCTCCCCACACCCTGGTCAGCAGGCAACAATATTATTGGGATCTGATCTGGAGTTTTCAGAGTTCTGAGCTTGCAACTAACGTCTCAGTCTTTCCGAGATACCTGTTTTCTCAGCTGGCCTATTTCTGCCTCTGCAGTCTCCCTAAGGTGACATCTGGTGAGTGGGGGAGAGACGCGTACCATCCCTGAGGTGTTGGGGGAGCTGTAGACTGGATGCTCCCGTCCCCTCAAATTTGTATGCCGAAACGTCATCCCCAATGTGATGGGTCTGGGAGGTGGAGTCTTCGTGGGCGTGATTAGGTCATGAGAGTGGATCTCTCAAAAATGGGATCAGGGCCCTTATAAAAGGACCCCAGAGGGCGCCTGGGTGGCTCAGTTGGTTGGGCATCCGACTCGGCTCAGGTGATGATCTCGCCGTTGGCGGGTTCGAGCCCCTCGTTGAGCTCTGTGCTGACAGCTCAGAGCCTGGAACCTGCTTCAGGTTCCGTGTCTCCCTCTCTGCTCCTCCCCTGCTCACACTGTCTCTTTCTCAAAGATAAAGGAACATTAAAAAAAAATTTTTTTTTAATAAAAGGGACCCCAGAGAGATCTCTGGCCACCTCTGCCATGTGAGGACAAGGCAGGAGGACAGTAGACTATGAGCCAGGAAGTGAGCTCTCTCTGAACTCCCAATCTGCCGCCCCCTTGATCTCTGAGAAACAAAGTCTCTTGTTTAAAAGCCCCCCCAGTACTCTGAGCAGCCTGAGTGGACTGAGATGGGGGTAGAGGCCGTGACCTGTCCTGAGCCCAAGGCGTTGGTGGACCTCCTCTGAGCTCTAGCATCAAAGCTGCTGGAGGGCAGGGTTTGTTCAAGGTCCTGGGTTGCTCCGGCATCACCCGTGGCTCCCACCCTCCAGCCAGCCCACTGACTCGAGCGTCACCTCGCCCTGCCCAGGACAAGCTCTCTGGTGGTGCTAAAACTCGGGGTGCCCTTCAACGGAGCCTCTTGGCATCTTTCGGAGGGTGGGCACCAGGGGCTCAGCGGTCAGCCTCCTCTTTGCCTTTCTGACATTCTCACTGACCCAACACTTGCCAGGGTCCGCCAGCCTGGGGCCCTCCACCCACTGGCTCACACCCCCTTCCTTCTCTCCCACAGTCCTCCAGGGCCCGCTGCCTTCTTTGTCCTACTTCACCCATCCTCCAACCTGCATTCTCCATGAGGGCCTGACCCCGCCCACACAGACCGCTGGGGCCCTGGACTGTCTCCAGGCTTTGCCCTTGATATGCTAACGAGGGAGATAAAGGAATCCTAGCACATCCTCCCTCCTTGGGAGCTTTCCAAACCAGGTTGCAAAGCCTCTCCTGCCTGGGAGCAATAAACCTTCTGGCTCCCCTGGAGGAAGCAGCTACAGGGCAATTTGCCTGAAAGAGGGAAGTGAAAATGCATTGGTTTAAATTTACAAAGAGATTATCCTTGGGACACTCTTATGGTAATTATGGCCCTTGGGAGGCCGAGGTGAGGTCTCCAGAGGTCCACAATGAACTTCAGGCAGAGCATGTGCAAATTCCTGGTAAAAATCACTAGGACAGCAAGATGTGAAGGAAAGCAGGCAGAATTCTGCAGCTGGGGGCCTGCCTTGAACTCTCCAGAGCTCACGCACCTCCTCTGATTTTGAAATTCAGGCTTTGGAAGAGGTCATTTCCAGGGGCTTTAAACTCAGAGGTTCTCTGACCAAAGGTTCTAATTCCACGCGTTTCACATTTCTGATCGAAGCTGCCAAGATACAATAAAAATTCAAGCAATTGAAAAATTTCAGGGTGTGAGAAATAAACCCACCGACCCAATCAGAGGAGGGATGTGGAGACTTGGAGCACAGTGAAGGGAGGATTTAATCAACATTCTTGCAAGAGCAGGTGTCTGAGGGACAGGCAGACTCAGGGCAGGTTACAGCATACAATTTATCTCCTAGCGTGAAGCCCCTCCCCTGGTTCCTCATTGGCTGAGCACTACAGAGGTAAGCCCTCCCCTGGTTCCTCATTGGCTGAGTACTACAGAGGTCACAGCCTTACCCGAAAGTCTCCTATGCCCATGTAAGGCAAAAAGTAGTCTGATTGGAACCAATGTACATTCCTTGAGGTGACTCAGGGACTTCAGGTCTCTGGCGCATGCTCATTGCAAAGCCCGTGAAAAATAAGCCCATGAAATGGAGAGGGGAAGAGGAACCAGGAAGTGACGTATCTAAGGGTTTGTGACTCCAGTGTGTGTGCGCGCGTGGGGGGCGGGGGGAGTTGTACATATCTCTAATAGTTTGTAAACCTACTGTTAACTAGGCAGCACAGCTTTTATTTGGTATTTCTTTTTAACGCTTTTTTTATTTTTTATTTTTGAGACAGAGAGAGATGGAGCACGAACGGGGGAGAGGCAGAAAGAGAGGGAGACACAGAATCGGAAGCAGGCTCCAGGCTCCGAGCCATCAGCCCAGAGCCCGACGCGGGGCTCGAACTCACGGACCGCGAGATCGTGACCTGAGCTGAAGTCGGACGCTTAACCGACTGAGCCACCCAGGCGCCCCTATTTGGTATTTCTAATAATGAATCATCTCGCTTACTTTGCACATGGGGTCCGTTAGGAGTTGGGCTCCCAGGTTCTGCCAAAGTTAGCTCCTACAGGGCCTTGGGGCAAACCAGGAGGAGGAGGGGTGGGCTTAGATGCTGGAGGCTGTCAGGGCAGGTGGACACAGTGCAGAGAGCCCAGCTGCAAGGGAAAATGGACCAGGATGAGGGGACAGGAAGAACCGAGTGAGGGTGTTCAGAAAACGTAGCCCAACAAGTACTGAACCACCCACTCTTGTCTGTTCCTACCGCTGGCCGGCCAGGAGCTGGGCGGTCCTCCCCGATCTGTCACACTGCCCCACTCTGGGTACCCCTCCTCCCCGACTCAGCAGCAGGGAGCCCACCGCCCTCCCTATTCCCTCTCACCAAGATGGAGACCCGGGCCCTGCCTGGTCTGGCGCACTGGCTCTAACCCCTGATTGCTGTGAAACTGTATAAAGTCTCTGGACATGAGGGACTCCATTTCTGAGAAAAGCTCCACCTTCCTTTCTAAAACCAATGGTTCAGGAACTCTTGGACTGGCCAAAAAGACCTTCGGACTGGGCCGGAAGCGGCAACTGTTTCACAAGTCAGCTGCTCCTAAGCCAACGGGACAGCTGGCACCCTGACCATAAAATGGTTGCTGTGAACTTTCTGAGGGCAGCCTAGTTCACTCACGCACGACGGGAATATTTGCAACACCCATAGATCAGATGGTTGATGTGCAACCAACGTGGCTCATCTCCTTAATACTAATTGACCTTTTTTGCCCTTTTACCCAAGGCATGTAGTTGTACCCCCATTGTCCTTCTCATAAACACCCCTTGCTTCCACCCCGCAGGCCAGACACTATTTGAGTTTCCAGCTGAATCTGTGCTCCCTGGGTTGCAATTCTTTGATCCCAAATAAACGCTGGTTTGCCACTCACTGTGGCTCTTTATTTTCAGGTCGACACTGCAGGTGAGAATCCTGCTGGCCCTATCCCAAGAGATTCTGATTGCGTTAAGCTGGGGTGGGGTGATTCGAATGTTCGGCAAGGATGGAGAACCCCTGGTTTGGCCGCGTTTCCAGCACCAGTCATCAGTGCTCGCCTTCCCCTTGGACCGACCGCGTGTGCTTGTTCATCTCTGATGCCCAGAAACCCCCCTCACTCATCAGACCTTGGCTGGACCCGTCCTTCCCCAGGGAAGCCTTCCCAACCTGTGAGGCTGGATCACATCGTCCTCTTTCCTGCTGTACTCCTCAAGGTCCACTTAGGGAAGCAGAGACCACTCTAGGTGTTTCAGAAAGAAGGGATTCAAATATGAGAATTGACTACACAGGTCATGGAAATACTGAGAAGCCAGAGGACGGTGTAGCAACAGCGGGGAGCCGCTACCACACTTGGGGCCAGAGGGCTAACAGATGCGCCCCAGAAGCCAGAAGCCAGGGCAGGATGGCAGGAGCTAGAATGCATCCAGGACCACGGAGGGAGGGTCTCTCTGACAAGAGACAGAGGCAAGGAGAGAACGCTGCCATCGCAGAGGATGCCACCCATATCCCAGAGAAAGGGAAAGAAAATACCCTGGCTCCTCCCCTCCTCCCACCTTCCAGTCTCCCACCAGTGCCTCCCATTGGCCCAAACTACCAGGAACCCAAATGGCAAGTGAGCCTAGGAAATTTAACTCTACATGATACCAAGCAAAGCAGACATTCTAGTTACCTATTGCCATATCAAACCACCGTAAAACTCAATGATTTACAACTATTATTATCACTCATGATTTGGGGGGGTGAATTGGGCTCAGCTGAGAAGTGGTCACTTGGGCTCTCTCATGCAGTTTCAGTCAGACGGTAGCTGGGCTGCAGTTACCTAAAGGCTGGATCAGGCTAGGTGTCCCAGATAGTGCAGTCATGGGGCCCCCAGCTGATGCTGGCTGTCAGCTAACCACTCAGCTGGAGCCATCAACCAGAACTCCTCCATAGGGCCTTTCCATGGCCTTGGGGCCGGCTCACAGCCTAAGGGATGGGTTCCCAAAAGGATTTCCCAGTAGGCTTCTCATGACTAAACCCTGGACCCTATCTCTACCGTATCTATTAGTCAAAGCGCAAATAGGATTCAAGGTGTGAAAAGAATAGACTCTACTTACCGATGGGAAAACAGCATGTACGCACAGGGAAAAAGAGAATTAATGGTGACCATCTTTGGAGGCAAGCTATCACCATCCAGTTTGTAGTCACGACAATTCACATCCCTTCACGAGCAAAACTTATTCCTCCCCTGCCAAGACATGCAAACTTCAATCCTGTTATGGAATCAGATTGAGGCTCAAGGTCTCAAACACCACCATATAAATCAGGCTGTGGTCTGAATGTTGGTGTCCCCCCAGTTCATGTGTTGAAATCTTACCCCCTAAAGGGGATAATACATGGAGGTGGGGCCCTCGGGAAGTGTCTAAGTCATGAAGGTAGAACCCTCATGAATGGGATTAGTGCCTTTATAAGAGGTCCCAGACAACCCCTCCACCATGTGATGACACAGAGAGAAGTTATCAGCTTTCAGTTTTCATTTATCAGCCTTCCCCAGAATGTGACCCTGCTGGTGCCTTGACCTTGGACTTGCCAACCTCCAGAACTGTAAGCAATACATGTCTGTTGTTTTTAAGCAACGCCCCCCCCCCCCCCCACCACCACCAACAGTCTGTGGTATTTTGTTAAAGCAGCCTGAGCAGATTGACAAGGCTCTCCTGGTCCAGCTGCTCAAGTAATGTTCCTTGCAATCTAAAGACCGGAAGATTACAGAGACAATTATGTGGCCCCTTCATATTCCCATTCCCAGCAGACAATGGTTAGACAGGCAGAAAATATGTGCAGTGACACTCCCAATCCAGAGGGGTGGGGGAAATAAGGCTTTGGGGGAGTGGGAAATACACAGGGGTCCCTGGTCCATAGCAATTCTGAAATGCAGCTGGGTACACATCACCAATTCCCTGATGAAAGCCTAGTCCTGCTCCCTGAGAGTGCTCCCCCATGACTCTGGATTCTTGGCTCTGCTCTCTGGTTCATCTTGCCTTTTCCATCGAAAACAGCCCCATGTGTACAGCTTTCTCAGGCTTCCTCCTGCCTATACTATTTTCAGGGCCAAAAGGTGTCTTGTCATTTTGAACTGTCCATCCCTCCATCCAAGCTGATACACTTCCTCTAAAATTTATATGGGTTTCCTATTATCATATTAGAAACTACACATTTCTTTCTAGGATATACCCTTCTATATCATGGGCTGTTCATGGGAATGCTGTATTCTTAAAGACCTTGTTGTCTAGCAGAGATGATATAATGGAACCCCCTAAGATTCTTAAAGTTTTCCTGTCTAGCAGAGGTCTACATATCCTCAAATCTTTCTGATATCTTTTTTTTTAAATTTTTTAAATGTTTTTATTTATTTTTGAGACAGAGCATGAGCAGGGGAGGGGCAGAGAGAGAGGGAGACACAGAATCCAAAGCAGGCTCCAGGCTCTGAGCTGTCAGCACAGAGCCCGACACGGGGCTCGAACTCACGGACTGTGAGATCATGACCTGAGCCGAAGTCAGATGCTTAACTGACTGAGCCACCCAGGCGCCCCAAATCTTTCTGATATCCTAAGAAAGGGTCTTTTGCTTGCACCCCGGACTTCATTTCACCTTGACACACCACCTGTCACTGACATCTTCCTGATTTGATCTTGGCCGTGGGGCCATTTCTTACTTTGACAACATCTGGTCCTTTGGACAGATTGCCCTGAGCTCTCTCTACTTCCTCTAAATTCTGTCTGAAAACTGAACAGTTCCTTTTCACGTTGAGCTCATTTTTCCGTATCCATATCTTCTCACACGTGGCGAAAAGAAGCCAGTTGGCACTTTTAGTGTTCCACCTGCAAACCTCCTTAGCCAGATCTGTAAGTTCATTAAGTACTTTCTGCTGTCGCTGCTGTTGTTTTTAGAGAGATAGAGGGAGTGAGCGCGGGGTAGGGGCGGGGGGGGGGGGGGGGAGAGAGAGAGAGAGAGAGAGAGAATCGTAGGCAGGCTCCATACTCATTGCAGAGCCCAATGTGGGGCTCGATCCCACAACTCTGGGATCATGACCTGAGCTGAAATCAAGAGCTGGATGCTCAACCGACTGAGCCACCCAGGTGCCCCCATTAATTATGGTTTTTATGTTCCAAGTTGGCACAGGCAACCACCTCACCAACCGTTCTGCCAGTAGGTAAACCACATCTCTTTTCCTCCCGTCTCCAGTTACAATTTCTTCACTTCCTTCAAGCCTTCATGACAGTCTCTGGAATCCTTCCACGCCAGTCCCAAGCAGAGCAGCACCTCATTCCCCAGTTCCAATTACTTTTCTGCTTACCTGTTCCTGTGTAAGAAACCAACCCGGAACTTAATGGCTTACAGGAAGCTCATTATCCTTCATCCTTCTGTGCCTTGGCTGGGCTCACCGGGGATCTCTTGTATGGTTACAGTCCAATGGCAGCTGGGGCGGTCAGCCATGTGGCCTCCCCCTATGCCTTGGGCTTCTCATGGTGTAATGGCTGGATTCCAAGAGGGAGTGTCCAAAACGCAAACGATTTTTTAAAAACTCGGAGGAAGGTTTAAGACTTCTTATGGTCTAGTCTTAAACATCATTTCCACCGTATTCTTTGATTTCCAGAGCATCGCATTCAACCAGACAGAGAGTCACCTGGAGAAATGTACCCCGTCCCCCCCCCCCCCAGTGGGGGAGTGTCGTGTAAGTCCAGGGAAGAAAGGGACTGACAGAGGCCATCCTTGGAGGCAAGTTACCACAACACAGGGGGACAGGCAATGGTTCCGAGAACAGGGAACTGGCACGCTTACCCTCACCGTTCCCTGTCTCCATAGCACTTAGTACCATTTCTAATTCAATATTCGTTTGACTCTGATTATCCTGTCTTCTTCAATAGAATATAGACTGTGTGAAGGCAGGGATCACGTCTGTTTTCATGCACTATGGCATAGCCATACGTAGCCCAACGCTTGGTCCTTACTGAGCTCAAAATGGGCAGCATTTGTTGAGGAAATGAATGAAGAGGGCATCCAGCTGCCCGGCCATTCCTTGGGAGTTTTCAGGAGAATTAGGGGCCATATATCCACTGGAGCATTTAGGTGCCTGTCCTTGGATGGAGTGGCAGGACTCATTCATTCTTCATGGTGCTTAACGACCGTCAGCATTTCTTAAAGCTTGCTCCACAGACGACGCTGGATATTAGCATTTCTTAGTTTTGAATATGTATGGTGGGGGAGCGGGCGTCAGGTGGCTCATGAGTCAGGCAGGTGCAGGGGTCCACACCAGCCCTAGCAAGTCGGAATCCACAAGAATGGGCCTCAGGAAGCTGTACCAGGACCAGTTGCAGGTGGCTTTATGCCCGGGAAAGTGTAAAAACCTCCATGCGGGTGATACTGAGGTCAGGCAAGGCGACCTGGGGACAAGGGGTGGGACCATGCGAGAGCTAAGGCCAGAATTCCAGGGAAGCAGCCTTTCTTCCAGTCACTGGTGAACTCCCACTGTGTGCTCCAGGGTAGAACAGTGAGCAAAACAGGCCGGCCCCTGCCCTCAACGGCTCTCTTTCCACCACAAGGGCAAGGGAAGGGGAGAAGCACTGGGAGACCAGAGATTCGAGCACGGGCTTTGGACTTGGTGGGTCCTGGAGTCAAATCCTGACTGTGGCATTCACTGCAGTGGAGTGTCTAAGATGTGATACACGGTCAGCCTCCTTGCCTCTAAATGTGCCCATAGAACTACAAAGCGGCTAACGAGAAGTAGGCAGAGGGTACAGTGTGACCCTCGTCAAGTCTTTTACCACAAGCAGGTGCGCCCTCCTGGGTACCTTTCCTCCATTGGAAAGTGGATGTGATGATGGGAGCACTGGCAGCCACTTTGAAACATGAGGAACTGGGTTATTCCCAAGAGACTGGAGATCAGACAACACAGAGAACTTTGAGGACCCGCCACACCAGCCCTAGGCTTTTTTGCACCAGGAAAAAATATTCTTCCATCTTGCTTACACCACTAACTGTGTATTTCTCTTAAAAGCAGCTGAATATAATCCTGACCGTCATATTTAATCTCCCTGAACCTCAGTTGCCTATCCGGAGTAGGTGGGTTGTAGAGCTACATCACAGAGTCACATGTGGGTTAAATAGCAACTAACACTTATTAAGCACTTACGACTTACCAAACACCTTTCTATGCATTTTACATGCGCTGGCACACTGATTCCTCAAAACAAACCCTCTGGGGAGCGGATTATTATTATTATTAATTATTATTATTATTTACATACAGGATACCAGGGCTCAAGAGCATTAGTTAAAGCAGGTTCAGCGGTGAGTGACACAAAGTGTCACCAAGTGAAGGGTGACAGTGGTGTTTCTGTCCTGTCACAGGGCAGAGCTCAGCAGACCAGCTCATGTATGGAGGCCCTGCTCCAGGAGCCCTCGCAGCTCACCACACTGTTGTCCCCGGACGGCGGCCTCACCCTCGGGGTCCACACTGGCGGCACCACGGCACAGGTAGGACAACGGAAGGGAATTTCAAAACACGAGACAGAGGGGCTGCCTTTTTAGGAAGACTTCCCAGGAACTAACACATGACATTTGGGCTTAGATCGCATTGGCCAGAATACCGGCACGTGGCCGCGTGTAGCTGCAGGAGGTCTGGGGAATGTCTGTTTATTCTGGAATGCCATCTTCCCAGCTGAAAACTCACCTCTGTGAAATGTGGGAGGATGGATATTGGGGGGCTGTGTTAGTCAAGATTGTCTGAAATACCACCAGTAGAATAGATAGATGGATGGATGGATAGGAGATAGATAAGGAGAAATTTGTTACGGGAATTGGCTCATGTGGTTACGTCTGACAAGCCCCATGATCTGCCATCGGCAAGCTAGAGACCCAAAAAGCAGGTGATGTGAGTTGGAGTCAGAAGGCCTGAGGACCAGGGGGGAGACCAGCTGGCTGGCAAAGCCGAAATAATCTACCTTTTACAAAAAAAGTGTCCCACCCCCGTACTGTGTCGATTACCTTAAACAAGATAAAGTAGAAGAAATGACAGGCACAGTTGCCGACCAAGAATACTCAGACACCAGTAACTGTGTTGCCCTTGTGGCTACAAGTGAGAATGTCAGGATTGGTACCGGGATCTGCATCGGCATCAGGGCAGAGTCAGTACCTGAATTTCACCAGGCTGCCTTCCAAAGCAGAAGCAGAAATCCCAGGGCGGGTGCGGGTGTGGGTCTGGCAGGGAGATGGCGGGCAGGCAGTGCACCTCTGCCAGCAGAGGTGAGGTCCTGACCACGGGGTCTCAGAAGGTGGGAGAGGAAACGTCTCCTGCCACACGGAGCCTGTGCTCTGCCGGGCTGGGGACGGGCTGAGATCACGGCTATTTTCAATGCCCCGAATGTGCGTAGGTGAGCAGAAGTTAAAAAGAGAATCTGTTGACAAAATGATTCTCAAGTGCACGAGGAAGGGGAAGCTAGAAACATATCCAAGAAAAGTTTGGAAAACTACCTCCCTTCATCCTCACACAGCTCCCTGAGGGGGAGACTGTGCTTAGCCCCTTTTGGGGGGTGAGAAGGCTGAGTTCAGAGGTGACAAAGGACCTACCAGGATGAGAGATTTACCTGCAACTATACCTGTACCCATAGCTCTACCCGTGCCGGTGCCCCTATAAATAGGCAGAGCAGGCCTTTAAATGTAAGTTCTTTCTACAAGATCCTAGACCCCCTGCAACCCCCTGATGTCTCCAAAGCTGTCACAAAAACCCCAGTCCCCTGGGCACTGCTACGAGAGGGATTACTGAGTATCCCAGATTGCTGAGAACACCTTTCTCACTGCTGGCATTGCTGTGATCTCTATCAAAAATGTTTGGGGTGCCCGGGTGGCTCAGTCAGTCAAACGTCTGACTTCGGCTCAGGTCACGATCTCATGGTTCGTGAGTTCGAGCCCCATGTCGGGCTCTGTGCTGACAGCTCAGAGCCTGGAGCCTGCTTCGGATTCTGCGTCTCCCTCTCTCTCTCTCTGCCCCTCCCCTGCTCACGTTCTGTCTCTCCCCCTTTCAAAAAATAAATAAATAAATGAACATTAAAAAAATATACTTAAAAAAATGTTTCATGCGTTGTCTGGGAAATGCTGCCATTTAAAATACCCCTCTCCCCCAGGTTGAAAATAGTTACGCACACACATACGCACAGGCTGTTTAATACCGACAGCCTAGAAGACCTGCACAAATTCTGCAAGAAAGGTATGATCCCATACCTGAGCCGTGACTTGTAACTTCTAAGCCTCGTCTTCCCCCGGCTGTTTATCACCCGGGCGTGGAGACTCTCAGAGTGTTGGGTCAGCCATTTGGTCCAAATGGCAAGACGGATCACGGACGTCAACGACACGGACACTGATTAAACCAACTTCACGCACCAGCGTCACTTAGAAGCCTGAGAGTCAGGCAGGCTACGTGGGCTTCCAAGCCCCTCTCACGACCAGAGCTGGTGGGTAATCGAGAGCCCAAGCCGGCGGGTCTCAGGTCAAGTTTAAAAAGCTTCCAGGGTCTCCCTGCCTCGCCCCAGCCCCCCACCGCCCCGGGACGCTCGTCCATCTGTGTGCTGTTGGTAGCGTCTGCCAACCGGTGAAGGAAGCCGTGGACAACAGAAAAGTCTGGAGTCCACCCTAGCCAGTTCCCGGGCCAGGGTGCAGAAGTCTGGGCTTTAAACTCAGCTCCTGCTTCGCCTTTATCTCAACATCTCCAATTCCCCCTTCTGATCTCTCTCAAATCCTCCCTTTCTCTCCATCACCACGGTCCCCATTAGAGATGAAATCCACTCACATAACCTGAAGACACAACAGAGCGGGAGACGGGACGTCTTGGGCAGGCAGTGTCCTTGGAACCTCCTAGGCGCAAAGTACCGTGCCCAGTGTGGTCTTCGCCAGCCCTCAATACCTGCCATGACCCTTTAGGTGGGTATTCCTGCCCCCATGTGACAGATGTGGAAACTGAGCCCAGAGATGTTAAATAATTTCCGTTACTAGATGAATAAATCCTGGGGATCAGATGCACAGCATGGTGACTGTGGTTAATAATACTGTATTGTATACTTGGAATTTGCCAAGAGAGTAGATCTTAAGGGGCGCCTGGCTGGCTGAGTCGGTTGAGCCCCCGACTTCGGCTCAGGTCATGATCTGGCGGTTCGTGGGTTCGAGTCCCGCGTCGGGCTCTGTGCTGACAGCTCGGAGCCTGGAACCTGCTTCGGATTCTGTGTCTCCTTCTCTCTCTCTGCCCCTCCCCTGCTCGTGCTCTGTCTCTCTCTCTCTCTCTCGCAGAAATAAACATTAAAAAATTAAAAAATAATAATATGCCCATTTTACAAACCGAGGCCCAGAAAAAGGAGTGCCCTGTCGAAGGTCTTCCAGGTGATTCCAAACTCAGCTCTGCGCTCTGCTCTCACAAACCGCGAGATCATGACCTGAGCCGATGTCAGACGCTTAACCGACTGAGCCACGCAGGCACCCCTAAAATGGGCGTATTATTAAGAAACTGTTGTCACCAAGCAAAAGTCACGATTTGCGGTGATTTTCTTCTCGTTCTTTTCTTCATTCATTGATTTTCTGACTACCTACGCCAGGCCTGACACACCATTTACTGTCCGAATAAGGGAAAATGGCGTGTGTGGAACACAAAGTGCTGGACGTGTTTATCTACTGTGTCTTTGGTGTTCCCAACAGAGAGTATGAGTTCGTTCATACCATAACGAAGCTCCGATGGCTGAATTAACTTGCCTGGGGTCATGCAGCTGCTGAGTAGGGGTGTCAGGATGCGAACCCGGGCACATGGCCCTGGAGTCCATTCTCCTCGTGCGGTGGTGACCTGGGGGACTGGGTCCCTTCCTGAAGGCCCTACAGCGAGTCGTGTCGACCACACGCACACAGTGAAGCCTAGCACAGGGCTGCTTATACAGAGGCCCAGGCTTCCAGAGTGGGGAGGCAGCATTGTTACATGGATGAGTCCGGGAAGACTTCTTGGAGGAAGCGACATGGAGTTCAGTTTGCCGGCAGTGCAGAAGAGAGGTCCTCCACCCCCACCCCCTGCCCCAATCCATGCTGCTCTGGTCCAGGTCCCCAGTGACCCCCATGTGGCTAAGTCCCATGGCCGGCTCTCCACCCTAACCTCACCTGAGCCCTCCGTGCATGTGCCCCAGTTACTGCTTCATCGCTGCTCACTGTTCCTTTACCCTCCTTTGCAGGTTTCTCCTGCTCTCCTCTCCCTGCCAACATCGGAGAGCCCCGGGGCTCAGGCACGCATCTTCCCCATCCGGACCCCGACTCACTCTCCGGTGTTCTGGGGCGTGAATCGCCACCCCCAGAGGGCCTCTCGACCGCGGACCTGCTTCCCCAGCTCCTCCAACGTGACATCTCTACTTGGGAGCTGCATTCGTTCCCTGGGCCGCCCTCCCCCAGAACCACAACCTTACTGTCTCGTAGCTCTGAGGCTAGAGGCCCGAGATCAGCATGTCGATAGCACTGTGCCCCTCGGAAGCCTCTACACAAGAGCCCTTCCCTGCCTCCCTCTGAGCTTCCGGTGATGGCCGGCCACCCTTGACTTTCGGCTGCCTCACCGCGGTCTCTGCCTGTGTCGTCGCAAGGCCTGCATCTCTGTGTCTGTGCCTCTTCCTTCTTCTTAGCAAGATGCCAGGCATATGTGACGTAGGGCCCCCCTACTCCAGGATGACGTCCTCTTAACGAACCATGTCTGCAAACACCCCGCTTCCAAATAAGGTCACAGTTTGGGTCCCAACTGTCCCTTCCTGGAACGTATGGCACGTAAATAACCACGCGATTGGTACAAACAATGGGATATTCGCACAAATGTCCCCTCTCATCAGGCACCAGGGCCCTGCGTTGAGGCCACATGGGGATGAACCACCTGGTGTGTCCCTCAGGGCCTCCAAGAACGTTCCAGAAGAAACCTGAATGCAGAAGATATTGCTGGTTGGCCTTCACAGGGCCAGCCAGCCCTGGTCAGGCCTAAGAGGAATTATACACGTCTGTCAAACACAGAGATGCCCCAGTGGCATCTCTCTGCCCACAGCCCCCTCCTACGGTGTTCTAGAACTTACCACTCCCCGATGACATAGGACACATCTGCTCTTGCTTTCTTTGTCCCCCTTAAAGCAAGGGCCCTAATTCATCCTCCAAACCCCTCCCGGAGATCCAGACTCCATCCTGCACCCCTATCCGCCTTGTTGGCCCGCCCCTGCACCACAGTCCAGAAGGCCCTATCAGCTCGGACAGTCCAGAACAGTCTGACACTGTGGCCCAGGGACCGAAGCCAGCCCACCACCTCTTTCTGTATGCCTGGTGATCTGACACTGGGTTTTACATTGTTTAAAGAGCTGGGGGAAAAAAAAGAAAGAAGAGAGAGAGAACAAAATAAAAACAGTATGTCACGGCACGCGAACGTTATATAAAATTCTAATTTTAGTGCTCGTAAGTAAAGTCTGGAACGCGGTCACGCATATTTGTTTACATCTTATGGACGGCTTCTTCAAGCTACCCAGGCAGACGTGAAGAGCTGTGGCAGAGACAGTACGGCCTGCCAAGCCTAAAATATTTACTGACTCGGCCTTTGCGAAATAAGTTTGCCGATCCCCGGTCTAGAACGCAATGATCTGCCAGTGGGGGGCCAGGGAACCGACAAGCTAATCCAGCCGGGTCCCCCGCGAGCAAATCCAATGCGTGCGAGTCCAGAGTGGCGAGAGCAAACTTCAGAGCTGTCTCCTCACTTGGCAGGTGCCCCTGTCACAGCCGGCCCGTCCGCTTCAGACTTGGACTTACGCCATCTGAGGTCAGTGAGCTTGCCTTTGGAGTTGTATCACCATTTCCAACTGGCCTCCCACCCAGCACCTTTCTAACTTAGCCAGATTGTTCCTCGATTCACAAATGTCCACGGTTCTGAGAAAGAGTGGCCCTCATCTAAGGAAGTGCAGTGCAGAGAAGGAGTCTCCCACTAAAATTGGCGTTTATTGAGTACCGACTACGTTCTAGGCACCGTGCTGGGTACTACTAGACGGGATACAGGAAGAAGGGAGACATGGGCCCGCCCCCTGGGAGCTTACATGGAGTGGCAGAGGCAGGTGAAGGCTGCCATGGAGGGTCCCAGGAGACACCAGCTGGGACTGGGGGGCTGGGACTTCCTCGAGGAAGAAGAAGGGGTATTTTCAGCTGAGGTCAGTGGGGCGAGCATTTTCTCCAACTTCCGAGGGGGCAGCATCTCTCAGACCATGGGAAGAGAGTGAATGGAGGCATGGCCAGAGGGCACCAGAGCCAGGAGGACCCAGAAGTCCTTGCGAGGGGCCTTCTGGATGTTCTGGGCAGTGGGACTCATTGAGCACTCTGACACAGGGTGAGTTCCACGTGGTGTTCTCAGCAGGGAGAATGGACAGGCAGGGTGAGTCAGCCAGTGGGGCACGGTCGAGGGCGGCGGGGGTGAAGGACGAGCATTGATGCAAGAGGTACCTGGGGCAGACACCAACATGCCTGTCTGGACGGGGCAGAGACAAAGAGTGTCTGGTTTACGCAGCTGGCTGGAACGTGGATTCAGACGACATCATAGCGTGTAACACGCGTGTGCCACTCACATTTTCCAGCACAGCATCACATCTATCCTTCCGGCCTCACGGCCCCCTGATAAGGGAATGGAACGTGGAACACGGGAAACTGGGGCGCTATCCAATGGCCCCGATGGACAGATGCAGGGACAGCCTGTCCTGAATGTGGCAGAGTTAAAACCCCAGGTGTTTTGGAGCTCCACGGACAACTCCAACCGCTTCCCTCGATGACCCCCCTGCAGGGCCGGGGCAGAACACCCAGCCTGGCCCTCTGCAATGCCAGCCACTCAGCGCCTCACCCAAAGACAGACAGTTCCTATCTGTGCCTTTGCTGCATGGACATCCATTCTTTGCTGGTTTCCCTCGTGGAGAAGCAGGATAACCTGCTGAGTGTTGCCTGCGGCCGCTTTATTCTTTGACAGGAGGCACTGTGATGAGGCAACTGAGGCACGGAGAGCTGAGGAAGCGCGTCCGAGTTCAGTGGGAGCCCAGATTCCCATCCCGGTCTTCGGTCCCCAAACTCCTTCCTTGCCATCCCCTCCCCCCTGGCCCCGGATGACTCTCAGCCTGAGGACCCGGGACCACCCAGTTCTGCCTGTTCCGGGAGGCATTTCCGGGGGCAGGGGGAAAGGATGGACTCGAAATTCACCAGGCTCCTCTCTATATGGTTGGGCTGCTGGTGCCAGCATATACTCGCTCACACCCGCGAAGCGTCAGGGAAGGGTGCGAGACCCCTTCCGAGGAAGTGAGGGCTGTGGGGGAAGCGGGGGCTGTACCTGGGGACACGTATACATGTGCCTGATTTGCTTCCCACATGGAGGATCCTTCAGGAAGGGCAGAAGACGCCTCACCGTGGCTAAGCAGGGGACAGACCCCGAGCCGGGCCTCACCACCCCCGCCAAGTGGAGGGCTCAGCGCCGTGGAAGCGGCGCCACCTGCTGGACCTCTGGAGCGTGACGCTGTCCGCGACAGAAGAGAACAAAACCACTGAGCAAATAGCATCTCAGACCCATAAAAAGCTAACTTGGTATTTTACTGTTTGCAGTGGAATTTGGGGTTATGCCACGGTTTTATCCACTTAACATTTAAAACGAAACCCAAGTGAGTGTCAACTGTGCCCTAAATCCGTGTTGAGCACCTAATAGAATAAGACAGACGTGGTTTCTGCTCTTCTCGGAAGCTGTGTTTGGTAAAGGGTAGCCACACCCTCACATGCACACACATGTACATACAGACCTACCTACATACATACCTGTGCACACATGCATATGTACACACAGAAGCTCGGTTTAGGCACTGACGGATGCCATGATTAAGACAGGATATTTATACAGATACTGATAATGATATTGTTTTTTTTTATTTTTTTGATGTTCATTTATTTTTGAAAGAGAGAGACAGAGTGCAAGAGTGGGAGGGGCAGAGAAAAAGGGAGACACAGAATCCGAAGCAGGCTCCAGGCTCCGAGCCGTCAGCGCAGAGCCCGACGCGGGGCTCCAACCCACAAACCGCAAGATTGTAACCTGAGCCGAAGTCGGACCTTAACCGACTGAGCCACCAGGCATCCCTCGGTATTGCTATTGATACAGATATTGACCAGGGTTCTGGGGGTTGTAGGGTTTGCCCCTCCAGCCAGGGTGTTAGACATGGCCTCTCTGAATAGAACTGAATCACAAGAAGGCAGCAACCCCGCGGGAAGGAAGAACTTTTTAAGCAGAAGGAAGGGTGACTGCAGGCGGGGACAAGCCCGACAAGTGTGAGGGACAGAAGGAAACCACCACGTTCGGGGCACAGCTGAGTTCTGTAAGCAAAAGACCTGAACTGGTGAGAGTGATTTTTCTCGAAATTATCTCTTGAAAAAGAAGACACTTCTTATAATTGATCCTTTGCAAAATCACAGGCTCCAGGGCATTTTTTCACCTACGTTAGTTGAAATAACTACCTTCCATCTGGAAAAGCCTGAAATGTCCCCACTGGGAGCTGGTTTGGCCAAAGAATTTAAACAGGATGCAATCGATAGCCCCCGACGGAGTGTTGAATGTCATTGTAAACAAATCTTTTAAAGATAACTTTAAAAAGCAAAACAGAGGGGCGCCTGGGTGGCTCGGTCAGTTGAGCGTCCCGAGTCTTGATTTCAGCTCAGGTCGTCATGCCAGGGTCGTGGGATTGAGCCCTGCGTAGGGCTCTGCACAGAACATGCAGCCTGCTTGAGATTCTCTCTCTTTCCCTCTGCCTCTCTCCCCTGCACACACACACTCTGTCTCTCTCAAAAAAAAAAAAGGTAAAAATTAAGAAACAAAACAAAACAGTAGGTGGTTATACTATGGAGACTGCGGGGAAACACCTATAGGAAAACAAGAAGAATTCAAGTGTCCTAATATGCATAAGATAAGATTCCCATGCAAGTGGTCGAACGGAGACTCAAAGCTGCTCCTTCTCAGGCAACTTAAATAAAAGCCAAAGGTATGTGCTCCTGGAACCTGCTGCTCACCCCACGGTCTTCAGACCAGCAGCAGCAGCGGCATGGGCCTGGGAGCTGGTTAGAAATTCGGAACTGGAAACTGCATTTAAACAGGATCCCTCCATGAGTGGTTTGTATGCACCACAGGGTTTGAGAACCACTGCTCTAGAGAGCCCATTACAGATCTCAAAACGCGCTCTTATTGTGACAAGGACATCGCAGTTGAAAACGCAAATGGAGCGTTTTAATAGTGTTTCATAAACAGTGGGGGGGGGGAAGCAATATTCTTTAAGAAATATGTTTCATAATACATTGTATGTAACTGAACTGATAGCACGGCAGTTATGATTATGGGCCCTGGAGCCACTTGTTTGGGCTTATTATCCAGCTCTTTCACTTTTTTTTTTTTTTTTTTTTTTTTAGCTGTGTGTCCCTGGGCAGGTCACTTGACCTCTCTATGCCTCAATGCTCTTGTTGGGAAATTTAAAATCAGTGTTAGAAGCGGGATGGTTGCGGCATATATTTAATATATTTGAGTGTTTGGAAACATGAAGCGGTTCTGTTTCAGCTGGAATTCAGCTAGCTGGTGGAGTTCCTTTCAGTTCTCTGTTCTTAGCTGGATTCGGCCCAAGTCCCGGCTTTCAGGCAATGTTTGTGTTGACCAACTCTGCTAACCTCAGTAAACACTTGGGTCAAGTCTTCAAAGGCAAACAATCTATTCAATGAATACATGTAAATCCAGGGGACTTTGAAAAGCACAGGAAAGTTGCAGCTTGCCCAATGTCATTCTACAGGACGATCCCCCTAAGTGCCCTTGACCGTGGGTGGATAACGGCCGGCTTACCGCCCGGCACCGGGGCCGGAGGTCTCTCCCAGACACACCGACATACGAAGGAGGCTGGGACCCAGATGGGAAATCCCAGCTCAGAGACTGGCTCTGGGTAGGTGAAGTGAGGGCTTAGAACCGTTTGTCTCTTGGCTTGGGCCCTGAACAGTGCGGAGTCCCAGTGTGAGTGTTTGGGGGCGGGGGCGATCAGGGGTCTGATCCAGGATGGAAGGTCGCAGCGGACAAGTCCAGGTGCAGAGGCTGCATCTATAAGCCGGCTTGTCTACTCTGAGCGTGCTGGTTCCCCAAGTCTTTAGAAAAGACTTTGGCCACGTGTCCCAGTCTTGACCCGGCTATGCTAAAGGGCACCATGGGAAGGGGCATGGGTCCCTGAGTCTGAGGTCAGCCTGGGAACGGTGGAGGTCGTTTTGTAAGGAGTTAACGAGATACGGTCACTCTTCGAGAAGAGTGTAGGGGATTCCGAGCCCAGCCGCTTGGAGATCCTCCCCATTGTCAGGGTCCCCAAGAGCACCTGATAGGACTCATGGGATTCAGAAAGGCTACTACATGGCTTATACAGTGAAGGGATATAGATACATTTTTTTAAGTTTATTTATTTATTTATTTGGAGAGAGTGTGTGTGTGCAGGAGGGACAGAGAGAGAGAGAGAGAGAGAGAGAGAGAGAGAATCCCAAGCAGGCTCTGCACCGTCAGCATGGAGTTCAATGCTGGGCTTGAACCCACAAACCGTGAGATCATGACCTGAGCTGACGTTAAGAGTCAGACGTTGGGGCGCCTGGGTGGCTCAGTCGGTTGGGCGTCCGACTTCGGCTCAGGTCATGATCTCGCGGTCCGTGAGTTCGAGCCCCACGTCGGGCTCTGTGCTGACAGCTCAGAGCCTGGAGCCCGTTTCAGATTCTGTGTCTCCCTCTCTCTCTGACCTTCCCCCATTCATGCTCTGTCTCTCTCTATCTCAAAAATGAATAAACGTTAAAAAAAAATTAAAAAAAAAAAGAGTCAGACGCTTAAGCAGTTGAGCCACTCAGGCACCCGGGATAGAGATAATTTTTAAAGCAAAGGTAAAAGGTACACGGGGCAGAGTCCACGTGGGACCAGGCAGAGCTCCCCGGTGCCCTCCCCAGGGTGGCCGCAGGGACAGCACCTGCTTCTTCCAGCATAGGACACGTATGCTGTGTGTGACCGAGCAGGGGAGCTCACCCGAGCTGGGGGCCTGGGGTTTTTCCTGGAGGTCAGTGGTGCACATGCTACACTTGAGCCACTCAGTCTCCAGTCCCCGGGGCCCCCGGCCACACAGACACTCCCAGCAGGCAGGATGTCCCAAGAGCCAGGGGCTGTCACCCAGGAGCCAAAGGCCAGTCCTTTCTCTGAAACATGCAGGGTATTGAGCACTCCGAGCCTTTCCTACACCCTCCCACGTGCCACACTCCTAGGTTCCCCTTTCGTTTCACGCAGGAAGGTGACAGATCAGCGTACACAGGCCCACACTATGGTGGCTTGTGGGAGGCGGAAAAGAGACGCTGGCCAGTGTGGCCAACACCAGACGGGGGCCCCAGCCCCGAGGCCAGCCCGCGGAAACCTGCAGATGCACACACACACGTGGGGCCAGTGGGCCCGTCCTGTGCGGCCCGTGCCCCTCCTGGAGCTCCGGGGCAGCACTCATCAGCGGTGAGCCTCGTTCTTGGCACAGAACCACCAGAAGAGCGAACGTCCAGAGTCGGAGCAGAAAGAAAGCCTGTAGCTCCATCCAGAGTGTTCCAAGCCAGTGGCTCCTACCTCTTGGTGGGTTCCTCTCAAGTTAGTCTTAAATCCAAACTGAGCTAAGCTCCTGCCAGTACCTTCCTCAGAAACACGGAGAAGAATCCCAAGGTAGGAAGTAAAAACAAATGTGAAGGGGCGCCTGGGTGGCTCAGTCAGTTAAGCATCTGATTCCAGCTCAGGTCATGACCTCGCGGGTCATGAGTTCAAGCCCCGTGTTGGGCTCCGTGCTGACAGCTCAGAGCCTGGAGCCTGCTTTGGATTCTGTGTCTCCCTCTCTCTCTCTGCCCCGCCCCTGCTTGCACCCTGACTCTCTGACCCTCAAAAATAAATAAACATTTAGAAAAATTTTTTAAAACAAATGTGCAAAAGGGGCAAGAGACAACCCAGGTCACATCCCTCAGCAGGTGTAGGAGGAGCACGTCTGTTTCCTCAAGGAGCCTATCGCTTCTCGGCCTTTTGGCTAAGATCAAGTGTTTCCTCAAGGAGCCTGCACGGAACCACAGGACCCATGGCAGTGTGAGAAGGGAAAGCCAAAAGCAGGTCTCTGGAGGTCCTGGGGGCAGCAGGCCACCTGCAGGAACCCAAGAGAGCCCCAGCAGGAAGTGGGGTGAGGTCCTGGGCTCTAACAGCAAGGGAGGGGTGGCAGGTGGGGGGCCCAGCCCTCCTCGGCCAGATGGCTCCCCTCACTGCTATTCACCACACACGGCTTCCTCATTCCTAGAATGTTCTCGGCCACGGAACGGCTACACTGGCTTCCAGGCGAGCATTTCCAGCTCAGGTTGCAGCCTCTACCTCGGTCTCCCCAGAGCTCCCTTCTGCTCCCCCCACGAAAAGTCATCAGGCATGTGTGGCACGAAGGCTGCTCCAGGCTCGTGTCCCACTACTCCCGGCTTCACCCCTGCCTCTCCCCCTCCCCTCGATCTTCGCTGTCCACCCACCAATCACCAGTTGGCCCCCACCCGCCTTGGCCGTGCCGCAGGCTGCTTTCTGTGCCGGGATGCACCCCCCCCCCCTTGCCTGGGGAGGCCCTGGGGAGACCTGAGACACCTGGACAGCCACTACACTATGTCATTAGGGTCGTCCTTCCTACGTAGGTGCAGCCAGAAGATCCTGGATGAGACAGAGACAAGCCCCATCTGGTAGGAAGCTACATCTAGAACCCCCAAATGGCCTGCTAAATGTTGCTATGCACGGGGCAATTCGGGCCATCTCTGACAGGTGCGGCGTAGGGACGGAGGGGGACTCGCCCTTGGTCCTCCCATTCTCCGTCCAGTGACTCCATCCAGCCCCCGGGTGGGGGTGGGCAGCTGAATGTGGACACTTAGCTCTGTGTCCAGGCTCTATCCCCAACTGCCCATGAACTCTTGGGCAGAAGGTCTATCCACTGGTATGACGGCACTGTCCTCCCTCAAGAACACGGACTAAGAAGCTTTCGGACCCTTGAAGCAGATGCTGGGCACCGAGGCGGAGAGTTCCCAGATCTCAGTTACCTGCAGGACGGTCTCGGGGAGGAAGAGAACAGGGTTCCAGGTAGGCACGGCCCTTTGGCCCCACTAAACGTCCTGCAGGGAGGGAAGCAACTAGGAGGGGCCAGAGTGGGCGCAGTGGAGGGTCCCTGATGCAGGGTCCAAGGGTGGCTGTCTGTAACTCAGTGCAGTCTCTGGCCAGCCAGCAACTCGACCTGGGCACGCGTACACACGCACGCACGCGCCTGCGTGGCAACCCAGCAGGACCACGCACACACTGGGGCCGACGCACAGATCCTGCCGACGCGATCCCTACCGAGCATGACGCAAAACTGCACGGGGACCCTGGCCACTCAGACGGGCGCACCTCCATCACCTGCAAACCAACATGGCCCCTCATCACCAAGATCTGGCCATGATGGGACTCGGGTGACACAGCTGTCTGCTGTGGCCTGGTGGCTCCCTGGGTCGTTGCCCTGCAAGCCCAGCAGAGGGTCCACCTCTTCAGTGACCTCAGCCCAGGAGGCCGCCTGCTCTGTGCCTCCTTGGCCACCCAAGCAAGCTCTACTGTCGCGTTAGAATTTTCTGTGCACTCACACTCAGCCACAGCCCGCACTAGACTGCTGTGAGGAGCATGGGTCTTACTCAGAATTGGGCCCCTGTCACCTGTCTATCCGTCTGGAAGTAGATGTGGAGTGTCTGCCCCGCGGGAGTGTCTCAGAAGACAGGCTCACGCCCCCTGGATGTGTGACCTTAGAGGAGGGATGTCCAAATGCTCCCAGACCTGACAGTGGATGGCTGGGGTGGGGGTGGGGGTGTCCCCCCAAAGATCCAGCCTCCCTAGCTGCGGGCTTCTATGGGAGATGAAGACCGAATTCAGTGGCAGGAGCGGTTCTTGCCCTCAGGCCTGTGCCCCCAGACCCGGCCAGCACCACGGAGGGTGCAGTTACTTGGCTGGGCCTCCCGTGAAGTGTGATATAACATGAGGACTACAGCTCAACCCTCGGCCCTGCTACACACAAGGCAGTGACCTTGGACAAGTGCCCCAGCCTCTCTGAGTCTGCTTGGTCATCTGAGGCAGAGATAATATCCCACATGTGCAGACCTTTGGTGGCAAGTGTGTTAGGGATCTGAACGCCTGGCACGGGGCAGGGGCTCAGTAAGCGTTTGTCCCCTGACCCCTGTCCACTCCTACCAGGTGGTGCCTACCATAAACATCCGGGTAGCCAGTGGTAGGAGATTTCTGTTGCCGTTGTAGCAAATAACCCCACACTTGGGGGCCTACGACAAGCTGATTTTTTTTTTCTCTTACGGTTCTGGAGGTCAGACGTCTGAAATCAGTCTCCCTGGGCCAACGGCAAGGCTGGGAGTCCTTACGGAGGCTCCAGGCGAGAAGCCGTTTCCTTGCCTTCCGCAGCTTCTGGAGGCCCCGTGCATCCTTGGCTCGTGGCTGCTTTCCCACCTGCAAAGCCCACCTCTTCACGCTCTGCCTCTTGACGCCCCACCTCCTCTCTGACCGTGGTCGTGGCTCCCCCTGGTAGGACACGTGTGACCGCACCGGCCCGCCGGACCATCCTGAACTTGACCACGTCTGCGACGTCTCCAGTAACACAGTCTCGAGTGCCAGGATCAGAACGCGGGCACCTTCGCAGGTCCTTGTTCAGACTGCCAAACCAGACCCCCTTTGGGAGTCTACCCGAGGCGTAGTGATTTGGACGGGTGAGACGGCGACCTATCCCTGCGATCGTCTCCGTAATAGGGTTCCGCTCTGCCAAAGATCATTCTAAGGAGACTTTCCTAAGTGGGGAAAAGCTAAAAAAAAAATCAAAATTAAAAACTCCAGCGGCATTGCCAGGTTCCCAGGATTCCAGCTTCCTTGTCAAAGTACTGAGTCAATGCAAAGTCCTACCCCAGATTCCAAGGGTTCTGACATGTGTCAGACCCTGGCCCTGCCTCAGCTGACCTCCAGCGGGAAGGCTCGCCCCGACCAGCCTGGGTCCGGGGCAGGAAGAGGCAGGCCCCCAAGCAGAGTCGGGGGTTCAGCGCAGACCCTCCCCTCCCACCCAGGGGGACTGATTAATTAATAAAGCCCCTGCCTGCTCGGGACTAGTGACAGACACCAATAATCCGGAAATGCTTTCTACACTTCAGCCCCCAGCTTCCTATGAACCAGGAGACATTTCTACCTCTTTTTTTTTTTTTCCCCCCCTGGCAAAACGCATCCCTGTGAAAACTGTTAATTCGGTAAGTAGAACCCAGTACCACCATCCTGGCTACTGGTAAACTGGAATTAACTAGTTTGATTGTGTTTATTCAAGCCTGACTCCGCACTCTAAACGCGTAACCTATCCGTTCGCTGAAGAGTTCCCTCTGCAGGACATAAAAGTAATATTAAAAAAAATAATAAAATTCCATGGCAGTCAGTGAGATTATAATCTTAGGAAGGTAATTTATAGGGAAGTCTTTGTCCAAGGCCCTCCTGTCGCCAAGAGCAGTGGGGTAATGCGCTCCACTGAGAAGACTGTCCCAAATTCTTGTCATTTACCTTCAAAGAGGAGTCTCCATGCTTCTGGGGTAACCAACTATTAACAAGCGTCTGTCAATAAATAGGGACTTAGCTCTGCTCCTTTATATCTTAGAGTGCTGGTGAAGAACATAGCACAAAACAGTCTAGATGTGGTCCGAGGGAACTGCAGGGGTTCTCTTTCCTCGGAGCTCCCTGCGGGCTGAGCTCTCCATGGGATTCTCACATCTCAGCCTTTTGACAAGCGTGACGTAGGTGACATTGGCCACTTTCCTGATGAGTCGAGTGGGAAAGGGAGGTTATTAGCGTCTGAAGTGTTACACGCCTGGGAAGAGTTGGGATGAGAATCCAGGAGGTGTGATCTTAGCTTCTGCCCAGTGCTTTGGCTGGTAAACCAATAACCTAACACTTCTTGTGACCAGTCCAAAAGGAATGGAGAAAGGGAATCCTTTGCTCATGATTTATATATTGCTTTTGAGCATTACATCTGCCAGACGTAGGGGGTCCCTGAGCAAAGTTAAGAAGGCGGCCGTTAGAACCTGGTATGAGGGACAAGGGGCTGGGAGGGAAGAGGGGGATCCGGGAGGGCTTTCGGGGCAGCGACCCAGGGAGGGTCACAGGTAGGGGAGTGACGTGGCTCGTGAGGTGTTTGTGGAACGCCACTCTGGCTGAAGCTGGGACAAGGTCTTCGAAGCTGGGTGGACTTTCTGTACCAGCTCCTGCCTTAGACCCAGGCCAGACCTGCTCTCAGCCCAACTGCCCTTGGCCCGCAGCCACAAAGAGACTATTCTCAGAAAGTAGGACCGGGTTCCCTCGGTCACCTTGTGTGTCTGCGCCTGGGCTTGAAAGCAGCTCTTCTCATTTACCCCCTCCCCCACTCACTCTCGCTCAAGGTGGCTGTCATAGCCTTCTTAGGTATAACTTAAAGCTGTTTTGGGGTTTACTAGACAACTCATAAGCAGAATATAAAATCTTTTTTTTTTTAATCTATCGATTCAGCTACTTTTTTGACTGTCTACCAAGATCTTTTTTTTTTTTTTTTCCTGTCAGTGACTCTCAGGAACAAAGTTGGAAGCTTCCTCACCTCTGGTTTAAATTTACTTCAACCAAACCTTGCCAACACAAAGTTTATTCCCATGAACCCTGCGCACAATCTCCCCTGTCCAGGTAACAAGGGACTTGACCTCTCAAGAAACACTTTCTCCCTAAATATCAAAATAAGCTATTTAACAAAGTTACAAGAATTCTTTCTCAAGCTAGGTGCTGTGGCTTTATTAATTACAGGAAAGCTGAATGTCCCGGATTCTGCACCTGTCAGTTCACTAGGGCCAGTGACAACAAACCCGAGAGACTTCTTAAAATCTACTGTCTGTCCTCAAGAATCTCCAACACTCACTGCTCAAATGAAGTGCGATGACATTTATGTAACCAGCTTAGGAAACAAAAACTACCTGAAATCATGCAAAGGTCCAAGCTTCTAAAACGACGTCAGCTACCTCTAAAGGGTCCATTAACACAGTACTTTGAAGCTGTGACAATAAGCCAATAAATCACGACGACACAAGCCAAATGTACTCCACTGGAAAGCTGTGAAGCGGACCTTGCATTTCAAAATAGATGATGTGTGGTATTGCTGTTTGTACAAGGAACTCTGGTGTCACTGTTGTAATTATCACAGTGAATTCTAATTATGCAGATCATTAAAATTATTCCCACTGACATAAGATAGCATCTTCAATTTTCTACTTGGTAAAGACTCGTTAAGAATATAGGGGAAAAAAAGTATTAATTAACTTCTGGAAAGAACGTTTCTGCTTCTGTAGCGCTTAGCGATTTCCTTAAACATTGAAGCTCTTGTGAAATTATTCAGTTGGGAACCCTTCCCCTGGTCCTCATATTCTGGGGGGCGGCGAGGGGGGGGAAGTTCTCCCCACTGTTTCCATGCTAATCTTATCATTTCATTTTTCAGACAGACTCAAAGGGCATATAGGCAGATCTAAGGAAAAGCCAAAACAGGTAGAATTAGGTTAAGGTACTGGCTACACAGCAGATCTGAAGGCGAGGAACAACTGCCATGTGTGAGCCCCACGGCCCCGGGGCTCATCCGGGGACAGTATGGAGCAATTTGTCGATGATCTTCTCTCCAAAGGTCAAGGTTGCAACCTTGGCTCTGCCACCTCGTAGCAGCAGCACAGGGGAGACCTAGAGCCTTCCTCGTGCCCACACTTTGATTTGTAGAACAGGAAGGGTCCCTTGGCTGAGCTCCAACCCCCTCTAGGGGGGTCTACGTAAACTCATTTTGAGCAGACACCAAGGCAGTGATGGGGTGGAGTGCCCAACTCATGTAATAAAAAACCTTGTGACAACAATCTGCTTTTCTCTCTCTGAAGCCCTGAGCTCAGAGACTGGCCAGGAGCCGCCCTCTAACCCGACTGGGCACTCTGGTCTCCAGTGCAGTGGGGGTGGGGCTCCCACTTTCCTTTCCTTTCTTTTGGGATCCCCAACACCTCTGCGGGAGGGATGGGGGCAGGAACTCGGCAGTTCCTACTTACGTCAGTCTGTTTTCAGAGCTTTTTTCCAAGAGGCGCTCGGGCGGACTAAATACGCAGAACAAGCTTCGAGACCGGCTCTGGGGAATGAGCCACACCGTCCTCGTCACTCCTGCCCTTTTCACAAAAACCTGCATTCTTTGTCCTTCCTCTGCCGCCGGGAAAGATGCAATTCCAAGAGATGTTCTGTTTAAGGCCCTGGAGATGAATGAAGGCCTCTGGGGACACAAAGGCGCTTGGTGACAGGATGGGCTTTCTTCCCAGGAGCCACGGTAAAGCTCACCTCCAGCTCCGCCTCCAGCCTCAGGGCAGAGACACGTTGAGAGTCTATAAAAAGATACCGTACACTGGAGGCATCTCTGCTAGGATTCCAATTAATCCCTTTTGTACAAAGACCTTTCTTCTTTTTTCATGTGCCAAAGCTTTTTTTTTAATTCCAGTATAGCCAACACAGTGTTAATATTAGTTTCAGGTGTACAATATTCAACAGCCCTGTATATTACTCGGTGCTCATCAAGGTTAAGTATACTCTTCATCCCCCACCCCCACCCCATTTCACCCATCCCCCCACCCACCTCCCCTCTGGAAACCGTCAGTTTGTTCTCTATAGTTAAGAGTTGGGTTTGTTTGGTTTTTGGGGGGAGGGGGAGGAGGTCTTTTTTTTTTTTTTTAACCCCTTTGTTCCTTGGTTTCTTAAATTCTCACATAATCGTGAGATCAAATGGTATGTCTTTCTCTGACTTACTTCGCTTAGCATTTACTCTCTAGGTCCATCCACGTTGCTGCCAATGGCACGATTTCATTCTTTTTTATGACTAATATTCCATTGTATATCTATACATCTCCTTTATCCATTCATCTATACATGGACACCCGGGTTGCTTCCATAATTTGGCTATTATACATAATGCTGCAATGAACACAGGAATGTATATATCCTTCCAAATTAGTGTTTTAGTATACTTTAGGTAAATAGTAGCGCAATTACTGGGTCCTATGGTAGTTCTATTTTTTACTTAAGGAAACTCCATACTGTATTCCAGAGTGGCTGCACCAGCTTGCATTCCCACCATCGGCACAGGAGGGTTCCCCTTTCTCCACGTCCTCCCCAACACCTCCTGTTGCTTCCTGCCTTGTTGATTTTAGCCATTGTGAGGTGGTATCTCGTGGTTTTGATTTGCATTTCCCTGAGGAGGTGATGTTGAGCATCTTTTCATTGGATTATTTGGTTTTTTAGGTGTTGAGTTGTATCAGTTCTTTACGCATTCTGGATACCAACCCCTTATCGGAAGTCATTTGCAAATCTCTTCCCCTATTCAGTAGGCTGCCATTTTGTTTTGTTGTTTCCTTTGTGCAGAATTTGATGTGGTCCCAATGGTTTATTTTCACTTTTATTTCCCTTGCCTCAGGAGACATATCTCGAAAAACATTGCTATGGCTGATATTAGCGAAATTGCTGCCTGCGGCCTCTTCCAGGATTTTTACGGTTTCGCATCTCACATTTAGGTCTTTAATCCATTTTGAGTTTATTTTTGGTACCGTGTAGGTGGTCCAGTTTCATTCGTTTGCATGTAGCTGTCTAGTTTTCCCAACACCATTTGTTGAAAGGCTTTTTCCCATTGCATATTCTTGCACTCCTTGTTGGAGATTAATTGATCATATGATTGTGGGTTTATTTCTGGGTTTTCTATTCTGTTCCATTGATCTATGTGTCTGTTTTTATGCCAGTACCATACTGTTGGTTACTATAGCTTTGTAACATAACTTGAAACCTGGAATTGTGATGCCTCCAGTTTTGTTCTACTTTTTCAAGATTGCTTTGGCTGTTCGGGGTCTTCTGTGGCTCTATATAAATTTTAGGATTGTCTGTTCCGAATCTGTGAAAACTGTGTTGGCATTTTGGTAGGGATTGCATTGAATGTATAGACTGCTTGGTTAGCGTTAGTGAGTTAGTTATTTTTGGTGCAATTATAGATGAGATTGTTTTCGTAACTTCCCTTTCTGCTGCTTCATTATAAGTGTATAGGAATGAAACGGATTTTAAATCCTACTTTTCTGAATTCCTTGATCAGTTCTGGTAGATCTTTGGTGGAGTGTTCAGGGTGTTCTCTATATAACATCGTGTATAGACCGTATTTTTTAAGAAAACACAATGCTCAGTGGATTCCTGTCTTTGGAAGACCGCTGGTGACGTCCCCCTGACGGTAGCGCAGCTACCAGATCTCAGGGGCGGGCGAGCGGGGCTGCCTCTTCCAGCCTCAGCCACCTCCCTTCTCCGCACGCCACCCGGGCGCCCAACTCGGCCAGTCAACACCACCCAGCACTCACAAGGCTTACCTTCCCTCAAGAAATTAGACCATCGCTTGATGGCAATTTTTATGTCAAATTTAACAGAAGAGTATGAGAATCACTCCGCATTTCTAAAAACGGAAGGTCACAGGCACTCATAATCCACACTGCTACGGACTGAATGCCTCCCCTCAACATTCCTATGTTGACCCCAAACTCCCAGAATGGTGGTGTTGGCGGCGGGGGGACTTTGGGAGGTGACCGAGGGCAGGGTCCTCACGAATGGGATTTGTGCCCATTTAAGAGGGACCCCAGAGGGCTTCCTCATGAGGACATGAGAAGATGCCGTCAATGAACCAGGCACAGCCCTCACCTGACAGCTGGTGTGCTAGAGCCTTCATCCTGGACTTGCAGCTTCCGGAACCAAAAGAAATAAACATCCATTGTTCATAAGCCCGCCCAGACTGTGGTATTTTGTTACAGCGGGCCCGAGCAGAGGAAGGTGCAGTGTTCCTGCTATTCAGAATGAACGACTCACACACAGGATCCCTGGGTTGGCAGTTTATTTAAAAAAAAAACAACACCCCAGTTATCACATCTTCCTCCCTGTCCATCATTTTTCTTAACAGAAGCAGCTACGAAAAATTTGGGGAGATATAATTATCTTTGCAGACTGACACATTTGCAGAGGATTCATGAAGAATGACTCAAAAGCTCCTCGTTTTACTCCTGAATCAGGCAAAGAGCAAATGACAACCTAAGAACAGATTTTGTTGACAACAATATCGTAATACAACATTGAATCATTACAGTGCAGTGGTTCTAATGAAGTTCACAATAGAATATTCCCAGCCCCAGACACACCAAAATTGCCCAACTGCTCACAGACTGGAGAAATCCGTGCAAGCAGCTGCCGTCTGAAGAGTCAAGACCAGAATCGGTAAGGCTTGGCCGGCGGTGAGTCTGGGCACCAACAGCCCCTGCTGCTCAGGGAGGCCCCGGGCCACCCTCACTTGGAGTCTTGGTCTTTCTTTTCATCCAGAAGGGCAGAGCGGATCCCCAGCTTTTTCAGTTCCTCCACCAGGTCCCCATTCTGGTGCATCTGCAACAGAATGTCACAGCCCCCCACGAACTCGCCGTTGAGGTACACTTGCGGGATGGTGGGCCAGTTGGAATAGTCTTTAATGCCTACGGGGAGAGAACATTTCAGTGTCATTTAAATGGTCAGAGCTGAACTTCTTGTGGCAAAATCTGTTTTCCACGCGCTCCCAGCAGGACATCCGGTGCTGCCCTTCTTGCTTCCCCCATCCCTGGGGGATGTGTTTGCCACAGACTCGGAGCTGCAGAGTCAACTGGGTCACGGTTCAAACCCCACCTCCTCCAATTACGAGCTGTGAGGCCTCGGCCAAGTCTTTCCACCACCCGCCTGTTTCCACCCCCATCTCGCAAGGCTTTCACGACAGGACAATCAGGTAGGCAAGGCTGTCGTAGAATGTCTCACACACACACACACGCACACACACACACACACGCGCGCGCGCACACACACACACACACACACACACACACACACACACAATCGGCAGGGATTGATGGCAGAGAACCGACCGGTTCATGTAAGTCACACAACACATACAGAGCCACATTCTCCATTCATCTGCCAGTCATGGTTTCAGTGAGACCAAACGTTAAAGAAATGCCAGGACTTCATTTCCAAGGGGACTACTTAATATGGGTCTATCATGGACCCACGGGTCCAACTCTGCCAAATGAGGCAGTCCCCGCCTCACGGTTTTTATGCCTATCTGGGTTGGTCATGGGTTTTTGCCTTTAATTCTTTGACCCAGACAAAAATCTCTTTCCTAGGGCAGACTGCAGCCCTCACCCTACTCAGCCCCTCAGATGGGCTCTCCACAGGGCAGGTGGATTCGGCTCAGCACAGAACTCGCAGCGACCAAGTCAAAGCAAGGAGAAGCCCGAAGCTCGCCTAAGGCCCATGTCCTGGGCCAGGAGCGGTGACAGAGGGTGAGGGGGCCCCCCCCCTCCTCGTTCTCAAGCGCTCACGGAGGACAAGAAACCAACCAGCATGCACGGGATCAGTCCCGTGTGTGAGCGGTGTGGAGGACACACAGAGATGAGGCACATTCTAGGACAGTGAAGCCGTGTGGTTCTTCTGTTCAGCTCTGGGCCATGAGGCCGATGGTCTTGACAACAAGGTAGGGAAAAAGCGTGGTTTCGATCTCAAGACAGAAGGTTGCTCTTTCCTCACATTCTTCCAACCATTCTACTTCCTTCCTACTTGTGAGCTGAGATGAGAAAACACTTTCAAAAACATGGCCTTCCAGCAAAACGTGTGTTGGCTCTATGAAAAACGGACGATGGTCAAAACCATGGCACATGACCATCAATCACTATATATTTGCCATGTTTGCACTTCCATAGATATTTCAAATGGCCAAAACGAGCAAACAAACAAAACACAATACCGTGCAAATTAAAAGTCGTTCACGTGGGGGTTTTCATGCAAACCGACGAAAAATACTGGTGCTAAAAAGCTGGTCCTGGATACCCTATCATTTACCCAGCATTTATTTTCCAAATAAAAACACCAACTTGAGTGATGGCCCAAATCCTAAGAGGCAATGCGTTTTTCTCTTTTAAATAAGTCACTGCCTTCTAAAAAACGGTACCTTAGCTCCTAACCACAGCACTAAAGACAGCCCCTAGCTGAGAGCTTTATCTTTCTTCCCCAGACTTCTAGGGAGATAATGGGTCCAGCGTTACAGGCCCCAGAAAGCACACTTAGTTTTTTTTTTTTTTTTTGAGGTATAATTGACATATGACATATTATTTCAGGCATACGATATAATGATTTGATATGTGTATATATTACAAAATGATCACCACAATAAGTCTAGTTAACAGCTGTCACCCTATAAGGTTACAGAGGTTTTTTCCTGTGATGAGAACTTTCGAGATTACCTTAAAAGCTTACAAATGTGCAATACAGGATTGTCAGCTATAGTCACCATGCTGTACGTTATATCCCCAGAAAAGCACAGTTCTAAGCCACTTTGAGTGTCTTAAAAAAAAAAAAAAAAATCAGCTAGAGGTAGGGGGGGTTACTAATAAAAGGAAAATTTCATTTAGCCTTCAGAATGTCTTCAGAATACCAAATATCTAGATATGTTAGAGTATCTTGATGAATTAAAGTTTTTCATCATTCTGATACTTGATGCCACAGAGACGACTCAGCATAGGAGTTGTATTTAAAAAAAAAAAAAAGCTCTGTCCTTAAATAGTCTGTTAGAACTTACTTCACAAAGAAGCCAGCGATCCATCTTTTTTTACTTTCATGTGACCGAGAGTGGGTGTGGGAATTAAGAAATGTTTAAAGTCAACACGAATCGCTTGTAATTCTTTGAAAGCTTCTTAAGAACCTTCTGTATTGTGTGCATGTGCCACTAATGTGCGTGCTTTTACATCTGGGTCTTTTTCAATTGGTAATACATTGTGTGAAGCTTTCCAAGACAATGAATATTTACTGATTCTTTCGGTGAGTCCCTACAATTTTTGAAACGCACCATAAATGAGAGTAAATTTGCCATCTGAGGTCGCCCGAAAACCACACGCATCTGATCCAAAAAAGTAGTTTTCTTACATAAGATCTTTGTTAAGTAAAAGAATGATTTGCTTCCATCAATCGTATTTATAGTACCACACTCAATCAAAGCTTTAGGCTCAATTCCTTCATTAATTTCATGCTGCTGCAGATCACATGTCCAGGCAAGACAGAAGAGGCAGACACGCCACCATTAAAACTACCCAGCAAGTGGGCTTTCCAAGCTTCCTGAACATCCCCGCCCCCCCCAGTCACGTGCGAGGGAGCTGGGACTCCTTCCAAACCCCAGAGTCACACTATCTTGCCCAATAACTTACATTTCAGGAACTCAGAAGCACCGCGCCTCGGAGCCCATGATGGCATTGTGACAGTGGCCAAGGGGCCTACTAGCTGACAGTTGATCAAAACGAAACCTACCTGCTTCTTTGGCTTTTAAAGTAACAGAGGTTACAGGCAGCTGATAGCAAGGCAAAGCTTCAGCGTCTTAAAAAAAATACTACGTTCCTTTTTTTAGAAGTCTGATTACAAGTTTAAATATTTAACGAGATAACCAGTGGATTCCTATAGCACGAAGCGAGTAACTTCTGATAATAAGAGACCGCGGCTCACAAGTTGAAAATTAAAATGAATCCCATCGGTCCACCATTGATTGTTTAAACATGGCTAATTTCTCACACTTTTTAATTCTCAAAACCTGCAATATACAGTGGTAGTTAATTTTCACTCCAAATAACTCAGGATCGGAGAAACTCGTGAAAATGAGAAAATCGTATCCAAGAGTGGATTTTAATGACAATGGCATTTTAAAGATGATAGATGACAATGATTCAATTTGGGACCAAAGTACTGACCGCGAAGTTCTACATAGGGTGACACTAGGAATCTGGAGTGACGACGGAGGTGGTCTTACAAAACCGGTTCTACCTCTACCTACTGCCCCACCAAAAAAATTAATACTCCAAAGCATCAAACCAGAGTGGAAAAAAAGTACTTCCAGAGCTTTCGAAAGGGACTTTTCAAAATTCATCCCATTTCAGAACATCAGACTTCGTTCCTGGTTTGGACAACAAACAAATGATAAGAGTTTCCTTTTTTTTTTCCTGGTAGATTTTCACCATAGGAGCTTCGGAGTCTGATGCAGGTTAACTCTGCCTGGGGCAAGTCACATCACCTCCTCCTGAAGTCCTCCTAGGAAATAATGATGTCAGCACCCCCATGAGATCACCTGAGCAGAGAGAGCAAGGGAAACGAGAGACCCTCAACAGGGGAAAAGCAAAGGCTGGGGACAGAGTGAACAAAGCAATGGCTTTAAGGGCAGCCGACTGTGGCTTGCTAGCTTGCAGATGTAGCTTCGGATATATTTCCTCATGTCTTAGCCTCAGTCTCCCTACCTGGGAAGTGGGAAGAAATCCATGCCTCACGGATTTATTATAAAGATGAACTGAGACCTAATTGGTGAAAGGATTGAGCTTGCACATTCCAGGTGCAAGGCGGATGCGCTCTCGTCTCCACCCTTCAAGTCTTGCCTCTCTAGAAATACGTGCAACAGAGGACGCCCAGGGAAGAATGCTGCAAAAATACCAATCAGGTGTGCCAGGCACTTGCTGATAGGGCTACTGAACTTCACATTCTTTAAGTGTTTTCAATACATACCCTCACTTAACCTTTGTAAGAGTCCTTCCGGGAAGGCATAATTAGTCCCTATTTATCAGAGGAAGAAACTGAGGCTCAGAGAAGTTCTTTAACCAAAGTCACAGTGCTGGCAAACGGCCGGGCCTGATTTCCATCCGGGTTTCTAGGAATCCAAAGGACAGGTTCTAGACCTCCGCAGGTGGCCTCTGGCTGGCACGTCCCACCCCTGCCCACGAACCATACTTACAACTGGCATGTGTCCGCAACACGTCGGGCCGTTTCACACCGGTAACGTCTGTATACACGAACGGCATTATGCCATGACTACCTTTTTTGCAACTTACTTCGTGACTGCACCCTGTGATTTTTGAGATTCAGTTACACGAGATACATCTAGAACTAGATCACTCTACCACAACTTAGTTTTCTATCGCCTGACTAAACCACAGTCTGTTTATCCAGTCTGCTGATAGGCCAAGATCCTCTCTTGCCAAATTTTCATTATTACAAGCAGTGCTTCAGGGAAAATCATTACATGCATCTTCTAACTCAAACACAGGGGTCTTCCTCGCTGGAGAAAGAGGTGGCAAACTACGGCCTTTGGGCCAAATATGGTCCACTTCCTATTTTTTGCAAATCAAGTTTTATGAGAACTCGGCCACACCTACCTGTCTAGGTACCATCCCGACTGCCTTCAGGCCCCCAATAGCAGAGTGGAAGGGTCCACAAAGACTGAAGTACTTACTCTCTGGCCCTTTACAAAGGTCGTCCGTCAACCCCCACTTTATTTGTTTGTTAACGTTTGTTTATCTTTTGAGAGACAGAGAGAGAAAGAGCGTGAGTGGGGAGGGGCTCCAGGCTCTGAGCTGTCAGCACAGAGACCAATGTGGGGCTTAAACTCACAGACCACGAGATCACGACCTGAGCCGAAGTCAGACTCTTGACCGACGGAGCCACGCAGGAACCCCTGGCAACCCTCACTCTAGACTGTATACCCAGGGGGGAAGCAGCTGGTCACCTTCAACTTGACCCGGCACCGACAGTTACTCCTCCAAGGTGTTGGTGCGACTGGATTCTCTCATCCACAGCATGTATCACATCCATCACGACAAAGACCCAGAAACACCACCCCCTCATCTTTTAACATTTGCCAAGGTCCCAGATTTGTCACTGTTGCCCAAATTCCCTGATAGTGAAAAGGCCGTGCATATCTTCAAAGGCTTAATAAACATTCAAGAATAAGATAACGGCTATTCATTCAACAGGCACTGCTCCTCGTGAAAGAGAAAACAATGGGGATCTGAACAGGCAGAAATTTAAGAGGGTTTGTTTTTAAAGAGCATAGAAGATGGTTTCCGATATGATAAATAAGAGAATTATTTACTTATTCATTAAAATCATCACCGAAAGCTCGCGCTGCATAAGCAATATACAGGGTACTCAGGTAACGCGGTCAGACATGCTCCCTGCTCTCCAGAGGGCAAAATGCTAAGCATGGATACGTGTGATCTCAAATGCATTTAAAAACAAAACAAAACAAAGAAACAAAAACCCAACTAGAAACTAGATACAAATGTTAACGGTGTATGCAGGATTACAGGTAGGTTTCGTTTATTACTTTCGGCATTTCCAAGTTTCCTCGGTGAGCATGTGACTTTTACAAAGAAAAATAAAAGACAGGCTTTGTTAAAAGGAGGATTTGGATACGCTGACATCTGTCTGCTGGGACCCACCTGATGATCCCTTTGTGGCTCCCTTCTGTGTGTATTCCAGATAAACAGGACAAAGAAAAGACCGGAGGAGGACCTCACAGTCGTCTTTGTTCCCTGGGTCACAGGTTGAGACCTCTCTGCATCACACCTTGGGAACCGGGCAGCAGGAACGAGACAGAGTCTGTGGGTGTTCTTCAGGCTCTGAGCCCTTCGCAAAGCTGTAGCACAGGGAGAAAGGAAAGGCAGTTTGGCAGCTGCCCCTCTCCAGTTACTAGCGGTGACCTTGGGTCTAGGAAAGGTGCACAGAGGTAGCTCCGACTAGCAAAAGCAACCATCAGACAGCCTGGCAGCTTCTCTAGGTAAAGTCAAAAGTGTAGAGAATAAAGAGATGAAGAGTCTGAATGTTTTATAAAGTCTTACCCTGGCTAAATGAGTCCCCACTGCGGGAACACGCACACACTACCCTGCTCCGATCTGCAGGTTAATAGTTGCATGCGAGTTTATTTTTCTAAGCAACACAAAAGGTGGATGTTATGTGCAACATATATGCAACACATTATCGACCAAGATGACAATCTGGTATGAAACAAAATGGGAATGGAAATGTTGAAACTCTACGGTCAAGAAATTTAAAGGCTGGGGCGCGCCTGGGTGGCTCAGCTGGTTAAGCCTCTGACTCTTGGTTTCGGCTTGGGCCATGATCTCACGGTTTGTGAGTTCAAGCCCCACGTCGGGCTCCGCAGGGCTCTGCAGGGCTCCACACTGATTGCGCGGAATCTGCTTGGGATTCTCTCTCTCCCTCTCCCTGCCCCTCCCAGGCTCATGCTCTCTCTCTCATATACACACACACAAAATAAACAAATAAAGCTTAAAAAATAAATAAATTTAAGGGCTAAATTCCTGTAGCTGTTTTCTGAACACTTAAGAAAGTGAGACTTAGGACACCTGGGTGGCTCAGTCAGTTAAGTGACCAACTCTTGATTTCAGTTCAGGTCATGATCCCTGGGTCATGGGATCAAGCTCCGTGTTGGGCTCTGCACAGACACCACGGAGCTTGCTTGGAATTCTCTCTCTCTCTCTCTCTCTCTCTCTCTGCCTCTACCCTGCTCATGTACATACACTCTCTCTCAAAAAAGAAAAATAAATAAACTTGAGAGAGAGAGAGAAAGAGAGAGAGAGAGAGAGAGAGAGAGAGAGAGAGAGAGAGGGAGAGAATGTGAGAGACTGGAAGCCAGACAGGTGAAACGGAAGCCAGGAATCCAAGTGCTATGAGTCAGCCTTCTTATTTCTGCTCCTACTTTGTTCTTACATTCCAGCATAGCCTATCTCCAGTTGTATTCCACAGGAGAACAGAAACCACAAACCAAAGAGCTTCAAAACTTCGTACTAAACAAGCTGTTAACAACACAACTTTTTATGAACGGCCATACTAGCAATTTGCAGGGGACCTGTGGCGAGGTCCCCACGAAAAGATTACAGACTAGTTTCTCCTATCTTATCTTTTAAGTAGAGCAGCCACTGCTGGGTGAAGACCGCAGATACTCCCCGTACATAGAAAAACAAAAAACCAAAAACACCCCAAGGCCTAGTGACCGGTGGCATCCTAGCAGGAAAACAAACAGGGATCACGAGCATAATACACGGTAAGATCACATAAAGCTGGTCATGTTAACCTGCCTTCACTCCTCCTAGTTTCCACCCACAGAAACCAACAGTTTCCCAGGGATTAATTTGGGGGGGGGACAAATACTTTGAAAACCAAATATCCCAATAATAAAACAGCTACCATTTAGTGGGTGCCTTCTGTGTGCCGGATAAAATGAAGGGCACTTTTCTAAAAAGTGTTACTTTCTCTTTCTTCCTCATCAAAACTTTGTCAAGTCTGCTTTCCTCGTATCTTCATTCGACTGAAAAGGAAAATGCAGGGATGGGATTTAAGGCTGCACAGCCGACGGGCTGCAGAGGGATTACAACCCAAAACCTTTCCACCACAAGTGCCAGTCTCATCAAGCAGAAAGGACTACGACTGATCATTTCAACTGGAGAATAACAGTCGTAAATATGTAATAACAAAATGGGAGAATTCTAGGCTTGGGATAACAGAGAAGCTGGCCCCGTAAAACTGTTTCTGGAACACTGTCACTAAAGAACAGCACTAGGCTCAGGGAGGTGCCAGGATTGAGCCACTGGGAGTCTCTAACGGGAAGGCAGGACACCAAGCCACCCTCTAGGAGGTACATACAGCCTCCCCACTGCTCCACCAACTCTGACCCAGGACCTTAGCCAAGGGGCAGGTCAACACACTCCTCTGTCCTCTTCCTCCTCCCCCACAAAATAGGAGAAAGCATGTCAATAAGGTTCCGGGCACGGTGCTTATTAGAAGAAGTACCAATTAGCTGTCCGGGCCCTCCCGCCTCTACCTACCTGCTACATCTGGCCCCAGACCCTAACTGGTCCCTGGTTCCTTCAGCTCCAAGCTTCAGTTACCTAGGGCACGGGGTTCATTCCTTATCTCTCTGTCCACAGGCCTCTCCATGCCCCAGCACGCCCCCCAATCCCAACCTGTCCTTGAGTAGCTAAAAACAAATTTCATGACTTTTTCTCCCACACCAAGTGATCCCAAGTAAGACTAGTCTGAAAGCAGTGTCAACCCCCTCCTTGTGGCAACAACAAAGGATGGTTCCGGACAGCCCGAGCCTTGAAGCACCAGCCAGCCTCAGACAAAGGCAACCCCGGCCCTTCCTCCACTATCAACAGCACCGGCTCCTTATTCGTGAGGCAGGCCGACCTTCTCAACGTGTCCCCCAAAGTGCCTACCTCCTAGTGGTTCTTACTGTATTCCTTCTTGCCTCCCTTCCCCATCACTCTCCCCCCGACTGAGCCTGAGAGATTTGGCTCCGAAACGCCTCCCTGGGCTCAGCGTGGGGACCAGTGAACAGCTGGGACTTACCCAATGCCCAAGTTGGCCAGAGAACCGGATGCCCAGATCCTCAAGATCCACTTCAAGCCAACCATGCCCCCCACTCGACCCCGAATACAGTGCAGGAACCCGCGCCCTTAGCCCCGCTCGAACCACCCCCCCCCCCTCCCCCGACCTCTTGCGCGACACACCCAAGCCCCGCGGAGCGGCCCCGGCCCGTCGCCCCTCACCCGGCGGGCCCCGCCTGACCTTGCCGGAGCTGGGGGTCGTCCAGCACATTATAGGCCGCGTAGTCGCGGACGCCGTGCAGCCGCAGGATCTGCACCACTGCGTTGCTGAAGCCGCACTGGGGCTGCTCCGGAGTCCCCTTGAGGAAGACCACCACCTTGTCCTTCTTCACCAGCGCGTCCAGTTGCTCGGCTGAGCCGCCCCCGCCGCCGCCCGAACCCGCCGCCCGCACGCCTGGGCCCCAAAGGCCGCCGCCGCCGGAGCCGCGCCCCCAGCGGAGCAGAGCCACCGCCACCCGGCCCAGCGACCCGCTCATTCCCGCACGCTGGCCGGAGCCCTCGACGGCCCGGGACCTCGGCTCACCCCGGGAGCCTTCCCCGGGCCCGCGGCAGCCCGGCCCGCCCCCCGGAGGCTCTCATTGGGCCGGCTCCAAGCTCCTCCCAGTCATTGGGCAACGCTAGCCCGCACTTACTCGATTCTACCAATCGTATGACTCGCCCGGTCCCCAACAGGATGGAGGTGGTCTTTAAGCCCGCATCCTACAGCCCTTACTATTGGCCGCTGGCAATCGCTTTGTCAGTTGATTGGAGAGAGTGAATGTCCATCAGGGTCACGCTCCAAGGCGAGGAGAGGCGAAACCAGAGGGAAGACGACTTCCCTCCGGAGGGTAGACGGGCCTGCTGGGATACTCCCGGATGACTGCGAAAGGCAGTGGGCGGGCTCCGCAGTTCCGCGGCACGCCGGGAAGAGGTCACTTCCTAGGGAAGGTTCCGGTTCCGGCGTAGGCGGTGGTTGAGTTGCCGTGGCAACGCGGTAACCCGGCTCCGGGTTTCCGCGTTAGGGCCGGCGGCGGGGCTGGAGCCGGCCTGTGCCCGCCTTTCGCAGCCTGGGTGAGCGACGCCGGTACCTCCGTGCGGCCGCGGCGGAAAGCCGCCGTTCGTGGTGGGAGCGGGGCCGGGGCCGGGCGCTGGGGGCCGGGGCGCCCGCGTCGAAGCGGGCGGCCACGTGTCCCGGCTGTGCCTTGGCCGCGCTGCCCGCGTGGGAGCCGAGGCCCGGACCCGGCCCGGCGGCGCCCGCCTCCGGCGTTCAATTATATCTCGAAAATAACTTTTAAAATTGTGTAACGTGCTCTCGTGTGCATATCCCTTCCGGGTTTGGGGCTTCGTGGACTTTGCAGCCCGCCTCAGTCCTTTGTTGCCTAGGGAGCCACGAGGGAATTGGTTCCCTGGACAAACGTTTTCTGAGCGGGTGCTGCGTGCTAGGCACGGTGCTTGCGCGGGATGCCCGGACTTGGTGCCCAGAGCTCGTCAGCGGGAGAAGTGAGAAGCAGGTACAAAGCAGGGTGCGGGTACAGAGAGGAGGGCACAAAGCCTCCCGGGCTCGTTGCTTTCTCAGTTTTCCGTTGTACTTAGTGCACCTTGAAATATATATTCGCTAGCTCGTTTGTTGACTCCCCCCTCCCCTTCCCGGCACTGGACTTTATTCACTACTGTAGCCTCAGTTCCTAGAACGGTTCTTGAGACGTGGCAGGTGCTCCTGTTGGTGGAATGAGCGATTCGGGGAGATGGGGACTCACGTGAAATCGAGACGTGATCTGTAGTCTTGGAGCCGCCCTGGGTTGGTGGTACCCTAGAGCACACCAGACTTGCAGAAAAAGCATACTCCAGAGGAAGCTGAGGCATGACTGCTCAAGAGCCAGCCGTTCTATGTGCAATTTTCCTCTGATAGTTCCTGGGTGCTGTTGCCACGGTGATAATGACCGCGCCGTGTCATTATCTATCGACGGACAGCAAGAGAAGCCTTGCAGTCGAGATATTGTTTAACAGACAGAGTGGTTTCTGTTGGACACTGAGTACTGCTACATTTTTTTTTTTTTAAGCCTTACGTATTTTAAAAATGGTTTCGAGAGGTGACCTGTTTTGGAGGTTCTCAATTTTAAAATCAGAGAACAAGGCCGTGCTGGTAACAAGTAATCTTGCAACCATTCTGCCTGAAACTGGGACCCTGGTGAATTGAGAATAAACTCAAGATATTCCTCAGAAGTGCTTGTCCCTGACATATTTATTTCATCCTTATTGACGGTATGGATATGTGATAGTTTTCTGACATTGATCTGCTTCTTACAGAATCCTTCCCCCCCCCCCCCCCCCCCAGCTTCATGGATTCCAGGTAAATCAGAGGAGCAAGCATCATGAACAGAAGTATGTACAGGAAATGCCGTGGTGCTGAAGCCTAAGCGATGTTGCAGAAGTCCAGGACCTGGTGCGCTTACCAGTTGGGAATGTATTATTTCCCAAATCACCTAATTTTTCCTCATGCTTATAGTAAGTTGGGTTTTTTAAATAAATAAATAGATAGATTAAAAGTATAAAAATATAAATATATATTTTTATATATATAAACATATTTTTATATATTGGTATTGTATCGGTATATGTGTGTGTGTGTGTGTGTGTGTGTGTGTGTGTGTGTATATATATATATATATATATATATATATATATAGGTAATTTGTTCCTGCAAAGCTAAAACTGTTCACTGCCTCCACGAAACTGACTGGAATAGGGAGAAAAATTCGCAGACTTCTCTTCTGAGGATCCAGGGACGTAGAAAAATAACGCGAGGTAACACATCTCGTACCTAGTATGTAGCATTGGCTTGGAAGCTTAGTTGTCTTTCTTACTGTCAGACGTTTTATTGAGAACACAGCTGTCATCATAAGATTACAAGTAAACCCTGAGCAGGAAGAATACCCAGCCTGCATTCTGGGAACTTACAGTAAGTCGAGTTGCTTTGGGCAGTAGAGCATAAGAACGCAGGTGAAACCTAAGGATATGAGAGAGCATGTCTGTGTTCATTCAGAACACTCGGTGGGGCGGCTTTGATAGCACGGTCAAGGGCAAGGTAAATCTAAACTTTTGGGTTAGGCATCGCAACCAAAGAAATTAAAACAATTTGAAGTTTTTAATAAAGCAGCCAAAAATACAAAATTTTATGGATGTTGAACATACTCCTTTCTGTCTTTGATTTAAAGCCACCCTTATACTCTGGTTTCTCTTCAGATCGAATAAATCTTTCGCCTTCTAAAACCACCATTGAGGGCGCTTGGGTGGCTCAGTCAGTTGAGCGTCTGACTTGATTTCAGCTCCTGTCACGATCTCTCGGTCCGTGGGTTCGAGCCCCACGTTGGGCTCTGCGCTGGCAGCACGGAACCTGCTTGGGATTTTCTGTCTCCGTCTCTCTCTGCCCCTCCCCTGCTCACGCTCTATTTCTCCTTCTAAATAAATAAACACTTAAAAAAATAAAAAATGAAACCACTCTTGGAGTATTGCCTCCAAACATTGTGATTTAAAGAAACGAAGAAGGGGGGCGCCTGGGTGGCGCAGTCGGTTAAGCGTCCAACTTCAGCTCAGGTCACGATCTCGCGGTCCGTGAGTTTGAGCCCTGCGTCAGGCTCTGGGCTGATGGCTCAGAGCCTGGAGCCTGTTTCCGTTTCTGTGTCTCCCTCTCTCTGCCCCTCCCCCGTTCATGCTCTGTCTCTCTCTGTCCCAAAAATAAATAAATGTTGAAAAAAAATTTTTTTTTTTAAAAATAAAGAAACGAAGAAGGTGGTATGCGAGATATTTCTTCCAAAGCATCAAACTCTCATGTATGATTTGGCATTTTAGTTTTGAGGTGTTTCTTTAGAAATCTGTTCTATTAATGCCTGAATCACTATATTGTACACCTGAACCTGATGTAAAACTATGCATTGACTATACTGGAATTAAAAGCAAAACTATTTTCTATAATGAAAACATGACAAAAACCGTTGTCAGAAATCTGCTTTTATGCTTCAATGTATTTTGGGCGTTTTGAGCACGTAAGTCAATTATCTTTATCAGTTCGTGATGTCTCCCATGTGAACATTAGTAGAAGGTGGAGGTGGGAAGTACACAGAAAGTTATTTAAATCCTGGGATTTTGGTCACAAAATGTAATTAGACCACAAACTAAATGATCGTGCCATGTATAAACATGCTGGCTCAGGCATCCTCAAAACGTTTTTCTCTCTGTGCTTATTTATAGATAAAGTTTTACTGTGTTTTGCACAATCTCTGCTTTCTACCCAGCCCTCCAAAAGCAAATTCAACATTGAACCTATGGTTACAAACATTAACAAAGTTGAGCTAGTTTCTTCCCATATATCAGCCCTAAATGAAGAGTCCAGATTGTTGAACCTAAGACAATACGTTTTCTGAACGCTCAGCAGATCAGCGTTTCCAACTTCAGGTCTTAAAGTCCCTGCTTTATTCTTGCAAAGAGGGTGTGTTTCTATGCATAGGACAGGTGATACAGACATGTTGGTCCAAGCCGGCCAGAGCATTCTGCAAGTGTCATTTTAAGAGAAAAGTGGCTGTTTGAGCCACCAGACATGCCTCAGCTAAAGTAAAATAGCATCTGAGACCCCGAGTTCCACAGTCATGAGCTGGAACCTGAACCCTTTCGCTGTGGGGCACGGAGCGAGTATCCAGTAGGTTTAGAGCATCAGTGTGACCATGGAATTAAGTGGTTTCCCCAGCCGCCCTAAAAATAATGGAAAGTACGAGAAACCAAGACAATGCCCAGCCCTCTGAGAGAATTTTTGCTAATCCCTAATGCCAGACAGAAACGCCTTTTGGGGTTCCTAACCTCTATTTGACAAGACAGCTGGTTTTATAAATACTTCTCTGGCCATGGGAGTGGCCTCAGTTTTTCTAATCTCTGTTTCCCACATCTCGTGGGCTCAGCCTCGAGTCAGGAAGGAAGGTCTCGTTAGGACCCACCTCTACGGGTCCTGCTCTCCTCTGGGTGAAATGAAGAAACGGTGTGCTGTAAATTGGGTTAAGTTCAGTCCGGAACGGACGGGGAGACGCCTTCCCTGAAGAAGCATGCGTGGAAAGCTTGGATGCCACAGCAGAACCTGCTTCCCTCCTGGGATTTGGAATGTAGCGGTGTGACGTCACCGAGACGGGTTCCTTCTCGGCACTTTCCACCCCTTCCCACCTTCCCCTTCCCGGGTTTGTGAAAATTACGTTTGCGGTGTCTGCGAAGGTTTACGCCGATTTCAAGATGTCTCTGTATGAGGGCTGCAGAGTTTTAAGGCCTCGATCTGTACTCCGTTCCTCTGCTTCAGAACATTCGCCGCCCCCACCCCCTGCCCCCAAATAATACCGTCTTGCGTGTGTCGCGTACCGTTTTGTTCTTTCTGTGTACGTGAACTCATTTGATCTGTTCGTTACCCCTAGGATAATGGTGCTCGGACGTTGCGGTCCCCAAATTACGTTCTTCAGTATTTGTTGATCACATCTTTTTGGCAGACTCCAGCACTTTGGGTTCCTCTATGTGTTTTGTTGCCTTGAAAGCACTTTTTTTTTATTTTACTGCTGAATCATAGCCTCACAAGCAAGTCCCGCAGAAAATCAAATATTCCTGAATTATCTTTGCTGCATGTGTATATATTGGATACAGATGTGATTTTTTAGACGCCCTGAAACTAAAATGGCAACAGTTTCACTCCAAAAATCCAATGAAAGAAAATATCAACGTGGCTGTTCAGTTCAGAAGCTCTGTGCTCCTTTGTCCTCATGCTGCTGTTACACAGTGAGGACCGAACTTGGGAGTAGCCCTTTAAAATGACACATGTTAAAAAAAAAAAAAAAAAAAAAGGGACACATATGCTGGACTTTGTTGAGAACCTCATTTTATTCAGAGGCAAAGAACCCAAATCATAACCTCCTATAAAGTAATAATAAGAATAAAGTGATGGGGCGCCTGGGTGGCTCAGTCAGTTAAGCATCTGACTTTTGATTTTGGCTCAGGTCATGATCTCATGGTTTGTGGGCTCGAGCCCCATGCCGATAGCGCGGAGCCTGCTTGGGATTCCCTCTCCCTGCCCCTCCCCTGCGCTCTCGCTCTCTCTCAAAATAAACATTAAAGAAAAAAAAAATCAGGAACCGTGTTAAGACGAGATTAAAAGTGATAAAACAGGGGCACTTGGGTGGCTCCGTTAAGCGTCCAACCCATGATTTCATCTCAGATCATGATCCCAGGGTCATGGGATCAAGGCCCTCGTCAGGCTGCGTGCTGAGCATGGGGCCTGTTTAAGATTCCCTCTCTCTCTCCCCACCTCCACCCCATCCCCTGGTCACTCTCTAAAATATATTTTTGAAAAGTGATAAAAAAATCTTGATTAATCTTGAGATAAAAGAATCTCAACCGTTTAATGAAATTTTTCATCTTTTGCATTATGTGCTTTTTTTTTTTTTTTGCCAGCAGATATTTTCCATAAGCTCAAACTGCTAACTATATTCCAACAGCTTCTGAGAAGCTGCCTGGACCCCAGACTGTGGAGAGCAAGGAGCCAGTGCTGTTGTGTGTCAGACCTGTTACGAGGGTTTATCCTTTAGCAGAAGGTTATGTCTCCCTCTGATGATCACTGAGGTTGAGGCCAGATGAACATAGAGAAAATTTTCATTGTTTTCTCTTGAATGACTGCTAAGACGTTTTGCCAAGACCACAAATACTCTTTCCGATGAGTCAGAGTTGCACTTTGTACTTCAGCCTTTTGAGTCTGAACCCATGCCCTCGAAATTAAATCTTGCCATCACAGCGATCCAGTTCCGGCCTTCTGCAACCAGCCAGCCAGCCAAGGAAGGGAAATTCACCCAGGGTTTGACAGAGGAAGGGGGTGGGGTGGGAATGGGAGGAGACATTCATTAACTGTTCGATTTCCTTCACAGGGAAAAAGTGGAGGATTTTAAGTAATCCCCCCCTTTTTTTTTTTTTTTTTTTTTTGCTTTTATGGCCGGAAAGATCCCTTTTGTTAATTCTAAACTTTATACATTCTGAAAGTGTAGCCTACCGAGATATAATTAATTGACATCAAATTTCTGTGCGTGGGAGCTTCAGAGTTTCAGGAAAAGACTGTATGAGAAACCAGTTATACTCTGCAAGAGAAAAAAAGAAGTGCTTTGCAAAAATTGAGTGACCAAGAGTTGTGTATGAAAAGCCTTGGGCAGAAGGTGACATATTTCAGGCCCGCTACCCTCTGCAGCTACACACGCAGCTGACCTGGCATTCTCACTTCTGCGGGGTGGGGGGGGGGGGGGGCTGTATCCACGCAGCCCTGTCTGTGTGAGCCGGGTGGGGGTTGGGGGCGAGAGACCCCCACTGGTTCATCTCGTTTCCTCCCATGCAGCTGCAGCCCGGTGACAGTTCACACATCCCGCTGGCTGGCTGGCTGGGGACGGGGCCAGTATGATACCCTTTTACTTGAAGGGATTTTTGCTCGTGTTCAAAAGTAACACACGTCTTTCAAAATCATTCTGTCTTTTGAGAAACTTGGAGCTCTTCCCTAGTGCCTGCCTTTCCCGGCAAGGCAGGTAGGGGGCACTAGTCCTTCTAGGAAGCCAGGGCAGTAAGAGCCAATACCTGCCGTCCCTGTCCCTGCACAGAGTGGGAAGTCTTCTGCTGGCCAGATTTTTGGAAGAGCCCCTCCGTCCTCCCAAGGCCTACTCTTGTTTTAGGGAAGGCCTAGCTTGCTTACTTTTCTCCCATTACAGCCACAACGCATGAGAAGCAGTAAACTTGCAAGGCTAATGCTAAATGCAGGAGGAAGCAAGGACTACAAGGCCAACAGGAGATTGCAAAAATTAAGAAGCCAAAGCCGACCGTCTTTGGGATTTGTTTTAAAGCAGCATTCAGGGAGCATTTGATGTGAGTGGGGCCAACAGCCCTCACATGGCACTATGCCTTGAGCGTTAGAGCCTGGTATAAAAATTCCAAGTCACCAAGAAAAGACTTACGATCCATGTGCTTTGGTGAAGAAGTCAAGGAAACATAGCATATATTAGGTTGCCAGCACAAATTATACACACTGGCTTTATTAAAGGGGCGATGGTAAAAAACAAACCAGAAGAATACTTCCTTCCTTCATTATGCCAGATAAACAGAATATTATCCTCCTCCTGTTATGTACCTCCTTTTAGTCCATGGTAAGCCCCTTAGAAATACTCCGTTGAATTAGATGGTGAGAGATTGAATGCTATGGGCGTACAGTTGGGTCTTTCTAAACCACGAACGAACTGTTGGGCTTAAGAGAGCTCAGCTAACAGCAGGCCTGCAGACGGTCGTCCATACAACGGTTTAAAGCGTGCAATCCAGGAGGCAAACTTGGAGGCGTCAAAGAACATAACCACTGCGTGTCCTATGGCCCAGCCCCGTTTTCTCGCCATTGGGGGCCAAACCCTTCAGGGGTTTTGTACGGATTATGGTGGTGGTGGTTGTTGTTGCTGTTTTCCTGCTCCCCTCCTCCGCCAGCCGACCATCAGCTTCTGGTCTGACAAAATTCATTATTTTGCCCCCCAGTCCTTAGCACTCAGTACACTCTCCATGCATAATTCTGAAGCGAAGAACCCGCACCACGGTGAGCGATACAGGACAGTATCTCAGAAATCCCACGTTGCATGAAACTCACACTGCCGACCACCGATGCCATAGGATGTGAAGACACATCCCCCCAGGGATGCTAAGCAGGGTTCAGTGGTCAGCAAGACACTCCCGCTCCCCAGGGCCTCACAGCCAGATGGCGGGGACAGATGCAAGAATGTCCCGGTGCTGGTGCCAGTGGACCCCCCCCTCCCCCCGCCAGGGCAGTGAGTCAGCGCCTCTGGGACCAGAGAAAGCTTGGTAGAGGGGCCGGCACTTGAGCTGAGTGTTGAAAGAAGGGTGAAGAGCCGCTGTTTGAAAAAGGAAGGACGGTCCAGGAGAGGAAGCATCCCCGGCAAAGGCACGGAGGTCCGAGCTCGCTCTGGGGAGAGGAGGACCCGTGGACCTAGCTGAGGGGCTCGGATCTCCTCCCCAGAGTGAGAGAAGGTCACGGAAAGAGTGTAAGCTGCGGAGCTCTGGAGAGTTCCCCCTGGCGGGCACGTTGAACATGAAAAGAAGGTGGCAGGGTGGCAGAGGGGGGCCAGGAAGGCACCGGGGTGAGCAGAGGGCACCAGTGTGAGGGTTTCCCTGAGGATTTGGTGACTGTCTGGGAAGAAAAGCCAGGGCCTTGGGCTTATCCCCGGGTTTCTGGCACAGCAGCTGCTGTCTCCTTACTGAGGCTTGGGATACAGGGGAGAAGGGGGGGATCGGAGGGCGAGTTGTGAATTGCTTTCGGACATTCAGAGGGGACTCGAAATCATTAAGTTGTACCTAAAATATGGGGGCACAGAGGGCGCCTGGGCGGCCCGGCCGGTTAAGCGTCCGACTCTTGGTTTCGGCTCAGGTCACCATCTCCTGTCTCGTGAGACCGAGCCCCTCATCGGGTTCTGCGTTGACAGTGCTGAGCCTCCTTGGGGGTTCTCTCTCTTCTCTCTCTCTGTCCGTCCCGTGCTCGCTTGCTCTCTGTCTCAAATAAGTAAAAACTTAAAGATTAAGTTAAAATGAAATAAAAGACAACGTGGGAGCACAACACTCAGACTATTGCCTCTACAGGTCTGGGCCTGATGGCTGGAGATTTGGGCAGGGGGAACAAGAAAGGGAGCTGCAGAAGAAATTGGGGAAGGTGTGCAGTCAGGAAAGAGCAGGCCATGGGACTGAAAAGGAGGCAGGTGGCAGAGAGGGCACAAAGGACCCAAGTGTCGCCTGGATCTGGTGACCGAGGTGAGCATGGTTGGGGGCTGGAGTGGCCGGGGTGTTCCCTGGACCTCTCAGGGTCTCTGGAACACGGAGCCAGGCCAGGGGTGTGGAAAGTGACTTCTGGCTGTCATCCCCGCGCGGACGTGTGAACTCAGAGTCTGTAAACCGAGCAGACAGGCCCCGGCGCTTTTGCCCAGAGTCGGCAGTGGCACGAGCAAACATTTGAGTGTGGATGGTGAACAGCCTTGACTCCCGAGGCGCCGTGCCAGCAAGGGCCTTTCTGGAACACCCGAGGACACCAAAAACGCCGTGTGCGCGGGGCCGCCTCTGCCGAGTGTGGCCTTTTCATCAGCCGGGAGGGCGCACGGAGTGGCACTCGCCGTTCCTCTCTGCATGCCAGCTCCACAACATCAAAGAAGAAACTGAGGAGGAGAGTTCTTTCAAATCTTAGGCCAGGTGCACCTCCTGCAGCAGCGGGAACTTGCGAGCAGACCATCTAGAAAGCGCTCCTTCTGCGCGTCTGCGGTCAGCCGTTTGCTGCAGGATCCTTTTTTTGTTTTTGTTTTTGTTTCCTTTGCGGCAAGAGCCTAATGCTTTGTGCATGAGGCCCTGCTGGGGAACATCTTGGGCCATCGAGAACTGTCCCCAAGAGCAGCAGGGTTTCCCACAGAGCCCGGACCTGCCGCTCAGGCACAGGGCCCCCCAGGGTGGGCCGCTCCCCTGCTGATGGAGGGGGTGACGCGGAAGCCCCGCCCGGGAGCCTGGGTTCCGCTGGCCCGACACCAGTGCCAAGGCCACGCCCCCGCGTGCCTGCCAGGCGGGGCCCAGAGGCCTCCCGGCTTCCTGGGCATGCTGCCTATTGCACAGGACCTCTATGTTATCGCCTGCCCAGCACAGCCGAGCCCGCTGAAAAGCAAGCCGAGAACACTTCGGCAGGTCACAAAAACGTGTCTCCAGGGGGCAAAAGAATGAAAGACTTCTCTTGCCCCTGTAGCGGAGAAGTCTTCCTGACTCACAGCCTCTTCCTGAGCTGGCTTCTGTCCTCAAGTTTTGTTTGCAAGCATCGTAATTGCAGGATCTAATTTCCCACAATAGCACACATTTGCACAGAAAACGAGTCTGTGGCACATTCTCGTCATCCTGACGCTCATGGACAGCTCCTGCAGGGAAGACAGGGCGAAACTGGCCCCGCTTTCTAGATGTGGAGACAGTGTGGGGGCGGGGGGGGGGTACATGGCCCAGCAGGGTTAGCCAGCGGGGGTGGGGGGGGGGACGCAGAGCCCAGAGGGACCCCACGTCGTCGGGAGATTCTCACCCAGCGAGCCCTTCATGCTGCCCGCCCACCCCAGGGCTGGCAGCAAGGGTGCCCTCAAGGCTGCATTTCGTTTTCAAAACGAAAGCAGACAAATAAGCCAGGTTGCCCGCATCCTGTCGCTTAAACCAAAATGATGAAGTCGTAAGGGCAAGTGGTCGTGGACGCTGTGACGGAAGACAAATCATACCCCTCGTACGTTTAGCAGCCACGGAGAGAGCCAAGTGTGGACGTGGCTTTTGTGGTATACAGAGATTCAGAAAATACGAAAGCACGTTATCTGAAATGCACTCAGCCAGCCTGGGTGTTTTATGGTATAAAGCTGGGAGTTTGATGCGTTTCTTGCTGCACACACAGGTAATCAACATAACCAGAGCATTCAGTCCTGCTGTTTATGTGCGCACACACGGAGCAGACTTCTAGGCTGGTCCTTGCCTCTCACAGGAGACACACACACACACACACACACACACACACACACACAGAAGAGGCTTCCAGGCTGGTGCTTGCCTGTCACAGCACACACATGACATGCAGGGTTCTCACCTGTTACTAAAGCTGGTGCCGTTCTTTCCAAAGCACTTTAAGTTTTCATCTATAACCTTGACCCCTAAAGAATTCATCACACCAGGGAAGCCAGAGTTTAACATTTCAGGTTCAACGTAACTCTGTGTAAAAATATAACCTAACAAATGGGTGGGAATTGAATCACGACCAGGAAATGGTCCTCCGCCGTTGCTACCAGACAGACAGAATCCACAGCGATTAAGTGTGGCCCGAGGCCAGGACGCCTGGCTCTGTACCCTAGATGGGTCATACGATAGCTGTGTGATGACGGGGAAGTTATTACCCTCTCTATTCCGTCATTTGTAAAATCGGTTAATAGTAGCCACCCTAGAGGGTCGTGATTGGGGCGCCTGGGTGGCTCAGTCGGTTGAGCATCTGACTTTGGCTCAAGTCATGATCTCACGGTTCATGAGTTCGAGCCTTGGGCTCTATGCTGACAGCTCTAGGGTCGTGATGAGGAGCAAGTGAGTTAATATGAGTAAAGGCTTAGTACCGTGCTTGGCACGTAGTAAGCCCTTAATCAGTGTTAGGTATCATCATTACCCAGAACGCCTTCCCCCAGACACTTGGGCCTTCACTCCTCCCATTTCTGGATTCCTCTAAGGTTCAATTCTGTACCGCGCAGCCTAGCATTTGATAACGTGCGGTGCTGTCTTGTTATTTCAGTGTCATTTCAATGTCTGAATCTCACTGTTGCTCCCTCGATAGATGGCAAGTTCCCGATGGTAGGAACCACGTAGTTTGCTTCTGCTGGATTTCCACAACTCACAGCCCAGTCCTGGGCAACCGCCGCACATATAAACATCCCGGGAGCGTGCGCATCACTGTAAGCAAGTGGGAACCCACCTGGTGGTGCGGCATTACGGACGGGTACTACAACCAACAGCTGAAACACCCAGTGGGAAGACTTCTATTGACCCCCCAAACCCGTACTGAATGTTGACAGCTGCTCTACTCACAATAGCCCCAAACCGGAGACGACCCAGTTGCCCTTCAGCAAGTGAGTGGCTAGACAAACAGTGGTCTGTCCGTGCCATGCAATGGAGGGGTGCGAACTCTTGGCACAGAAACACTCCGGAAGAATCGCCAGTGAATTCTGCTGAGTGAAAGTAGCCAATCGCCAAAGGTTACACACCGTATGATTCCATTAACATGCTATTCTTGAAACGGCAAAATTATAGAAATGCGAATGGATTAATGGTTGCCAGGGGTGAGAGAGGGGATAAGAGTGGGGGAAACACCTGCATTCTGATGGTGTCAGCCTCAACATCCTGGTTGTGATTCTGTGCTACGTAGGTAATGTCTTTTTTGCAAGACATTACCATTGGGGGAAACTGGGGAAAAGGTACAGGGATCATTCAGCCTAGTTTATTACAACTGCGTAATCTACAATTATCTCCAAATCAAAGGTTTAATAAAAAAAAAAAACCACTTATGGGGTGCCTGGGTGGCTCAGTCGGTTGAGCGCCCGACTTCAGTTCAGGTCATGATCTCGCGGTTCGTGAGTTCAAGCCCCGCGTCAGGCTCTGTGCTGACAGCTCAGAGCCTGGAGCCTCCTTCGGATTCTGTGTCTCCCTCTCTCTGCCCCTTTCCCACTCATGCTCTGTCTCTCAGAAAATGAATAAATGTTAAAAAAAATTTTTTTTTTAAAAACCCGCTTATGGTGTTCCCAGAAGAAGCAGAAAGACTAGATAGGGTTGCCCATGGATGGGAGAAATGTATAGCAAGCCTCTTCTAGAAAGATTTTATTTTTTAGGAGTGAAGTACTTGACATTTTGTCTCTGTTAGTACTTAATCCTTGGAATATATTAACAGTCATAATACGATTAAAATTCACACAGTTTTTTATTATTTTTTTAAATTTATCTATTTTGAGAGAGAGAGAGAGAGAATGTGTGAGCACGAGGGGCAGAGAGAGAGGGAGAGAGAGAGAGAATCCTAAGCAGGCTCTGAACCATCAGTAAGGAGCCTGACTCTGGGCTCGAACTCACGAACCATGAGATCATGACCTGAGCTGAAATGGAGTCCGATGCTTAAGCAACTGAGCCACCCAGGTGGCTCAGGTTTTAAACTGAGAGGAGGAACCGGGAGGTGATCCTGCTCCAACTCCCTCGTTTCCAGATTCAGAAACTCAGAAGTGGCCCAACGTTACACAACTAACTAGCAGCATTAACCAGGACTGGGACCCAGTCATCCCAGGATCCAGTCCTGTGTTTCCAACACACTCTGTGTCTTTATTTTATAAAAGCAGCACAGTTCGTGTGTGTAGACAGGTGTCCTGAATTACTCCAGTTCCCATGCTTGGTGCCTGATAGGACTCGTGGCCCTCCAGCAGGGGTGTCCCTGCCCCCAGTTACAGGGTGGCTGCTGCTGGTGGGGTCACCAACGTACTCTGAGAACGATCCAGGCTGGTGCCCGCCCCCCCCACCCCGCTACAAGCACATGATAGGACCAGAGTGGGAAGGGACGGAAGAGCACTCAGAGAGCTGGCTAGAAAGAAAACAGAGGATGAAGCCGCTGAGAGCAGAGTCAGGATGAGAACAGCTCTCCTGCCCAGCTCGGGGCTTCTCTGAGGAGGCACCCCAGAAACGGCCACCCCCGTGCGAGCTTTTCATCGCCCTGCGGCCAATGGGACCGACTTAAGTCATCATGAGGGGAAAGCCAGGCTAGAGACAGAGAAGTGGCAACAGAGGTTTCCGGAGCACCAATTACCACGTGGGACCCTGGGCAGGGCCCCTCCTTCCTGCCCCCTTGCCTCAGTTTACTCACTCATACAACAAGAGGTTTGGATGAGCCCGGAGAGCCCCTCCAGCTTTTGTTCTAAGCTTCTCATGGAGACCGAACACACGGACAACTAAAAATCATGCCTGCAGAGCAAGACTTGTACGGATCGCGGTAGAGGCAAGCTAAGGAGCCGCCAAGGCGTAACAGACCTGGATCAGTTCCCCCGGCTCCGTGAGTCGGCCCCTGCTTCCCCACGGGTGGTGGTGGCGATGTTGGCTGCAGGGAAGAGAGGTGGGGGGAAGGAGCAGAAATTTCACTTTTTGGGAGACATTTTGTACGTTACACAAACAGCCCCCGCCCGCCAAGTGAGTCAGAATTTCCGAATGGCATAATTTTAGGGCCTTCTTGTGGTTCCCTCTCCGGGCCACTTCTGAAAGGGAGGCCTCAGGGCGGGGTTTCCTGTGCTCAATTCCAGAGATGACAGAGGGGCTCTCCCCCACCGTCCTTTGCCAGAATTTTCTTTCCAGATCAGTTTTCGTTTCCACGAATTTCTCTAGCAGTGGGTGATGCTGAACACGAGGTGAAGGCTTCATAGCCCTCCGAGTTGCCCACTCCCCCTTTCTCCCGCACCGATTCCTCAAGGCTTTCCCCTTCGGCATGGACTACTTTGGAGTGGCCGACTGGCCGAGGACTCCCACAGAATTCGCGAAAACCAAGGCCCTGTTTTTCGCGGCAGGCTTAAGAAAAGCAACGGGAGAGCGTTCTCACAAATCCCCAAGCCCGGTAAAGCTAAAGATAATAACTGATGACAATAAACGTACTAATACGTGCCCAGCATTTTGCAGCTTCTGTATATTTTTTTTTATCACATCTATTTTCACCTATGGAATATTATTGCTATCTCCACTTAAGAGATGAGAAAACTAAGGCTCTACGAGGTTGCATGGCTTGCTAGGGTTCATTCAGGAAAGTAGCGGAGCCGGGTCCCGAATGCGGGTCCGGAAGGTTTGAAGCCGGTGCTCTGCGCTCTCTCAGCACCTCACGGCCCCGTTCAGGAGACAGCCCCCTGGACACGGAATCCTTGCACCGGGACTTCCTCCTCCCGGGGGGGTCCTACTCCGTGCCTCCCTCTCCATATCCCCAGGGACTAGCACATAGTAGGTGCTCAGGAAATGTTTGATGAGAGACTGAATCGCTGTTTACCAGAACCTGTGGCGATCACACCATACCCGGAACAGCTCACGTGAGCCGGGTGCTCACGCCGTCAGGGGCAGAACCATTCAAGATGGATTCCTGTTATTAGGCCCATTTCACAGAAAAGGAAACCAAGAATGAGTAAGGAGCAGAAAGCTGCCAACTCGGGCAGTTTGGTGCCAGGGCTTGAACTCCCTACCCCAACTGTGCCCCGCCATGGCTCACCGCAGGAAGCCGACCGCTGGCGGCCAGCTGCTCTGTCTTTCCAACAGCGCCGGTGGGGCCATCTTCGCGCTCGGGCAAAGCCCCTGACCTCTGTGCGTCTCAGTCTCCACCCTCAGACAGAACCAATTAAGCTTTTCCTAATTACCCAGAAGACCTGTGCAGAGGTGTAATGGGGAGACACACGTGAAAGCTGTGGGGGAAAAGCAAAGAGCGCTATCCGGGCACAGGCATCACGATCGTAATTGCCCTCTGGGCCTTTCACGTGGCTGTCGTGACCCCAAGGCCGGTGTCAGCGTTTCCGATGGAGTCAAGATGATAACGAGGAACATAATAAGATACCTAGAACAGGTCAAGGGGAAGCAGGGGAGAGGCCCTTTGCTGGCAAGTCCTATGACCCTGTGAATAATCACAGCTTAATGAAGGGAGTCCTGAGCCCTGCCTTAGAAGGTGTGGCTGACACTGGCATTCTAACTCCAGCTTGGTCTACCCCAGTGTTAATTCTGGGCTTTGGCATTCTTCTCCTTTGCCCTCAGTTTGGAAAAGACACACACACACACACACACCATGACTATCTGGTCCTGTTTTACAATTTAATCTTTCTCTTAGGACACGGATTTTATACTGATTTATTCAACAAATACGGATAGAGGAAAACACCCTCCGGGAAGCACTAGATTTGGGGCAGCTCCCTAACTCCTCAAGCCCAGCCTCCATTTCCTCATCTGCAAAATGGGCATAGCCACACTTAAGTTGCAAAGCCTGGAGTCCCCGTGGTACATAGCTCCACCAGTTGTGTCCTTAGCGGCTCTCATCCCCACCCAAAGGAGACAGAACCAATCAGGCAGAGATGTAATTAGTCTGACAAGGATCAGGGCTGGGGTGGAGAACAGTTCAAAGAGCCCTAATGCGCTGGGAGCCAAAGGCACAGAGGCAGATAAGATTCAGACAGTCTGCCGTGAGGTTTAAGAGTTGGTGGAGTTGCGGATCAAACGCGGGACGGTAAGCCTGTTGGGCGGCGGTGGGGACAGAAGGGAGACACTTACCAGGGCCTTGCGGTTTGTGAGATATCCAGATTATGCTTTTAATTCACATTCCTTGGGGCTCACCCCCCTCCCCCCTCCCCCGCAGTCGCTTCCTCTGGACATCCTCGGGGCTCCCATCTGAGCCCGGGGCCCAGAGAGATTCCCCCCCCGCGGTGGCTCCGGGCACTGTGGGGTAGGAGTGGCCGGATGGGGCGCCCCCACTGTCAGGCCAGCTGATAGGTGTCACTTCCTCCTTGGATTTCGCGCCTCCGGGAGGAGTGCCCCTGCCTTTGGCCGCACCTCGGCTCTGAGGGGGGGCCAGACCTGCCAGCCCCCCTCGCCTTCTCCCCAAATCTGGACGCCAGAGGATCTCCCTCCCCAGATCCAACTTTCCCCCGGGGGACAGGCAGCTCCGTGCCCTCCCGAGGATGAGACCCAGGCGGAGGCAGGCGGGGGTCCGGGGATCCGGACGGCTCCTGGGCCGGATGGGGTAGCCCGGGGCGCGGAGCCCGGGGGTGAGGATGGGGAGCCCCCGCGGCGGCGCTCCTTCCCGCGGAGGGGGGCGGTCTGCGATTGGGCGCCGCGGGGCTGGGGCCGTGCGCCGGGGGCCTCCGCCTGGAGCGCGGGGCCGGGCGCGTCCTGCTCGACCCGGCAGGGTGGCACGGCCCCGGGGCGGCTCCCGCGGCGGGTCCCCGAGGGGACTGGGCGGGGCCGGGGGCGAGTGTCCGGCCCCGCCCCGGCCCCGCCCCGCTCCGGAGCCGCCCGGGACGCAGGGAGGAGAGCGGCTGGGCCGGAGCTGCCCGCGGCGCCGCGCTCCTGCACGCTCCGGACCCGGTAAGTGGCGCGGGGCGCGGAGGCCGAACCGGGGCCGGGAGGGTCGGGGCCGCGGCCCCCGGCCCAGCCCCGACGGGCCTCCCAGGGATCGGGGTCGCCGAAAGTCGAGGGGACCTGGGGAGGCGCGCCCGGCGCGGGGGCGGGGGCCCTGGCGTGACAGCTGCGGGCGGGCGGGTATTTTTAGTTTAAACCTAACCGATCCCTGCCGCCTGCGAAGTCCCGGAGCCTTTCCGCTCCCCAAGCCTGGAGGCGCGGCCCCCAAGAAAAAGCCCCTGAGCCCTGGGCAGCGTGTCCCCGGCGGGCCGGGCGCCGCCTCCAGTCTTCACTCAGCCGCCGCTTGGGGCCAGCGGACCTGTCACCGCGGGCCCGCGCCGCCGGCTGTCCCGGGCCTGGGCAGCAATCGCGGGCATCAACACCCCCTCCTGGCGACCACGCGCTCGCTTCCTAGTGCCTGGGACAGCCCGGAGCGGGCGCGCTGGAGGGGGGGGGGGGGGGGGGCGGCGAGCAGCCCCGGACAGCTTCGGGTTCATTCAGACACCTCCCGGCTGTGCCGCTTTGGGCAAGCCGCTCGGTCTCTCTGAGCCTCATCCCACATCTCTCAAGGAGGGCATAGTGAGGCCAAAGATCTCTTGCAGGGCTGAGCGAGCCCCCAATGGGTGCTGACCACCTTTAGGGTCTTCAGATCTTGACTCTAGACAGTGGGCCCGGTGGATGTAACCAGGCAGGCAGCCGGTGAGGGGGGAGCCTGACATGCAAGGGAAGCATGCCCCATCCCAGGCGAGTGAGGGCAGGAGGAGACAGTGAGGGACAAGAGAAGTGAGGGACAAGAGACTGCCCTCCCAGAAAAGGGAGTATGTCACAAAATCACTGCCATTCTGAGCTTGGCGGGACGGCCTCCTTCCTCCACCAAGAAGAGAGGAAACAGGCCCAGGGATGGGCAGCGATTTCCCGGGGGGCTGCACGACCGAGAACAGAATCGGGCTCTCTGGAAGGGTCAGGCCCTGCCTCCTGCACAGCCAGCAGCCCTCAGGGGTCAGGGGCTGGGAGGCGGGAGGCACGAGCCGGTGCCACCGGGCTGTTTTTGCTCTGTTTCCCAGAACCGGTCCCCAGCGGGGCTCTCTGACACGTGTGGGTCTGCACATTCCTCAAGCAGGACCTCTCTCTGCTGCCCGACAGCCGCAGCTGTGTCCCGCCCGCTGGCCCCAGGGCGCCGTTTTCAGCCAGAGAGGCCCCTCTGAGGGCAGCTGGAGGGGGGAGTGGGCTGGGAACTCCTCCTGTCTTGCTGGGGGTCCTGAGGGGAGGGGTGAGGATCCGGGCTCTGGTTTCTGCCTCAGGGTGCAGGCTGGCCCCTGCAGACACCCTTCAGGGTGAGTTTGTCTCCATGGGAACAGCCCTGTAGCATAGCTGCTTTGCATGTTCTGTTGCGGCCGCAGACCTGTCTGTGCCTGGGTGGCCCCCCCGCACCATCTCCTGATGCAAAAACCTGGGGCAGGGACAGCTGTGACTGCCGCCCTAGGGAGGTAGGACCGGACAGGTCCAGCACAACCCCCTAAAAGCCTTGGGGCTCCCGAGAGCCAAGAGGGCTGAGGGCCTTCCCGTGTTGCCTAGCTGTTGAGAATGGGGGTGGCCATGTCAGATTACCTGGGTCCAGTCCTGCCTTGGCCTTGACCTTGGCCGTGAAAACGTCCCTTCCCCTCTCAGGGTTTTGGTTTTCTTCCCCACAAGAGGGGAATAACCGTAGCACCCACATCGTGGGTGCCGTGAGCATTCGATGAGACGGTCCACGAATAGTGTTTTGTAGGGTGCCAGGCACCGCACAGCGTTGTCACTGTGTAGGGTGACGGGACCTGGTTGGGACACCTGAGTCCCTCCCCCCTGCCCACCTCAGCTCTGCCCTTGCCTCTCTGCCTTGATTTCCCGTGTCTGTCAAATGGTGGGTGGCCCTGGATGATCTCCCTCAGAGCCTTTCCATCAGGAAAGCTGGTCTTTGAGCCAGGCAGAGACATGTGAGAGGGGTCTGCCAGGGGATCCCCTGTGTCTGTGGGCTCCTAGGAAGCATGTTCTGTCTCTCACCTCCTATGACCCCGACGAAGGCCAAGGCTGGTGCCGTTGCTGGCCCATTTACGGATGAGGAGACAGGTTTCAGAGGGCAGGGGTGGCTGAGTCAGGATTCGAACTCGGGGCCGTTGACTTGCTGCTCTTCATTATACCACACAGTGCGTCTCAGGCAATAGAAAGAAATGACGCTAATCACCAGGCCAACAGTATGGGCGAGGCAGGATCCCGCTCATCATTAAGACATTGGCATTTGCCGGGAAGAATGGATTCTGAACTTTCTTCCCCCGTTAACGTCTGAAAGTAGCCCAGTAGGGCCACCACGAGAGGAACCTGGGAGGGGGAGATGGAAGTTCTGGAATTGTCTACTGACCCTCTCCACCCCAAGGGAATCACGACTTCAAGATTTGGGGATGATGTTCCTGGGGCCGAGCTGCCAGGAAGCACATGGGGGACAGTCCCCACAGCCAAAGCCTCAATTTTGTCTTCTCTAAAGTAGAGATAAGAGGCCCCCTGTGAGGTTGCTGTGGGGATAAATGAGACAATTGGGGACAAGCCTCAGCAGAATGCCCCGGGGGGGGGGGGGTGGGGACACATCATAGGAGGAGTTATCGTGGTTTTATTATTCCTAATCCACCTAATGCGATCGTGACAATGTACTGTGGCCTGCACCTCTTGCCTGGATTTCTAGGCTGCAGACTGTGCAGGGAATCCCAGCATCTCCGAAATGCTTTGAAAGGCAAGGCACAAAGCTGCTAATTAGGAAAGCTCAAAACACAAACACGAACGAGGAGTCGTTTCGCGATGTATACACGAGAAGTCAAGCAATCGTGGGGCAGAGATGATCATGGGGTGGGGGTGGGGGTGCGTGGGCAAGAGGGGATTGGTAGGGTCATGGGGTCCGTGATTAGAAGAATTTACCTTGGAACTGCTGGGGACGCCATGTATGTTTTATGTGCGCCTCTCTATATGGAGTCTTTTCTTAAATTTAAGCAGATTTTATGAAAAGCAGGGGAATGGTAACCCCCAAATCAGGGTGGGGAAGAGGGCACAGGGTCAAAGAGGAGCCAGGTCCAGTCTCGGTGGGATCCATTATGTTTTTCTGTCGAGTGGTGCAGTCGTGGGTGCTATTAAAGTATTTTTATGCTTCATCATTTACAAATATACATTTGTTTATACACATACATGCCTATATATTCCATTGCGTATATCAAATCTTACATGCAGATACAATTAAAAGGTAATGTGAGGGGCGCCTGGGTGACTCAGATGGTTAAGCATCTGACTTCGGCTCAGGTCACGATCTCACCGTTCGTGAGTTCGTGCCCCACATCAGGCTCTGTGCTGACAGCTCAGGGCCTGGAGCCTGCTTTGGATTCTGGGTCTCTCTCTGCCCCTCCCTCTCTCTCTCTCAAAAATAAATAAACATTAAAAAAAATTTTTTTGAAGGTAATATGAAACATTTCACAAAGCTCTCATGGGAAATCAGACTCTTCCCACAGATTCCAGTGGTAGTCTGGCTGGCTTTGATAAAACACGACAAACACAAACCCTACCGTGTGACAGACCCATGGCATCTTATGCGGACAAATCATCTCCCTCTTTGAAGACATACGACTGGGAGATGGTGTAAACGCTCTGCAATCTCAGATTATCTATGAGAGTTTTTAAGGTCTTGGCGTGATGATTTATGCTTGTGAATCAGAAAATCCTGAAATATTTGAGCTGGGAGGAACCTCGGGTCCCCTGGACACAACCTGTTGGCTTTTGTGGCTGGTGGAAATGCCCCGGCCCAGGTCAACATCAGGCCCAAAGGTAGGAAGACAGCTTGCTCTGCGCTGCCACACCTGAATGCCTCTCGCCGCGACACCACTGTGGCAAGGGCCCCCTGGAGACAGGGCAACGGGTGGCCCTGAGATTAAACTAAGATTTCCGTTTATTTATTTTTTTTACTCGTTTATTTATTATGTTATTTAAGTTTACATTTATCCGAGATTAAAGTGATCATTCTAATTGTTGTAAGTGAGAAGAGAGCTGCCGTGTGCAATGACCACACAACTTCCGGAACTTACACAAACGCAAACGTCACCAAAGGACCTGCATAAGCAGTGCCCACGCTCTCCTTTCCCATGAAACTGGCCTTGGGCAGCCACTCCTATTTTTCCTGTTCTTTGTGGGGCATGCTGGATATATTTAGAAGTTATCGGGACAACTTAACCGCTACGGGTATGGTTATCGCCATTTTGCATCTGGGGAAACAGGGTCAGAGAGGTTGAAGGCCTTGCCCCAAATCCCATGGCAGGTGAGTAAGTGACGGGGCAGGAGCTTCACCCAGAGGATGCGCTGAAAAGACGGGAAGCTTTTATCGCGTGTGCTGTGCTGTGAACGTAGCCTTCCCTCCTCCGGAGCTGCAGTCCCTGTCGTCCCGGCCCAGCTGGCAGGTGGGGAGGACATGCCCTTGTCCAGGGTCGTTGGGTGGTTTCTGCCCAGCTGTCAGATCACAGGAGGCTCTCGGGCCGGACGGCTCTAACCGCCACACCTTCTTCCTTATGATGGAGTGGGGCAGCGGTGTGCTGAGATTTGGGGAACCCATCCCACTTGGGGCCCTGGTGCTTTGAATGCTCGCTTCGATTCCTGGCCACCTGCCTTCTGCCCAAATCCAAGGTGTTCTTTGGGTCTTCCCTCTGCAGAGATAGCTGTCCCGGCCAAAGGGTCTCAGAGCGCCGGATGCCCCAGGACTGATGCATTTGGTGGTGGTTCTGATGCGCGTCGGGCACGGAGACAGCGGTTGTGTCCAGCTTGTGTGCCCCCCTGGGGAGTGGGGACCTGGGGCCGGGTCCCCCTGCTCTGTGTCCTGTGACCCCATTTTTTTCCTAAACGGTATTTTTTTTTAATGCTTATTTTTTGAGAGAGGGAGAGAGAGCGCGAGGGCGGAGGAGGGGCAGAAAGAGAGGAGACACAGAATCCGAAGCAGGCTCCAGGCTCCGAGCTGTCAGCACAGAGCCCGACGTGGGGCTCGAACTCACGAACGGTGAGATCGTGACCTGAGCCGAAGTCGGACGCTAACTGACAGCCACCCAGGCGCCCCTTTGTGACCCCATTTTTCACGTGCCTGATGGGGCTGGTGCTACCTCCCCGTAGGGCAGGGCTTAGGACCCGCAGAGACGGAACTGCACAAGTCGGGCATCTTTCAGATGCTGGGAAACAAGCCCTCAGTGTATGTGCCTGCGGAGAATGTGTGTGCAGTGTTCTCGAACCGACAGCTGCAGCGGAGAATAAGAGAATGCCAGAGCCAGCCGGAGCCTTGGATTCCTCTCATCTGAGCCTCTATTTTTACCCCTGGGGAAACTGAGTCTCCGCAATTAGAAGTGACCGGCCCAGGGGCACCTGGGTGGCTCAGTCGGTGAAGCGTCCGACTTCGGCTCAGGTCACGATCTCACGGTCCTTGAGTTCGAGCCCCGCGTCAGGCTCTGTGTTGATATCTCAGAGCCCGGAGCCTGCTTCGGATTCTGTGTTTCCCTCTCTCTCTGCCCCTCCCCCATTCATGCTCTGTCTCTCTCTCTCTCTCTCTCAAAAATCAGTAAAAACATTTAAAAAAAATTTAAAAAAAGAAAGAAAGAAATGACCGGCCCAGGTATCTCTGTGGTGCCTCGGGGCCAATCTCGATCTGAGATGGTGTCTTCTGGTCCTTCCCTCGCAGCCACCTTCCCTAAAAGTCTGTTTGGTCTGTATTCATGCCTGACACAATGCGGGCTGGTCACGTGATGAAAATGGGGAGGCTTGTCTTTGGGGTCGGGCCCTCCCACTCATCACCAACGCCTAGATAGAGTAGGTGGGTCCCTGTGGCCACTGGCGGGGCTCTAATTAAGCCAAGAGTTTTATTTGAGGTCTGAAAAGGGCTGAGCCCCTCCCGAGTGACATTCGCTGAAATAATACAGCAGGCTGACTCACTGGGGTAGCCTCTGTCCTTGTTGTTTCAAAGAGCTGGCTCTTCTGTGATGATGGGAGGTGCTGGTAGTTCCCCAGGCACCTCGACCTTCAACCTGGGCCAGTCTCAGGCTTCCTGCCCTTCAGAAGGGGAGGCCGGAATGAGGTGAGCTCTAAGGTGCCTTGAAGTCCGGGTGTTCTCTCAGCCAAGAACCACGGCCTCAAAGTAGGTGTTTGGGGCCTCAGTCTCTCCCGATGGCCATGTGCCACCCTTGGGAGAGGCCAGCTCACTTAAGGGGGTGAGTCCCTGCCTGTCCCCTCTAGTGGGTCCCGCCTGCCCTGAGGAGGAAGTCCCAGGCCCCAGCCTCCCCTGCTGGCATTTCATGCTTTCTACCACCTGGTCCCACGTGGCCGCAAACTCATCCTGGTCTTTCCCACCTCCAGACCTGCGCTCCCGCTGTCACCTCTGCCAGACGGTGCACCTGCCCCCCGGCTCCTCCCCGCCAACCCCTGCTACATATCTCCAACTAGAAGCCTTCCTCGGGCAACCCAGTGGGGTCGCTGGTTTGTTTTCCAGTATACTTTCCACTCATTTCCGTTTTCGTGTCTGATTCCCCACTAGGTTGTGACCTCCTGGAGGGCAGGAATACAGGATTTTTCCTTCTGTCATGATTACTGTCTCACGAACAGGCTTTACACTTTAAAATCGGATCTCGCGAACGGCAGGGGGGCTGTGTCGCCCCAGCGAGCACCCCTGAATGAAGTGGACGGGACAGATCCTGGTGATCACAGGACACGGAGGGGAAAAGTGGGCTCCAGAGTCAGGAACCAAGGCTGGGGAGAGAAGGGGGGGATGCTTGTCACCTCCCTTTGGGGTCCTCTTTGGAGGTTGCCCTTCTGGAGAGCTGTCCCTTTTCCGGGGCCGGTGCTGGAAGTTGAGGACCTCCCTTCGCCTGTCTGGGACTCAGGTCTGACGTCCATTTCTTCTCCGAGGACGCTGGGCGCCTCCCCCCTCAGGCCTGCCTTCTTGCCCTTCCTCTGCCTACAGACTGCACCCCCGCCCCCCTCAGGGCTTTCTGACGCTGCAAATGCTCATCACTGAGATCCCGAGTCCCCGTCACAGGCCACTGGAGCACCTGTCCTTGCGCCCTGCCCTATCGCCCTGTTTCACTGTCTGACACTTGCCACCAACTGAAATGATCTTACATGTCTGCCGTCTGCTCTTGGGTTTATCATCTGTCCCCTCCGCTAGCACGGACACTCCCTGAGCGCGGGGATTTTTTCCATCCCCAGAGCCTGGCCGTAGTAGCTGCTGAGTCCATATCTATGGAATGAAAGAAGGGATGAATGAAAGTGTAAACTGATGAGGAGGACTGGCTGCCACCTGGGACGCCTCGCGTGCTTTAGCCTGATGGCTGGCGCCCCTCGGTACTCGGTACTTAGTACTTGGTACTCGGTGCTCGGTACTCGGTACTCGGTACTCGGTAGGGAACGCTAGTGTTGCTTGAATGCCCTCTGCATTTTCCCCCTCAATCCTCAAGACAACTCAGGAGGCAGGCTCTGCTAGTCCCATTTTACAGAAAGGTTCCACAACCCGCCCTCAGCAGGGGATTGGAATTTAGCTCCGATGATCTGATCCCACAGCTCATGCAAGGAAACCACCAGTGTCCCCTGGCCTCTCCATGTTCCGTGCTGAGAGCGCACTGGGCAGGACATGGTGAGTCAGACCCAGACCTCGGGCCTCCTCCCCCAGCATCTAGTTCTTTCTCCGCAACCCCCAGTGGCTCTCGCACGGACAGGCCGTTCCTCACAGGAAATCCTTTCTGTGTGGCCAATATCACACGGGGCACAGCTTTCCCAGAGCGGGGGCCCACCCCGGAGCGCCCTACCCTCACCGCCCTGACCACACCCTTTTCTCGAGTGGTTCCAGGGAAGTCTGCGGGCTCTGTCACTCGCTGCGGAGAGCGTGGTGACCACAAGCCGCGGTTGTAAGCTGGATGAGAGCCAGTCGGGGTGGCCAGGTTAAATTCCTTTATTCAGGACTGGGCAGCAGTGGAGCCTGGCTTATGTAATTTGCCTGTTTATCTGTTTGCTGATTTCAAATTCAACTTTGCTCAGGGATAATCTTAGAACATGAGTTTTTACAAAAATTCCATCTCATGGTGTTGTCTTGTCCCCACTTCCTTCTGGGTAGAAGCACCTGGATGCCTGGGGGTGGGGGCATATGCTCCCAGCAGTCTTTACTTATGGATATGCTCCTTTGGGGAGGGTGGTGGTGGCCCCATAAGTCCCTCCCCTTGTCCCCTGTAGGTAGCAGCGGGGGGTTGGTCACACAGCTCCTAGCTGGAGCCACTTTAGTTTGGGAGCCAGAGAGGCACGGGTTTGTGGCTGGGAGGTAGCCCTTCCGCTCTGGAAGCTGCCTGGCTCGGGCAACCACATTCCTTTAACATGCTGACATTGACCGAGCTGGACAGGGGAGGAGGGCTCCAGGGCCACGTCCGTGCCCTGTGGATAGGAGGAGTGTGGTGGGTGAGGTGGGTGCTTGAAACAGGATGTCCCATCCTGGGGTGGGGGTGGGAGGGCAATGGCTCAGAGAGAGGGGAGCCCAGGGGCACCAGGAAGGACCCTTTTATTTTGTTGGAGGGCACGGTCTTTGGGGACCTCAACTCCCTTCTCTGTGAGGTTGGGAAACATGTGCTATGCTCTTGACCATGCTGGCTGTGTCTGAGCATGTGTTGCAAACCGAAAACCCCCACCTGGAGCTAAGAGGCCATTAACATGGCCAGTTTAGCCCACGGACCAAGGCGTCACTGTCTTCCTGTGCAGAAGACAGAGCTTTGGCAGAGTTCCTCCCCGCTCCTGGGCCTGAGGGGTGGGGCTGGCAGCCTTGACTGGTGGAATCAGACAGACCTGGGCTGGGACCCGGGTTCTGCCACCTGCAGTGTAATCTCGGCAAGTCACATCACCTGCATGGCCAGCTCACCTGTTCGGTGGGGCTGGTCACACCTTCCCCCGCAGAGTTGCCTCGAGGGACCCATACGATCACGGGCGGACAAGGAATTCTTAGCTCCGAGTGGGTGCTGGGTCCCAGCATCTCCGGCTTTTCTATTTCCAGCTTCTCTGAGCACTCCCTATTTCCCCGAGGTGCTCCCTGGCTGGGGAGGTGACTTTGGCGGCAGTGCGGGTCACATCGAAGGGAGCGGGGGCACTTCCGCCTGCCTCTGCCCCGGCCCACACAGTAGTTGGATCTGCACAGCCGCTGGTGAGTCAGCCCCCTGTCACAGGTGTTCTTGGCTGAGGCGGTGCTCTGGCCGGGCCCGGGGTGCGATGGGCTGAAGTCAACTCAGCCAAGCCTGTCCCACTTTGGAAGACCCTTATTGAGGTGGACAGCAGGCAGACCAAATGCCTTGATCACCCGTTTCCCTCCTGGCCACCCCTGATGGCCAGTGGGACCTTTTACTTTTATAGAATTGACTATGGGAAAAAGTCAGCGTCACCCCACTAGGCTCTTCGGTCTTATCCCAGCCCTGAGCCTCGGGGTCCTCAATACAGTGCAGGGGTGCAGACTAGGTCTGAGTTTGGACTGGGGGCTGCTGGTCACCAGCAGCTGCTGGTCACCTGTCATCAGGGACAGGATGAATGTGGTGGCATGTGCTTGGAGCACGGAATGCCAGTAATTCCCTACTCCATCCTCCGTGCCGTCGTCCCTTTGACTTTTTCCTTTTATCCTTCTGACTATGCGATGTTTTCCTAATCATCGGGGCTCCACTTTAGGCCAATGTAGGAGTTTCTGGACCCAGGGCTGCTTATCTGAGCTTCTTAAAAGCTCCCTGGGTGATCCTGCTGCACGGGGCTCGTTGGGAACCACTGGATTTTGTCAGGAGAACGTCTCCGTGTGGGGCCGGACTGGCTGTAATGCTTGCACATCCCTAACCGGGAGCGGGCCCCAGGCACAAGCTGGCATCGGCCTCAGATGAGAGAAGCACCGTATTGATCCCTTATGTTGTCCTATACATGGCAGTCGACTCTCACCTGGCGGTCTATTTGAAGTAAAGATAAAAAATTCTCCTTCTGAAAGAAATTTAAGTTTAAATGGGTGGAATTAAAAAAAAACCCAAAAAACAAACTAAGGAGGAAAAGGAAGCCAGGCATCCCCAGATGTGCCCAGAATCACGGATGTGATGCGCAGACGGTCGGCCCATTCTGGATATCAGGGATTGTAGCTGAAAGGAATAGAATGGAATCTTCTAGATTTCCAGACCTCTCAGGAATGCTGTGCTGATAGGCTGGGGGGGGGGGGGGGGCGGGGTGAGATATTTGTCTTGAGCTGATAAATGGAAGTGGCAAACCTTTTCCGTAAAGGGACAGATAGTAAATATCTTTGTCTCATGGGCCGCACAGGCTCTCATAATTCCTCAGTTCTTCTGTTGTATCTAAAGCAGCCACGGACTCCCGTAACGAGTGGGCGTGGCTGTGCCCCAATAAAACTGCATACGGGACACTGGAATTTGAATTTCGTGTCACTTTTGCCTATCACAGAATATTACTCTCTCAGTTTGTTTTTCAACCCACTTGAAAATGTAAATATCGTTCTTAGCAGGAGAGCGGTGCTGAAACAGGTCATAGTTTACAGGGCCCTGTTCTAGAAGGCTTTAGAAGCCTCTAGAAGCCAGGGAGGGGGGGCGGCTTGCAGATTTGAGGAAGTCTCTCTAACCATTTCAGTTCTGAAAGCTCTAGTTCTGAAACAGGTCCCGATCTTTTACACCTGCTGCTTAAAATAAAATGGTTCATTACTTACGACCTGCGTTCAGCAAACCTCAAGTCTAGTGGCAAAGAGGGGAGGAACCTGGAGGGAGAAAATTTGTCCCGTGCTGGCTGTGGAGCCCTGGGCTGGTGGCTGACCTTCTCCGAGCCTCACTTCTTCCATCTGGGGAGGCAGTAATAGTGGGACCTACCACATCAGTGAAGTGATCAATGCGAGGGTTAACGCATACCTAGCGCATAGCACCCTCTCCACGGAGGTCAGCTATATTCTCTCACCTCCGCGAGGGTTCCGGGGTACAGGTGGATGCGAGTGCTTTTCCCTTCAACCAGCAGACCCTGCACAGTAGACCTTACTTAGCGCTTTATGGAGAAGGAGGCCCAGAGACCTTACGGAGCTTGTCCAAGGTCACAGCTGGCAATAAATAGCAGAGCTAGAAGACTGTGTAACTTGTAGGACCTAGCCTTTCTATGCAATGCCCTTGCAGGGGACCAGAGGAGGCATTTCTAATTCAGCTCCATACTTGTGGAGGGGTTAATGCAATCAGCATCTTTCCCTTTACAACCAGGCTCTTAAAGCTCCTCTGTGCTGTGCCTCAAATTCTCTGGGGGATGAGCATCATTTGAGGGACCCCACAGACTTCCAGCAGCCCGTGGGGGACTCCAGGCTGAGGGTTTTCTGTCAGTATCCTAGGGGGAACTTTGTTGCTCTGCAGGGAGCTCTGGTTTAGAAATCCCAGCCTGGAAACGGGCATCTGGGGAAGTCTTTAAGTTTTTCAGACTCCCCTTGGGTGAGAGCGTCTGTGGGGTCTGAGTCTCTGCAGGGCTAGTGGGGAAGGCTCTAGAAAGTTCTAGAAGACTGGATTCAGGGTAGCCACATTTGAAGAAAGGAATCATCAGGCTCTTAGGAAATAACTACTGGCTGTGAGTTCCTAAAAAGTGTTATGCCTTGGTTTTCGCTTCTGTAAAATGGACGTGGAAATGTCATAATTAGTTGCCTGTTGCTTGAGCACGTGCTTGTTGGACGCCTGCCACGGGCCTTGCTCTGAATGCAAAAAGGATGCCTGGGGGTGGGGGGAAGCCTGACCTTGGATCCTGGAGGCCAAGCTTATCTGAAGATAAAGCTCAGACAAGGGGAACAGTGAAGGGATCAGGGACTCTGTGATTCTGGCAGAGCTGCGGCCAGGCTCCAAGCTGGGGAAGGTGTGCTGAGCCAGGGTTTTCTGCGCCCCTTGCACTTGTCTGAAGACTTAATCAGAGAAGGGAGGACACATGGACGTTGGAAACTAGCCGGCCGGCTGCCCCATCTGTAACCTGGAGCACCTTCCGGTCCCTTTCAGTTACCTGAGGACAGGCTGCCTCAGTGCAGGCTGCTGGAAACCCAGCCCCCACCTGTGAGCGGCTGAGAGGTGGGGGTGGGGACAGGGGTGTCAGGAGTTGGGGGGAGGGGTCTTGGGCGAGAAAGGAAGATGGGGGCAGGTGTGACCAGCTGTCCCCGGTTTGCCCTGGATTGAGGGGTTTCCTGGGACACAGGACTTTCAGGGCGAAGACGGGGAAAGTCCTGGGCAAACCAGGACAATCGGTCACCCTTGGTCAGCGAGTCATGGCACCTTGACTGTGGCATTGGGCAGTCTGGGTCATGGCTGGGCAGTTTAAGAGGGATCCGCTCTGCCCCAAGCCTCAGTGTCTGCTCAGAGCCCCTGTGCGTGAAGAACCACACTGACTGCTGTCCCTCAGGTCTGTGGGCGCATGATGGTAGAAACCAACCCACCCCCGAGGGGACCCACCCCTGCGGGTCCCAGAGCACAGAGCACTTAGTAAATGCTGTAGGGCGAATGGATGGGGGCTGAAGGTCTCCATCACGCTGGGGCAAAGGACTCAGATGCTAATTCATGCTTTGCCACTTTGCACATGCTGTCCCCTGTCCCTTGTCCACCTCCTCTGTGTCCCATCCCTTGATCCTTCACCATAAACAGTGTCTCCCACCTCCTCTGTGTCTCTCTGAGCTGCACCTTTCTCAACTCCCTAACTGGGCGTCTTTCTTTATGCATCTTTCATCCATACACTGTGGCTCCTTGGGGAAGGTCCCTAGTGTAGTATTTCCTCTGTCGCCTTTGGGGCCTGGAGGTTTCTTGAAGGAATGACTGGCACTGAACCCATGGAGCAGAGCATCATTCGTGCCTTGCTGAGGGCCTACCGTGAACCGGGCACTGTCCCAGGAAGTGGGATGGGAGCCGTGGACATGACTGGCAGAGTCTTTGCTCTGATGGGACTTACATTCTAGAAGAATCTGGAATCATCCAGATTCAATAAGCAAGCAGTAACTAGGCAGCCCGTATCAGAAGGTTGCATATGCTCTGAAGAAAAGGAAAAGAACGAGGCAAGTCTCTGAGCCCCCGCCAACTGTCAACAGGCGGGGGGTGGAGGCTGCAGCTTGGTGGCGGGGGTGGGGGGAGGTGGGGGATGGTTCCAGCCTAGAGCATCGTGGCACCTTCCTATGGAGGCAGAAAGAACGTACCTTCTCCTGGGTGGTCGCAGCCTTACTGATCACTGTGGTCAACTCAGGGTTGGTGACATGTGGGCCATCGGTCCCTTCAAGAAAATCTGTCAAAGCCAGCATTGTGTGAGTGAGGGAGAAAACACATTTTGGAAAGTCAGGTGATGTTTTGTGCCTGGTGTGGGGGCTGAGTGTGCGTCTGCCCGTCTCCTCAGCGTGGGAGTGCAAAGTTCCAGGCTCACATGCTGGGTGGTGACCTTGCCGGGACAGCAACAAGAAGGGACATGAGCTCTGCCAAGGGACCGGTGGCAAGAACCCGGGAGCCCAGGCTTTTCCAGTGGGAAGGGGATCAAACTCGCTCCAGCCCAAAGCAGGGAGCGGGTCAAGGGGGTTAAGCTTGATCCCTTTCCATGAGTTGCACTTGACGATGGAGTACTATCACCTGGGACTGATGGGGAGCTCAACCCCAGACACCGGCCCTTCCAGGAGGGAGGAAGCCGCCTCCTCTGCAGGGCCAAAGCACCCCGAGATTGGGGAACACGCTGCTCCCCAGGGCCCCAGGGGATGACTTTTGTCTGCAGCCCCTAGTGCCAAGGTCTGGGAAGTTCAGGTGGCCCCTGAGTCTACAAGGATGTCACGCGTGTTGGTAACATCCTCATGCTGAGACCCTGGAGGACAGAGCAACGGAAGTCAGTCTACAAGCCAGGTGCCCTTGGCTTCCCACAGACCCATCCTAAACCTGGCGTCTTGAAGCCCTGGCAGGAACAGGCATGTGCTAATTATAATCTGTGCGGACTGTTAACACTCGACCTTGGGCACCGGGGAGGTGAAGGTTCCTGGGGGGGAATGTCCCCAGGGTGCTCCGAGGCTCACAGTTACAAGGCAGGGGTTGGCAATCCAGGGCGTGGAGTCTTGTGGATGGCCCAGTGGATATCACCTTGCAGCTCCAGAGGAATGGGGACAGTTTTAAGCGTCTTGGGCTCCGCTAAGAGGAGAGGAGAAGGCAGCAGGTTACTTGCTGTGCGACCTTGGGCAGGTTATATAGCCGCTCTGACTCTTGATTTCTTTAGAAAAAGGCAAGCACTCCTACTTAACAGTGGGTGGGAGACCCCAGTGAGCTGATGTGTATAAACACCTAACAGTGCCTGGCACCTGGTAGGTATTTAGCCATGTGAGTTCCCAGACCTCTGCTTGCTGAGAAATCCCGGAGTGCTTCCTGGAGGCAGTGATGGGTCAATGTAGCCAGGGAAAGAAGAGCATGAAGGGGAGAAGCCCCAGGAGAAGGAGAGGCTCCAGCTGCAGGGAGAGGAGGTGGGAAGGGTAGGAGGCGAGGCTGCGGAGATGAACAGAAGGGGACTTCAGCTGGCCTGTTAAGCATCTCGGATTTTCTCGGTTGGGGGCCGTGGAGCACTGGACGGTTTAAGTCAGAAAGGCCTTGACCCTGAGCCCTTAAATACCCTCTTCTGTCAGGAAGAGAGGACTCTGGTCCCTCTGCCTCCTGCAGGCTTCTGGGGAAAGGGACGAAGTATCCTGATGCCTGAGGCTTAGGAACAGGGCAGGGATTTGGCTCCGCGGGGCCATGGCTCTCGCCAGGGTTCAGTGAGCACAGCCCCCAGGGCGCCCCGCCTCCAAGAACCACCCCCCCCCCCCAATCTGGAACGAACCCTGTTTTCCTTGGGCTGTTGGTCCCACAGCTGGAGTGCCTTTTCTTAATTGAAAAGCGATGTTCAAGTTGTTCTGTGTCGTTCTCTAAGCCAAACCTGAAAACCATGGGAGGGCGTTTTTCTTCCCCGGAAAGTAAAGTGTGCTGGGCTTCCTAGGCTGCCTTGTTCTTGGTGATGAGCGGGGCCCCTGTGGGTCCCTGTGGGTCTGAGAGGCGAGCCCTACTGGGCCCCAGGCTCAGCGCCAAGCCTTTGTATGCCCCTCGGTGCCATTGTTAGTTAGTCTGGCTTTACAGACAAGGAAAGCTAGGAACAGAGAGGGTAACAAACTTGCCCAGGGTCACACAGCTAGTACATGGAGCAACCAGATTCAGTCCCAGACTGACCGTACTTCAAAGTCTCTACCTTTTCTGTGCAGCGTAATGTGACTGCTGGGCTTAATACTTATTTGAACTTATTTTGAAAGTCGAACAGGACAGAGAAACCTCTTAATTTGTTATTAGACTGTATGTCACTTTAAAGCCCTTTAATTAAAAAAGCAGTTTGTGGGGCACCTGAGTGGCTCAGTCGGTTGAGCGTCCGACTTCAGCTCAGGTCATGATCTTGCAGGTCGTGAGTTCGAGCCCCGCGTCAGGCTCTGTGCTGACGGCTCGGAGCCTGCTTTGGATTCTGTGTCTCCCTCTCTCTCTGCCCCTCCCCCGATTGCACTCTGTCTCTCAAAAATGAATCAATGTTAAAGAAAAAAAATTAAAAAAAAAAAAGAGAAACAAAGGATACATATATTCATTCAGGGAATCTTTATTAAAATATGGCTTTTGGAGGGGTGCCTGGGTGGCTCCGTCGGTTGAGTGTCCGACTTCGGCTCAAGTCGTGATCTCGAAGTTCGTGAGTTTGAGCCCCACGTCGGGCTCTGTGCTGACAGCTCGGAGCCTGGAGCCTGCTTCGGAGTCTGTGTCTCCCTCTCTCTGCCCCTTCCCCGCTCATGTTCTGTCTCTCTCTCTCAAAAATGAATAAATGTTAAAAAAAATAAATGAAAAAAAATTGTAACTATCCCCTTAAGGAAATTGCAGTTTTAAGTGTCCCTCTGATCCCACTGCTCTAAGAGAGCTCCTTGTCTTTTTCCATATTCCTTTCAGTCTTTGTCTGTTTTTGACACAGCTTTTGCTGACGTTGCCAGCAGGGCTTGGCACATTGCAGCCTACTGGCCGCATGCCACTTGTTTTTATAAACAAAGCTGTTGGAATACAGCCACGCTCATGGCTCACTTACTATTACCCACGACTGTTTGCACACCACAGCCGTGGATCTGAGTGGCAGCGACAGAGACCACATGGCTTGTGAAACCCGAAATCCTCCCCGATCCTTTCCAGAGAAACGTTGCCGGCCCCTGGTCCAGAATGCACGGGGTGTCACAGCATGCTCGTTTTTCTTGTCAGCTGCAGCATTCTGCCACGGTGTGACCTGTCCCAGTGTTCCTTGTAAATGGCTCAGAGTCCGTGAGATGGGTATCACAGAATTTTCCCGATCCTTTCCTTTTTGCCGGCCTGTTATATGTCACATCTTTTGTTTGATTTCGTCTTGTTTTCCCTCGTGTCCGCATTTGCTAATTTATCATTTCTTTGAAACATGGATAGAACACCCACTGCTTACCGGTACCGTTCTGAGCTCTTTACCAGTACAACTCACTTTATTCTCAGATCGGCCATAGGAGGTCTTCTTCTTACCCCCATTTTACAGATGAGAAAGTGAAGGCAGGGGAGTTAAATGCACTTGGCTTAGATCTGAATCTGCTAAGGAGGCTAGCTCCGGAGGCTTACCAGCTGTTAGGAAGCTTCCAGAAGAAGCAGGCCTTTGTGACTGTGATGAGGTACGGCGGCGGGGGGGGGGGGAGGGAGGGGAGGAGGGGGTCCAGTGACTCACCAGGATGAACCCTGCCTTGCCCAGCCCAGCCGCCCCACCTCACCCAGCTTTGACTATTCTCTGATCATCCTTGTCACAAGCCCGGCAACCAGGGCCACGTGAGCACAAATTCCGTTTCTTTGTGGAAAATGGCTCAGAAAAGAGGGCTGGCCGCCGATGCTGAAGATGCAGTGAGGGGCCAAGAAAACGATGTCTCCTGGTCAGAAAAATACCGCGTGGGTGTAACAGATCAAGGGCTCTGCTTTGTGGCCACAGGGATCCAGGGTCTTGCTCAACTGTTAAATAAGCGAGAAATGTGCAACTTCTCTAATCAAACTGCAGAGAACAACAACAAAAATGCAGCGTTCCGGTCCGGCAAAATGGCAATGGTTCAGGATGGTTTGTGACATCCACCCCGTGGAATATTCTGGGTTGCTTACAGTGAGAAATGTTCATGGTTAACACCATGAGTGGCGTGGGGAGGGCTTGGCTTTAGCCTTCCCCGAGCCAGGGGGGTCCCGAGAGATCCGCGGACCTCGTCGGGACAACAAGCGGGCCCCAAACGAGACCTAAGGTTCCGGGTCCGTGGGGCCCTCGTGGCCCCTCCAGAGCTCCTCGAACATTGTCCCGGGGGGTGGATTAAAATCCTTGGTTCACAGAGACATGCTGAAAAGGTGCTTCCCGTAGGACACGTGAGCTGGTGGGTGGCAGAAGGGCTCAGGCAGAGAAACGCCTTGACCTAGAGATCCGGGTGGGAGAACCTGGACACCGTGCCCATCTCCCAGAAGAGTAAAGGGACGCTGAGCTGCCAGGCCACCCAAGGGTGCAGGACCTGGTGGTTCTCTTCCTCTCTGATCTTCACGCCGACCGACGACCGCAGCGTCTGGCACAGAGCAGGCGTTGAGACGAGCTTTGCCAGTAAAGGCACCGAGCCTCTCCCGGGCTGTGGAGCAGAGGAAGTCAGGCGTGCTGTGGTTCTCGCTTAGGAGACAGATGGGCCCGACCCGAGTCTGTGCCTGCTCACTCGGGGTCCTTGGAGGGCGTGCCCTGAGCCAGACACCCAAGAGTCCCACTGGGGAGGCGTCACCAAGCCCATCAGCGCCAACTTCAAGCCACGCGTGCCTCTCGGGCTTGCCCCCCGTCCCAGCCACGCTCACCGTGGAGGGCTGGCCCCGCCTGGGCGCCTTGTCAGCCTGAGCCTCTGGGGTTCACCCCCGAGCTTGTCTGCCTCTGTGGCCGGTCGGGTGTGTGATGGGAAATCCTGTTCTGACTCAGAGAGGAACCCTCCCCCCCCCTTCTTTTGCCTACCTGACTCACTTCCTCATTTTGCAGACCATTTTGTACCATGGCATGGGTGATGGAACCAGACAGGCCCGGGCTTGTTCCCAGCTCTGTGCCTCAGCAGCTGTCCGACCTGGGCGGCGCAGGTGGCCCCTCTGGGCCTCAGTTTCCCCATCTGTAACGGGGCGCAGTCACCCCTGCCTTGGTGTTGGTGGGTGATGGATGGAGAGCATCTGGCCAGTGCCTGGGAGACAGCAGGTGGCCTCCCACGTGGGCACTTACGCTGACATGTGCCCCAACCCAGAGCAACCTCCTTTGGCACCGAAAGGTCAAGATCCGTGGTGAACCTGACACCCGTGCCCCCCACCCCGCTCCCAGGGCCACTGTAGGTCACAGCTGAGCTTGGGGTGGGGACAGGGTAGAGCAGGCAGGACACCTGTTACCCACCACGGTGCGTGGCTGCGTGCTTTGCTGGCTGAGGGCCCATGAGGGCAGGCTTCAAGCACAAACACTGGGAGGCGGGAGGCTGTTCTCCGCAGCTCATCAGATGTCTGCACGTTCAACCGGTTGTCGAGGAAAGATCTTTCGACTTGAACTCTCGCCCTTGTGTTTGAAGAGCAGGCTTCGGAGGAGAAGGATGCCCTGGGTTAAGTGACACATTACGAGGCGCTTCCCCGCATGTGGATTGACGTGCCGGGTGGCAAGGAGCCCGCTCAGTCCAACATTGTTTTCAGGTGGTCGGTCAGATGCTGTTTGGCTGCTTGCGGGTCCGTCCCTGACCAGAGGATGCCACTCCCGCGCTCGCGGACCCTCGCTGGCTCCCTATTGCCTGCAGACGAAAGTCAGTGCACCTCTTGAATCCCGTGCCGTTCGGGCCCCGTGTAGCCTGCTCTCTGACAGCTGCATCTTTCTGCCCCTCTCTAACAGTTCCCAAGCCCGCGCTGCAGCCTGAACTTGGTCTTGCACTTCCCCACCTCCCGGCTTCCGCGCACACCGGGCGCATCTATTTGTCATGCTCTCTGCCACTTTGCGTCTTATCCAGACCCTGCTTATCCTCCACATCTCAGCCAGGGTGTCCCCTTCTCTGTGAACCCGTTCCTGGATCTCCTGATCGACGTCATTGCTCTGTTCTCTAGGCTCCACGAGCTTCTGGGGTGCCTCTCCACCTATGCACCCATAACAGCCTCATTTAGAGTTCATGGTCATGCAGACCGTGAACTTAATAACCTGCAGGGTATGTGGGGCTCCGTGCATGTCAGAGGGTCTTAGATTTGACTCCTTGTCTCCCAACTGTTAGCTCTGGGACCCTGGGCAGGCCACGTGGCTTCTCCAACTCGGTGTCCCGATCTAGAAGATGGAACTGAAGATTGAGACCGACTCTTAAGTATAAAAAATATTTTTATGGTTAACTCAGCAGAAGCCGTCGAATCGAGTAGCTTCTCACAGGGAGGGTTTGTCCCTCTCGGGAATTCCCGATACCAGATGGCATGTCCTTGACTTGCAGACCCTGTCGGGATGCTTCCGAGGGCCTCACTTCTCTTAGTTTCCTCTGAGATTGCTCAGCTTTGTAGCCCCAGGATAGGTTACCTGGAATAGGTAGTGAGCCACCCATCACCAGCGGTATACAAGAGTCTTGGAGGCCTCTGGATGGGTATATTTTTAAGGAAATTCGGGCAAAGATGGATGCTTAAGCTAGGTCTTTTTGAATAACCCTCTTAGTTTTCAGATTCTTGCTGTTTCTTAAAAAACAAAAAACAGCTCTGTTGAGATATAATTCACCACATACAGTTCACCCATTTCAAGTATACAATTTGGGGCGCCTCGGTGGCTCAGTTGGTTAAGCCTCTGACTTCGGCCCAGGTCGTGATCTCACAGTTCACGAGCCTGAGCCCCGTGTTGAGCTCTGTGCTTGGCAGCTCGGAGCCCGGAGCCTGCTTCGGATTCTGTGTCTCCCTCTCTCTCTGCCCCTCCCCAGCTTGTGCTCTGTCTCTGTCTCCCTCTCTTAAAAATAAACTTTAAAAAATTTTTAAAAATTTAAAGTATACAATTTGATCCCTTTTAGTACATTCACAGCGTTGTGCAGACATTACTGTGACCATCTTTAGAACATTTTTATTACCCCAAGAAGAAACCCTGCCCAGCCCTCGTCCTCCCCCAGCCCCAGCCCTCGGCAACACCGGTCTGCTTCCGTATCTATAGCATTGCCTGTTCTGCACATTTTAAGTACGTGGAATCATGCCATATGTGGTCCTTTGTGATTGGCGTTTTTCATTTAGCGTCATGTTTTGGGGGGTCATTTATGTTATAGGATCATCAGGGCTCCCTCCCTTTTTCTTGCTGCAGAATATTCCATGGTATGGATATAACGCATTTTATTTATCCACTCATAGGTTGATGGACATGTTGTTTCCACGTTTTCCGCATCTTTTTCCATACTTTGTTATTGTCTGTCTTTTTGATTCTAAGCATCCTAATGAGGGTGTGGTGATAATCTTGTGGCTTTAACTCGCATTTCCCTGGTGGCTAATGATGTTGTGTGTCTCTTGATGTGCTTTTTGGCTATCTGTACGTACATCTTCTTTGAAGAAATGTCATTCAGTTCCTTTGCCGCTTTTATGATTGGGCTTTTGTCTTTCTAGATAGAAGTCCCTTGTCAGATAAATCATTTGCAGATTTTTCTTTCATTCTGTGGGTTTTCTCTTCGCTGTCTTGATGGCGTCCTTCAAAACACAAAAGTTCATCATTTTGATAAAGTCCAGTTTATCTAATTTTCCTTTGTTGTTTGTGCTTTTGTTGTCACATCTAAGAAGTCAGTGCCTCATCCAAGGCCGGGAAGATTTATGATTTATGCTTATGTTTTCCTCTAAGAGTGTTATGGTCTAGGGGCGCCTGGGTGGCTCGGTCGGTTGAGCGTCTGACTTCAGCTCAGGTCATGATCTCGTGGTTTGTGAGTTCGAGCCCTGTGTAGGGCTCTGTGCTGACAGCTCAGAGCCTGGAGCTGCTTTGGATTCTGTGTCTTTCCCCTCTTTCTCTCCCTCTCCCCTGCTTCGGTGTGCTCTCTCTCTCTCTCAGAAATAATAAAATCAATAAACTTTAAAAAAATACACACAAAAAAAGATTTTTATAGTCTGGCTTTTACACTTTGGTCTTTGATCTATTTTGAGTTACGTTGTGTATATGGTGTGAGGTAGGGGTCCAAGTTCTATCTTTTGCCTGTGGCTATCAAGTTGTCCCAACACCATTTGTTGAAAAGACTTCTCATTGAATTGCCTTGGCACCCTTGTTGAAAATTAACTGTCTGTAAATATGGTAGCTAATTGTTTCTTTATCTGTGGGTCAATTTGAAGACATGCACATTACCTCGGATGTATTTATACCAAGATAAATCCTGGCCATAGCTCTGCCACTGAGCAAGATCTTGGGTGGGTCTCTTTCTTTCTCTAAGCCTCAGTCTCCCCATCTATAACATGGCACAGCTAGATAAGATTCCCAAGAGGTGGTCCGATTATTACGTGCTGAGACTCTGCAGAATCTTTCATTGGCTCCTTGGGGCATCCCATCATCCTGTGAGCCCAGCCCTGCAGCCTGAGGTCGTTGAGTTGTCCAGGCATCCAGGTCCCTTCTGAACCCAGCCTGTCTGGGAGCTGCAGGAGCACGGCATAGGGACCCCAGGGAACCCCCGTTTCAGAGCTCAAGAGAGCCCCTCGCACAGTGCATGCTTCTGACTGTTGGTTAGAGGTGCTGGCTTTTGTCCTCAGGGAACCGCCTGTTCAAGGAGTCGGATGGCAGGGCCCTTGGAATTGGATCGGGTTCCTCTTGGCTGCGTGTCCCCCTGTCACTCAGCTCCTCACTCCTCTGGCCATCAGCCCACAGCCTGGGAGCTGAGCCACCCACAGCCTTAAAGGAGGAGGGGCTTGGGAAGTGCTCCTCGGAGCCTGGGAGCTTCGGACGGGAGTTCTAAGTACAGATGAAAGTCAATCAGGTGATTGGCCTTTGGGGACTGCAGATTACAACCACTAGGAGCTATCACGGCCCGCCTAAAAGAAGAGTTAAGTTTGGAAAACTGGCCATGGGAGGGTGTGCGGGAGCCAGAAACACCCTCACACATCGCCGGTGGGAATGGACAGAGGTGCGGCCGCTTTGCACAACAGTCTGTCGGTTTCTGAAAAAAATGTCAACGCACACCTGCCATCGGAGCGAGCCACTCCGCTCCTAGGTATCTCTGCGAGAGACATGAAAGCCGAGGTCTACACACAAAGTGTTCAGAGCAGCGTTATTCATAATCGTCGAACACCGCATCAGTGGGTGGACCAAGGGAACCACCTGTGGTCCGCACAGACCGTGGGATATTACTCAGCACAGAAAGGGACGAGCCATCCATATGGGCCACAGCATGGATGCATCTCAGAGTAGTTGTACCTGAAAAAAAAAAAAAAAAATGTTGCGCCCCGTGAAAGAAGCCAGGCCAGAAATAAAGAAAGAAAGCATTTAGGGTGTCATGCAATTTATGTGAAATCCTCCAGAAAACGAAAAGCAGTCTCCAGGGATGGTGCGCACATCAGCGGTTGCCGGGGACGGGGTGTGGGCAGAAGGGAGGGATCAGAAGTGGGATCAGGAAACTTCAGGGGGTGATGGATGCGTTCTTTATCTTGACCAGGGTGATGGTTTTATGGGTGTATATGCAAAACCTACAAATTGTACAGTTTAACCACGTGTTTATGTATCAATCATACTCCTAGTAAAGCTGTTAAAGATAAAGGCAGACCCATCTTCCAGTTGATTCATCAATAAGATGAACCCGACCCTGCCCTCCTTCAGAGAACTCCTGTCTGTGCCAACAAATATGAACAATAAAATACGAACAGCACTGCCGAGCTGCGGGGTCCCATCCTGGGTCCATGGCTTACTAGCCACGCCATGCCTTCCAAAGCCCCCATTCTCTTTCTGTGCAATGGAACCGATAATTCCAACGACCTCCAAGGTTGGGAGGAGAACACGGGGAGATCCACACAAAGTGCTTAGTAAACAGGCAGCAAATGGCAGCGTGCACACGTCCCGTGGGCGCCCAAGAAGGGAGCGTCCTTGTGTGGAGAAAGAGGAAGCTGGGAAGGTCTCCACCTCTCAGTGGCTGTAAGTGGATCTTGGAAAGGGGAACAGGGAAGAGTCTGAGGGAGGAAGGTATGGAGGGGTGGGGTAGGGAAGGACTTAACCAGGCAGAGCTACGCTGGGGGTGGGGCAGCATCCCGACTCTAAGCTTCTGGAAACATCTGTGCGGTAAGATAAGACTGGGGTTGGGTGGGAGCTTCATCCTGGAGGGTCCCAAGGAGCACTGGCTTCATCCTCCAGTCACGGGGTTTCTCAAATTGGGGTCTGAGGAAGATCTTTCTGGAGAATGATGAGGTTTGGCGGTGTTGGTGGGGGGGGGTTCAGAGTCAACAGCCAAGAAAGAATTCTTGAAGATGTCTTTTGTGCAAAAAGGTGATTTTAGGAAAGCAAGGGGGGCAGGACCCGTGGGCAGAGAGAACGGCACTGGGGTTGTGCCGGGTAACTGGTTATATGCGGTGGAGTTGGGACCGATAAAGTCAAGAGAAAATTTCTTTCTTTCTTTCTTTTTTTTTTTAATTTTTTTATAAATTTATTTTTGAGAGAGACAGAGACAGAGGGGCAGAGAGAGAGGGAGACACAGAAGCAGAAGCAGGCTCCAGGCTCTGAGCTATCAGTACAGAGCCCGACGTGGGGCTCGGATGCGGGGCTCGAACTCATGAACCGGGGCTCGAACTCATGAACCGTGAGATCATGACCTGAGCCAAAATCGGTCGCTCAACAGGACTGAGCCACCCAGGCACTCCAAGAGAAAGTTTCTTAAAGGGATTTCCACACACTAGAGAAGATTTACGGATTACTGGAGGCCTAGCTAATGTCAAGCTAAGGTTGTTTTCCCTCTAGCCAAGCGTTATCATTAAGACAGTAGGGGGTTCCCAGAGATTAGGCTATTGATGAGATATTTGTGCACTGAGGAGACTCTGATCAATTTAACCAGTTGTTTTCCATCCTTTGTTCTTGGGCGGTTGGGAGTCCCCGAGGAATATCACACATGACCCACCCGGGGTGGGGCGGTCGTTTGGGGGTGGGGGGGGTGACCTTGCCTTACGCTCTTTCATCAGAGACCGCAAGCTCTCTGAGACGTTCTACAATTTTTGTCTAATAAAACCAAAGGCAAAGTTAAAAAAAGAAACAAAAACCTGCCTATGTTGGTGCGATGCTTTCAAATTGAAAGACATTTTCATCTAAGTGGAAAGCTCTCATTTCTAAAGTCAGCGTTGCTAAGGGTGGGTTCTGAGAGTACGTTCCGGTGCAGCCATGGTTTTCTTTAAAGACGTTTGCTCACGCGTATTCCATTAGGGACCGTGTTCCATTAGGGTCACTGTGACCCAACCTGCTCCCGTGGGCTGGGGTGTCGATGGACCGGAAAGTCCAGGGAGGGCGCCCTGGTTCCGTGGGAGGTGAGGAAGGTGGGGCCAGAAGGCCAGGCCGGTCTGGTGAGTTCAGGAGGGACTTGGGAGTCACCCCTCTCTGGGGATGATTCCCGCCCCAGAGCAAATGTGAGCTGCTGGGGGCCTGGCACAAGGCTCTGCTTTGCAGGGCTGGTGGGAGGCCTGGGGGGGGAGGGACGCCTGTCACTGCTGTCTGTGCTGTCTCGGGCGCTGCCGTGGATCACTTGGGAAGGGCGGTCTGGGCAGGTGCAGGGACAGAGGGCTGACATCCCATCCTGGCTTCCACCCCATTGGGTCATTGTCTCAGGGAGGCGCGGTGGGGGCTGGGGCGGCACCTGGGGCTGGCCTTGTCCGGGGCCAGATGGAGCGCTGTCCTCCTGGCCCAGGGCCTTGGGAATGTCATCTACGAGACACGTGGGAGTGCGGGTGGTGCTTTTATTGCCCGGGCAAAGAGGTTGAGTCACGACCCGCAGTGTGAAAAACCAACACCGACCTAAGGCCCTCTTTTGAATCAGAGACCAATAGGACTGAGTTGACTGGCCTGCAACACCCTTAGGCCTGTGGTCTGAGGTCCTGTGTCCCAGCCAGTTTCGACCAGTGCTGACGCCCTGCCCCCAGCGCTCTCTGACCTGCATCTGACGGCCAGTCCCTGCCTCTCTGACCTCTGACCACCCTGCCCACACTGCCAGGCACACCTGTGCCCTTGGAACTATGTCCCCACACCTTGAAGCCACCTGCCCTGCCCCAGGGATGCCTTCTGCCCGCAACCCTTCCCCCGTTCTCTTAGGTGCCCTGTGCATTCTCTCCCCTCGCGGATATTTATATTTGACCTTTGGCCCTGCTTGCCAAGGTGAGCGTTCCCTGGGTAGAAATCCTGGCGTTCTCCACGCCGTGCCTTTTTGATGGAGAGCTTGGCTTCGGTCAATTTGGAGTGATTGGAAATGCTGTTTTACAGTCAGAGTGTCTGGGGCAGGAGCAGGGCCAGAGATCAGCTGGTTTTCCCTGCCAGATACCATGATGGAGAGAGATATCCGTGATGGAGAGAGAGCTGTTTGAAAATCCCTCTCCGAGCCCTTGTTGTGAAGCCAGGGCTGGCCCGTCCCCTTGGTGGCTGGAACTGTGAAGTGGACCCTACAGCCCCATTACTACGCGGGGTTTCCTGTGTAAGCATTTACAAGGCAGTGGGCAGAGGGTGGGCTGGGGCGCCCTGCCGGCTGTGTGGCTTTGGTGCGGTCCCTTAGCCTCTCTGAGCCTGTGCTTACCTCTGTGACCGGATAAAGCCCAGTGATCGATCCCAACTCTGGACTCAGCCACCTTCGAGGGTCGTTAAAAGATCAGCCAAGATGGCGTGAGGGTTCTTTCCCTGCTCTTTGCACGTTGCTGTCAGCATCATGTTCTGCAAACGCCACGCAGGACAGAATCCCCCAGGAGCCTCGGGACGCGCCGGGCGATGCTGTGAACAATGGCCTGGCCACATCGTTGCCTGCTGTACGTCAACAAAAGAGCATGTTCCCAGAATCCACTTGGAATAAGCTTTGGGATTAAAACCAGCTGCCCGCTGGTTCCTGAAATTCCATCTGCGTGTGTGAGAGCAGTGGGAACGAGCGAGGGTGGAAAGGGCGGCAGGGCAGGAATGAGTCACGGGGAAGCTGAGGGAGTCACCGGAGGGGAACGCGCCCCGTTCCCTGGGCGCTGGGTCAGCGTGTGGTGGGGGCCCCTGGCCAGGCTGGCGGAGCAGGTGCACCGGGCTGTCCCTGCGTATAGGGCCCACCAGGGGGGCGGGAGTTTACCTGGGTCCGCATCCTGAAGCCTCTGGGTTCCGGAACAAGTGCCGGTGGCCAGGCACTGTACGACTGAGGCTGTGGGGGGGCCTCAGGTTATTGTCTCTGACTCCAGATTCCTGAGCAGAGGCCCAGATCTACCCCTGCAGTGGCCTTCCTGGAACCTGGATGTTCCTCAAAGATGATCCAAAGAGGGCAGGCTGCCTCAGTCTCCCCGCACGGCACGGGCCGCTCCCAGTGAGGTTTGGGGGTGCACGGGCAGGGGCGTGGAAGCTGGGTACGGCTGTGGTGTTTAAGAGCAAAGGCACCTGAGCGGCTCGCTTGGTTAGCATCCCACTCTTGCTATCGGCTCAGGTCATGACCTCGCGGTCGTGTGCTGAGCATGCATTATGCTTGAGAGGCTCTGTCTCTCCCTCTCACTCTCTTTGCAAAATGAATAAATGAACATTTAAAAAAAAAAAAAAACAAAGAGCACAGACTTTGGACTTGGGCCATCCTGAGTTCGAGTCCTGCCCCTGCTTCTTAGAATCCCTCTGACTTTGGGCTGTGTTCTTAGTATCATTGATTGGCAGTTTTCTCTGCAATAACGTAGGGGCAATAACAAGTCTCTGGGTGGGTCTTTGGAGAAGAAATGAGTTAACAGCTATAAGCCCTTTATCCTAGAGTCGGGTACACACGCGACGCCAGATATATGCTGGCTGTTACAATTTATACCATTAATCCTTTAGGCAGGCTGTTTTCCTTTCTGAATCTATTTCCGTCTTTTTTTTTTTTTTTAAGCTTATTTATTTATTTTGAGAGAGAGAGAGAGAGGGAGAGAGCAAGAGCGTGCACACGTGCAGGGAAGGGACAGAGAGAGGGAGAGCAAGAGCGTGCACACGTGCAGGGAAGGGACGGAGAGAGGGAGAGAGAGAATCCCAAGCAGGCTCCAGGCTATCAGCGCAGAGTCCGACGGCGGGGCTCGAACTCACAAACCAGGAGATCGTGACCTGAGCCGAAACCAAGAGTCGGATGCTTAACCACCTGAGCCACCCAGGCGCCCCGTTCCCACCTTTGTAAATTGATACTAGCCACATGACAGCCGCTCTGTGAACCTGACTTTGCCCCCTCTCTGCTCGGGAGGGGGCCGGTGTCATGTTCTGGGGTGTTCCCTAATGGGATGTGGTCGGGTCCTAAGCAGGATTCTTACAGCATCTGCATCACCACGTGGCAAGCTGGATTATTGTGTTTGCACATTCCCAGAGTCTGTGTTGGAGGGACCGAGGCAGGGGACTCTCCCAGCCTGGTCCTTATGGTGTCTGCCCCTTACTGGGGGCACCGCAAAGCCAAAGAGGGGTCTCCACCGTGCAGCCTCAGCTTTGTAGGTCCCAGGAAAGGGAAGGGAAGGGGGGAGTGGGGTCTGTGCCGACGGACCCCCTTCAGGAGATGGGGCTTGGAGCCCCAGTAGGCAGTCACTGGCAGGCAATTTTGTCGCTGCCAGGACTCAGCACCTGCTGCTCGGGGCTCCCAGCCCGGGTCTGATGATGTCACCTTCGTCCCTCCAGTTGAGTGGTGGGGGGGGCCGGCCTCTGGCTTCCCTTTTGTCTCCTGGGAGCTTCTTGGCCCTTCCCCCCCGCCCCGCTGGCAGGTCCCTGGGGTTTGTGGCTGGACCGAGTGGATTCAGCTCGCCTGCTTGGATCCTGTCCAACACAGACAGGGTCACTGGCTGCCCTGGGGCGTTGTGTCGGATGCCCCATCGCGCAGGGGATGGGACCCGGTTTTGGAGGCCGTGTGGTTGGTGAGACAAGCACGGGCTATGGAATCTGACAGAACGAGGGTCACACATCAGCGCTGAAGCCACGGGCCCATGTCCCGGGCTGCTTGCTCCATGGCAGTGCTCTCCTCTGTGAGTGGACAGGGTGGTGGCAGCCCACCCTCCGAGCACCTGTCTGCCTGGGTAAGCGCCCGAGGGGTCTCCGCAGCATTCGAAGAAGGGGCTGGTGGAGAGGAGGAGGCTGGGCTGAGATCCCCCCCCACCCCCAATCAGCTGCAGTGCACGGCACGGGCACGAGCGGAAGCCCCCCGCTCTATCTGCTGCCTTCCGTGTTCCCTACCCCTCAGGTCCAGGTGCCACGGGGACCGGAGCCCAAGGGCCCAGCATGGAGTGGGCCATTTATCATGGCAGCCGGGTTAGTGCCCTTGCCTTTCCTGGATGGTCTTTTTTTTTTTGTTTTTAAGGCTATATCACATCTCCAGCACCCTTTGCCCACTGCACGTTTATTTCTTTTTAACTTTTGTTTTGAACGTTTATTCATTTTTGAGAGACAGAGCATGAGCAGGGGACAGACAAAGAGAGAGAGGGAGACCCAGAATCGAAAGCACATTCAAGGCCCTGAGCTGTCAGCACAGAGCCTGACGTGGGGCTCGAACCCACGAACCGCGAGATCATGACCTGAGCCGAAGTCGGACGCTTAACCCACTGAGCCACCCAGGTGCCCCTTTAAACTTTTTTTTGAGTTTATTTATTTTGAGAGAGAGAGCGAGTGGGGGAGGGTCAGAGAGAGAGAGAGGGCACGCGCACGAGAGGGAGAGGGAATCCCAAGCAGGCTGTCAGCTCAAAGCCCGACGTGGGGCTCGATCCCACAAACCCTGACATCATGACTTGAGCTGAAGTCGGAGGCTTAGCCGGCTGAACCACCCACCGCCCCTCGCTGCGCCCTGATTGAGGACTTTTCCGCCCCCTCCCTTTGTCCTCAGCCTCCCAGCGAGGCTCTGGTTAAGCTCTCCGCTTTTGATCTTGGTCAAGCCTGCGAATCCTGCCGGGCTCCTGTCACCGTGTTCTTCTCACCGACCTGTGGCTGTGGACCCAGCTCCCTCTCAGCACCTGATCTGTCTTGATCCGGGCTCTTCCTCTGCCCTGGCCCCGCTTGTCTGTTGTCAAGGCAAAAATGTCACCTCTCTTCCGGCTGTCATTTGTGATAACCACACAGGATGCTGGAAACCAAGGCAGTTTATTTACTTTCTCTCTCTCTCTCTCTCTCTCTCTCTCTCTCTCTCTCTGCCGGCAGACCAGCACCAGCCTGAACCGCAAAGGGCTGTGTCCTTTTGCCTGGCTCTCTCGCTGATTCCTTAGGGACAGCCCAGAGACACACGGGGAGGCCCAATCTCTGGCCACCTGTAGCCACACCGCAGGGCTGCTTCTTGGACTTGGAAATGGAAACAGCATTTTTTTTTTTTTTAACCCTGAGCACATTTTCTTCCTTTCCTTCTCCCTCCCTCCCTCCTCTCTCCCTCCCTTCCATCCTTCCCTCCTTCCTTCCTTCGTCTCTTTTTCTTTCTTTTCTTTCTTTCTTTCTTCCTTCCTTCTTTCCTCTCCCTTTTTCTCTTTATTTCCTTCCTTCCTTCCTTCCTTCCTTCCTTCCTTCCTTCCTTCCTTCCCTCCTTCCTTCCTTCGTCTCTTTTTCTCTTTCTTTTCTTTCTTTCTTCCTTCCTTCTTTCCTCTCCCTTTTTCTCTTTATTTCCTTCCTTCCTTCCTTCCTCTCCCTTTGTCTCTTCTTCCTTCCTTCTTTCCTTCTTTCCCTTTTTCTTTCTTTCCTTCCTTTCTTCGTTCTTCTCCCTTTTTCTCTTTTCTTCCTTCCTTCTTTCCTTCCTTCCTCTCTCTTTCTCCTTCCTTCCTTCCTTCCTTCCTTCCTTCCTTCCTTCCTTCCTTCCTTCCTTCCTTCCTTCTTTCCCTCCTTCCTCTCTCTTTCTTTCTCCAAAATGTTTGGAAAATACATAGTCCCATTTTTTTTTAATTTTTAAGTTTATTTATTTTTTCGAGAGAAAGAGAGCAGGAGAGAGGCAGAGAGAGACGGGGAGAGAAAATCCCAAGCAGGCTCCACACTGTCAGCACAGAGTCTGACACAGGGCTCGAACTCACGAACTGTGAGACCACGACCTGAGCCGAAATCAAGAGTCAGACACATAACTGACGGAGCCACCCAGGCGCCCCTATGTAGTCCCATTTTTTAATACTATGTCCGTTCAACCCGTCCAAGGACAGACAAACAAACCTGCCAAGGCTGAGAACTCTCCTCCGGAAAGGCATGCCTGCGTGCTCCCTCCCTCGTCCTTCCCTCATGGTCCTTGGCCTCCCGCAGCTGTCCCTGTCTGCACTGACCCCCAGCCTCCACCCCTGCCCCCCACTGTATTTCCCCTCCCTACCCTCCCTGGCCAGGGTCACCTGTCTGAAGCCTAGAATAGTTGTGTCACCACCACCCGAACATTTGCTGGCTCCCTGTTGTCCCCAGGGCCCTGGACCTGGCTCCGAAGGCTGTGATCTGGCTCTTACACACCGCCCCGCCCCCACCAGCCGCCTCCAGTCACCTCCTCCCAGTTCCCATGTTCCAGCCTCACCATCCCCCAGGAGCCTCCCACAGCCCGCGGCAACAAACACCTCCACTCGGCCCTGCTGGCTCCAGGCCAGGTGACAAGCCCTCTTTTGTGGCCCTGTGGTTGGCGTCTCTCAAAGCTCACGTGGGTTTGTCCCCGTTCCCCCCACCGCACCCCCCCCCCCCCAGAGCCACACCTCTGCCCCTGGCTTCCACAAGACAGGTTCCCAGGAAGCTTTCAGTGAGGGATGCCCTCCTGGTCCTTACATCAGTTGTGGGCGGGCTTTTCTTGAGCTGCCCATTTGATTCTTGAAACTCAACCTCGTGTAACAAAACAGGCTCCCCTTCCTATGTGAGAAGGCATAGAGCAGGCTTCCTCCCCAAGGTCCGGCTCTGAGAGGCCATTTAGGGGCCAAGACCTCGGATGGGAAACCGTAGTCTCATCGCCTCGCACCCTCTACCTGACGGTGGTTCCCTCCATTAGGTACGAGGCAAAGCCAAAGCGAAGCCCTGTCTCGCCTTAGCGGTGCTGGTAACCCCGTCACACCTATTTTCACGCTGCAGTGAGGTTGTACGTATCTTGAGATGTCGTGTCTGCCCGTCGCTACTTTGAAATTCTGGTGGTCATTAGACCCAGCGTTAGCGCTGGTGATTTAACGTGTTAATAAAGAAGCCTGTGCCTGTGCGTGCACGTGTGTGTACTTCATTGATTCAGTTCAGTCTGTTTGAAAAAAAAAATTTTAAACGTTTTATTTGTGTTAGAGAGAGAAGGGGAGAGAGAGAGGGAGCACGAGTGGGGGAGGGGCAGAGAGCGAGGGCGGGGAGAGAGAATCCCAAACAGGCTCCACGCTGTGAGTGCAAAGCCCGACTGGAGGCTCGAACTCACCAACCCTGAGATCCTGACCGGAGCGGAGAAGGGCTCTCCATGCCTTTTGGTGATTAGGGCAGCGTTTCCCCGCCACCGTTGTGCCATGTGAGACTCTGGGAGACTCGTCCCTGCCCCTCCCGTTCCTCGCTCGGTCAAGTTACGTAAAAGCCGAGCTCTTGGAAGCCAATCAAGTCCCACACTAGACAAGTGATTAAAGTCACAATGAACCAATTTAAACGCCCGCACAGTCTCCTGTGCTTTACAAACGAAGCATTCAAAGACTGGGAGTGGCTTCAGGGAACATATTAAATGGTTAGCAAAACTCCAAACAGCTCTGAAAGGAGAACAGGTTGGGAGACTGAGCTCTGAGCCACAGGCCTAGGTCTCCCTCGCCGCCGACAGCGTCCCCCGGCGGTGACAGCTGTCCCCTGCAATCTGGTGGCAAAGCCCACCCAGGGCAGTGGGGGCGGTGTTCAAATCCTCTGTCCACGCTTGTTGAACCACCGACTGCCGATCCAGAAGAGAGGGCCAACGCAGTTCAGCCGAGGTCAAGAGACTGTGTAAGTTGAAAGTGATGCTCGCTCTTTCTAGAAAGTTCACAAGACGCCTAAGGAAAAATAAGGACACAAAAACTCCCAACTGCGTGTTCCCACCATCCGCACGCAAATCGTCCGTAATCGAGTGGCCTCCGAGAACACTGTGCCCGGAAAAGAGAGGCCTGAGGTCACGTGGGATGTGACTCGGGCCACTTCAGCCCACACCCCCTGTCACGTGGACACATCGTGGCAAGACCGCCCAACCTTCCCCTGTGAGGGTAGTCTTTTGTGGTTTTGTTTGCTTTTACTGGTTGTGGAGAGTCGTGTCTGCTAAAGATACAATTTTGCCTAATTTGGGGGTGTCATTATATCGTAAGGATGCTCCCTTATTAAATTCATTTTAGGCATACTTTTCAGTGGCTGCGTGATATCCTGAAACGCGTGTCGTGCTTTCCTTAACCAACCCCCCATTGTTGGGCATTTGGGCTGTTTCTAGCTTTGTCCTGTTTGCCATTTTTAACTAATGCTGTGATCATCAGCATTACACTTTATACCGATGCTGGGCCATTTCACCATGGTGCGAGGCGTTGCGGGAGCTGGAAGATAAGCCACGTACAATCCCTTCCCGTAAGATGCAGATATAAATAACTTTAATCCAAAGTAGGTGATAGTTGCTGTAAGCAGACAACTGGAACCGGAATGTAGGAAAAGTCTTGCCTGGGCTGCACGGGATTCTAGGAAAGTTACCCGCGAAAATCTGAGCCTCCGCGTCCGCAGCTACGAGGTCAGGAGAAGGGAGCTGTGGGCAGCGTAGCCAAGGGCGGATTCAGCTGCAGGATCCAGGCCAGCAGGCAGGCGTCGCTTAAGGGGGCAAAGCGGGTGGGGATCGTCTCACATGCAAAGTCAGTGGATCGTCAGTGACGTCTGCCGTGGACCCAAGTTGGTGGCGAAGTAGCGAGCAGGCACCTGGCTGTCTTGGGCACCCCCAGCCCTGAGATCGTGATATTCAGGCGTGGTTTCGGGGCTGGCATCAGCCTGGCCCAAAACTGTGTTTCTTCAGTTGAGGCTTCTTCTTTTTTTTTTTTTTAAACGTTTATTTATTTTTGAGACAGAGAGAGACAGAGCATGAACGGGGGAGGGTCAGAGAGAGAGGGAGACACAGAATATGAAACAGGCTCCAGGCTCTGAGCGGTCAGCCCAGAGCCCGACACGGGGCTCGAACCCACGAACTGCGAGATCGTGACCTGAGCCAAAGTCGGACGCTTAACCGACTGTGCCACCCAGGCGCCCCCGGTTGAGGCTTCTTGATCCATGCACCTCAAGATTCGCTATCCGTAGTGCCCATCTCAGACCGTATATGTGTTTTGGGATCCCCTTGCCGAGGGGCTTCAACCCACAGAGACAGAGGAGAATTGGCCCTGAGTCTCCAGCAGGGGAGCTGAGAGGCCAGCCCAGCGCCCTGCACCTGCTCTCCCTGCTCCCACAGGAGAGACCTGTCCTTCCTCCCGGGGCCTTTGGCCCTTTGACGACCACAGTCACCCCCAGCTGTGGGGCCAGGCGGACGTGCCTGCCGGGAGGGGCACTGGTGCTGTGTGGGCCTGTCCCCAGCGTTGGCTCCCCCCCACCCCCATCCGGCGTCACCCTGCTTTCTCGTCTGCTGGCCTGATCTCACGTGTTCCTGCCTTCAGCCTCTGCAGGTGCCATGACTCAACCGCCCCAGGAGGGCTTCGACAGGAGCGTGGAGGAGGCCCGGCAGTGGATGAAGGCTGTGCAGGAGCGGCTGCAGGTCAACGACAACACCCAGGGGCCCCGGGCGGCCCTGGAGGCCAGGCTGCGGGAGACCGAGGTACAGAGACCGCGGCTTCCATAGCCCTGGGGCCTCGGCCGTGTCCCTCCCTCGGGCCTCGTGTCTCCTGACTCTTAAATGGCAGGGGCGGACCAGCCTAGCGTCTCTCTCAAACTCTGACGTGTTTGAATCTCCTGGGGATTTGGGTTTGAGGGCTGATTCTGACCCAGGGGGTCAGGGTGGACCCCAACTCTGGCATGTCTAACACGCTCCCTGGTCCTGGGACCACACTTTCACAGGGAGGGGCTAGAGGGGCTTTCTGGGTGTCCCGTCCTGGCAGAGGCACCTTGCGGCCGGGGCGGGGGGCGGGGGGGGAGGCGGGGTTGGGGGGTCCCCAGCCCAGTCCTTCCTGCCGCTTCCTGGCTTCCCTGGGCCGGGTCTGGGTGGGCCCAGATTGGCCTTCAGGAGGGTGGAGAAGGGTTCTGCCCCGTGAGAAGTGACCCATCAGCTTCTCCAGGGCCAGGGTCTGGCCTTGCTCCCCACCTGGCACGAGGCAGGGCTCAGGGCGTGTGGTGCTATGCCTACCGGAAGTGCTGGTGTCCCGTGCCTGGCCCGGCATTATGGTGCCCCCATCCGAGGGCATCTGCTTCAGGCCAGGGGGCCAGGGGGCAGAACCTGGGTTATAGGCTCCATGCTGCTGTGAAAGTGCTGTGTGACCTCGGCCAAGTCCCTATCCCTCTCTGGGCCTCCGTTGCCCACGTGTAGGCAAAGTCATGACTTACGCATCTCTGGGGTCACACCCATTGGGATAGACAGCTAACAATGGTCGCTTTTAAGGGGGGGGGGGACCACCTTCTCGTACACAAACTGATCTCCTGACCAGGCTAGAAGGGGTGCTGGCCCCACACCCAGTGTCCTGCGTGCTTTCTTGGGTGTGCTGTCTCACTGATTTTGTGCATCTTATTGAAAACACCTAATCCTCTTTTCGGAAACAGTCAAAATGAAGAAAATTTGTATCATCTTTTCAGGGCCGATGGTTTAAGGCTCACAACCACGTTACGAAGGGAGAGCCATGGTCTGCATTTTATGCATGGGGAAACTGAGTCTCAGAGAGGTGACTTGTCTACGTTGAAAAGGTCTCCGGGTGGGACATTCCAGCCTGGAATTTGAGTCTTCTGATTCCTTGTCAGATGGGCTTTCTGCTTCCCTGCCAGGACACGTGCCTCTCAGATGATCGGAGACGGGCGTTCACAGTAAAACCGTGCCCGGCAGGGCAGAGAGTGGGGGACCACTTTTAAGTCATACGGCCAGAGGCTTCCCAATTGGACAGTGGGACAGTGGAGTGAGCAGAGAACCTGGGACTCTCTGAGGCAGCCTGGGGCATCAGGCCTCTGGGGACAAGTGACTTTATTGCTGAAGCTGAAAGACAGACGAGGTAGCCAGGCTGGGGGCCGCAGGGGTGAGGGTGGAGAGGAGGGGGCTCTAGGCGGAGGGAGCAGCAGAGGAGAGAGACCCAGCAGGTGGGCATGGCCCAAGGCACGTGCTCAGAGCCCCAGCAAGGCTGGGTTGGGGTAGCACCAGCCATCAGGCAGGAGCCGGGGACAGGGCCAGAGGGGAGGTCAGGGGTCAGAGGGTGACGGCCTGGAACACTGAGCCGGGGAGCTTGGATGTCGTTGCTGCGACAGGGGAATGGTAGGTTGGAAACTTGGAAGGAAGGTCGGGGATTCAAGGAGAGGAGTTGGCGGCCCGGAGCCCCTTCTCTTGTCGGACTTGGCCTCGGTCATCATCCGCATTGTTACTGTCACCAGGAGGCATTTATCAAATGATTGGTCCTCAGAGGTCAGACGGAGGGGACCCGACATTCTTTCGGCACCTGTTTGTCACGTGCCCAGGGCCGCACCGTCAGCTTTCATGTTGAATTTCACAAAAGCCCTGTGAATGTGGTTTTATGGTCCCTAGTTTTCAATAATAGAATGTGATTCCTAGACGCGGTGATGGGCCCAAACTCTAGGAGCCGATCTTGTCAGGACCTGAGCCCAGGGCCGAGTCCAGAGCATCACTGGCCATCCCCGTGGGGGGTCCTGGGGCAGTGGAGACGGCGAGGTTCACTTTACTCTGGGGCTCACACCATAAAGGGGAATGGGGGATTATACACATAATCCAGGCCGCACAGGATCTCGTGATGTTCTTGATGTTTATTCTCCTCCTCTAGAACCTTCCGTGGCTCCCCATTGCCCACAAAACTAAAACCAAGCTTCACCTGGCACCAAAGTCTGCCACTGTCTACACCACCCCATCTTCCAGCCTCAGCTGTCCCGGCCATCCCATCTACCAAGCACAGATCCTGTCCTGGTGGCAGACAGCCTAGATTTCCTGTCTGTAGGCCTCTGTCCTGTGCTGTTGCCTCTCCTTGGGATGCCCTTTCGTTTGCTTGTGTGTCTGTGCTTGTGAAATGCAACCCTCCCCCTGCCCAAGCTCTGGCCCCAGCTCCTGATAGTCTGTGTCCCGGAACACCACGGCCCTGCGTGTGTACTTGCTGTTTCAAGGCCAAGGGTTGCTAATCCCTTTGAACCTTGCACCCTTCTACCGGCAGGCCATTCCCCTCCGGTGGTGGGTCGGGCTGCAGCCAAGGCAAGAGCGGTGCTTGGGAACAGCCCTCGGCCAGGCCAGGGTGGAAACCGGAGGGGAGCACGCCCACCGGCCGAGCCCCCAGGGACTTGACTCAGAGCCTAGGCGGAGGGGGTCACGTCCAGGGGCTCCGCCTCTGGCTCTCCCATGGGGCTCAGGCATGCTATTTTCTGGGCCTTGACATTTCAAAACCAATTTTGCAATAAGAAAGAAAACATTTCGCTCCTGCCATCTGGTGAAGGAGCGTCTGGTGACCTCTGCAGTCCGTGGGGCCTCACTCTGGGGTCGGGGTCTCGTGCCCACCCCCCCCCCCCCCAGCTCACTGATGTGCGTCCAGGGTGACCCTTCTCCAGAGTGGCCGGGATGTGAGTTCCCATCCAGCTCTGACGCCGCATAACTGCGTGGCCAGAAGCGAGTCCCGTGCCCTCCTGCGACCTCACTTCCTAGAGTGTGAGCAGAGCCCTCTCCCCCTTGCGTACAGAGGGGCTCTTGGCGGCTCCGGGACCCTCGTGGTGGTGAAAGCCTTCTGTGAAGGGAGACCGGGAAGAGGGTTGCTCCCGGGTTTCGAGTCCCCGCCGTGGCTGTGGCGCCTTGGGAGCGTTTCTGGAGCACCTTGGGTTTCAGCTCATTGGGGGTGGGGTGGGGTGGGGGTGGGGGCGATGGTTGCCGCCTTGCAGGAGGGACGGAACATGGGGGCGAATGACTTACTGGTGCGCTTGGCAGAGCGCGGGCGCCCTGGCAGAGCCGGCCCGATGGATGGGGTTATTTCTTGCGGTTTCAATGCGGGGACACGCGCACGCTGACCCTCCCTGCCCGCGCCCGGGCCTCCCGGAGCTGGCCCCCAGGTCCCAGCTCCTTGCCCTCTGGTTTCCAGACTTGCGGCCCTGCACTCGGGGCCCGGCCTCAGCCAGGCTGCTTCCTGACCGGCCTCCAGGCCCCTCTGTGGCCAGAGACGGGCCTGCCTTTCCTAGGACCTGGCCTCCGGACACAGCCGTTGCTCAAGCCCCATCTCGAAGGCTTGCGCGTCACTAAGGCTCGGTGCCGACGCCACCTACTGCCCACCAAGCCTTGGATTTCCCCACGTCCCTCACTGGAGCTCCAGTAGCTACTCTGTGGTGTCGGTGGCTCTGTTAGTCATTTGTGCTCTTCTCTGCAGACCCCAGCACGGCCTGCAAGCGCTAGGTTCCTCCTGGACCCCCGTGCCCGACACAGTACCCAGCATAGTACCCAGAATAGTATCTAGCATAGTACCCAGCTCAGCTCAGTACCCCATCCAGTACCAAGCATAGTACCCACCACAGTGCCCAACCTGCTACCCAGCACAGTACTGCACATAGTACCCAGTGCAGTGCTCAGCTCAGTACCCCACCCACTACCAAGCATAGTACCCATCACAGTGCCAAACCCGGTACCCAGCACAGTACTGCACATAGTACCCAGTGCAGTGCTTAGCTCAGTACCCCACCCAGTACCAAGCATAGTACTCAGCAGTGCCCAACTAGGTACCCAGCACAGTACTGCACATAGTACCCAGCATAGTACCCAGAATAGTATCTAGCATAGTACCCAGCTCAGCTCAGTACCCCGCCCACTACCAAGCATAGTACCCAGCAGTGCCCAACTCAGTACCCAGCACAGTACTGCACATAGTACCCAGCACAGTGCCCAACTCAGTACCCAGCACAGTACTGCACACAGTACCCAGTGCAGTGCTCACCCCAGTACCCCACCCACTACCAAGCATAGTACCCATCACAGTGCCCAACCCGGTACCCAGCACAGTACTGCACACAGTACCCAGTGCAGTGCTCAGCTCAGTACCCCACCCAGTACCAAGCACAGTACCCAGCGCAGTGCCTACCTGGTCTTGGCTGCACTGATGGAAAGCCCTGACTAACCCCCTCCGTCCGGCTTTCCTGATGTATCTTTTCTTCTCTCCCCAAAGTTTTCCCTCCATCCACCCCCAACCTGACTGTTGCCCTCATTGGCACCTTCCAATCAGAATAGTTTTGTACCCCGTCCCAGCTGTCTCGTCCCTCCTGCCAAGCACTCCTGGATCCTGCTGGTGATCAGCTCTAAAGGAACCTCACGCCAGCTGGAGAGTGTAGTCATGACTGCGGCGAAGAAAGGTGGAAACTACTTCTGGAAAGCTGGATTTGCCAGCGTAGCCACGGCCTCTGGCCTCCTGGCCCCCCGGCCTCCAGCAAACATCCCATTGGTTGATATTTCGGTTTGGGGCAGATGTTTCTGCTTTGGGCCAGGTAGGGCTTGGTGTTCTGCCTGCCTTTGGGGCTGGCCGGCTTTTCTGTCTCTGGCAGGAAAGCAGCAGACTCACTCCCCTGCGAAGGGCAGGGAGTTGGGCGTCTGCCGTGTCTCCCCAGTCCGGCCTGCCCATCTCCGAGCAGGAGTCAGGAGAGCAAGAGTCCAGAGGCCTAGAGGAGGTCACACAATCAGGAAACGAGGCTTTGGGAAAGGGGCCGTTGTCCTCATGGGGACTTTCCAGGCCCAGCTGGCTCCCTCTGGGTGTGGCGGAGAGAACGAATTCAGCTTCTTCCCCAAAGCCGTTGGCTCCCTAGATTCTGGATTCTGGCTGAGCCTCCTCTGGACAGCAGGCAGAAAGGAGGCCTCTCTGGCTGCTGCAGAGAACAGCCCTGCAAAGCTCAAGGTTTCTGTGGGTTCCCAGCGCCATTGTCCGTTAACTGCGATTTCCACGGCGTGCGTCTTCCTAGCTTGGAGGGTGGGTCTGCAGTCTGTTCCTCAGCGCTGGGTGTCAGAAATATCAGGTCCTTAAACTGAATGTCGCGGGATGGCAAGAAATTCCTCCCCAGCCACCCTGTGGGGCTCCCGCTCCTGAGTGGTGTGAAATGTTCCATGCGGCGGGTGGGTAATCTCGCTCAGCCCAGAACATCCCGCAGTGGCCCTCGGACCTTTGGTCCACACTAATTGCCATAGTACCTTTGTCTTCTGCACTGAGCGGCACTTGGGGTCTCGGTCGGATTCTCGTCGCAGCCGTGACCCTGCGGGGTCCTGCTACATCCCTCCGCTCGGCCGGGCTCAAACAACAAACAAAACGGCTTTCCCCTTCTTGGGGTATCTCCCCGCTCTCCACTCTCATCTGCCCCCCACCCCCAAACACACACTCATAGACCGCAGAGAGCCTGTGTGGAAGGAGCTTGTTTAATGTCACTCTGATAACACAGGTAGGAGGGGACGTCCCTCTCTACCATCATCGTCGCCGTCGCTAACCAGTCTCACGTGAAGCAACAGAAAGGCTTGACACCCTTGCTCACTCGCACATCTCGGAAAAGGATCTACACCTTTTACACCCCACCGTTTACGGAGTATACTGACACATCGATGTTTTAACTAGCTGTATTTTCAAAACTTAATGTTAGAACCCTATGGGGTAGACAAAGCAGGCATTGTTATCACAATCTCAGGGTAAGAGAGGGAGGCCCAGAGTGATCAAGCAACCTGCCTGGGGTCACACAGCTATCATTGAAGCAGCATTTCGCTCCCCCCTCCCCCATCCCCTGCGCCATCCACAGAGAGGGGTCAGAGACGGCCGGCCCACTGGGACTTCATTCAGGGAAGGCTGGCTGCCAGCCTCCCAGGGAGACAGGCTGGGGAATAGAGCTTGAACTTCAGGCAAATGTGCTGTCAGTAAAGAGGGCTCAAAGGTATGAAAAGACAGTACTGAGAGCAAACACTATTAGTGTTGGGCCAGGCGGTGTGCCCAGGGCTCTCTCGGCTTCGCGGAACGTTCCTGGAACCCTGGGTGGTGTAACTGCCCTCTTCCCCCATCTCATAGGCCTCGCGAATCGAAGTACTGTGACAAAGGTCAGGGAATGGCTCTGGAATTGGAATCCAATTGTACTTTTCCTACAGAGACCACGCTTGAGTTGCCAAAGAACTAAATAACGGCAGGTAATAAGGACAAGAGCTGATGTTAATCAGAAATATGCTACTTGCTAGACGTTGTAAATTCGTGTTGGTCCTCCCAGAGCCCGAAGCCAAGATGAGACTAAACGCACGAGATGTTTGATAGGGAAACTTCCATGAGAGAACAGGTTGGGAGCCCAGGAAGGCTGGGAGGGGTGAGGTCAGCCCGACGCAGGTCTGACCCCCAATCCAGGAGATCAGGGAGTGTCTGGGACCGCGGTGTGGCTCTGTGGGAGTCTGGCAAGGCCGTGGGGCCTCCTGGACCAGTCACCCATCAGAGGAGCCCGATGCCACAGGGGAACAGGCCTGCCTTCCTCTTCCTGCTTGGTCACTGGTGGGAGCAGCTGAGGGAGCAAGGCCTCGGTGCGAACTGCAAATTCAGAGAGAATTCTGGAGCCTCGGCTGGGGCCCTGGGTCAAGCCCACTCCCTGCAGGAGACCTGAGAGGCAGATTCTCACAGCCCCACACACCGCGACGTGCACCTTGCGTTTTCTCATTTATTTTTAAAAAAATGTTTACATTTATTTACTTATTATTGAGAGAGAAAGAGAGAGCACAAGCAGGGGAGGGGCAGAGACAGAGAGAGAGGGAGAGACAGAATCTGAAGCAGACTCCAGGCTCTGAGCTGTCAGCACAGAGCCCGACACGGGGCTTGAACTCACAAACCCAGCGAGATCACGACCTGAGCCAAAGTCGGCCGCTTCACCGACTGAGCCACCCAGGCGCCCCTACGTTGCATTTTCTCACTTAATACTGAAAAAAAATCTGGGAGCTCGGTACTATGAATAACCCCATTTTACAAACGAGAAAACCGAGGCCAGGGAGATGGCGAGACGTGTGTGAGTTCACACAGCCGGAAGCGGCCCAGTGGGAAAGGGAAGGGACTTACGCCAGCAGACGGCTCCACGGTTCTGTGCTCCCCTCGTCAGTGCCTTGCTTCCGACCTCAGGGCCTTTAGCTGGCCACCCACGGTCACAGGAGAAAGCTGCAAGGGCCACCGTTCGAACCCCAGCCCCTCTGGCCTCAAAGTCCCGGCTCTTTCCATCATGCCACCGTTAACGCCAAGGCTCTGCCTGCTCGTGGCTTTGTCTAACCCCTGGAAACCGGCCTTTGTGTCCACGACAGAAAATATGCCAGCTGGAGCCGGAGGGGCGCGTGAAGGTGGACGTCGTGCTGCGGGCGGCGGAGGGCCTCCTGGCGTGTTGCCGTGACGGCCAAAAGCCCGAGATCCTGGCCCAGCTGAAGGACATCAAAGCCCAGTGGGAGGAGACGGTCACCTACATGACCCACTGTCACAGGTAAGGCGGCTCCCCACCGGGCCTTCGCAGCCTCTGTTGACCCTCCTCGTCCAGCACCGCGCTGTCCTGGGGCCTCTACCCCGGGGACATTTCTCCGGTCCTGGAATTGCTGGGAACAGGATGTTCTCTTGGGATGTGCGCCAGCCCTGCCTGCCTCTTTCTAATTATAATCGAGCTTAATGATGATAATGGCAGTGGGAGTCCATCAGGTTTTGCCAACACTAAATTCTTAGTAGACTCGCCATGTGTTCCACCCCCAGCAGAATGGCGGAGTGGCCCTGTTGCCTGGCTGGCAACGTAGCCTAGACCCTGTGCTGCCCCTGAGAGCCAGGGAGGGATGGGGGGTTAGGCAGACCTGAGATTGGTGCCTGCTTGCTGTGTGGCCTTGGGAAAGTTACTTGAGCTCTCTGAGCCCCAGGCTCCTCATCTGGACAACGGGTATAATCAAGTGTTCGATGAAGGCTGTCAGGAAGACAGAAGAGGAGAAGCAAATGTCAAGAGCGAGGCACAGTAGGGCCCTCAGGGACCAGGAGCTGCCAGGGCCCCCTCCATCGCTCTGAAGCCAGAAGGTTGAGTGGCTGGGGCGACTTGGCACTGTGCTTTCCGCTTTTCAAACCCTCTCACTTGGAATTGCAAAGTCGTTTGATGTGGGCTGGAGAGATGGGGCCGTCTCCGTGTTACGGGCGGGGAAACCGAGGCAGGCGAGGAGGCAGGGTTATGCAGCAAGCTCATGGCGCCTCTGGAACCCACACGTAGGCCCCCCAGCCTTCTGCCCCACCGAACAGCCACAAGCCCCCCAGACACTATTGCACTGTGTCGATTATTAGACACACTCCCACCACACTGAGGTAGGGCCCCGAACCTGGAGGGTCGTCAAGCTGCCCAGGTGACCCTGAGGCCCAGAGAGAGTGTCATTTCATTGCGCTCCTGCCCACAGCCCCCCCCACCCCCGCCCCCCCTACCCCCACCCCCCCCACCCCCACGAGTACTGGGGAGGGGGCGGCTGCCCGGCCCTGGGGCCAGGTGGGCGGGTCGTTCACGGCCCCCTGCTCTCCGTCCACAGCCGCATCGAGTGGGTGTGGCTGCACTGGAGCGAGTACCTGCTGGCTCGAGATGAGTTCTACCGCTGGTTCCAGAAGATGATGGTGGTCCTGGAGCTGCCCGTGGAGCTGCAGCTGGGCCTGAAGGAGAAGCAGTGGCAGCTGAGCCACGCCCAGGTCCTGCTGCACAACGTGGGCAACCAGGCCGTGCTCCTCGACCGGCTGCTGGAGGAGGCGGCCTCCCTGTTCAACAGGATCGGGGACCCCAGTGTGGACGAAGATGCCCAGAAGAGGATGAAGGCCGAGTACGCCGCGGTGAAGGCCAAAGCCCAGGTGCGTGAGGCGTGGGGGGCTCTGTCTTCACCTGTGCGTCCATTATCCGCCTCTGTCTCCCCGTGCATCCATTATCCACCACTGTCTACCCAGGTAGCACGCGAGAGGCCCCTGGCTCCACATTCTGAAAGGTGATTAGTCTTTCATTTGTTTTGTTTTGGGTTTTGCCCCAGAGCCCGCGCTGAAACCCGAACTTCTTTCCTGGATTGTGCGTAGGGGGAGATTTTTAACCGGTCCTCTGAGTTATCAAGTTCAATTATTAGTATCTTGCAAAGGAATTCTAATCGGGTTTTTATGACACTCACCGTTCTGTTTCGCATCGTGTAAAATTTGCGCACCTTCCGGGTATGGGTTATATCTGTAATCATTCCGAGTGTACGTATTTTACAGTCTCCATCAGATTGTTCGAGTAGCTGAAGTTTCGGAGCCTGACGCTGCAATTTATCGGGTCTCCTGTCGTGGTGGAGCCTTAGGGCCTTTGCGGTTCTGGGCTGTGAGCTCGTGCTAAGCAGGACTTTATCTGCAGACCCCCGTGGCTGGGGCCTGACGCTCCGAGTGGCTGGCGTTTCCCTCAGCCAGGCTCCCCCAGGAATTCACCTTCATGGTTCCTATGCTTACATCAGTGTGTTCTTGACTTGGGGATTCCTGCATCTGAACTTGAACCCCAAGCCAAAATTATGCGAGAGGCCCCTGGCTCCACACTCTGAAAGGCAATTAGTCTTTCCTTTGTTTTGTTTTGGGTTTTGCCCCAGGGCCTGCGCTGAAGCCCGAACTTCTTTCCTGGATTGTGCGTAGGGGGAGATTTTTCTGGTTCATCCTTTGATGGTGGGGGACGCAGCCCCTTGAGGGTTCTGCCTTTTTGCTTCTGGGCCCAAAGCCTTACTTTCTCCTCCAGCCGGAGCCTTAAACCCAGGAAAACCTCAAGCACACAAGTGAGTTTAGCAGCCTGTAACATCTTTGCGTGTCGTCCACGTGACGTCACTTACCTCGGTGTGTGCATGTAAACAACGCTTGTCAAATTTTATGCAGCCGTTTTGGCCGTCTATCGTGGAAGGGTGCCCAGGCTTTCTAGTCTGCCGTGTTGCTGGCCCCTTCGTGATTACAGTTTAAGGGCAACAGACCTGTAATGGACTGAGATCTGAGAATGCACTAGCAAGAACAGGACTCTGGTCCTTGAATGCTTGGGAAGGGGCCTGGGTTCAAGCCAGGCTCTGCCAGCTTTCCAGCTGTGTGGCCTCAGGGCAGCTTGCCCTACCTGCTGGCAGTTCACAAGGGAGTTCTTTGAAAACTGGCACCTGGTTTCCCCACATAAAGGACACCTCGGCCCCCAATAGCAGTGAGAACCAATAGCAACAACAATGGAGCTTTGAGCAGGTGCTCAAAGCTGTTTATTGAACGAATGAGAGCCCCGCCCTTCAGCTTGGAGGCTCACAAGTCCCGAGCCCTGTCCCCCCTCCCACCCAGGGAAGCGGCGGAAAGTTCTGGGGCAGCTGTGCAGGGGCCAGAATGGACAGGCAAGGCGGGTGTGGACTTTGGCTCTCACATACGCAGCCAGCTGGCCCTCACCAAGTCTCGAGTGGCAAGGGCAGGCTTAACAGCGATTCTTTCTCCAGGTCGGCCCCTGGGGCCGGGCAGAGAAGGTGTCTGCCCCCGTGGCCTCATTGTGACTTCACAGGAAACAGGTGCACCTGTCAATCAGCAGAGAGCCTTCCGCGAAATGTGCGGAGGCCGGGAAATGGAAAGTAGTTTGGCCTGTGTGTGTGTGTGTGTGTGTGTGTGTGTACATGTGTACACGTGTGTGTGGAGGGGGCGTGCCAGGGGCACCGGGTGAGCACCAGTCCTGGCCCACGTGTGCAAACGATCACCTCAGAGATTCTCACAGTCGCTGCTGGGGGATCCTCCCCTCGCTGCGTCCAAAAAATCATAGACATCACAATTCTTGTTGACGACTGCTGTCTTTTCCAAGTCTCTTCATGTCTTTGACCTCATTGGGTCCCCCCAGCCTTCTCGTGTGGTGGCGAGCGAAGGTTTCGAACTGGGCCCATTTTGCGGACCTACAAAAAAACCCATGTAAGTGGCAGATGCTACTGTCCCGCGAGAGAGACCCAGAAGTTCTAGGCGACTCGCAAGGTGGGGTCTTCCCTCAGTGGTGCCTCAGGTCCTGTCCCCTGTGCCCATCAGGGAGGAGCCCGGACCGCCCGAGCTGCTGTGGGTCCGGCTGAGAAAGTGGAAGGCAGCAGTGAGTGGGCAGTGTGGAGACCCTGGAGGCGGGAGCACATTGCTTCCAGAGGTTTCTAGGAGGCAGCGACCAGCTCGCAGGGCAGGAGAGCGGGGGATCCAGAGTGTAAGGACGGCGTGGGGCAAGAAGCTGTTTCTCTGGTGGAAACCCTCGGAATTACTGTTCAATTCAGAAATGAGCACTGGCGTGTACGGGGTGACCCGATCCTACATGGAGAGACGTGAATTTAGTTTGTTTTTTTCCCAGCTGTTGGCTGAAGCTCACAGGCACTTGATTGTCTCTTCCTGGCCACCAGAGTTTGGGGAATTCTGTTCCTACTCACAGGGGGGGCCCTGTCGGCTTGGGGACAGGCTGCTGCTTGTCTCCCCCATGGAGGGCTGTAGCAGACCAGAAGTGCCAGCTGGGGAGGCCAGGGCAGGCCCCTGTGGGCCCTCTGAAGTTGTTGTGTGAGTGCATTTTGCTGGGGAGAAGAGCCACAGCTTCCTTCAGATTCTAGAAGGGACCTTGACCTTCAGAAGACTGAGGAGCTACTGAGAAAATCTAACTTTGGCGTTGCCCTTAACAAGATTTAACTGCCAACCCCACGGTCCTCATTAGTAAAATGGGGTAGAGCCCCAGACCCCAAGCCCCGGGTCACAGCCCCTCCTGCCAGCCCTAGACCACAAGAGAATGCTCGAACTCCATCCTAAGCAGGGTAGGGAACTCTGCATGTCCGCTGGGGCCCCCGAAGATTCTCCGTGGCCCAGATGCCTCCTAGTCACCTGCCTCGGACATTTGATGAAGGCCTCACCTTGCGCGAAAGGCTCTCTCAAGGCAGATAAGATGGCCATCCCGAAGCAGGCAGCTGAAATCCCCCAGCCCAGGGACAGGACTGGGGCCATGTAAGAATCCCCAGGCATCCAGGCCTATCTCAGGGTGGCTCTCTGTGGTGTTGCCTTAGTCCGCTCAGGCTGCCGTAACCAAACACCGTAGACTGGGGGGCTTAAACAACAGAAATTTATTCCTCACAGTTTTGTAGGCTGGGAAGTCTACAAGGTATTGGCAGAGTCGATTCCTGGTGAGGGGCCTTTTCTTGCTTTGTAGATGGCTGCCGCCTTCTTCTTCTTCTTCTTCTTCTTCTTCTTCTTCTTCTTCTTCTTCTTTGATGTTTATTTTTAAGAGAGAGAGAGAGCACAAATGAGGGAGGGGCAGAGAGAGGGAGACGCAGAATCCGAAGCAGGCTCCGAGCTCGGAGCTGTCAGCACAGAGCCCGACGCGGGGCTCGAACTCACAAACTGTGAGACCACGACCTGAGCTGAAGTCGGACCCCTAACCGACTGAGCCCCCCAGGCACCCCTAGATGGCTGCCTTCTTGCTCTCATGGCGGAAAGATGGGGACAGGGGACAGTAGGCTCTCTTCTGTCTCTTCCTATAAGGGCACTGACCCCATCATGGGGACCCCACCCTCATGACCTCTTGTGATCCTGGTCACCTCTCAAAGGCCCCACCTCCAAATGCCATCACATTAGGGGTTAGGACTTGACCCTATGGATTTAGGGGCCACAGCTCAGTCCGTTGCAGACCTTGTGTGTATTAATACCTTGACTTCCACCAACGAGAGAGCCCATTTGAACATTTGTCAAGCTAGTCAATGGGCCATTGTGTTCACCTCTGAGAATCCACTTTTGACTTCCAATATGTTAACTAGCAAAGCCCCTGGTGTGGAGGGGCATGGGAGCCCAGGAGCACCGTGGGGGCCACCTCTGGACCCCTGGCCTCTGTGACCACCCGCGGCAGGGAGATCCGAGGACTAGATCAGCGGGCCAAGCCCGGGAGTGGGGGGCGACAATAGGGCTGTGTCAGCCCCAGACACTGAGAGTCAAGAATAGAGCAGGCTGGCCGCCAGTGGGGTCCTGTTGGTGTACTATGAGTGTTTTTAATCCACCAGGTACGTTTTCTGAAGGGCCAGGCACACAGCAGCCGCCTCCTCCCCCTCCCTGCCTCCCCTGGGTGCCTCTCAAAGGAGGCGGGTGCGTCTGGCATCTGGGCCATGAATCAAACCGGCCGGCGCAGGCTTGCAGAGACATCAGTCCTTGCCGCCCTTGCTAATTGGTGGGGTTTGGACGTTCCTGACAACCCTGCCCGCCGCAGATGGTTTCGTTGTTTGGTCTGATGAGGGCAGGTGGAGGACCCCCCCTCCCCGCCCCCAGCCATCCGTCACCCCTGTCATTCTGCGACGCGGCCGGCCGGCAGCGGCTGAATTGTGCGCTGTGATCGCTACGCCTGGCACGGGGCTCGTCTGGACGCCTGCCCTGCCGGGCCACGCTGCTCTCCGAGGGCCTGCTCACGATCACGGAGGCTTTTATTTACTCTGGGCTTCCCGAGTGCTGGCACCTCATCGCTCACACACGGGGCCGCCGGCCAGCGCGTTCCGGGGGAGCCTTTGCTGCGCGACGACATCTATCACCGGCAGCGTCGACCAGGGGCCCGGCGCTTATTCTCTGCTTGTTATTCCTGACCCACTTCGTTTCATAAATGAGGCTTTCCCGGGGACGGCGGAGGCTCTGGGAGGGTTTGGACGGACGCAGACAGCCCCGCGGGAAGGGGGGGCCGGCGCGGGAGTCGCGAAGGAGGTGGTGGTGGCCTCTGTCTCTTGGTCCGCGCTTGGAATTCGGACCCCGCGGGGCACTGCTGTCGCTGCTCTCCGGGCCACGCTCCCCTGAGTGGGAGGTTCCCAGCTCTGCGCTGAAGGACTCGGTCCCGTGCCTCGGTTTCCCCATCTCCAAAGCGGGATGTCTTCTCCTCCCTGCCATGGCTGTTGCAAATTTAAATGAATTAATCCATGTTTTCGGGTTTGGTGAGGACTTTCTCAAAGGGCAGGGGAGACATGTACGAAGAGCGGGGAAGTTTTCTGAACCCGCGTGTCTGTCCACGCTTCCCTTTGGAGCACTTTTGACCAGGTTTTGTAGTAGAGGGCCAGCGAACTCCTGGACACAGCCTGCTCCCCGGCTGAGAGCGGAGGCCAGCTACTGATGGCCCGTGGGCCAAAGCGAGCCCATCTCCTGATTTTGCGTGGCCTGGGAGCCAGAAACGGTTTCTGCCCGTTTAAATGGCAGGAAATAAAACGCAGAATCTTCCAGGACATGGAAAAATGCTATGAAATTCACATTTCAGTGCCCATATTTCAGTTTCACTGGAACACAGGCCTGTTCTACGTGGTTGTCTGTGGCAGCCTGTGGCACAACGGAAGGAACGCATCACCGGCTGCAACAGAAGCCACATGGTGGCTAAAGTCGAAAACGTCTACTCTCCACCGCCAGCCAACCCCTGGATTAGAGCAGTGGTTTCGGAGTTGCGCACCTGCCATTTAACTCTTGTCCAGAAGGCCCTTCAAGAACAAGGGACCTCCCAGCCTCGGCTTGGACATCCGTGTAGCGGGAGGGCTTGGCATCGCGGTGACGATTAAGTGTAAGATAGCTTGTCACACTCCCGGCACGTTGGCAGGTGCTTGGTAAATGGAGGTCCTCCCTTTCCCTCTTCTTGACCCTCCTTGAAAACTTCCCTCCAGCGACTACACTCAGTGTTGAATCTTCCTGCCATTTGGGAAGCACTCATTCACAGAGCCTGGGGGGGAAGTCAGCAAGGGGCCGCCTGGTGTGTAGGGAGCTCTTGACTCTCCCAGCGGATGGGGAGGCATGGACAATGCCAGAAGGGAACCACAGGACAAAGGGAAGGCTGCTAAGTCAGCCTGGGGCAGCGGGCCAAGTCAGAGAGGCTGTGGGGCCCGGAGGTCAGCGTGGCCGGGCAGAACTGCTCCCTTGCCCACTCGAGCTGCCCAGTGCGGTTCCGGGGTCACGTGAGTTCTGACTCATTTGACTCCACTGCGCCATAGTGAGGTGGGGTTGTTATTAACCACACGTACAGAGAGACGCGGGCACGTAGCAGGCCAGGGTTCAAGTCACGGGCAAACCCTCCAAACCCAGGGTGTTGACTGCAAGGCCACAGCCACATCGCGGGGTCCTGCCCTTGACCAGAATGCTGCAGCACTTGGATCTGGGCCTGCGGGCAGCGGGGAGCCATGGAGGGCTTGAGAGAAATGGTGTTGCGATCAGGGGTGTGTTTGAGAAACGGTTCCTGGGCACACAGGTCTGATAGAAGGGGCATTTATTTCTCAGATGACAGCCCCGCTCGGGACGCCATCTTGCCCCTGTGTGGCGAGGACTAGAGTAGGGTTGTCTGAAAACCAAGGTGACTCCAGCCCATGCCGCCAGCAACGCCGCACCCATGAGGAAGGGGGGACGGCCTCCTGTGTATTTGCATGCTCTGCACACACCGCCGGTGTGGGGCACGGATGCCGTTGGCCCGGTCTGGCCTCTGGGTTTGAATTTGGTCCTTCCCTACCCAGGTGAGCTTGGGCAAGTGCTTTCTGAGGCGCCGCTCTGTGCCTCCGTTTCCCCATGTGTCAAACGGGGATAATAATGGTGCCACCTGATTGGGTAGTCAGGAGAGCGCGGTGAGATGACAATGTACGGAAAGTTCCTTGGGTGCTCCCGGCACCTTGGTGAGTGCTCCAATGATAGCATTGTGTAGCAGGAGTTGTTAAATGTTCCTGTCATGTTTATTTATCGTTGAGAGGGATAGAATGTGAGTGGGGGAGGGGCAGAGAGAGAGAGAGAGAGAGACAGACAGACAGAATCGGAAGCAGGCTCTAGGCTCTGAGCTGTCAGCACGGAGCCCGATGCAGGGCTCGAACTCACGAACCATGATATATGACTTGAGCCAAAGTTGGATGCTTAACCGACCGAGCCCCCAGGTGCCCCTGTTCCTGTCATTTTTTTAATGTTTATTTATTTATTTTGAGAGAGAGAGAGAGTATGCAAGCAAGGGGTGGGGCAGAGAGAGAGAGAGAGAGAGAGAATCCTATGCTGTCAGTGCAGAGCCCGATGCGGGGCTCGATCTCACAAACCGTGAGGTCATGACATGAACCAATATCAAGAGTTGGACGCTTAACCAACTGAGCCACCCAGATGCCCCTAAATACCCCTGTCTTGAGTCCCATTCCCCGGACATGGCAGGAAAGAAAGCCAGCTGTAGAGTTGGCGGGCCCAGTGTGGACATGCTCTGACCAAGAGTCTCTTGGGTTACCGCTAATAAGGTGGAGAAGAGCCACTGGGATGTCTTTATCTTTGGCTAAAGGGCAGACGGTCGGCTGTATCTCACACCCCCTAAACACACACATACGCACACACGCGCACACACACACGTAGGCCTTGAAGGCCAAGGGCAGCCTGGGCTGGGGACCTGCATAGGTGGTGACCGTCTTCCCCTCCCACAGGACAGAGTGGGCCTGCTGGAGCAGGTGACCCGGGAGCACGAGCATTTCCAGGCAGGCGTGGACGAGTTCCAGCTGTGGCTGAAGGCGGTGGTGGAGAAGGTGAGCAGCTGCCTGGGACAGAACTGCAAACTGACCACCGAGGGCCGTCTCTGCGCGCTGCAGGTAAACTTGACCGCGTCTCTACCAGAGGGGAAATGCTCAGCTACTGGGCTTCTGTGTTGTTGATTTACTGGGATGTGCTGGGGGCCCCAGGGGATACAAGAGCCACGGCATGCAGAGCGCACACGAGGAGACGTGTGGAATCTAGCGCAGTAGGTGTGCGGCCTCGGCTGCTTTACAGAAATCTCCGAGCCAGCGGGGCACTTGGAAACCCAAGGTCACAGCAGCGTGGTCTAGACCAGTGGGTCTCAAATGGGGGACGCTTGGCAACGTCTGGAGACATTTTTTGGTCGTTACCACGGAGGGCGGAAATGCTATTGGCATGTAGCGAGTAGAGGCCAGATCGGATGCTATTATGCACCTTGTGACGGGCAGGGCAGCCCCCCCCCAACAGACCTGTCCGACCGCAGGTGTCGGTCGTGCCGCGGGTAAGGAGCCCTGGTGTAGGCATCAGGCCTGCAGTGGAGACAGGCTTGGTCCACTCCGGCCTTCCTGAATGGCTGTGACCTTGAATGAGCTTCTGACTTCCTCCATAAAGGGACTGTTAGAGTATGTGCAGTAATTCGGGGACTACTTTATAAATTTTGCCACAGATCTACAGCACCTGTACCATTTATTTAATATTTGTATGTAAGTTGACTCTTGTTTAAAAACCAGTGAATAACGACATCCCACCCCCCAAAATCTTATGTGAGTAGTGTGAGAATGTTCGTCGGAACTTTATTTGTAATAGTCCCAAACTGAAAACACCTCAGATTTTAATCAGCAGAGTGTTGGATTCACATATTGTGGCACGGGAGAGAGATATCGACGATATAGATATAGATTAGCTATAAATCACATGTCCATGTCTGTATCTATATATAAAGGAATACTACTCACAACAAAGAAGAACGAAGTGCTAAGATCTACGACAGCATGGAAGAATCCAAAACACATGACGTGGCAAGAAGCCAGTTTCAAAAGATAATATATCCAATGCTTTCAGATACATGGAGTTCTAGAATCTTTTGGGATGTTAGAAATGCTCTATATTTTGGTGACAATGTGCACTACGTGGGTGTGCATATTTCTCAAAACTCTTTGAATAGTAGTGCTTAAGGTCTATGTATCTTACTCCATGCAGTTGCGCTGCGACAAAAAAGGAAAATATTTGGAAGGCACTTGCAAATAAAATAGACTTGCAGGTGCCTATATAAATTTTTTAAGTGGAAGACTAATGAATATTTGTATGAAAGGAAAAGTTCTGTCATTGTCATGAATCGTAAACCGCTGCTCACTCGGCATTCTTAGATAACCCTACAAATAAATATAACGAAACCCAACCGGGTCGTTAGGTTCTATTTGGCTCCATGCTTCCTCCAGCTGAAGGCTCCCAGCCCGAGGCTGCCTCTGTCTTTGTTAAAAGGGAAGATCAACAAACGTCACAGAGGGTTAAAGGCAGAAACACCCAACCCAGATTTTCTCCTCGACTTAATCAAGTGGCCGCAGAAGTCGCGGGAAGGGAATTACATCCTCCTGTGGCAAGTCAGTGCGATTAAGGTGGACAGTCCACCCCTTGGAAAGGCGCGTCTGGCTCTCATCTAGGAGTTCGTGTTTAGCATGACATTCCAGGGGCTCTGGAAAACGCAGCACGTGATGTCTTTTTCCCCTTGTACGTTTCCCCATCCGTCCACCCCCCCCCCCACCCCCTTCAGGACATCGCTGGCGATTTTCCCCGGGGTAAGGAGTCTTTGAGGAGGCTGGAGGAGCAGGCTGTGGGCGTCATCCAGAACACCTCTCCTCTGGGCGCGGAGAAGATCACCGAGGAGCTGGAGGAGATGCAGAAAGTTCTGGACAAGCTGCGAGCCCTCTGGGAGGAGGAGGAGGAGCGGCTGCAGGGCCTGCTCAAGTCCATGGGAGCCTGTGAGCAGCAGAGGCGGCAGCTAGAGGCCGAGCTGGGAGAGTTCAGGAAGGACCTTCAGAGGCTGGCCGAGGAGGGTCTGGAGCCCGCGGCGAAGGCGGGGACCGAGGACGAGCTGGTGGCCCGCTGGAGACTGTACTCGGTAAGTGGGGTTTGGCTAAGACAGGGACTGTCCAGGTGACATGTGTACCTCGGAGCTCCTCTTTACGGGGAGAGAGTCATGCTAAGCTTTAACCACGTTTACTCTGGGCCTTCTAGATCTTTGGTGATCTAAGTTCCCTGGGTGTAGTACACAAGTTGGGTGTTTGTACCCATTTTCCAGATGAGGAAACCGAGGTCTGGAGAGGTTTCCCTTACCCTCAACATCCCCAGGACCACGTGAGGAGTCTGTGGGTAAATAAGACCAGAGGTGGCTTGCCTTTCGGTCTGCCATTCCCTTGCCCCGTGGTGGGATGCAGGGTGGACTGCTTGAGCCCAGAGCAGGGAGAGTTAGGTCAGAGGGAAGGTTCTTTGCGTAGAGACGATGGGGTTCTAGGGAGACCAAGCCAACGGTGCCCATCCTGGCAGGGCGGGGCGGGTTCCAACCCAGACACAACATCCGACCAGAGCACGGTCGCCTTCCTCCCACGCATGTGCACACCCGGGAGGTCTGACTTACGGACAGAGAGGTTTTTTTTCCAACAAGGGTCAACGTCCTCCCTCACGCCTATCTTCACTTACTAGCTCAGCGGGTTAGCCCCACGTCAGTGCCATCAGGGAAAATGTTTTCAAAGAAAAGCTACCCGGATCCCATCTCCGCTCTGCATTGTTCTGTTTTTCTCTCTTCCTTCCGATGCTTGCCCAAATGCAAACATATTTTTTGTGTGGGTAGAAAGAAAGCAGTTACCCTTTAGGGCTCATTGAGCCTCGTAGTAGACGAGGTTCCACTGCGGTGATCAACTTAGCGCAAAGAGAACTACTTCCTGTTTAGGACTGTCCGCCTCGGCTCAGGAAGAGCTGGTGTGTGCAGCGGCCAAGGGCAGGGGGACGTTGGGGTCAGACTGCCTGGGTCCAGATCCTGCTCTCTCTTCTTGCTAACTGGGCGGCCTTGGGAGAAGTACTTTAACCTCAGTTATACACAGACAGGGACGAACCGGTGAAAACTCAAAAAGTGCTTAGCACAGCACCTGCCAAAGTCGATGCTCGGAAAGTACCGGCTTTTACCACAAGATAAGGGATAAGGGTCACAAGGTGCAAACTCGGGAGCCAAGGCCCGGAAGGCCCTGCCACCGTTCCACCGCGACAGCTACTTGTCTGTGCCCAGCTGGGTTTCAGGAAGCCTTTCCTGAGGCACAGCCGACCCCATCCCTGCGGGCCCCGATGCCAGTGGCCCCTCAATTATGATCAAGCCATGACTCACCGAAATCGGTGAAAGAGAAGCTTGGCATTTATCACTGAAGCCTTTGGTTCTTAAATGAGCATTCGCACCGTGGCTGTTTGTACTTATGATGTGGTTTATAGCAAGCAGCAGACACCTCGCCTGCTCCAGCCCAGCCCTCGGAGTGGCTGGGTGCCCTGGGATGAGGCCAGGTCTGTGGCCACCAGGCAGCCCGACCTGCTTTGGCTGGGAGCCCCTGTGGCCCAGCAGAGCAGGGGAAAGGTAGAGCACAGCCTTTCTCTCTTGCACCAAAAAGGAAATTTGGACTCTTCCCTCTTCTGAGAAACAGGCAAAGTTCGAAGAAGCGGGTGATGTCAGGACTGCGGTTGAAAGCGCGACTTATAAAGAAAGCATCTGTGAGAGATGCATTCGTCTTTAAAACCGACATAGTGGGGTTGTACTTACCCAGCCTGCGATGTGCCGAGTGCTGTATAACCCTATGCGGGGGGGGGGGGGGGGGGGCGGGCACTGCCACGATCCCCTTTAATATATGGGGAAACTGAGGCACTAAGGAGTTTAAGACTTGCCTGGGGTGATGCACCCTACAGGTGGAGGCGGGGGTCTGAACTTAGCCCCAGACAGTCTGACTCAACATGACATGCCTCTAACTGCCAGCTCAGACTCCCGGTTTTAGGAAATTAGCATAAAGAGAGTCAAGGACCAGGAGTGAGGACATCGGGGCTCAGTCTGGCCGTGACCACCTCCTGATCTCTCGGCCGACAGTCCCAAGACCCTTCCACACGGAGAACTGGGGGCCGGGGGTGATTTGTGACATCCTTACGCGGACCAGGCCGGGACCGTTCGCGCCTTCAGGGAGGCTTTCGGCAGCTGAGGTTGAGGTCAGAGCGGTTCTGTGGCTAAAGCAGAGTCCATCAGAGTGGCCTCACAGAGCGCCCCCCTCGGGCATCCCAGAAACTAAAGACGCTCCATGATAGATGCAGAAATGGCACGGCTGGACTGGAAGGGGCCCCTCTGATTCCATAAGGAGGCAGCTGTGTCCAGAGAGGGGCAGTCCTCAGCCAGGCCAGCACAGTGGGCCAGCAGCCTTCCCGCTGCGGTCCCCAGATGGTCCCTCCCTGGTCCCTGGATATTCGCGTGACCCGCACAGCCCCACATTGACGCGTGACCTCTCTGTGGTCCGCACGGGCCTTGCTCTTGAGGCAGCCCGTGATCCTGGTCCTCACCGCAGACCCCTGCCCTGCCTGGGCCGAGGGCCTGCCTGTCTGTAGGCTGGCCAGCCTTCCCGGGCGCTCTGGTGTGGAGTTTCTTTGTGAATGGTTTGGAAGGAGCCGGTTCACACGCACCGATCGTGTCCTCATCTTCTATGAAACCCTGTACGGATTTGATCACAGTTCCCTAATAATTGAATGTGGACAAGGATAGTTTTGAGACTGAATAAGACCGTCCGGGCAGATGCCACCTTCTGTTGCCTCTAGAGTGTTCCAGCCTGCCACTGACCGCTGCTTACGATCCCTCTATGAGAGCTTGCTCTCCAGCTCCAAACTGGTGGCAGTTGACCTGTGGTCCGTCCATCACCGAGCGTGGCTGGAGCTGCCTCTAGTCCCTGTGAATGGGGGTCTGGACCAAGGCACGAGGTTGCACGTGGGGCAGCTGGGGAGGGGCTCGGCGAGGGGGGGGGTTGGCCCCATCTTACCAATGAGGGAGCAGCCCGAGGTCGCGTGGCTCAGAAGGGGTCGAGGGGGGTTTCCGGCTCAGCCCGTGTCATGCCAAAGCCAGAGCACTTTCTGCTGCCCCATCTCGCCTCCTAGTGAGCGTGGCACCTGGCAAGAGTCCAGGCCAGGGTCAAACTCTGCACTTCCCAGGGCAGCAGGAAGGGGCCGTGTCTGGTGTCAGCCCCGTGGTTTGGGAGTGCTCAGCACAAAGCATCTTTAGATCACTGTTCCCTCTGGTGCTGAAGAGTCACGTGAAGAGCCAGGGCTCCCTGTCGGGTCCGCCGTTTACTTGCTCTGTAACCATCGGAGAACTCCCAGGTGGCGTTTCCTTGTGTAGAAAATGGGGACGTGGCGGATGCCTTCCTAGGCTCTTCGCCCTGCTTCGATGAATGGGACGGCCAGAGCACTCAGCACGGAGTTGATGTTCCCGAGACAGGAGTTACTTGTATTATTAGGTGGAGGCACTCACGGCACCACTGGGAAGTCGGTGATCGTAGAGAAGAGCCGGCTCAGTGAGAGCAAATGCTGAGTTCGAAGCAGGAAGCCGGAAGCAGGAGAGCGGGTGCCGAGCTCCCAGGGACCCCAGTCCCTGCCCTTGGTGACAGTTTTTTCCCAGGCTAGCCCACTCCCACCGGCCATGCCCACGCCCCGTCACCGAACCTCCCATGCCCCTCTGGTTTCCTCCCTGTGCTGCAGGCGACGCGGGCGGCTCTGGCCGCGGAGGAGCCCCGGGCGACCCGGCTGCAGGCCCAGCTGAAGGAGCTCATCGTCTACCCCCATGACCTGCAGCCGCTGTCCGACAGCGTGGTCGCTGCTCTCCAGGAGTACCAGAGGTACCCGGGCAGGCTGGGGGCGGCGGGACTCGGGCATGCCTTGAACCTGACGCTCACAGGGCCTTCCAGCCTCATCTAAAGCCATTTCTGGGAGGTGCGCTTGCTTCCTCTTGCAACCTGGTAACTCTCGCGCCCCTCCACGACTGGCATTTGGTTCCCAGAAGGAGGGCTGGACTTGGCTGGGTTCCATGCTGAGTGGCTCATTCACTGGTTTCCGTTAAGTCTCTGGGCAGCTTAGCCCTGGGGAGGGGTCCACATGTAACGGCCCAAAGGGAGGACTTTGCAACGGTCACCCCCACCCCCCCACCCCCCCCCACCCAGCCTGCACGTGGTGCTGTGACAGCATCTTCAGACCGGCCTCTACCTCCCCCTTGGGCTCTGGGCTCAGGCAGAGCAGGGGGCTCCAGTTTCCTGGCCGAGCCCAGAACAGTGGGTCAGGTCTCCACCCCACGTGTAGAGTTGCAGTCTGTAGCTACCATGGCTGCATGGTTGTCCCACTGCCGGGGGGCCCACTGTCCCCGTCTCCGGAGCACCTCTTGTCCCTCTGCCTGACCCAGGGGTTCCTTCAGAACGAACTCAGGGGCCTCCTCCCTTGCAATGTGTCTGTACATCAGAGCAGGGGCCCGGATCCCCTGGGGGGCACTCAGGTGGTGGCAGGGACCCAAATATCCCATGCACAGGGTGGCCAAGGGTGTTCCCTTCCCTCCAGCTCCTCTTGGTGAGGTTTTCCGTGCTGGCCATCTATGACCGGGTGCTGGACATCGTATCTGAAAGATTATTTCTAACAAATGATTTGGGCCTAGGACGATGGGTCTCTTACTCAGGAAGGGAGTTTGCTTTAGCTTCTGCACGGGTGCCTGGGGGTAGGCGGTTGCGGGCCAGGGGCTCCGTGATTCCTCTTCAAGGCCTGGGGTTCTCCGGCCTTGCTGGGCCGCAAGTCTGTCTGGGCACTGGCTGGCACCCGGTGGGCTTTGATCCAGAGGGAGAGACCTCCGAGGCCCCAGAGCCACTCCCGGCAGCCCGTGGGTGGGGGAGAGCCCACTGTGGGGACGGTGCGTGCTGGGCTCCCTGGGGGTCTCGGGAGAGGCCTCAGTTCTGGGCTGACCCCGCTCTCTCCTCTCTCGGCCTCTCTGTGGCTCCTCAGTATGAAGGGCAAGAGCGCCAGGCTGCGCAATGCCACGGGGGCGGAGCTGTGGCAGCGTTTCCAGAGGCCTCTACAGGACCTGCAGCTGTGGACGGCCCTGGCCCAGAGCCTCCTGGACATCACCGCCAGCCTGCCGGACCTGCCCTCCATTCACACCTTCCTGCCCCAGGTCGAGGTAACTGTGAGCCTGCCAGGAGGGCTGACCTGTGCAGGGGGGCGGGGAGGAGGCCAGCAGCCAGGTATGACGCCGGAGCCGTTCTTCCAGGGAAAGGCGTGTCCCTGGATCCTCCAGGTATCTGGGTAAAGGTCATTGCACCCTGCCTGGCAAGTCTTAAGTTTGCACAGGAAACGTTACCGTCGTCCTCAGTTCCTGGGTAGAAGGCAAAGGCTGGTCCCTGGTGTCCCCCTAGGACTTGCTACTGACCCTCCCACAGCCCGTCCTTCAGGACCCTCCTGCCGACGGTCCCCGGGTGGAAGCAAGAGCCGTTCTGAGAGAGAGCATGTTAGGTCGTTCCCTTTGCTGCGTGCGTATCAACTGGGACGCATGTGGCAGAAATTCTGACCAACGGTAGCTTCAAACCCAGAGACTCCCAGGTGGTCCCAGAGCTGGCTTGACGGCTCAACAAGCGTCTTCCAGGACCCAGGCTCTTTCTAGCTCTCAGCCACATGTCCCCTCATGGCCCCAAGATGGCTGTCACCACAGCAAGCCTGCATCTTCACACGGACAGCATCTTGTCGAACGGCAAAGGGCGCAAAAAGGCTTTCTCCGTTCACCATTTCCAACAGGGAGGCAAACCCTCTCCCAGAAGCCCCAGCAGACTCTCCTTACATCTCATTGGCCAGGCCAGGTCACATGACCACCCCTGACCCAATCACTGGCTGAAGGTGATGGGGTTGCCGGGATTGGTTTATACCAATCCTAGCCATAACCCTGTGTTAAAGTGATCAAAGAAGACAATTTAGATGATACAAACAAACTTTATTTAACACTTCATGAGGTGGACAGCCTCCTTTTGGAGAGCTGCAAAATGGGGCAGAAGGCGGGAAGGTTTAATAGGATAAAGAATAAAGAAGGAAAAGACAAATAGAAAATATCTGATTGGCTGATGGTCAGCCTTGTTTGGGGTGAGAAGACCCAGGGTTGGCTTGGTGTTTGGGCATCGTGGACTGGATATCCTGCGTTTCTGGCCAAGTGGAGCATTTACAGGGACTGGAAACTTAATCTAAGTTTCGCTTTGTTGCCTTGGCATCTAGGGGAGCAGCAGCCCCATCCCGAGCCTAGAAATTTATTTCAGCACCTGTAACTGGGCGCTGTGTCACCCAAACAGAAGTGCTGGCCGTTCGGTGATCAAGAAGGAGGAATGAGTGTTGGGTGAGCGGAGGGCGGTGTCTGTGGCAAACGCCAGTCAATATGGCAGCTCTGACTGGCCCGTGGACGCTGCCTTAGGGTTTCCTGGAGCTCTGAAGTCCATCAACTTTGGGATCTAGGGATTCTAAGACACACAGAGTGGGAGGAGACACAAAAGCGTATCACATGTAAGCCTTATTTTACATTAACTTTCATTCTGGTTATAAAAGCCATGCCTCCGTGGAGAACGTAAAGGTTTGTGAGGAAGGCAACAAAAAGTGCCCACGGTCCCCCAAGCCGTAGGAGCCCTGTTAACATGCTGAGGTACACGACATCACCCTTTCTATCTGACCTGGTATTTCCGGGGAGGCCCTTTAACCAGGACTGGCCTCTCCTCACCCTTGAACACGCTGCTTAGCCACACAAGGGTGCCTGACGTTTGGAGTGTCTGCTCTTGGGATTTTCCACGTGGGGCTCACGCTGGAACAAGGGTTTGTTTTCTCTGTCCATATTTCTTCATTTGCAGGGCTTAGCCTTTCCTTCTGGGGTTCCTATGGGCCTCCTTCTCCCATGCTCTGAAAGATGACTGTCCATCTTTTTGAGGAACTTCTCAGAGCTCCCCAAAGTGAATCTTACATGTGTCGCAGAAATCTACTTTAGGTCCGACAATCCCAAATATACCCTTCATACCTACCTGATGAAAACCGATCTAGCCGTTTCCATGCAATATTGTCACCAATAGACAAAATATTTCACTAATTCTTTGCCATTTTTTGCATATTTGGAATCATGTTATATAGCTGTGTATTCTGATATTTTCAGTTGGCACTTACAAGCTTCATTTAAAATGGTCCCCGGGGCAGGGGGGTTGCCTGGGTGACGCAGTTGGTTAAGCGTCGGACTCTTGATCTCCGCTCAGGTCCTGATCTCACAGTTTGTGAGCTCGAGCTCCGCATCGGGTTCTGAGCTGACAACATGGAGCCTGCTTGGGATTCTTCCTCTCCTTCTCTCTGCCCTTCCCCTGCTTGTGCTCGCTCTCTCTCAAAATAAATAAATAAACTTAATAAAAAATAAAAAAAAATAAAATGGTTCAGGAGGACAGTCCAAGATGGCAGCGTAGAAAGTTCCTGAACTTAATGTCCTCCCATGGATACACTGAATCTGTCGCTACATATGGAATAATGCCCTCTGAAAAAGACCTGAACTGTAGCAGAACAGCTGCTTCCATCCAACGGTAAAAGGGCTTCACTGAGATGCGTCGGAGAGGCAGAGATGCTGTCTGGCCAAAAAATCTCACCCCCGGCACAGAGACCCGCCGTGAGGAAGTTGCTCACAAATTTGGAGCTTCTCCTCGAGGAGTGAGGGGTTTGTGCCCCACATCAGGCACATGACCCCTGGGACTTCAAAATAAAACCTCAAGGGGAAAAAAAAAAAAACCCTAATGAAATGGAAATAAGTAATTTACCCGATAAAGAGTTGAAAGTAATGGTCCTAACGATGCTCACTGATCTTGGGAGAAGAAGGGATGAACACAGTAAGAACTTCCCAAAAAACCCCACGTAAACAATAAGAAAGTACCAAACAGAAGTCACAGAACTGAAGAATGCAGTGACTGCACTGAAAAATACACTGGCGGCTTCAGCAGCAGACTCGAATCCAAAGAAGGGGTCGGTGATCTGGAAGACAGGGCAGTGGAACTCACTCAGAGCAGCAAGAAGAAAAAAGAATTTGAAAAAATACAAATAGCTTAAGGGACCTATGAGGCCACATCAAACCGAATAACATTTGCATTGTAGATGTCCCAGAAGGAGAAGAGAGGGGAAAGGGGGCAGAAAACTTATCTGAAGAAATAAAGGCTGAAAGCTTTCCTAAACTGGGGCAAGAGACAGACATCCAGGTCCAGAAAGCACAGAGATGCGTGTTCAACCAAGACGAACAAAAAGTGACCCATACCAAGATGCATTATAATTGAAAGGTCAAAAGTTAAAAACAAAGAGAGAATCTTAAAAGTAGTGTGAGAAAAACAATGTGTTCCATACAGGGGGACGCTCCTAAGACTACAGGCAGGTTTTTCAGCAGAAACTCGGGACCGACAGTTTTCCAAAGAAAACATACAGGTGGCCAACAGGCACATGAAAAGATGTTAACGTCACTCATCAGCAGGGAGGTGCAAACCAAAACCATGATGAGCTATCCCCCCACGCCTGGTAGAACGGCTAAAAGCAGATGGCAAGAAATAACGAGCGTTGGTGAGGATGTGGAGAAAAGGGAACCCTGGTGTACTGTTGGTGGGGATGTAAACTGGGGCAGCCACTGTGGAAAAACAGTATGGAGGTTCCTCGAAAAATTAGAAAGAGAACTGCCATGTGATTCAGCGATTCTACTTCTGGGTGTTTGTCCAAAGAAAACAAAAACACCAATTTGAAAAGCTATATGTAAAGAGAGCCCCATGTTCGTTGCATTGTTAGTTACAAAGCCAAGGTATGGAAACAACCTAAGCGTCCACTGAGGGGTGAACGGATGGAAGAATGTGTGATTATGTCTATGTCTATATCTGTATCTGTATCTATATCTATATATCTGTACCTGTATCCATATCTACATTTATATCTGTATCTATATAGATGTACATAAAGAAATGCCACTCAGCCATAAAAGAGAACGAAATCTTGCCATTTACAATAACATGGTTGGACCTTGAGGGCATCATGGTAAGTGAAATTAGTTGAGCAGAGAAAGACAAATACCACATGATCCCACCTCTACGTGGAATCTAAAAACCGAAAACCAAACCCGTAGATATAGAGAACAGAATGGAGGCCGCCAGGGGGGAGGCGTGTCGGGGGTAGACAATCCCCGCGGGTTCTCGGGGGGGAGGGGTGTCGGAGGTTAAAGGGGCTCCAAAGATACAAACTTGCAGTTATAGGATAAATAAGTCACGGGGTCGTGATGTACAGCATGGCGACTACAGTCGATATGGTAGCCCCCCGTAAAAGTCGCCAGAAGAGTGAATCTTAAAAGTTCTCATTGTCAGAAGGAAAAAAGAAATTATAACTTTGTGTGGTGACGGTCGGCCCTAGATGTATCATGGTGATCATTTCGCAGTGCGTACAAATAGCGAATCGCGTCGCGCATCTGAAAGTGATATAACGTAACGTGTCTGTTACGCTTCAGCTAAAAAAGTCTTAAGAAGAAAGATAAAATGTTGCCGAAAAGTCATCGCTTTAAATGGCTGCACGGTATTTCGCAATATTTTTTGTTCCGTTCGTATGAGATTTAGGTTGTCTCCAGTATTCCTGGTCATAACTTGTACATGGTGGATATCTCTGTACACAGATTTTGGTCTGCATTTCTATTATTTTCCTCCTCATTTTGCTGACGAGGGACCAGAGCCGGAGAGAAGTTAGGGTGTTTGTTCAAGGTCGGGCCACTCCAGAGGCGGGGCTGAGGCCAGAATGGCAGGCTCTAGAATCTCATCTTATGTTTCTTATTCCTGCCGTCACCCTGGGTCCTGGGAACAGGGTTGGCATGTACAATGTGGCAGTTTTATTATCATTTGACTCTTGAGGAAACCATGTCCCAGAGAGGGAAAGGCACTGGTTCAAGGTCACACAGCGACCAAGTGGCAGAGCTGGCTTGGACCCAGGTCTGGTTGACTCCACGGCGAGCGCTTTTCCCGCTAGATCAGATTGCATTTCCATCCCGTCCTTCCCACGGGGGGGCAGAAAGCTAACCAGGACCTGTGCCAGGCGGGCGGGAGAGGTTCCGTCTTTCTAGAGTGTGACTCAGGACTCCCCGGGGCAGGAGTTTCGCGGATCAGTGGGTTGGAACAGGTGGGCAGGACTATGGCTTGTCCGTGCTCTGTGCTGGCTGGGATCACGTCTTGCGTTGCGCTCACGAGCCCTTCCCAGGCCGGATGGACTTCACGGGCCAGGCTCGAGCCGCCAGCCCTGTTTTTCTTGGCTCAGCTCCTGCGCCTAGCTAGCCTCAGCGTAGCCTATCAGACCTGCAAAGTTCCTCTAGGACTAAGGCATCAGGCCCCAAAGCTGGGCATGGCTGAGATGCTCATTTCCAAGGACGACTGTGACAAAGTTCCAAAACCAGATGGCTTAGCGCGATGGCGACTCACTCTCACACAGTTCTGGAGACGACAAGCGCCGAGTGAGGAGGGCCGCGCCGTCTCTGAAGGCTCTGGGGACCATCCTTCCCTGCCTCTTCTAGCTCCTGGTGTCGACTGACAGGTGTTGTTCGCTGGCCTGTAGACCTGGCCCGGCGATCTCGGCCTTTGCCGTCACCTGGACAGCTTCTCCCCACGTGTCCTCACGTCGTCTTGCCTTGGTGCCTGTGGGTCGGGGTGCAGATTTCCCTTTTGAAGAAGCGCACCGGTCCTAACTGGATTGGGGCCCACCCTCATGACCTCGTTCCAACTTGACCGTCTCCGTAAGGACCCTGTCTCCACATACAGTCACATTCTGGGGCAGTCGGGGCGGGGATGCTGTGACTTCACATCTTTTGGGGGGACGCAACTCAGCCCGCAGCGGCTGGTTAGACGGTACCAGAGAGACAAGCCGTCTGTTACTGTGTGTTCCCTGCGGGCTGTGCGCCAGGCTACACGCTGCATGGGCACCGCCCCCTTTCAGCCCTCACGCCGACCCCGGGAGTTGGGCGTGGCTCTGCCTGTTCTGCAGATGAGGAAACTGAGGCTCAGAACTACCCAAGGCCTCCGGATCGCAACTCCTCAGCCTGAACTCTTAACTGCTACACTATTGTGTCCAGACTTTCTGGAAAGGGAGTGAAGGGCACCCTCCCCAGCAAGGGGCTTGTCCTCTCACACCACCTGCCCCCATCGCGGGGGATGCCAGTTCGGCTGTGCCGGCCGTGTCTAGGCTGCCCTTCCTCCAGGGGCCCCCTCTGCTCTTCCCGGGCTCTGGCAACACGGCCTGCTCTGGGGAGGCTTCTCGGATTTCCCCAACTAGGGGCGTTCAGCTCCGCCTCCAACACCCAGAGGGCTCTGTCCTCGACACTTGAAGGGAGATGATCACTTTCGGCCTTGGATCGCAGGTACCTACCTGGGTTGGGGTCTTTGTCCCTTCCCAGCCCTGTGCCCAGCTCGGTGTCTCAGTAACGTCACCAGGGATAAAGCGGAAGGACTCTGGCCAGCCGAACACAATTCCCTTGGCCTCCGGGACCCTGGGCCCTCAGATCAGCAAGGGCGTGCTGACCCCAAACAGCTCGTTAGTCAGCAGAAGCCGGAGATTGGCACAGGGCTTTGGGGCAGGAAGAGTGAGTGTAGGCTGGGGGTGTGGTCGGGGCCGGCTTCCTGGAGGAGGCGGGCCGGGGCCATGCAAAGGCCCAGGGAGCCAGCTGCTCATCATGTGAGTCTCCCTTAGGTCCCTCCTTCACCTGGCACCTCCATCACCTGCACATCACAATTCCACTCAGATGTCACCTCCTCTAGGGAGCTTTCCTGAATTCCCACGTGCTCCCATAGACCCCTATGTCCCAAACAGCACCCAAGGGGTAGCCCTACTGCTGTCGGTGATGGGGGATTATCGAGTAAAGGATCCAACTGGTTTGGTTCAGGTGCAGCCACAGTGTGGGCGTCGATTCTGGGGGGACGGCTGTGGGGGGCAGGGGCGGCCGCAGTGTGGGCGGTCGATTCTGGGGGGACGGCTGGGGGAGGCAGGGGCGGCCGCAGTGTGGGTGGTGGATTCTGGGGGGACGGCTGGGGGGGGGCAGGGGCGGCCGCAGTGTGGGCGGTCGATTCTGGGGGGACGGCTGGGGGAGGCAGGGGCGGCCGCAGTGTGGGTGGTGGATTCTGGGGGGACGGCTGGGGGGGGCAGGGGCGGCCGCAGTGTGGGCGGTCGATTCTGGGGGGACGGCTGGGGGGGGCAGGGGTGGCCGCAGTGTGGGTGGTGGATTCTGGGGGGACGGCTGGGGGGGCAGGTGCAGCCGCAGTGTGGGCGGTGGATTCTGGGGGGACGACTGCGGGGTGGGGGGCAGACAGTCAGGGGCTGCTGTGATCTAGGTGAGCGAGGCTGGGTCCGCCGTGGACACCGGCAGGGGGGATGGCTGGACAGGAGGTACAGTCTTGCCCGGGCTTTGGCGATAGGATAGAAGTGGGGGGTGAGAGAGGAATCAAGTTGACCCTGAAAGTCAGGGCCTCCCTGACGCGTCCCCGCCAGCCTGTTCCTCCTGGCGTCCGCCGCTTTCTCAGTTCCAGGCACGAAGGCGCGGCGTCCCGGGGAAGTTGAGGCAGGACCGATGGGCTCTTGGTACCGCTTCCCAGCCCGGTCCCGCCCTGCCCTGCCGTGCCCTGGGGGTCACGGAGGCCTTGTCCCCTGTAGGCGGCCCTGGCAGAAAGCTCGCGCTTGAAGGAGCAGCTGATGATGCTACAGCTGAAGAAAGACCTGCTGAGGAGCGTCTTCGGCCAGGACAAAGCCACGGCCCTCCTGGAGCAGGTGGCGAGCTCCGTGCGGGACAGAGACTTGCTGCACAACGGCCTCCTGCAGAGGAAAAGCAAGCTGCAGGTGGGTGTCGCGGCCGCCGTCCTGGGGGCAGCCTTCTGGGGAGGGAGGCAGGAGGCCCAGAACTCCTCCCTCGGCCCCACCACTTGTCACCGGGTGGCCTTCCCTCGCCCTTTGTCCCCCGGGGTCTCAGCTCCTCTCAGCCGGTGCGGTTAACGTGCGATCCTTCTAACTGGCGTCCTGGGCACCTGCTGTGCCCACCCCTGCCCCTGAATCTCCCTCGACACTGCTCTCTCGACACTGGAACTGTCTTCCTGAGGAAGCCAGGGTTGGGGGGTGGGGGGGGGGGTGCTGTCTAATGAGAAAATGCAGACAAAATTGCCTGTGAACTTGTGAACTTTCAACCACCTAGAGCCGGAAGCTAATGTTATTAGGAGCACATTTCTGAATGACTGCACTAAATCGAAGGGGTAACGTGGCTTGTCGAGGACGGTGTGTTCTTTTACGTAACACGTTTGCCGAGCATCTGATGATGACGACGACATAACTCTCGGGCACTGGGAGGGACCGGGCCCTCGCCGAGAGCTCCATTCACATCTGGGATCTCATCTCCCCCAAGTAGCGAACGTTTAGCAAACATCCTAGGGTTTGTGTGGCAGTCTCGGCTGCGGCTCCTCGGGTCTACCGAGGCATGAGAGCAGCTAGAAGAGAATGGGCGTGGCCGTATCCCAATAAAACTTTATTGGCAAAAACAGGCCTCCGGCGGGATCTGGTGTGTACGTATTATGAGATGCAGTTCTGTGCTAGGGAGCAGAGCAACTGTCACGGTGAGGACGCCACGGTGATTCCAAGGAGGGGCGTTCAACCCCAGCAAGGGCTCCGGGAAGGCTTCCTGGAGGGGGTGATGCCGGAGTGGATATGAGCCGGCCGGGAGAAGGCCGGAGTTCGGTCGTGAGTGGCCGGTCGTACAGGGTGCCTGTAATCTGTGTGCTGTCCGTTGTGTGTCTCTGCAGAGCCTGCTGGCTCAGCACCAAGATTTTGGGGCTGCTTTCGAGCCCCTACAGAAGAAGCTGTCGGACCTCCAAGGCAGGGTCCGAGCTGAGAACGGGCTTCAGCAGGACCTTCCTAGGAAACAGACCCAGCTCTCCAGGTTGCAGGTAAGGGCTTTGTGGGGCCCGGGTGGCCCCGTTCAGGTGCTCAGCTGTGTCTGTAGGCAGCTCCCCTCTTGCAGCAGTAACTGGGAAAACAGCGGCCGCCGAGCCCCTCGCCTGAGGTCTGACCTTTTGTCCAGATCTCTGCTAGATCGATCTGGTGGCTTCTGGCCTCTGCGGGACCTTTAGTACCTGCAGACCGCGAGTTCTTGAGCCTCAGGAAAAGATCAGCTACACTTCTGTTTACTCTGTCGCTGCAAAATGTCATGTTGGTATTCGGTTTTAAAATTGCTCTGCTCTAAAAGTGTTCCTGATGAGTACAGAGGCCTTCAGTTAAATGATCTGATTTTGGAAGCGAGAATAAATGTGTTAAAACGCAGGCAGACTGTCCGTAGGCAGATAGGTCAATAATGATAGGCTGGATGAGGAGGTTGCAGGATTTTAAATGCGTGCGATACAATTACCCTGTTAAAAGTCAAGCGCTTTTGACTCCATACGTACATTGAGAGGGTTCTTGGGAAGACGTTAAAAGCGGTGTGTCCGGGGACTTTAAAACTGAAGTTGGGGTGTGATTCTTCACGAGGAGAGGGGGTCATCAGGTAAGAATCCAGGCGGCAGTTTGACCCTCCCCCCCCCCCTCCCCAGAGATGCCTTCCAGGCCATAACCGTTTGTTTTCAGGGTGTCGCAGAATATTTCTGTCTCCTTTTAAAAAGTCTCACCAGCTCTGAGAGTAGGCCCATCAGATGGCCATATGGTGCCGCCACTGGGGTGGGGGAGCCCCATCTTGCGGGACCTTCCCAAGCTCCCCCACTCAGAGCCCCCCTCCCCCCATCAGCTCCCATGACAGGAGACAAACAGGACGGCCACACTTGCTCCTTTTTGCTGCAGGGGCTGCAGGAAGAGGGGCTGGACCTTGGGGCACAGATGGAGGCTGTGAGGCCTCTCGTCCAGGGGAACCCCACCCACCAGCACAAAATGGAGCAGCTTTCTGCCGACTACCAGGCCCTGAAGAGGTCTCTGGAGGTAAAACCAGGCGCCTGGGATCCTACACTCTCTGCCTTTTCTTCCTGCATTCCTTCAAACCTTTCTGTTTTCTTTTTCCCTTCCTTTCTTCCCTCACTCACTCATTCAGCAGACGAGTGGTGAGCATGTCCCCTATGGCGGGGGTGGGGGGTGGGGGGTTCTGGGCCCTGAGGATGAAGGCTGGCACCAGGCCGACAGCCAAAGCCCCGCTCCCCAGGGTTATATTCCAGTGGGGAGATGGACAGTGAGTCCGCAAAACAACAGGCTCATATACAATTCCAGGTGTGCCCGGAGGCCAAGGAACAGAACAGGCTAACAGCCCCCAGGTGCAGTGGGCGTGGGGGTAGGTAAGCCATGTTAAGAGCGGGTTGAAAGTTGCACCCCGGCGGCTGGGAGCCTCCTCTGCGGCGCCCTCTAGTGGTCACCCGGGCCCTTTGAGACCTGGGAATGGAATGGGGCAGGGGTGGGGGAGGCTGGCGCAGGCTTCTTCAAAACTGGCCTGAGGACAAATTTAAGTGATTCAGATGGGGTCCCGGGCTCTGCATTTGTAACAAGTGCCCTGGGGATTGTGGAGCCGCCTCTTGGGCAGCCACACCTCAAGAAAACCTAGGCTGGGGGCACCTGGGTGGTTCCGTTGGTTGAGCGTCCGACCCTTGGTTTCCGCTCAGGTCATGATCTCACGGTTCGTGAGTTCGAGCCCCGAACTGGGCTACACACTGATAGCACAGAGTCTGCTCGGCATTCTCTGTCTCCCTCTCTCTGCCCCTCCCCTGCTCGCGCTCTCTCTCTCTCCCCCTCTCTCAAAATGAATACACTTTAAAAAAGAAAAAAGAAATTAAAAGCCTTGAGCGACACAGTAATAAAAGGGGGACAATGCTTCCTTGAAGAAGTGTTTAGGCAATAATTAAAGAGCACGATTGAACTGGAATGTTAGCGTTCTGCAACCGCTAATCATACTCAGTTAATGCTCCTTATTAACTATTATCACGATCAATCTGGCTTATCATTGGATAGAGGCATTAAAGCTGGTGTTTGCTGTTTCTCTGGGCTCTGTGGGCCCCCAAAGGGCAGGGATGGTGATTTCCTAGTTCTCTACTCCCCCACCTCCACCTTGAGACCACTAGCTGCTAATTTATTAGGTGGAGTTAAATCAGTTCATCTAGACCTCACGCATCGCTTAGACCAACGGGCCTCCCTCGGTGGAGCCACGTTTCCTGGAAGCTCATAGGGGGTTTTGGTTGCTGTGACCATGATAGAGCAGGGGTGACCCCTGCAGATACAGGGAGAGGGACAGGTGACCTCATCCGGCTCCCACAACGCAGAACTGCCCCACCGCCCACAAGACTTCCTGAGCCACCCAGGTGCCCCACTCAGGGCTTTTTAAACCTAGTAAGTTCTAATAAGTCCTTTCCCCACAACCCAGGCCATTTTCCCGTCTCCCCCCCGGGGGAGACAGACCCCACTAAGCAATCGGAGGCCATTGAAAGCATTGGGTTTGACATTGGTGGATGGGGACAGGGGCTATGGTAGTGACAGTGCGGAGAAGTGGACTTTTAGGTAACTGTTCAGGCCCTCATCACTGGTTTGTGGCAGAGAGTTGGGACGCACCCTCTCTGTCTCCCCAGTGCTAGGGGGCCTGGTGTCCAGGGGCGGGCGTCAGCCGGTGTCTGGAATGAAGGAGGGCAGGGCCTGTGGTGGCCCAAGCCAGGGGTCACAGCCAGACCCTGGGGTCTCACTGGCCTGCAGTGGGTGGGGAGAGAGGGGCTCAGAGGGCCCCAGGTTGGGTGACCAGGAGCACAGGCCCCTTCCTTTCCTGAGGACGGAGAAGAACAAGGCCCCAGCCTGAGAGCTGGGAAGGGCTGACCCAGAGGAAAGGGGAAAAAAGCAGGACCATTTTCAAAAACTCTCTGTCGAAGCATCATCGTATGTAGAAAAGAGAACATCTCCCCTGTGCGGTTCGATGCATTTTTAAAAACTGGACACATCCACGTTCTCAGCACCCAGATTATGACACAGAAGGATACTGGCTCCCCCAACCCCCAAGCCCCTCGGGGCCCCCCCACGGCCACTCCTGGTGCCTGAAGGCAACCCTGATGTTTGACTTGGAACACCCTGGGTTGGGTTTGCCTGACTTTATACGTTATTTTAATTGAATCGCACAGAACGGTTTTCTGTGTGTGTCTGGCTCCTAGCTGTCCACACGCCGGCTGTAAATTCACCCGCAATGCTGTATTATAATGACTGTTGCATAGACCGCTCGTTCCTGCTGTAAAATATCCCAGCGTGTGAATATACCTCAACATATTCATCCATACTTCTGCTGACGGGCACTTGGGTGCTTTCCTGTCTCTTCCTGTTACAAGCGACACCGCGTGCGGGCCTTTTGGTGACGATACGTTTGTATCTGTTAGGTGTCTGCCAGGGGCGACAGGGTTGGGTCATAGGGATGCCTGTGTGCAGTCTTAGTAGATACTGACCTCTGGTTTCCCCAAGTGGCATACGATTTACACCCACGCCAGTGGTGGATCGTCCACACCCTCGTCCAGACATGGTAACATCCACATAAAAGTTAAGAAGGCTTCGCGGCACTTTAGGGGCACCTGGGTGGCTCAGTCGGTGAAGCGTCCAGCTTCAGCTCAGGTCACGATCTTGTGGTTCGTGAGTTCGAGCCCCGCGTCGGGCTCTGTGCTGACAGCTCAGAGCCTGGAGCCTGCTTCGGATTCTGTGTCTCCCTCTCTCTCTCTGCCCCGCCCCCGTTCATGCTCTGTCTCTCTCTGCCTCAAAAATAAATAAACATTAAAATTTTTTTTTTTAAATAGGAGGCTTAGAGACACTTTAAACCAGAGTTGGTCTTGCCAGAGTAAATCCCTGTCCTGTGTACAAGGGAGGACCAGCGTCTCACGTTCCCACTGGGTGGGAAGCCCTGGGGGCCGTCTTGCCCCAGGGAAGGTCTGGGGGCCCTGCAGGATGGGGTGGCCCGGGGTCCCACCTTGCCTGCACTCAGAGCGCCCTGGGCCCCCTGGGCTGTGCTGCAGGACCTCATGGACAGGTGTCAGCAGAGCGTGCGGGAACATTGCACCTTCAGCCACCAGCTGCTGGAGCTGAGACAGTGGATCGCCGTGGTCACCCAGAAGCTGGAGTCACACCAGGAGGAGGCGGGCCCGTGGGACGCCCAGTCCCGGGAGGTCGAAGTCGAGGTGGGATGGCTTTCCCCACGGGAGCCCACACTGGAGAACAGAGACCCCTGTCCCAAGAGCTCACTGAGTGTGTGTGTGTGTGTGTGTGTGTGTGTGTGTGTGTGTGTGTGTGTGTGTCCTTCAGAGGCTGCTGGCTGAATTCCCGGAGAAGGAGGCCCAGCTGCCCCTGGTCGAAGCCTATGGCCGGCTGGTGATGAAGAAGTCTTCTCCGGAAGGGGCTGCTCTGGTCCAGGAGGAGCTGGAGGAATTGGTGGAGTCGTGGCAGGCTCTGAAGCTGCTGGAGGAAAGCCTGCTGAGGTGAGGGTCCCCCGCTCCGAGCTGGTCTCAGGCGACACCCCCGTTTCTCCAGGCGGAGAGCTCAGCGGGCCTGTAGAAGCATGGCGTCAGGTGCCCCCGTGTATCTCCAGTCTGGCCCAGGGGCGATTCTAGCGGGAGCAGTGGGAGCAGGGAGGTGTCCCGGCTTGGGGGGGGTCAGCCTGCAGCCCCTCCTGGCTTGGGCCTCCCCCGCGCCGATGGGCGTGTGCACTTTAACGGCAGGGTGACGCGGGTCTCAAGTAGGGAACTGGAGCCTTGGGAACGTTCTGACGAACCCGAAGGATGGTCACTGACTTGCGAGGCCCAGAAGTCGGCTCCTACCCCGTGGTGCCCCCAGTCTGTTGCTTCTGTGACCCGGGGAGTCCCCATCACAGCGCCACGCTGACTGGGCTGGGTGTCTTCTGGAACGTTCTGACGAACCCGAAGGATGGTCACTGACTTGCGAGGCCCAGAAGTCGGCTCCTACCCCGTGGTGCCCCCAGTCTGTTGCTTCTGTGACCCGGGGAGTCCCCATCACAGCGCCACGCTGACTGGGCTGGGTGTCTTCTCAGCCTCATCAGAAACCAGCAGCTGCAGAGGACGGAAGTGGACTTGGGGAAGAAAACGATTTTCACCAACAACATCCCAAAGACTGGGTTTCTCATCGATCCCGCGGAGCCTCTTTCCGGGCGTCACCGCCGGGTGAGTCTGCCCAGGGGGGACCTTCCAGGGAGACGGCAGACCCGGAGGGAGGGACGGTGGGTGGCCTTCCCCCAAGCCCCCTCCCTGCCTGCGGCCGCGTGCTCAACTCGGCACTTGGCCGTGTCCTCTCCTGGGTGTGCCGCTGGACAGAGGGACTCAGAGGCCCCAGACCCGGGCCAGGGGGAAGGTCAGAAGTGTCGCTTGGGCAGACAGGTCCCCACCCCTCGGAAACCTCGCCCCTCGCAGGGCTGACGGCTTCCTGCTGGCCCCACGCTGCAAACTGAAATCGCGCGAGAGGGGTACCTTTTTGGTGTGCCATAAGCCGCATTTTGTTCAAAAGAACTAACCCGGCCCTCTCGTATCGCTCACCCCTTCTCCTGACGGCTTTTAAAAAAAGGAACCGCGTTGAAAAGACCCATCCTTCCCTGTCCTCCGAAAACGACACCTCCACTCCCATTCTCCCATGTATCCTTGTGTCGCCCCTTCCCAAATCACTGAGACTTACTGTGCCCTGAGGCCCGCACTTGGGGCCGGGGTGCAGCCAGGAGTGAAACAGAATCGCTTCCAACCCGCGGGAACTTCCGACCCAGCGCAGAGCTTTGCACGCGGTAACGTGCGCCCCGATCGTGGGAGAACCCACCTTCCGATCAACAGGTCTGGGGCGGGGCCCAGGATTCTGCATTTCTGGAAGCTCCCGGATGACGCCCATGCCGCTGGGCTTCGGGCACATTTTGAGGAGCGAGGAAATGGGAACCGCAGGCAATTAAGTCAGGGTTTACAGAAAGCGCAGTACGCACTGGCAAGGGCCTCGCTGAATGGACTTGCATTTTAGACCGGCCGCTCTGGCCACAGAGCCCGGAGCGGGACAGGTGCGGAGGAAGGGGAACCACTGTGATGGCCTTCCTGGTGAGGAACGGTGGTGGCTGCCGCTAGGAGACCAGCAGGTGACCACGGTGATCCGTTGTCGCGGCTCGGGGGGGGGGGTGGTCCAGGAGGGCGCTGAGCACTGGCCGAGGCAGCGCAGGACCCTGGACCTGAATTAGAATTAAATTTCTAACGTGGCCTCGTTGGCTAGAGAGACATTCCTCCCTCTCCAGGCTCCAGGCCCCTCTCATCACCTTTGGGCATCCTCAGCCCTACCTTCTGCCTCAGAGGGAAGCCACAGGATGCGTGGCCAGTAGGCTGATTTCCCCTCTGATGGGTCGGTCGTGCTGTGTATTCCTGCAGGCAAATCTGCTCCGGGAAGAAGGCAGCCGGGAAGGTTACTCCCAGCTCCTGAGGGACTTTGAGCAGTGGTTGGAGGTGGAAAACGCCAAGCTGGTTAGCATCATCGCGATGAGAATGGCCGCAGCCAGGGATCTGAGGGCCAGGGAAATGAAGCTACAGGTTTGTTGCCACCAAACGGCCCTCCTTTTGCACCCACGGATGTGTTCGCCACCAGGGGGTTCTTCAAAAAGAAGCACACACGCGGCTTGTGAGCCATTTTCATCCGTGTATAAGTAATAGTCTCTGAACTTTTTTGGTTCACGTATTTCCGAAGGACTTTCGGAGAACCATTCATTCCTTCAGCCTCCTTCTGTGTTCCCCAGCTTGGACAATATCACGCCTCATCACGACTCCTCTCCATCGGCGAGCCGTGGCTGTGTAACAAACCCTTCCATCGGTTTGAGCTTTCAAACAGCAAACGGTTATTTGACTCATGGTTCTGAAGGTTGGCAATTTAGGCCGAGCTCATGTCCCCTCTTACTACCACTATGTTAATCTAGATACTTTTGACTTGATGATGGCAATAGCCTCCCAGCTGGCCTTCTTTCTTCCTGATGGGCCCCATCCAGGTCCTGGCTCATTGCGCGGCTAGAGTGACCTTTAGCATCATGAATGTGACTTTATCCTTCCCCTGATGTAAACCTTTCGGTATAGAGGCCAGCCTCCCAAACGTATCACACAAAGCCTTTCTCATCCGGGCCCCAGCCTACCTCTCTTTTTCCTTATTTCTCTGCAGTTTTATTAGGATATGTTAGGGTTTGGATGTCTTTTTAGTTTTCTTACTTGGGATTCATCTGGATACTGGAATCTGTAGTCTAGAGTCTTTCCGGAAAATTCTAGAGCATTCTCTGATACTAACATACTGCCTTTGCCTTATCCCCTTTCTCCTCTCCTGCTGTGATGCTGCTTAGACACATGTTATCCCTTCTCTCTGGGCTCTATGTCTCCTACCTTCTCTTGCGTTTTGTTCATCCTCTCTCTTCCTGTTGCATTCTGGAGAGTTTTTCTACACTACCTTCCGGTTTACTAATTCTCTCTTTCACTGTGTCTCATTCACTATTACACACGTCTGTTAAGCCTTTCGCTTTTGATATTGTATTTGCCAGTTCTAGAATTTCTACCTGGTTCTTTTGAAGTGCTACTCTGTCACTTTTTGTAGCTTCCAGATCCCTGCTGAGTCTGGTTGTTAATTCTTCAAGCACGGTAGCTGTTTTATATAGTGCATCTAATAATTCTCAAGTCATTTTAGGAACATTTCTTTTGCATGTTGTTTCTGCTTGTTCTTGTTATCAGTGTCTTGTATACATGAGGCTGCTTTGATTGTGTGCTGGGCATTGCATTTGACGAAATAGATGTAGGGGTAATTTGAGATTCAGGATCACCTCTTCTCCAGAGAGAATTTTGTTTGTGACTGCCAGGCAAGGATGACTTTATTGTTCTGAAACCAGTGAGTCCAAGTTCAAAGTTTGAGGCTCCCTGGACCACTGGTGACCTGGGCCGGACTTTAGTCCACTAAAGGTGTGAATTTACTTCTTTCCTTTTTTCTTTTTTTTTAATTATGTTTCTTTATTTTTGAGAGGCAGGGAGAGAGAGAGAGAGAGAGACAGAGCACAAGTGGGGGAGGGACAGAGAGAGAGGGGGACACAGAATCTGAAGCAGGCTCCAGGCTCTGAGCTGCCAGCACAGAGCCCGACGTGGGGCTCGAACTCACGGACCACGAGATCGTGACCTGAGCTGAAGTCGGACGCTCAACCGACTGAGCCACCCGGGTGCCCCGAGTGTGAGTTTACTTCTGATTCACCTTTAGGAATCTCAGCCAAAGGGGAAGCAGATTATCAAAGTCTCTATCCCTGCAGAGCCCAGACCTTGACCTTTGTCTCCATAGCCCCATGAGGTTTCCCAAAGCGTGATCTGTTTCACAACTGTTTCTTCCAGATCGACAAATGTCCTGCAGACAAAAGCCGGTCTGAACACCAGCCTTACTTCTTTGGGTCTCACCCTTTCCCAGGGTTTAGCCTGATGCGTCTTGCTCTCTTGTTAACTCTTTGATGACTCTTAAGTGTTTCTAATACTTTGCCCTCGGTGAGAAGTTTGGTCCCATTACCTACGATGAGGAAGTCCTTGCGTCCCTCTTGTCTCTCATTTGGCTGTGATGCTCATTCCTCGCCACCACCATCCAACTCCAGCCGTATCAGAGATTACTTGCGGCTGCCCCCGTTTAGGCCTCCTTGCTCTTAAAGAGTTCACGTTCTAGTCGGTTCTGAGAAGCTGCGCAACCTGCCCGTATCACACCGCCAGCAGGATGGGGTGGAGGCAGGATCCTTGGCCAGAATTTAAACCCACACGCTCAGATTTGCAGCCCTGATCCTACCCCCACATCGCTACCTCTCAGGAGTCCTGAGGATAACAAGTGCCACCCTGGGGTGACACAGTACTATATTGTGATAGAAAAATCTGCCGGCTCCCGGTAGCACTCTGCCAGGCTTAAGAATGCCAACAGAAAAGCACGTTCAACCGTGGTGGCTCTTATCCTGATGGTGACTCTTCTGTCAAACCCTCCAAGGACTTGGTTCTAGAATGTCAGAGGCGGAAGTGACCACGGAGGTCAGCAGCGCACCTGCCCCCCTCAGGCAGGAGTTCCTTCTGTAGCATTCCAGAGAGCAACTGCCTGGCCTTGGCTTGAATTTGCACGATGGGCTTCTCACTTTACAGGTTCCTTCAGCTGCCTCTCGAGACAAATTCGATTGGCTCCTCCTTACCAGGCAGGTGGGGCCGTCTGGGCCATTTGGAAGGTGCACGTGACACTGCCTGTCCCCACAGGAGCTGCAGGCTCGGGTGCCAGAAGGTCAGCGTCTCTTCGAGAACCTCCTTCATGTCAGGCCAGCGAGGGGGTCCTCGGACGAGCTCGAGGACCTGCGTTACCGGTGGATGCTGTACAAGTCCAAGCTCAAGGACTCCGGCCACCTGCTGGTAGGTGCCAGGGCGTGCAGCTCCCAGGCCCCGGGGGCGGGGCTATGGCTGAGCCCGAGTTCGTCTGGGGAGACGTAGCTGGGCGACATCCTCTCTGCCCCACACGCTAAACTCGGGCGTGAGTGATGGAGGCTCGCGGGTCGTAGGTGCTTCACTTCCAACATGTCACTTGGCCATCCTGCCGCCCTGTGAGGCTGGCGCTCCGGTAACGACAGCAGTGACCATCACGGTTCACATTCGAGGAGCGGCTCAGCTGAAGTCTTTATGACCCCATTCAGGTCCTTACACCAGTCTCCAAAGGGAGGAGAGCGGAGACTGAGAGCCGGAACTCCCACGGCCGTGGCGCTAGTAGGCCAGCATTCAAACACGCCCTGCCGTGGGAGGCACCATGGAGGGGCACGCTGGACTGGGGCCCGGGGCCCTGGGATCCAGCCCTACTCCTCCACCCATTTGCTCTGCGATTGTGGACCATCACCTTCCCCCTTTGCGTCCCCGTGCGTCCTCACACAACACGATGATAAAGCTAACTAGTAATAACAGCCTTTATTAAATGCCGTGTCCCCATAGCAACCCTACAGAGGGGGCACCGTTGTCATTCCCCGAGAAGAGAAGTGATGGGGAAACTGAGGCACCAGGGTTAGCCCGAGGAGGGGGGCAGTCGAGACGGCCTCTGAGGGGGCCCTCGGGTCCCAGACGCCAAGCTTCAGCGCTCTAGCTTTGCCGTCCCCGCCACGGCCGCCGTGGCCACTAGGTGTCAGCGCAGTCCCAGCCAGGTGGCCGCCGCCGGCCTGGGCTTCCCAGACGGAATCCCACCTGGGCCTGAAGTGCGTTAAAAAGCTCATTAAATCGAATCACCTGCTGGTTCAGCCTGTCCAGATGACCAGAAGTTTTAAAGAAACACTCCCCTGACAAAATGAATATTCCATTACAGGCTCTGCTGGGATTTGAGTATCACTCACTTAACTTCTTCCCCCCCCACCCCCCTTTTCCTCTCCTTCCCGAAAATAACAGACACAGAGTTCTCCAGGGGAGCCGACTGGATTCCAAAAGGTACGGTGTTTGCCATCTGCTCCACACGCTAGAGGGCAGGGCGTCTGGAGGTGGGTAGGCCTGTGACGCTGCAGCCAGACCCCTGGGCTTTCTGGAAGTTTCCGCGAGGTCTGAGGAACATTTATGGGGAATGAGCTGCGGGCCGTGTTGTGCTGTGCGGGGCCCCGGGGTCCTCGGGAGGCCTCAGGAGTGTGTGCAGAACGTATTCAGCTGTGACAAACGCATGACAGAGGAGGGACCCTGGAATTTTTCATCGCACGCCAGGATGCGGTGGGGAGTGAACAAGGACGCCATTAACAATTATGTTGTGACAACAGGTGTCAACCAGGACTGTCCCAGGAGACCTGGACCACTCCAGGCCAACTGGATCGTGTGGCCGCCTGAGTGGTGGTTGGGCACACGGGGGCCAGTGGGGGAGTAACGGGGGAAAGGGGGGTTGTGCCTCGCGTGCTCTACGAGGAAGGTGTTTCCACTTCTGCCCGCTGAGAAGCGCTCAGAGCCACTCCTGTGGCGTTTGCAGGCCGAAGTGGTAACCGTGGGAGCAGCACTAGTCGTGAGTACTAATCATTATTACTTTAGACGCTCTGTGTCGTCCATCCACCGTGTGCCAGAAAATCCTGCTGAATCATGGTGAGGGCATCTCATTTAACGGTACCATCAACACCCAAGAGGCATCCCCGCCTTCACGGAAGCGTGGGGAAACTGAGCAATGCAAGGTCGGAATGAGTCCTTCAGCACAGGCACGTGGCTTCCGGGTGGTCTCTGGGCTGTGGCCCCAAGGCCGTCATCTGGACTTTCCACACCGTGCCTTGGAGAAGGCATCCCTGGGGCCTGGCGGGTGTCCCTGCTTCAGGGAAAACCCGATGTGAATGGATGTCTCCTTTTGCAAGGGAGCTCTCGTTTCAAGCCCTGGCCCAGAACAGAGTGAGCCTTCAGCAGGCTCTGCTCCAAAGAGCCCTGGGTTCCTCGAGGTCCCTAATGCCGTGGGATCGGTTTCCAGGCGCTTTGCACGCTGGGATTTCTTCTTGGTCTCCAGCGGGTTTTTGTGTCTCACGTCCGTAGGAGAGCGGGTGTCCTGTGGACTGGGTCGGGCGGTCACGAGACCAACGCTGTGCTTGGGGCCCAGCGTCAACTAGCTTGGTGGCTTTGGGCAAGTGGCTTTGCCTCTTGGGGCTTGACTTTCCCCATCTGTAAAATGGAATGATCAGTGCCGACTTTCGTCGTGAATGAATTCTGAAGATCATGTGAACTGTCATTTGTAGAAGTCCTTCAGGGAGACTGTAGCCCTGGATCCCCCCCTCATTTAGAATGACAGAGAGCCTCCTCGAGAAATGTGCAAGACCATCAGGAAGCCCGGTGGCTTCCGGGGGCTTCCATACTTTTAAGCCCTGCACTGGGGAGCCCCCATCTGGAGCTCCCAGGCGGAACCCGGAGGAGTCATGTCTGGGTCCCCTGATCCCTTGCACACAGTGAGTGCTCACTAAATGTTTCTGAGCCGGGGGACACTTGGCTGGGGGAGGCCGGGCCTCCCAAGCAGGCTGTTTCCTGGCAGCCTGCGATTGGCTTAGCGTGGAATGTCCACAGCCCTGTCGTTCGGGGCTCAGCCACAGCTCATTTGCTGTCCGTCATTCGTTCCACAAGTATTTACTGAGTGCTGACCGGGCCAAGGACTGATGTGGGCACTCGGGATCCGTCAGTGATCACAAGAGCAAAGTCCTGCCCTGGTAGACTGCAAACGCGTCCTGGCTGGGAGGAACGGCACGTCTCTGAGGCCGGGGCTCTAAAGGGCAAAGGTGGACTGGGGTCCTCATAGCTACAGGTTGTGTCTTATCTGCGGCTGGCAGATACTGGGCACGGCTTTGTGGGGTATGCGAAACGGGCAGGCTCTAAATGGCTAAAAAACACGCTTATCCGGGCTCTGTGTAAAATAATCGGATGCGTAGGGGCGCCTGGGTGGCTCCGTCGGTTAAGCGTCCAACTCTTGATTTTGGCTCAGGTCATGATCTTGCAGTTCTGCTTGGGATTCTCTCTCTCTCTGCCCTCTCTCTCTGCCCTTACCCCGTTCATGCATCTCTTTCTCAAAATAGGTAAACTTTAAAAAGTTAGAAAAAAAATAATAGTAACATAAAATAATCGGATGTGTAACAATCTGAGTTTGCGGCTGGCCACCTGGCTTTCGTGAAGCCCGCCCACGAGGAAAGAAGCAACCTGCGAGGCCATCTCGGGCTCATCTATGCGACAGCTTAGGCACAGATTTCTGGGTCCTACCCTGAGTTTTTGGTCCACTAGGGCGGAGACGGCCCAAGAATCTGCATCCCTAGCAAGTTCCCAAGTGACGCTGACGCTGCTGGCCTGGGACCCCACTTCAAGAACCACAGCTTGACGCACCGGATTTGAATCTCGGATCCACCATTAGTGTGCGTGACTGTCGACGAGCCACTTAGTGACGCTCTCCAAGGAACACAACGAGGGTCCGCCAGGCTGATGGTGGACAGAGTCCTTGTAACTCTGCACATAGTAGGTTCTCAATGGCCAGGTAAATGAGGACCCTGAAGACTTTGCAGACGCCGCCCCTGCTTATGTGCCTCGGAGAACAAAGGGAACAATGACACCCCTGGCGGGGGGGGGGGGGGGACCCCTCCCTTGGGTGTGCTTCTTGTGTTGTTTCTGCGGCCCGTGTGTGCGCACACAGACGCATATACACACACACGCTGACAGGGTGACAGTGCTGTCTTCAGAGGCTGTAATCTGGCCACCTTAAAAAACATTTCATATGTTATTTTTAGTCCAAAAGAAAAAAAAAAAAAAACCTGCCCCAAAGCTAATTATTTAGGAGCAGTTGGTTCTCTGCACTTTTTTTTTTTTCTCTCTGCACAAAGTCACTGGAAGCTCCAACTACGTCAATGGCTTCAGCCTGTTTGTTTGTATAAACACGGTAATTAAGATTTATTAAATTTGCAGCCTGCCTACGCCCTCGCGAGCTCAGTGCCCCCGGATACGTTTGCCTGCAGCATTGAGCACATGAAATGTAACTGCTTTTTTTTTTTCTTTCTTAATTTTTGTAAGTGTTTATTTATTTTTGAGAGAGAGAAACAGAGTGTGAGTGCAGGGAAGGGCAGAGAGAGAGAGGGAGACACAGAATCCAAAGCAGGCTCAGGGCTCTGAGCTGTTGGCATAGAGCCTGATGTGGGGCTCGAACTTGGGAACGGCGAGATCATGACCCGAGCCGCAGTCAGATGCCCAACGAACTGAGCCACCTGGGCGCCCTGTAATGGCTTTTTTTTTTTTTTCAACGTTTATTTATTTTTGGGACAGAGAGAGACAGAGCATGAACGGGGGAGGGGCAGAGAGAGAGGGAGACACAGAATCGGAAACAGGCTCCAGGCTCCGAGCCGTCAGCCCAGAGCCCGACGCGGGGCTCGAACTCCCGGACCGCGAGATCGTGACCTGGCTGAAGTCGGACGCTTCACCGACTGCGCCACCCAGGCGCCCCTGTAATTGCTTTTTAAGTTGCAAGTGGGCCGTGAGGGGCCCGTCTTCCCGCATCCGCCCAGGGCAGTGGCGGAGTCTACTTGAGACAAACTTTGCGTCCAAGCACAGATTTGCAAATGTGTCTCTTCGGCCTGGGTGAACCGGGCCACAGCCAGCGTGCCGTTTGGCAGGAGTGGAGAACAAACACCACCCTCCCATGCACGCTGTGGCCTCTCGGGATGGGGACCTAGATGGCGAGCATTTTATTTACTGGATCGCATTTCGTAGGTTCTGAGGCTCATCGTGATGTTTCACATTTTCACATTTCTGGAATCCGGGTGACTTACTACGATCGAGTTCTTCCCGTGAGGATTTGGGTTTGCTTCCCTCCACCACCCAGGACACTATCACCTGAGATTTCTCGAAATCGAAAATCTTTGCTGGCAGGGCGGTATTTTGTTGTGTTTTCCTTCGGCCCACGGCGACCGCGTGGATTCCGACACCCAGCCCCTGGGAGCTCCAGGGGCTCACATTCTCGGGGAAGAGTCTTACCCCCCTCCCTCCACCCAGTGCCAAGATAACGCGTCGTATTTCCTCGCTTCCCCTTTCCGTGAGGTGGGACTTGTTCTCGATCTCCCTGATGTTGAAGGCGCAGCCCCCCGGCTTCCCAGCTTTGTGGGGGGCTCCAGTCGGACGCTCCGTCACGGTTGTTTCCTTTCTTAGCGGCGTGTGAAATCATGACCCGCCTCACAGTGAGCACCTTCGATCACGCGAAATACTCAGATACCACATCTAAGGAAGCCTTACTGAGTTTTCCAGGTTAGATGGGAACTCTCTCTCACGACGACTATGATTTTTTAAAAAATCTCTCCTGGGTGCCAGGCGCTGCTCTCGAACACTCGTGTGCCCGGTCTTTGCCCCTCATGACCACCTTCTCCTTTTTGGTGGGAGAAGCATGGCCTCTTGGCCCCTTCTCCATATGTGCCAACGGGCCCTGTTGGGACTGGAACAGAGGAGATGTGACTTGACATTGTTCTTCTTGTGATTCACTGTGCAACTTTGGGGGCTAAATTTGGCCCTTCCTTCGTCAAAGGGCTGGGCCTTGCTGGGGCAGTGCGGTCTTTGAGCTTCCACAGGAGAGAGCCTCGACCCACGCACGTGCTGTGTTGTCCCAGGGCCCTGCGTGTCTATCCGTCTGCCAAGCCTAGAAGCCACTGGCCATCGCTGATGTGTGAAAGAATCAGCATTAACTCTTCAGACATCAAGTGTTTGAAACTTGTCTTTGACCTCAGAAATCCAGACAACTGTCACCTGTATTTACTCTGTCTTTATCCTTCCGTCACCCAGCCCGCCTGCCTTCTGATTCCCCGCCCCCCACTCCTCTGAAGCTCACCCCCGTGAGGTAGCTGCCTGTTCAGTAAGCCCAGTGGCTGTGTTTCTGCCCTCCATGCAGCTGGCCTCGGGGCAGCCTGGATGGGTGACCGCACTCTCTGCCCACAGCCGCTCTGGCCGTCCTCACACTCCATCGTGGGGGCCTCTCTCCTTGTTTTATTTTTTCCGTGATCAGAATCAGTGTGGATAAAACTCAGTGTTGATAACATCCGATTACTTAACACAGAGTCCCTAGTCAAGATTTGCAAAGGTGCCTCAATGGCCTTCTAAAAAATTAATGGGTGTTTTGGTTTTGGAACAGTTTTAGGTTTACAAGAAGAACTCAGCAGATCCTACAGAGGGTTCCCAGGTAGCCCCTCTCCTCCACCCCTCTTCCGTTTCCCTTACTATTCACATCTTGCATCAGTCTGATAGATTGGTTACAGTCGATGAATCTCCACTGGCTCATCACTGTTAACTAAAGCCCATAGTTTAGGGTTTTCTGGGGTTCACTTTTTGCATCATACATTCTATGGATTTGGACAAATGTGTAATAGCACGTATCCACCGTGGTGTGTCACACGGAACAGCTTCGCCGCCCGCAAAACTCCTCCGTGCTCCACCCACCCATCCCCTGGCAACCACCGATCTTTTTACTGTCATTATAGTTTAGTCTTTTCCAGACTGTCATACGGTTGGAATCAGTCCGTAGCCTTCTCAGATTGGCTTCTTTCACTCAATAACATGCATCTGAGATTCCTGCACGGGTTTCTTTGTTGCTCGAGAACTCCTTTCCTTTGGTCATGGGGTAATACGCCATCGTCTTAGTATTCCATTTCGGGTCTTTCTTATAGGCTTCTCTTCCCAGTGAGGGATCCAATCCAGGATCAACCCGTTGCATTCAGTTGCTGCATGCCTTTTCTTTCCTCTAGGCTAGAGGTATCCCTCAGTTTTTCTTGACCTTGGGCACAGGTCAGAGATGTGATGGAATGTCCCTCAAAGTATGTTTCCCTGATACGTGCTTGTGATTGGAGTCAGGTTGTGCATTTCTGGCAGGAGCGTCACGGGTGATGTTGGGCTCTTAGCGCATCTTCCTGGGAGACCCCCGGTGTCGGAAGGGCCCCAGCATCCCTGATGCTAACTCTGAGCACGTGATTAAGGGGGTGGCTGCTGGGCTTGTCCCCTGGACAGCACCGTCATTTCTTCTGTAATTAAGAAGTAATCTGTGGGGCACTGCTTAGAAACACTGAAGTACAGTGCCTCTTTCTTCAGTGGTTGTATCATGGGGTTTTCTGCAGCCTCTTTCTCCCCATGACTCATCTGGATGGTTCCTTCTGCTACCGTGGCTTTGTTCCCTGACTCTGGGCCCCTCAGGTCCATCTCTCCAGGCCAGGTCTCCCTTCTGCCTTCAGCCCCAAAGTCCCAACCACCTGCTGGACGTCTGCCCAGGAGTCCTCTAGACCCTCGGACGCAGCATGTCCAAAGCTGACCTCACTGTATTCCCTGCACCCAAACAAACCCCAGTCCCCGTATCAGTGGACAGCATCATGACCACCCACTTTCCCAAGCCGGACGCCTCCGGGTCATCCTAGACCCTCACCGACCTTGGTTCTGGTCCTAAGCTCAGAGCCTGGTCATGATGGCTCTTAGATGAGAAATCGTGAGGGTAGGAAGGGAGGGAAAGGGAAGACAAATGAGCCATATGGCCATACATCTGTTCCCAAATGAGGCTCTGTCCTTGCTTGAGTAATAACAAAATCTCCAGTCATTCCATCCAGAGGAACTTCCCACCAATTACCTAAACCACCTCCAAAAGGCCAGCTCAGACGGCCTCATCTCCCATCCCTCTCCAAAACCAACTCAAGGTTCTGGAAAAATACAGTTCTATGGCCTGACTATCACGTGCAGAGCCACCCCAGGGAGGAGATACAACGAACCCAGCCCCACCCCAGCCACTGCCATCTTGTCCCCATGGGGCAACTATCCAGAGCCTCTGAATTCTCACGGGAGTGAATCTTGGGCTCCAGGACTGAGCCATTAGTGAAGAAATTATCACAGGCATTGTGAGCAGTCCCTGGCCCGGGAAACCCTGGTCTCCCTAAGACTCACTGGTGCAGCCAGGGAAATGCAGTGGGCCCCACACACAGCCCCCTCCTGAGGGGAACCCAGGGAGGAAGCCAGCCAGCACGGGGCACTGCAGTCCAAGAGGGTCCTAAGAGGGACCTTCAGGGACTACACAAATGGCTAGTGAGGGCTTCCTGGCGGCCTGGGGACTGGCCCATCTTGAATTGCCAGAGAAAAGCTGGCCCCTGCCCATCACTCTGGCTGCTGGCCCAGCACACGAGCCCCAGCCAGCTCCCAGGAAAGCCCCTGAAAGCCCCAGAGGTGACACAGCGTGACTTCTACACACGGGGCCCCAGGTCAGGGTGGGACCAGATCCGACAGGCCCAGGCTGACTGACAACTCAGGCCCAGGGTGACTGTCGTTGTCGGTGTCGTTGCTGAGTCGTTTCTTGTGAGAACACCATGCAGGATGGTGGGTGGAGTCCGGGCACCGGACAATGCTCGTGAAAGATCCTTGGTGAAATGGGTGCAGGGAGCCCACGTCCCGGAGCTGTGCCAGAGCACAGGGAGGCCGTGGGCAGGGAGGAGAACCAACATCTGGGCCTGGGCGTTGTGGTCAGGGCGTTTGGTGGAACAGTCAGACAGTGAGAACAGCCACAGACAGCGGTCAGCGAGCATCTGTGTGGTTATACCCTGGGCGCCAAGGCGGGGAGCAGACGGTCAGAGGCACAGGCAGGGAAGGACCCTTTCTTTCGCTCAGCACATACCTGTGGGACACCATTGGGAATACAGCAATGAGCAAAGTTAATGTGGACCACGCCTCCGAGGAGTCAAGGGGAACATAGACTTTAATCAGTAATCCGGAAGAAGGTACTGGGGCTGTGAAAATGTGTTAACGGGGCTGTTTTGGTCTATGGCAGGGAAGGTCCCCCCGAGGAAGCCACTCACAAGCTGAAATTAGAGTGTTTGGCAGGAGTTAACCAGGTGCACTGGAGAAAGGAGAGAAATTAGTATTTTCAGACAGAGGGATGGCCTGTGCAAAGGTCCAGTGGCGGGAGGATGTGAGGGCCTTGGAGGGGCCAAGAGCTGGCATTGAAGGAGGGCAGTGCTTTCCTTTCCGAAGGGCCTGGGGAGATTGCTAGTGTCTGATCCCTGGCATCTGGTGGAGGGGGGAGCTTGTGGGGCTCAATGACGTGCCTGTCTGCCCCTGTATCCATCGGCTAGAGGAGGAAGGGAGTGAGCATTTATCGAGCATAGTGTGCATTGCCTCATTTATCCTTATGACCTCGGTAGGCAGGTTTCATTCCCTCTTTTCCCCAACAGATGAAGGAACTGAGGCTCAGAGAGGCTGAATGCCCTATCCTAGGTCACACAGCTAGGACACCATAGAACCAAGGTAGAACCAGGACTCCAAACCTTTTCTTTTCCTCACGTCACCTTTCTTTCCATCAATGGCAGAAGATGCTAGAAAATCAGGCCCCATTTACCGTGATAAACTCATCTTGCCTGAACTCCTCAAAACTCTAGAGCCTCAGATTCATCTGAGATCCCGAAGGACCCCCAAGCATTTAGTTACCCAATATTACGTGTCCTGTTTCCACCCCACTACATGTGCTGTCTACCCTCTGCCTCCATACCCTTAGGGATTAGGAGCTTATCGCTTCCCAAGGAAGCCCCTTCTCTCTTTGGATAGTTTTAACTGGGTGGAACACACATAGTCCTTTCTGTGGGCAAACTGAGGCACAGAGCAGCTCCCAGATCTGGGAAGAGCTGAGATTGTCAACTTCTTCGTGGGCTTCTTGAAAGGTAGTTCATGCCTCTGTGTGTGTGTGTGTGTGTGTGTGTGTGTGTGTGTGTGTTTTCTAAGCATTTGAGGGTCGTATTAAAACATGTCTTTTATTTCAAAGAGCATTTTAGAATTCAGGTCCCTCCAAGTGAAGATGTGAGCTCTAAATGAACAGCCACTGAGCAGGCAGCAGGAGTCTTTTGAAACAGACCACCCCCTCGTCAACACTTGTAAATGCAAACACGCTTTGGACCTTCAGAGATGTTTTCCCCAGAGGATCGTGGCCAAGACACCGCTCCTGGCTTCAGTAAGCCAAGGGTTAGCTCTGAGAATGTAGGTGCAAACACAAGGACCCTGTAAACAGATTCCCCGTTTGCAAGACCATTGATTACAGCTTTTCAATTTGGTGCCAAGCCAGGCTAGAGTGAACCTGTAGCTTCTTGTTGTCGCTCTTTCTTTCTCCTGGACGGGTCAGAGATTTGGAATCAGGCGGCATCAGCGTGAAATGTCAAGGAGTCAAGTTAGAGTCCACACGGGCTGAGGCAGCCCCGCATGTACCAAGCAGGTGGGCAGGAGCATGCACCAGCCAGGTGTGGCCCGGCCCAGTGGCTGTGGGAACTTACACTCACTCAGCTGTTCAGGTGACTTACTGCCCCCCGCTCCTGAGTCCCTGCTGAAATCCGTGCGCCCAGCAGAGTCCTCGCCACAGATGGGGGCAGGTCTTCTATCCCCATTTATCAGAGAAGGAGACAGGCTCAGAGAGGTTATCGACCCTCCCCAGGGCACATGGATGCTGTGTGACAGAGTCTCCACTGGGACCTAGTCAGCCTGGCTCCTCCCAGTCAGGCCCCTGCCCTGCACCACGTTGTGTTTTGGCCGGAGTGGGGGGGGGGGGCTCTCCTTTCCCGATTTTCTCCTCTCCTGCACTGCTTGGCGGTGAGGACACCCCATGAAGCCACAACCTCACCGGTCCCTCTGGAATTTCGGAAATGGCCTTTGGCCACTTTCGTGGGCTCTAGGCATTTGGACCTGGGAGTCTGGCCCTCGGGTGATACTGGTGACGTGGATGGTGAAGAGGGTGGAGGAGAAAGAGGAGGAGGAGGGAGCGATGGTGAAGAGCACGGTGGTGATGACCCTGACTTAGGTAGGGATCGTGTGAGTGATCGTACTAATCGTGGCAGCAGCCTTGGGCACCTGCTGTATCTCCCGTAATCCTCAGAAAGACCCTGTCAGGTAGGTACCGTTTCCCCCCTGTTTAGAGATGAGAAGTTTGAGCTTTGGAGGACTTGAGTGACCTTCTCAAGATTTACAGCCGGGGCTCTCACACGCCAGGCAAGGATTTATGTAAGAACAGGCAAAGCCTGGAGCCCTATGTTTTTCCCTACCCTTCCTGCCTTGAATGGTTTGAGCAAACCAGACACCTTGGTTTCTGGCAAAACCGACCGTAGCCCCACTTGACAGTCGGGAAGACTGAGACCGGTACGGCCGGCTTGCCCTCCCCTCCCGCTCAGAGCCCCCCCCACCCCCCCCCCCCCCCCCCGCCAAGCACACTCACAAGTCCTGCTTTGGTTCCGCAGGCTCCGCGGCGGCGAGGACTCGGGCCCCTCTTCCGGAAGGTGTGCTGTGTGGCTCTCCCCCTGCAGCTGCTGTTCCTGCTGTTCCTGCTGCTGCTGTTCCTGCTTCCGGTCGGGGAAGAGAACCACAGCTGCACGCTGGCCAACAACTTCGCCCGCTCCTTCAAGTTCATGCTGCGCTACGATGGCCCCCCGCCCACCTAACCCGCCGGGCCACGCAGGTGACTCTCTCCTCCAGCCCTCCATCCGCCCCAGGGCTCCTTCCGAGGGGGCCCAGGAAACTGGAAACAGAGGCAGGCTGCGACCGGCACAGCTGCCTCGGTGTAAATACTGCATTGATGCCCCCCAAACAAAACCACTTTTTATATGGTGTCGTCTTAGCCTATTTATCCTAAAGGTGCCCTATGTGCGACCAGGGAGTGATGCATAGAATGTTTATATCCTCTGTGTGTAGATATGCTCAGTCCGTATAGTTTCACGTATGGCGTCTATTTGTGGGTGGGAAGGTTCCTAGCAGCTTGCGGGTCCTGTGGGATTTTGTGGCATTTTTGCCTGGGTCTGCGCCCCCCCCCCCCCCCCCCCGCCCTGGGGAGTGAGAACAGGAATGTGTCACTTTTCTGGCAACTGCTTAGCGGGAAGCCATGTCCCAACCCCAGATGCTAGTAGAGAGACCCCTGAGCTGTCAACACAGAGGAGCAACACCAGCCCTCACTCAGCTCAGTCGCTCTCGCTCTAGACACAGTGAGAACAAAATGACAGCGGGTTAGATGCCGTGGGTCAGAAGCGTAAGGGTGATGCTTGAAGACAGGGCCGGTGACAGCAGCGAAAAGTGACGAGTGATAGCGTGCTATCCCTGAAGGAAAAGAAAGATGACAAGCAGGACCCAGGACTATACCAGCTCACAGAATTTTGGGCACCCTGTGCAGGGGCGGGGCGGGGGGGTGGCGCTCCCCCCCCCCCCCCCCCCCCCCGCCCTGCCCCACCACCTCTTGGCCTCTGATGGCCCAGAGCAATGCAGAAGGCCGTGGCTGTGACCCTGATCTGCAGGTCTGGTTAGAGCATGCTCACTGTGTTCTGGGAAAGGAGAAGGGAAGGAGGGAAACTTCCTTGCCAAGGTCTTCATTCAGAATGGGGAGCACGCTGTGCCGGGGAAATGTGTCCTTCCGTCCCTCTTGGGCTGTTTTCCACTGTCTACGACTCGAGCTGAAGGGTCGGGGGGGGGGGGGGGAGGGGAGCATGTGGCCCTCCAGGAACCAGGGATCGAGGGTCCAAGACAGAGATGAGAGATGGGCGTTGGAGCTCAGCCTGTCTAGGGGTCTCTGCCTCTTCCTCCCTGGAGAACGGACTTCGGAGGGAGGTGGGTCTTCTGGGCTGAGAGTGTCCCACACGTGTCCTCACGAGGGGACCCGAACGAGGCTGCCCCCAGGAGAGGGGCTAACCCTAACCCCCGCAGACCGGATGCGGGGCCCTGAGGCCAGAAACGTGTCCTTTCCTCCTGAGCGCATTATAACTGGATCGCAGTTTCCCTAAATCAACAAAAACACTAAGTTTCCTTTTGGAAAACGCCTAGTGGCCCCTCTTTACAAACTGATTTTGTCCGCTCACCTACAAGCAGTAGACCGAGAGGGGATCCTGAAGCGTCCAGCCTCAGAAAGGCCCTGCAAAGAGGGAAACGGAGGACCCAGGAGGGTCCTGACTGCCGGCACCAAGCCCCGCCCCCCAGCGCTCCGGCAAACACGGCCCCTCCCTCTGCAGAACCCAGGCCCCCCACCCCCCGGACTGGGCCAAGCTGGACATTCCCGGGGCAGGAAAAATGCAGCTGCGGAGAAGTTCGCACTCAGAAAGCACACTTTTCTCCAGATACTAGGAGGCGGAGCCACTAGACGGGTCCCCGCAGGCGACCACTGTCCTGGAAAATCAGGGCTGGAGGACCCAGGCGTTGGGTCACGTGGCCGAGCCCAGGTGCTCCCCGGGGCCGTGCGGGTCCGGCCTGGAAGGTCAGACTGTGGCCGGGCCTTCGAGCATCTCCGACTCTCCCACTTCGCGGGCGAGGAGGCCGAGGCCCCGAGAGGGGAGGAACTTGCCCAAGACCACACAGCGAGAGGCGGGCGCCCCGAAGCCCCGGCTCACCGTAGGGTGACCTGTCGCGTCGGTAGCCATGCTGCGTGTAGCCCGCGTCCCCGGGCAGAAAAACTGTAATACGCAGACTGGGGGGGTGGGAACGTCTGTACGTATTTTTTAAATTTTGATAACGAGGCCCTAGAGCCTGCTTGTTTGCATCACTTTTTAAAAAAAGAGAATGGGTATTTTCATTACTTTCATATAAATACAGTTGTGAAGTAGCCCACGGACTGGTGCTTTTCACGTGGAATCTCTCCTGCTTACAGTGGATGCAGACGGTTAGGATTTGTAGGACTTTCTAGCTTCCCGCGCAACAACTACAAAGAGCTTCAAAGTGCCGTGTGAGAAAGGTGCCCAGTGGGACCCGCGTGTGTTTGTTTTTCCTCCGGCCCCAGAGTGAGAGTCGTGGAGACACGGGGGAAGATCACGGCCTGGCCCACCAGCTCGTGTGTGTGTGTGTGTGTGTGTGTGTGTGTGTGTGTATGTGTGTGAAAGAGACAGAAGAAGAGAGGGAGAGAAGGAAGGAGGGGGGTATGGGAGGGGAGAGCAGAGGGAGACGGGAGGAGAGAAGGAAGAGGAGGAGGAAGAGAGAGGGGGAGGAGGGGGAGGGCAGAGGAGAAGAAGGAGGAAGAGGAGGGTGGAGGAGGGGGAGGGGGGAGTAGGAGGGGAGAGAGGAGAACACGGTATGATGGCGGTGCTGGTCGCCCTCCTCGGCTGCCTCCCGCCCCTGCCCTTCCTCTTAGTCTGACCTCCTTGCAGACCGGCCCATACAGGCCCCGAGGGTGTTTCTAAAGAAGCCAGACGAGGGGTGGGATGTGCAGGTGCCGATGACAGAGGAGGCCCAGAGACTCAGGGAGGAGCAGAGGGGACAATGGCATCGAAACCAAGAGTGCCTTCCATTTGGTGCTTGCGGGTGCCCGGCCCCTGCGTGGGCACCGGAGAAGCCATACTTGATTTAACCCCCACGACAGCTCTCAGGGTGAGGCATGAACTTTACCTCCATTCTCCAGATGGGCAGGCTGAGACCTAAAGACAGAGACGCTTGCCTGTGCAGAGGTGGGATTCGAACCCAGGTCTGCCCTGGGCCAAGCCCACACTGGCGGGAGAGGAGGGGGGGTGGGGGCGATTCAGGCTGACTCTGCCAGGGCTCGGCCTTTGCAGATGGATCTCAAGTGCCCCCTGCTCAGCAGGACGGGCCAGCTCCCACATCGGCCTTGCTGCTGCTCTCGCCCTGGGTTCTGGGAACAGTCGCCCCAGGGGCACAGTCACAAGGGTCCCCTCCGGACACCTTCACAGCGGTTACTGCCCGCTGCAGAGGGAAGCGGGGCTTCCTGCCCGTCTGGGGGCTGAGCCCTTCTCTGTCCACCTGCGAGGTCCAGGCATGGCGGCCGCGAGTGTGAACCCAGTGCCCAGCACAGGGTGGGGGCCTCAGCTGTGGTTGTCCCATTGCATGGAAAACCCCAGAGGCGAGCGTGTTTGGTGACCCTCCCAACCCCCCTCCCAGATACAGAGGAGATGAATCCTGCTGGATGGGACTCACTTGTCTCTCACAACCTCTGATTTCTTTGCTCCAGGCCGCAGCAGGGACCAGGGGTCCGAGGATGTCTGTCCCTGCTGGGGGTGGGGGGGAGAGTGGGGAGGATCGGCTCAGGCTGCCCGAGGGTGAGGTTAGGAGGGGATCGAATCTTCTCCGGGAGCCTGAGCCGGGGACGCTGAGCGGCCCTGCGGAAGCTTTGGGGATGTGCCCGTGAAGCTGCCCTGGTTAGAGAGGGCGGACGGAACAGGTGAAGGAGCAGAAGACAAGTGAGGGGCAAAGGCAGGAGGGGACAGAAGACCTGACGTCACCAAACTTTACACTTAAAAGTGGCTAAGATGGTAAATTTCACGTTCTGTGCCTTCCGCCACAATTACAGAGGGAGCGAGGGAGGGAGGGAGGGAGGGGCGTCAGGCTGTACCTTTATAGGTCTCGACTTTCATCCGAGGACAAGGACCCTGTGGCCAAGTTTTCACTCCCCAAAGACAGAATGAAAATGATGGTACTAATAAGGGCAGATGCCTGGAGGTTTGCGCTTTGTAGGATTTTATTTCATCTAAGTGCCGGCTCTTTATTCTCGGAGTATATCCTTCCTCTTGTTGGGCATCCCGTGGCCTCTAGGAACGAGGGAGGGGAGAGAACAGCTGTATCTTCCTTTAGGTATGTTTTCTGAGTCTTTAGAAGACAAAAATGGCCAACTCTCTGCTGCTTTCCCCAAATGCAGTGTTCTTTCTGGAAGGACAGGAGAGCCCTGCCAGAAAAGGCTGGGAGAAGGGAGGGGTGCAGCCCGAGAAGTGCCTTGGGCTGGACTCTCAGGGAGGGAGGAAAGAGAAGCAGGATGAGGACAGGGTGGGGGTTGGGTGCAGTTTCTTGCGACAGGGCCGAGGAGGGGCCGGGAGCCTGCCAGCTGTGGCCTTGGAGAGACGGACGGAGGGCCGCTAGCACGATGGCCGTTCAGGAGCCCGTGTCTGTCGCTTTCTGTCTGGCCAACTGGGCAGAAATGCCCTGTGCTGCTTCGCTCTTGAACTCAACGCAACAGGTGTTCTCGAGTCCCTCGTCGGTGCCCGGCTCGTGCTGGAGAATTCAGGTGAATAAAGCCCCAGGCCCGCCCTCCAGGAGCTCACAGCCCAGGGGAGGGAGGGGAAGATGCCAAACCAAGTGAAGTCCTTGCTCTTGACCTTGCCCATCTGCCCTCCCGGAGCAGGGGGCAGACCCACCGTCACCGAAGCTGGTAGGGCACGCAGTGGGATAGCCGAGGACGTGGTCCTCGTGTGCCTTGCCGTCCCTTGGAGGTCACCGTGCCGCTGTGAGCCAACCTGAGCGGAAGGGCGGGTCAGGATCGGGGTGGCAGAATGAGGAGAGGACGCAGGCACGACAGAAGGAGCCGGGAGGAGAAACGGATGGCCTGGGCTCAGGACGGAGGCGTGGTCCCTTGGGCGGTGCTTTATCTGGGAGAGGGCTTCTAGAAGTTTCCGGCGAGGCCCAGGGCTAAGGCCAGGAATGTGCAAGCCCTCAACTACTGCGTGTTTATTGTTACTTCTGTTACTGGCACAGTTACTCGTCTGCAGTCATGGGTCACGGTAAAAGTCTGTGGTTGGAGATACCGAACTGAGAAGCCCACTCTTCCCCGCTGGAGGTTTTCCGGCTTGGTAACGTACATTCCAGGCATCAGTTTGGCCAAGAATTAGGATAATCATGCCCTCCCCCACCTCCCACCCACTGTTAGTCCCTGGAGCAGGGGAACTGAGCGGCCCCCTGAGGGAGGCTGCGCCTGGGGCAGAGGGGGCCGGGGAGGGGTCCTGCGCGTCCCGAGGTGCCCACAGCTTCCTTTGAAACCTGTTACTGGAGCGGCTCTCGCTGGCAGTGGCACGGAGACCTCCAGTGAGCCTCTCGTATCCCTGGCCCGGCCAGGACGGTGCCCTAATTCTTTCTCTCGTGGGACCTCAGCCACTCCAGCGGGCCTCCCCCGACTCCGCTCCTGTCACCCAGTCTGATGGTCGCCAGGCCCGGTCAGCACCACGGGAGAGGTGGCGAGGCCGTGAGCTGTGAGCTCAGCACAGGCCCAGCACTACATCCGTGGACTTCTCTTACTGCATCCATGGCAGACATTGAGAGTTGATCACCGAGCCGTTCCCCTCCCCCTGTCTATCCTGCACAGACCTCACAGTCCTTCTGGAAACCACCCAGGCAGCTGCTGCCAATCAATCCTATTTGTCATGTGAAAAATACGTGTTTGACCTCCTTGTCCCTGATACCAGCCCCCCTCAGCAAACTCTCAACTCTGGCCTCCACCCCCCCCCCCTTTTTTTATTTTAAAATTAGGACGTTCTCAGGGCGCCTGGGTGGCTCAGCCCGTTAAGCGTCCGACTCTTGGTCTCGGCTCAGGTCATGATCTCACGATTCGGGAGATCGAGCCCTGCATCGGGCTCTGTGCTGACAGCTCAGAGCCCCCTTGGGATTCTCTCCTCTCTCCCTCCGTCTCTCAAAAATCAATAAACGTAAAAAAATATTAAAAGCAAAATAAAATTAGGACGTTTCCAATCAAAAATCTCCCTCCTTAGTTTTGTACATGGGGGATACAAGGTAACCCCAGAGAGCAGATCATGGGGAGGAATTACCGCATAGAACTTTTAGGGGAAGCAAAATGGAGGAGAAAATGTGAAATTGCCTGTGTGTGTGTGTATTTTTTTAAGGCTGTCAGAGGTGGGAGGGCTTTTATAGACTCTCTTATTCCAACCTGTGCCCATTTTACAGATGAGGAGGCTGAGGTCCCGACAGCTCCTGTTCACCCAGTGATGCAGGGGGTGAGTTAGTTCTACAGGTGGGGAGAGGGCTCCCCGCATCAGGTGACAGAGTGCTCAGGGCTGGACAGGGTGCAGAGGGAGTTCTGCTGTTAACAGCCGGGTGACCTTGGGCGACTTCCCTGCCACCGTCCTTGCAACCACAAAAGGGGAAGTTGGCCCTGGAATCCCCCGTGCTGCCTGAGATGTTCGATACTCTCAGAAGACGGTGAAGGGCTCCTGTGTGAAGGGAAATCTCGAGATTCAGCCCCACGTAGCAGAATCCCTCCTGCTTTGATGTAAACAACCAGGGACTTTGCTCTTCCCTGAGCCTTGGCAGCTGCCAAGATTTCCGCAGCTCTCTCCCTTCCCTCCAGGTTACCTCATGGCCCTAGGTGCTTGCGCTACCTCCGACGTCGCGTCTGCGTTCCAGGCAGGAAGAGGGCGAACAGGCTCCCGAACCGGCCCTCCTGGCCCTCGTTTTCCTCCCCTTTCCCAGAAGCCCCACCCACAGACTGCTGCTGCCCCCTCATTGGCCAGACTGTGTCACGTGGTGCCTCCATCCGCGAGGAATCCGGGGACATGCCCCCCCCCCCCCCGACAAAACGGGCGTCTCTTAGCAAGAAAGAGGATGGAGTGGATTCAGGTGGCCCTTAGGTGCCTGTGCCTCTGATATGTGGACCCTCTCTGTCTTGGTCTCCAGCTCCATCAGCAGAGCTTGGAGGACATCGGTCAGTAGAGTGAGAGCATGACGCGCCGCCACGCGCCCGCCACCGCCTGCCACCTGCGCCACCAGGTGGCAGGGCTCCCTGGGTCCATGAAGCCCTTCCCCTCCCCAAGGCGTTCCTTCCACACCGAGGGCGCTGCCAGGCCCACCTTTTTGTAAGACCTGGGACAGGCAAATAAGTCAGGTGCCCCTGCCTGGCCACAGCGAGCAGAGACAGCCCCTCCCCTGTCCCGGCCCCGGGGCTATGCTTTTCAACACCTTTGTGTTTGGAATTAGCCTAGAAAATTCATATTTGCTTTAATTTCTTCCGGAATGTGAGTTTACTCCTGGGTGCAAATCCTGGAAAGAGGGGCCCTCTGGGCTTTTCCTGGGCGGCCCCCCACTTTCTGGAAGATCAGAAAAGTGCAGGGATGCAGCCACAGGTGGCTCCCATCCTGGGGCTGACAGAGCAAACGGGTGCCTCCAGCAGAGGGAAGATTCAAAGGACTCACACCAGCCGTCCTTGCTCCCTCGGTTTCAATTGCAAGATGAATGCCTTCTGTCTGTCTCCAAAGCGAGAAGGAGGAGGAATTTGTTTTTAAAAGGGAATTAAAAAATCAAACCTCGCCGTCTAAAAACAGATCTTCCAACAGAGCACCCAGAGCTTTAGAGAACAGTCAGCCAATTCAGCATCCCCCCCCCCCCACCTCCGTTGGTTGTCACGGTAACATACCAGCGCTCACTGGTTGGTACCCAACCACCTTGTCCAGACGGGACAGTGATCATACAGAGGGATCTGTTTCCCCAAAGGATCCGGGCTTCCTTTCCAGGATGCTTACTTCCAAGGTCAGCAATCAGGCTGTAGGCCTCCAGCCCCTCTTCCTGTTCTGATACAAGGGGAGGGAAGAAACCTCAATTCAGAGCCTACAAGATGTAGCTGGCTTCTTTTTTATTTAAAAAAAAAAAATTTCTTTTTCTAATGTTTATTTATTTTTGAGACAGAGACAGAGCATGAGCAGGGGGAGGGGCAGAGACAGAGGGAGACACAGAATCCGAAGCAGCTCCAGGCTCCGAGCTGTCGGCACAGAGCCCCACGACTCGAACTGTGAGAACATGACCTGAGCCAAAGTCGGACGCTCAACAGACTGAGCCACACAGATGCCCCAGCCCTGACTCCTTCTAAATGCCTGTGTGAGGGTTATGATCCCGTTGAAAGTGGAGCCCGGCGGGGGGGCGGGGGGGGGGGGCAGTTAGCAGCTTGCCTAAAAGCAACCAGAGAGTGGCCCCTTTGGGACTTGAACTCAGGAGTGAGGGGTTCCAGGCCTCTCCATGGAACTTCAGCCTCAGCTACCTTTCTTCTCTCGGTGGCCCCGGGCTGCCGCTGCCGTGGCAGCCGGTTGACTCGTTGAGGGTGACGCTCCAGAGCAGGGCTGCAGGGCATTCCCCCATGCCCGCCCCCTCCATGGAATCCTGAACCTCCCACCGGCATCGGGAACTGGGAACAGCAGCATGGGTGCCAGAGGTTGGGGACAAAGAATGGCGAGAGGCCACCTCTCACAGGGCGGGTGGGGGACAGAGTGGGCGGGTGTCATTGCCTGTAAAGCTGCTCTGATTTCTTCTCCTGGAGAAAAAAAGAGGAATTTTCTCTCTAGGGGCAGAGGCCATGCATGTTCTAGAAGTTTCATTGGCAAGGAAGAAATGGACAGAGGAAGTTGTGTGTGTGTGTGTGTGTGTGTGTGTGTGTGTAGTTGCCACGTAAGTGGGTTTTGGCGTCAAAAGCAAACTTCAGTGTTTAAAATGTTCTGTTATGTAAACAGTATTCACAGGGACCATATCCACTCCCGTCATACTAGTTGGTGACTGTCAAACATGCGTTTGCAATAAATTAAGCTTTCTGGGAAGGCAAGCAGTAACAGAGCCAAATGAGTGTCCTGGAACATGTGTGTTTTATCTCGGTTCATATCAAGTCCACGACCAGCCCAGAGCCTTCCCCGCTCGGGAGGGAGGGAGGGAGGGAGGGAGGGATGCGTGGGTTCTTCTAGCTTCTCAGTGCTATGGTTTCAAAGTCACCTTGAAGTTTACAGCCCCTTTCTGTGGCTGGAGTTGGAAGTAGCCGTGTTCTCAAAGACGGTTGGATGTTTTCGTTGTTGCTTTTTTTGCATTTAAAAATGTATCGCTTTATGTCTGGAAATAAAAAAATCTCTATTTTGGTCTATGAAGCATCGTGTGGTTCGGAAAATCTTTTTTTTCTGGAGTCAAGGGGTTTTGTCTGAAGAGGTTACGAGGACAAAGAGGGTTATGCGGCTAAGGCTGACTGATTTTTAAATTCTGGCCTCCAGGCAGCAGCAAGGCCTGGTTTATGCAGAGGTTGAACTCAGGGCGATAGTGGTTCTCAGCTCCTCGGAAACGTCAGGATCACCTGGGAAGCGTCTTCAAAGTCATTGCCGGCATCTCCCCAGACCTCGTGGGCTGCAATCTGGAGGGTAGACCGAGTGGAGTTTGAAAATTCCAAATGCGCTCTGAGTAGACAGATGGCCCCAAACAGAGGCAGGCACCAGGCAGATAACAGAAGGCCCTTGGATCAAAGCCCCACTTTGATGGTTTGTTTAACAAACCGTTCTTAGGTCTGAGAATCTGCTTTCCGAAGCCACAGGGTTTTGGAAGCTGTACCCAGAGAGGGCAGAGGTACAAGAGAAGGGGGGATACCATCCCATGTTCGAGGAGAGGTCTAAGAAACCAGCAGCGAACCCCAGACCCACCGCCTGTCAATCAAGTCTCCCGGCAATGGCCCTGGCTTGCCAGGAGAAATGTGTGTCCAGAATCTTCCGCTCCCAAAGTGTATGTACTTCAGTTTCGAACACTTTCCATGAGGTTTTAAAATAGAAAGGCTTGGACTCTTGCATTATTTATCCGCCCATTCCCAAATTTTACAAATCTGTTATTTTAATAACACACGCAATCCTTTTCCTACTCTGTTCTCTGAAGACACCCTCGTCGCTTATTAAGAAGAGAGAGACAAGGACCTCTCAGGTGAGAAAAACGTGTCTTTAATCCCTCACCCTTAAGTGACTGGTAAAAGGGAGAGACCGGGTTTTAGACTCTGGATAAAACTAAGTGGTGAGTGCAGAGGATTGTGAGTGCAAAGGACTTGGAACCTTCTGGATGCAGGAGCAGGTTCCCTGGCACGTGCCCTTGGAGTCCAGCACCATTCCCGTCGCTGAGCCTCGGATGGGAGAGTCTGTTCTGTTAGGAGGGGGTCCTCGGCTTCCACAGGTCAGCCTTAACGGCAGGTGAGACCGCGGAGTCCTCGGTGCCCCAGCTGGTCGCTTCTGGGTGTCAAGGGGCAGAACAACTCTCCGCCATCAGCCCGTAACAAGAGTAGTGCTTGTTCTCTATAAGGAATTCACTTCCAGAAGTGAGTCCGGGGGCGCCTGGGTGGCTCAGGCGGTTGAGCGTCCGACTTCAACTCAGGTCCTGCTCTCACGGTTCGTGAGTTCAAGCCCCGCATCGGACTCACCACTGTCAGCGCACAGCCTGCTTGGGATTCTCTGTCTCCTTCTCTCTCTGCCCCTCCCCTGCTCATGCTGTCCCCCAAATAAATAAATATTACAAGAAAAAGAAGAAAGACGTGAGTCCATCAGGTATCTTGGGACCTAATGGCTAATGTCTTAAGAGTAGTACCCGAAGCCCTCATGACTCTTGTGACCTGGGGTCAGGGGGCTCCTCGACTCCTGATTAGCCGTCTCCCAAAACAAAGGACAGAACCTCGTCTGCTGGCACACTCTACCCTTGAGGTGTATGGAGGTCATGGGGTCGGCCCTACGTAGCTGATTTTAAAAAGCTTTAATCTGCATAACGTGAAGGTAAGGCCAGGCATCACGTAGAGTGTGTGCTGTTTCTAGCGACCCGGGGTCGGGAACTTCGGCGTTAAAACATCGCTTCGGTGGGAAAACTATAGGTTCTAAATCCTTACAGAGCTCTCATACTCCTGACTGGGTGATTAAGTCATTTTTATGACTATGTGATTTTCCACTCCCCCCTCCACCCCCCACCCCCCCACCAGCCCTAGTCATGGAAGTAATTATCTTACCTCTGTTTTCATCTGAGGCTTCCCAGCCCAGCCGTGACATGTTTAATTGGAGAGATTCATCATCTTTCGTGGAAACCCCTTGGTGAGACGCTATTCAGCTACTTGGCCTTGGCCTTTCCTGTCACCGTCTGGCTGGCTCTGGCTCCCAACCGCTCCTGCGGTGACCTTTCGCCACCCTGCTTCCCTCGATTACGTTTCAAGGGGAGCGCCCCCGGCCCGCTCCGGGTTTCCGACGTGGGGATCCTGGATTGTCGTCGCGCTTTGGCGTGCGTCCTGGTCGGTCCCTGCTTCCAGCTCCTCCTTGGTCTTCGCCGTGGCCTTCTGCTAATTTCTAACAGGAGGCCTCTGCTACCAACGGACAGCAAGGGAAATTGCTCCAAATTGTCCCGCGACAGTCTCTCTCCATCCCGTCCTTGACCATGTGCAAATAATTGAGGCCCTTTTGCTTTGGAATAAGGTGATGGCATGACAAAAAGAAAAGTTAAAAAAAGAAAAGAAAAAAGCAAGCTCCTTGCAATCGGGCGTCCTGGATCACATCCTGGAACGGTAAAGGGACATTAGTGGAAAACTCAATGGAGCACAAATGAAGTCTGTGGTTTCCTGAATAATGTCACGCCGGTGTTCGTGTCGTGGTTTTGACGAGAGTCCCACGGTTCCGTGAGCGGTTCGCGTCAGAGGAGACCCGGCGACGGGAACTTGGTGCTATCTTGGCACCTTCTCTAAAATTATCCCAAGGAAAAATTTTATTTATTTATTTATTTTAAGTAGAGACTTTTATGGCCCTGGGGAAAAGGGGAGAGTTCTCTCTCGCCTCTAAATTGCTCCCTTAAAAACGGGCTTGGATCTGTCCTGGGAACAGGCTTGGAGTCAGCCCCATCCACGTTTGCCTCCCAGTCACCGCATCTCCAAGGTAGCAACCTTGGGAAAGTTCTCCAGTCTTCTTGAATGATACTTACCACAAAGGGATATGGTCGGGAGCGAAAGCAGCCAGCATGCCCAGTGCTTGGCATGTAGTGAACACTGAGCCGGTGTTTTGGTCCCATCCCAGCTGCCTCCTCGGCCGCGCTCAGCACGTTCGGAAGACACGTCTTGTTTCAGCCCTCTGAACATGGGGTTTGTAGGCTACGTAGGTCGACCCCAAAGTACGGCCTTGCAACTGTGCCAGGGGTCTGTGGCGTCCCCTACGTGCTTTGCAAGTGTCCCGGGGATCCTCGTTGAGCAGGGGGCTTCTGGAATCAGCCAGGGGTCAGTTGCAGACAACGGAACCCACTCTAGCCCGTTTAAGGAGAGAAAGATGAATTACAGGGTGTTGGGTGGCTCACAAAATTGCTGGCAGGGTTGAAGGAGTCGACCTCTAGTCTGAGATTCCAGAAATAAGCCCAGCCTGAGGACCACTCTGGCCTCTTCCCTGGCAGAGACAAGAGGCAGCCACCACTTTAAGAAGCTGCCAAGCCAGGAAGCTGCCGCGGTTGCCTGAAGACTCTTGTTGTCTCCCCCGGTCACCCACAGCAGCCACCCAGGTGCCCCGCGTCAGGCCGTCTCATGGGCCTCCCTTCCATACCGCGTATCGCGGCAGGAGAACCTGAGCGGGCAAAGCCTAGGTCACATCCAGGGCCCGGCAGCAAAGGAGTCTAGAAATGTCGTTTTGGCTTTACCCTCTCTGCATCACAGGAGGGCGTCTTGCAAGGGGTTTACTGGGCGATGAACCGAGCACCCCACAGTCCACGCCTTTGGATGCTTAATATTCACGCGCACCCCTGTTTCCCCATCTAAACCTCCAAATGAAAACAGCAGCAGAAACACTCAGCTCCCACGCTGTGTGCAATGCGCCTCCCGCTCGTACAAACAGGTGCACGCTTAGCGACACGTCTTACTAGTCAGTATATCCATTTCCGTGCTCCGTGAGTTTCCCTCGGGTTCATTCGCAGTCTTAACTTGATAGCCTTGATAGTCTGTGAACGAAAAGCACACGGTTAACGACCCAGTCCCCGCCACCACGCCCACGTTGTCCATGAACAGGCACCGGAGTGGCTGGAAAGAGGCCGTGTGATGGCCCAGCTGACTCTCAGCAGCCTCCTTTGTATAGATGGGCTTTTGGTGAGCAGACAGCCCCACGTAGCCTGGCACCCGAGATCCACTCCAAGAGGACTACCCACAAACCTCTCCTTCAAACTTCCTTGTCATCCGTCCCTAACCTTGAACTTCTCAAGCCCTTGACCATCCTTAAGTCAAGAATGTTTAAGTAAAGAATATTTCTGAGCTCCTACTGTATGTCAGGCATGAACAAAATGGTGAAGGAGAGCAAACCCAGGCTCCTGCCTTCATGGAGCCTCCTTCCTGGAGCTGGCCGCTGCCCACCAGTCCACGTAGATCTGTACTCCCAGTCACTTCTGTTATCGGGCAAAATGGATTACCAATGGACAGCTCAAAGCTGGGCCTGGGGTGACTTCCCTTCCCCTTGCCTTTCATCCCCAGCCTTCAGGAGGACTTTGATCCCATAGCACTGAACTTCTGGCTGGTTCTGTCATATCATCCAAGGCCAGGTGGAAACTCAGGCTCAGAGTCTTTACCTCTAAGACAAGGGTCATGGAGCCTCAGGGTGAGGCCATGGGGCAGGCGGAGGGGTTGGGGACTGTGCAGCAGGTGTGGGTGACCTGGGGTGTGAATCACCGGGTGACCAAATGAGAGAACTGGCAAAGACTTCAGGCCTGGACACTCAGCCAGAACTGGACACGGCACTGGGATCAGGCTGTGTGGGGTTCCCGCCCATGGAAAGGCTGCACAGGCAGATGGTGAGGTCCTCTTGGCCGCCATGACTCCCGACCACTTGAGCACTGCCCTCGCCATGGACTTCTCTCCATCCACCCCTCCTGGTGCTGCTGGGAGACCCTTCTCTGACAACATCTGGGACTCTGACATGCCCCTGCCCCGCCAAAGCCAATTTGTGACCATTGGTTTGCTCCTTCTCCCCCTCCATCGCTCTTTCTTTGATATCTGCTCCGTTCTCTCATTCCCTGGCCTTGACTCTCTTGAGTCTCTCCAGTTTCTGGTTCCATCACTTGAGAGCTATCTGTTTTGATGTTTCCATCCTCTAGGACTGGGCCGGCCTGTAGGTCAAATCCAGCTGTGACCTGTTTTTGTGTAGCCCAAGATGACCAACAGGATTTAAAATTTTTTAAAATGGTTCCATGTTTAAGTGGTCACGTATTAGGGGCGCCTGGGTGGCTCAGTCGGCTGAGCATCCGACTTCGGCTCAGGTCATGATCTCGCGGTCCGTGAGTTTGAGCCCCGCGTCGGGCTCTGTGCTGTGAGCTCAGAGCCTAGAGCCTGCTTCTCTGGATTCTGTGTCTCCCTCCCTCTTGGCCCCTCCCCTGCTCACGCTCTGTCTCTCTCAAAAGTAAATACACTTAAAAAATTTTTTTTGAAAAAATGATCACATATTAGGTGGTCATATAAGTACGTACATTACCTCTTCAGTTTTGCCTCTTAGCCTATAAAGGCCTAAACCATTTCCTACCGGGCCCTTTCGAGAAGTATTTGTCAGACCCTGCTCAGGGCTGTCGCCTGCACAACTTCCAGCCCAGCCACCCCTTGTATCCAAGCTGTACGCCCCTGGATCCCAGCCAGGTCCTTCTGGAAGGCCAGCTCCCTGCAGGCGGGCCCTGACCCCCCTGAAGGGGGCCCAGGCGGAAAGAACATCGGACTGGGTGTCAGGAGAAATTGTTTCCAATCCCAGCGGTGGCCACCAGCTCCCTCTGTGTCTCTAGGTAACTCGAGGGCCCCCTCTGCCTCTGAGCCCCTCGCTGCCAAGCGGGGGATGAGCCGTGAAGCGCGTTGCAGAACTCCCAGAGCCGTGCCAATCCTCCAGAGACGGTCATCCACGTGACCACCAGGGACACACCGAGAGAGGGACACACAGGCAGAGCTGAGGACTCAGGGTTGCCTGTGGTTAATCCTGCATGCTGGGGCCTCCCGTGATGAGCCCTGCAGGTGCACGTGCACACGCACACAGAGGTGCACCCCACCCGCCACAGGTGCGTGCGCCTGCTTGCAACACACACTGCACACACGCGTGTGCCCATGTCTAACACGCATCACGCGCACAGACACACCTGCGCCCCATATGCACTCTGTGCAGACACACATCGCGGACGGGCGCACACGGCCCTCCGTCCAGCCTTTGTGGCTGAGAGCCCCACCAGAGCTCAGGGGCGCATCCCTGGGGGTTCCCTCCTAGACTCTTGGCCTGACTAAGTCTCCTCGGGAACCAGAAAATTAAATTCGGGGTCATTTCTCTGTGCCGGATATCGGGCATAATTTGAGGATTACCGTGGGCAAGGAAAAGAGAATGGACATTTCTCTCTCCCTCTTTCTTTCTTTTTTTTTTTTTTTTAACTGAGCTTGAAAAGAAAAAGGCTGTTGTGTGGGGTAATGAGCCTTTTGGTGGGTGAGGTCAGGAGGAGGTGGGGCTCGGAGCAAATCAGAGCCAGCATCTGAAGACGCAGCAAGTCTTGCCTTTTGGGGTCAGGGAAGGGGGTCAGTCATGCGGGGGCTATAAAGAAAGAGATTGCATTTAATTGAAGAAACATCTTCTTACAATCATGTTTTGGCTGAAAGGCATGGCCGACCCTGACCAAAGGCCCAGGGGGCCGAACACAAAACGTGTATAGTCTGGGATGCCAGAACACCTCCCACAAGCAACATGTATCAAAACCCGAGTTTATGCAGGAGTTGGGGGGGAGCCAGGGAGGGAGCCATTTGTTTTATGAGTAATGCATTTGAGGCGTAATACCCTGATAACGCAATATTCACAGTTTGCTAGGTACTTCCACTGACATTATTTCCTTTGGTTCTCATAATAGATGTCAAAGGCATTATTGTATCTAACCCCCAAGACTATGTCTTGGGTACGGAAGAAAGAAAGGAGAAGAAAGGCCTCAAGGTGCAGAATACAGCAGGGCTGGAGGATGTTGAACCAAATCACTCAGTCCAGAGGTACCGGATAGGTTCACCTGGATGACTGCCCCAAAGCACCGGGTTGAGGACCCTGAGGCTTGAATAAGCAAGAGCTCCAAGATCCCTGGGTGACCACTATGGCCGTGGTGGTGGTGGGGGGGGGGTGCATATTTGGATCCCTTCCCTTTACCTTATTTGTCTCGTAAAGGGAGAGGATTGCTCTCGAGCTGGGTTTACGAATTCCCATGCTCACAGAACCCAGGTAGGAAACACAAATGAGAGACTTGGTCACTTGCAAAAACATTGCAGAAAAAGGTTTGGGGGCCCTGTCAGTCGTTGCCAGGTGTGTGTGGGCGCTCTGGGTCATACGTCTGACAGTTCTTAGATCACACAAGATTTCAGATTTTAATGTTGAGAGAAAGTCTTTTATGTGGCAACTAATTTGAATAATTAAAAAATACCTGTGCCGTGTGTGTGTGTGTGTGTGTGTGTGTGTGTGTCTTTAGGCTGGATGTGACCCAAAGGATTGCTTTGCGTCCTTTAGTCTAAATAATCCCCCAAGTTCCTTTTGGTTCAAAATTTCTGAATTCTGGGGCACCTGGGTGGCTCAGTGAGTTAAGCATCCAACTCTTGATTTCGGCTCAGGTCGTGATCTTATGGTTTGTGAGATCGAGCCCCATGTCAGGCTCTGTGCTGACAGCGCAGAGCCTGCTTGGGATTCTCTCTCGCTCCCTTTCTCTCTATTCCTCCCCCGCTCTCTCTCAATAAATAAACTAAAAAAAAAAAAAAAATCGAAATTCTATGTGGGATGCAGACCCAGACACCATGCTCACATGATATGTTTCTCAGTAGAGCCATCGTTCAAACCCTGGGCACTCACCCACCTGGCCTGAGAGCAGTTTGAGTACCTATGATGTGCCATCACCAGACTTTTATACACATTGTCTCACTCAAGCTTCACAGGGACTTCTAGCTGGCTCTCCTCGTTTTTCATGCCGCTGAAGACACAGGCTCAGAGAGGTTACAGACTTGCCCAAGGTTGCACAGCACAAAACCCAATCAAAAGGTACTCCTTGGTGATTTTGCAAGCTTTCGGGTTTTGTGGGTGGAAATTCCATGACATAATCAGCACTAGAGGAAAAAGATTCTCTGAACGCTGATAACTGCATAAAGCCGATGAGGACTTACACCCGATGTAGCATCTAGATCCCCTGTGGCATGCCCAGTGTTCAAAAGATTGTAACTCGATCCTCTTTGATGGATAAGCCAGTAGGCGTTATCAGGGTTGGGCCAGTTCTGAGGCCCCTGGGCAAGCAGTCCCTTGGCTGACTTCCAGCCCATAAATTGTCCTAAAGGGCCGCCAGGTTTTGGCTGTTGGTGGAAGAGCGGAGAGATGGAGAGGCCCTGAAAGGCAGTATCTTTCCCATCTGTTCCGCATTACGATGCTGTTAAATATTTCATGCTCTCCATTGTACCAACAAATAAAAGCAGAACTAATCTCTTTGTTTTAAGTTTCCTTGACTGGCATGGCTGGTGAGTAAGCAACATACGTATTTTCTCACAACTGGAGGGGACTGGTTCTGCGGGAGGTTTGGAAAGAGAAAGGCTCTCACGAAGCTGAGTGGGAAGTGTCCTGATGCTGATGGAGGGACAAAAATGACAGCTCTGGGGACGGGGGTGAGGAAGATGTTTTTCAGTTGTCTCAGCCATGGAGATGACAGCCTGGGAGACAAGACTTTCTGGGGTGCACCCAGCTATCGCCCATCCATCCATCCATCCATCTGTCCTTCTGCCTGTCCGTCCATCTGCCCATCTGTCCACCCATCCATGCATCCACCCACGCATGCGTCCCTCCACCCGTGTGTCCGCGTATCCATCTGTCCATCCGTCCCTCCACCCATCCGGCCATCCATTCTTTCAGCCCCATTGTTGGAAGGCACCCAGGAGCCAAGGGGTGCACCTGGCATCTAGAAGCTGGAAAAGGCGTGGAATGGATCCTCTCCTAGAGCCTCCGGAAGAAAGACAGCCCTGCTGACACCTCAATTTTAGCCCCATTTTAAGCCTTCTTATTAATCTTATTAAGATCATAGATCTGGGCTATTTCGAGCCACCCGGTGTGTGGCAGTTTGTTGCAGCCCCAACAGGAAGCCAACACACAACCTCACGGGGTCACGGCGGGCGTCGGATGAGCTAATATTTAAAAGCACTTAGCACAGTGCCTGGCACAGAGGAAGTGCTGGGAAACCGTCACGGCTCTTGTTCTGTTATCACTACTGTCCTGATGTGCTGTGGGGGCAGGGAAATAACCAAGGAGTTTTTTATTAAAAATGCAGGGGCGCCTGGGTGGCTCCGTCGGTTGAGCGTCCGACTTCAGCTCAGGTCACGATCTCACGGTCTGTGAGTTCGAGCCCCGCGTCGGGCTCTGGGCTGACGGCTCGGAGCCCGGAGCCGGCTTCCGATTCTGTGTCTCCCTCTCTCTCTCTGCCCCTCCCCCGTTCATGCTCTGTCTCTCTCTGTCTCAAAAATAAATAAACGTTAAAAAACAATTTTTAAAAATGCAATGCGTGCTTATCGAAACGAACCTGGTAGACAAAGACGGTGCGATTCCGTTGTTTTCTAAAAAAATACCTGTGAGAGATGGGTTGATGACATTCATTGCCCCACTCCTCTCTCTATCCCCTCCCTTTCTGGGTGGGTTCCTCTGGATGGTTCTGGGCTTAGCCGGGTGACGTCGTTTGGGTTGGCAGCAAATGTGATGGTGAGCAGGGGTCTGGAAGCAAAGTGGTTAGATTTGGGGATGATTTGTCTGTACCCTTATTGTTACAAGAGACAAGCGGTCTAGAATAAAAGTCACAGTCGCTAGCAGCAACATGGACTGGGGACTTATTACATGCTGGATTCAGGACTAAGCCCTTTGTAGACACCGGTGTTTCTTACGGAATCACTCACTCGGGTGAGAATCACCTAGAAGCTTGTCGCAATGGCCCAGCGTCCCAGCTTAGCTTCACGCAATCAGAAAAGCTGGAGGGGCCTGAGAACCTTCATCTTAGCCATCTCTCCCTTGACTCTTGGGCACCATGACCTCTGGGAACCACGAACACTCATCCTCACATGTCAGCTTCGCAGCCCGCCCGTAAGGCAGAGAGCCTCACGCCCATTTTACAGATGAGGAAGGTGAGGCTCAGAGAAATAAGTTCGCTGGTTGGAGGCGGGGCCACGACTCGCCCACAAGTACGGGTGATAATCAAAGACAAGCTCTCGGTCGGTCACCAAACGCTGCCCGCGGTGGCCGGGGCTGGCCCCACGAGGCTCCGCCCTCTGCCCGACTCTCCGGGGGCCGCCGCTGGCGATGCCAGGGGCACGTCGTTCTGGGCCCCCCTGAAGCTGGGCCTGCTCCAGGCAGAGGCGAGAAGTGCCAGCGGAATGGTGAAGTCTTCCCTGAAATGGAAATTGTTGTTAAATAAGAACATAAATATTTAATTACCCGCCGTGACTACTCTTTGCAGAACAACTTTGAGTCCAGAGTCAATAAGAACCGGGCTTAAAATAAACACAAGGCCCGGGCGCGAGTCCCACGCCTCCCAGTGCCCTCACTCCGGGCCTGAAGAGAAGCCTTTTATTGTGTCCTCACCCGCACAGCGCTCCCAGGTGACAAGGGGGCCAGGTACCTGGCCGCAGCCTCTGGCACCGTTAGTGGCCCCGACGTGAAAAATCTCACCTCTTGGCCATGAAGGGCCCTCCCAGGACAGCCGCCCCCAGTGAGGGGTGTGGGGTGACAGCGCCCCGGTTCCCCAGGCCGTTGGCGGCTCCTCACTGCCCCCCAGACGGGGCGGTGTTTCAGGGACTACGTGGAACGTTCTCTCCGTCACTCACACCCATTCGCAGAAGCGAGGGGGCCCATCTCTTCATGGGGCGCGAAGGCTGCGTCTCACCTCCCGCGGGGCCTTTTCCGGCCTGGGCTCCAGCCGCGTCCCCTGCTCTCAGGGGCGCTCTTGCCCACGAAGGGGTCACTGGCGATGCAGCACGTCTTGGGAGAGCCCGCCAGCATGTAGCACTTCGTCACCTCCTCGGAGATCTGTCTCCCCGGGGCCCTTCTGCTTCAAGACTCATCCTCCACCTGAACTCTCCAAACACCACCGGACCTTGCAACCAATCCCGAGGATGTCTCTTCGCCCGATCTTCCAGCCTTTTGTTATTTTCGACATGTGCCCCCTACGTCTGTCGCGTCTTCCTCCATGTTCCCTTTTGGGGTGTTAGCCAGGACTGACACGTGTCGTTTGCCACCAAAGGCCCTCGCCGGTGGGGGGCCAGCTGAGGGGCCGTTCCCGGTCCCAGTGATTGGGTCTTTGCGTCTGCCCCCCAGTCCCAAATCCATTCAGACTCCGGTTCCCACTAAGCCTCAACCAGAGAGCGCTCAGCCCCGCTGCCCTGGAGACAGCGGGGGGGGGGGGGGGGGGGGGTGGAGGCCTGCAGACATTTTTAGTTGTCACAACTGGAAGGGAGTGCGTCCGGAATCCGGTGGGTGAAGGCCGGGACGCTGCTGACACCCTACAGAGCACAGGACCAAGAACAATCACCCCTGAAAGTCAACAGTGGCCAGAGCAAGGACCTCTGCTCTATTTACAGGTCCTGCCTGACTGTATCCGGCCCCGAATGTGAGGGTCTGACTCCTGAGCGCCCCTGCTTTGATTCGACCCTTGAGAACTTCCGTCTGCCTCCACTTAAAGCCCGCAACACACCTTTGGGCATCCCGTGGCTCTCTGTTGATGCTGAGCCCCAGCGCCCGCCTGCTCCCCGGCACCATCGCCATATAGTGGGACATCGTCCCACCGCACACAGAGGGTCCAGCCCACGCACCTGCCCTCCCGCAGCGCCAACCTCGCCCCTCGGGCCCGACGGCACCCAGGTCTTGGCGAAGACCAGCTACCCTCACCGTGTTCTGCCATGATGGACACCCTCCCCCCCGGGACAAGGTTTTCTGGCCCCAGGACAGTGTCCAGCTCAGGCTGGACACCCCCCACCCCGCTCCTGGCTGCACCCATTCATTTCACAGGCGACCGGAGGCTCAGTTCCCCGGAGCTCCAGTGTGGGGGCGAGCCTGACGGTGGAATGAAAAAACTTGGTGACCCATGCCTAAAAATAAAAATATTATTCAATTGTCGTGTCTGACAGACAGAGCGCCTGACGCAGAAAGCAAAGCCATGGCAACTGGGGAAACACACTGGAAACCCTCTCACGTGGGTGCGTTGAAACAGATCTCAGCTGGGCCTTCTGGACCCGGACGATGGACGGGCGTCTTCGCTGCTCTCTGGTTTCTGGGCTTGGACGGGGTTGGCCGTGGGCGCGTGGGAAAGAGGAGAAAAGCAGTGGGCCCCCCTCGGCTGGTCCCGCGTATTCAGACTTCCGCTGCCTTCTTGGGATGTCCCCTGTTCTTGGGTGGAAAGCGGCTTTGGACACGATTTCCGCTAGAATAGTGGGAACCTGGAAGATGAGAACGAATACCCCATTTTTGTCCCCAGTTAGAGAGATGCTCTTTCCTTTTGTACCCCCAGGAGAGCGTGGACTCTGGACCAGTACTTTCTTGCCTCTAGGCCTTGCTTCTGCTAAATGCCTCGCCCAAAACGCCCTTTCTTGCCACTTCTGCACACCTGAGTCTGACCCCGCCTTCTGGACTCTGCTAAAACGTCACTGCCTCCAGGAAGGATTTCCAGACTTTTTTCTGTCCGCCAGCCCTGTCCCCAACCATCCACAGGCAGCAGCGGTCTCTGTCTGCCGGGTTTCCCACAGCACTTCATCAACGCTTATATTATGCCCCTTAACTCAGCAAGGCGGGGCCAAGAGCAAAGTGGATGTGAAGTCAGGTAAACCAGCGCGAATCTCGACTCTGTTCCTAAGCAGCTGTGTGCCTTTGAGCACTTAACCTCTCCACGCCTTGATTTCCTCACCTATAAAATGGACCCAAAGCCTACCTTGTAGAGCTGTTGTGATTTTTTTTTTTAATTTTTAAAAATGCTTATTTATTTTTGAGACAGAGACAGACAGAGTGCTAGGGAGGGAGGGGCAGAGAGAGAGGGAGACACAGAATCCGAAGCAGGCTCCGGGCTCCGAGCCGTCAGCACAGAGCCCAACACGAGGCTGGAACCCGTGAACCGGGAGATCATGACCTGAGCCGAAGTCGGACGCTTAACCGACTGAGCCACCCAGGGGCCCCTGGGGTTGCTGTCATTTTAAAGTGGCAAACTATGAGCAACTGCCTGCACAAAGCAGTCACCCAAAAATGCCAGCCGTCAGTATCAGCAATCTTCAGGTAGAAAGTGTGAGCTCTGGATTTGAGGCTGGCTTCACCACCCAATAGGTTTTAGGGATTGAATTGTGTCCCCTCCCAAAAGATACGGTTGAAGTCCTAATCCCCAGTATCTTAGAACGTGACCTTATTTGGAGTGAGAGGTCACAATAGGGGCGCCTGGGTGGCTCGGTCGGTTGAGCGTCCGACTTCCGCTCAGGTCATGATCTCACAGTCTGTGAGTTTGAGCCCCGCGTCGGGCTCTGTGCTGACAGACCAGAGCCCGGGGCCTGTTTCAGATTCTGTGTCTCCCTCTCTCTCTGCCCCGCCCCTGTTCATGCTCTGTCTCTCACTGTCTCAAAAATAAATTAAAAAAACATTAAAAAAAAAAAAGATGAGGCCACAACGGAGCATGTTGGGCCCCAATCCAATACACCCCCAGACCAGGCGGTGAGGAGGTCATCTGCTGTTTTTATCTGCCCTACCTCCCTTCCCATTGCTTCTTAAAATAGGTCCTTCCTTCCTTGAACTGCTCTGCCCTCTGTCCATGTGATTCCAGGACACCTGCCAATCTGGTACCTTGGCCAAGAGGGCGGTCACGTGACCCAGGCCTGGCCCATCAGAGCTCCCGTCTCTCTGGCCACACCAAGGTGGTCGTACAGGCAATGTAGGTGACTATACAGGACCAATCTCACCCGGGGACTTCCAATACGGAGGGTGGGAGAGAGAAGGCCTACCTTCAAGGTGGCTGAGCTGGGGTGACAGACACCTGCACTCTCTGTGCCTGTGACACTTTCTCCCCTTACTGCACGGAGAAACTCACCTACAGCAAGAAAAACTAGCTCTATACACAGAGGACAGCAGACGGGCATGGTGTGTGTGTGTGTGTGTGTGTGTGTGTGTGTGGCAAAGGGAAACTGAGGCCCAACAGTATTAGCAGAGTCGGCAAGCCAGCCCCATTCATGAACTCTCAGTTGCGTCAATCAATAAATCCTCATTTTGGGGGCTCCTGGGTGGCTCAGTCAGTTGAGCATCCGACTTCGGCTCAGGTCACGATCTCGCAGTCCGTGAGTTCGAGCCCCACGTCGGGCTCTGTGCTGACAGCTCAGAGCTTGGAGCTGCTTTGGATTCTGTGTCTCCCTCTCTCTCTACCCCTCCCCTGCTCATGCTCTGTCTCTCTCTCTCTCTCTCTCTCTCAAAAATAAATAAACATTAAAAAAAAGTTAAATAAATCCTCATTTTTACTTTAACTGTTTTGAGTTGGAATTCTGACATCCACAGTGAGAAAATCTTGCTCAGGCCAGGAGGGTTGGTTGACATGAAGGGACAGGGAAACCTCTCTGGAGAGAGCAGGCCCGGGCACAAAGAGGTCCCAAGAAAGAGTGACCGCGTGCCCCCCCCTCCCCGCGCCCGGTGGCTGCAGGGAGGGCCTTGTCTGGAGGGGTGTTTGGTGTAGATGTCAGGGTCGGGGGTTTTACAGGAATGCCTGTCTGGTCATCCAGTCGAGGCCTCACACCCACACTCTGGACTCCTTCCCGGAACCAGCACCTTCCCCTCCCACACCGAGCTTTACCTACACCGCCATCTTAGGTAATGGGGGGATAGAAATGCTGGATGATTTCCTTTCTGGAGACAGACCCAGAGCACAGGGGGAGGGACCAGCCCCAGACCAGAGGCCAGAAGCCTTTTCTTCTAAGACAGATGTGAGGGAGGAACAAGGGAGAGCTATTGGACATAAGCTGTTAGGTGTCCAAAGGCTGGGAGTGACAGCCACTTCTGTGTCAACTGACTGAGCCATGGGGCACCCAGACATCTGGCCCAATACCCTGGATGTGTCCGGGAGGGTGTTTCTGGATGAGATTAACATTTGAATCAGTAGACGGAGTAAAGCAGATAGTCCTCCATAATATGGTGGGCCTCCTCTAAGTAGTTGAAGACCTGAATAGAACAAAAAGACTGAGGAAGAAGAAATTCCACGTGCCTGCCTGCCTGAACCGGGACATCGGTCTTCTTCCCTCAGAATGGAAGCGACACAAGGCCCTCCTGGTTCCCAGGCCTTCGGACTCGGCCAAGAACTCCACCAGCAACTCCCCTGGGTCTCCTGCTTGCTGACTGCAGATCTCAGTGCTTCTCAACTGCCTCCATAGTTGTGTGAACACGTTCTTTACAGCAAATCTTCTCGTTACGTATCTATGTCCCATTGGTTCTCTTTCTCTGGACAACCTTGACTAACACGCCAGGCATGAGGGCCACACCCAGGAGCCCTTTGTTTCTGTCTTTGACTTGGTGGTTACGTCTTCTCCTGGGATGGAGAGGCTGGAAGGGGAGGGGGGTTTCTAGATTGGGGGAAGCCGGGGAGAGCAGGTGGAAAGACAAGGAGTCGGGCATGACCCAGATTCACCCAGATGATCACGAAGCGGATGGGGCCCAGGTGACGGAGACCATGGGTGTTCAAGTGAAATCAATCACACTTTGACAGCACTCAGAGGCCAGGGGAGGGGCGAGGAAGACAGGGCGGGCTCCAAACTGCGGTCCAGATGTCTTGCAGCCAGCTGACCTTGCTTGGGCTGGTTTCTCCAGTGTTTGGAGTCTCAACGTTTTTATCTGCACCTCGGTCAGGGGAGGTGAACGGGAAAGGCCCCTCTGGGTGTCGATTCATTAGGACTCGAATGACACAAGGGTGTGAGTGTCGGGGATCCTGGGGGTGGGCGTCAGGGCGGAGTGAGCGGCTGCACCGAGGCCCCGGGATGACCCCTCAGTGGACCTGAGGAAGAGCGGGAAGGCCGTCACCTGGGCCCCGTGCCCCCAGCTCAGCCATGCTCACAGCCTCCCCTCACCCGGGTCTCTGCCCGACTGTGCCCTTGTCCCAGAGGCTTTGCTGGCCACCTTTCTCACATAGCACCCCCCGACCCCCATCTCACAACAGACCCCCAGCCTTTACCTGGTTTGTAGAGTTTCTCGTGGTTTCTTTGACCTACAGTTTCGCCCGTCGTTACTCTTATCTTCCCCACAGATCGTAAGCCCCGGGAAGACAGGGACATTGGTTGGCTCTCAGAGTGCCCAGAGCCTTGCCCAGGGCCTGGCACATCCCAGGCCTCCAAGATTAGTTCTTGGGGAGGCTGGCGGGAGGTGGCACGGGGCCTTGTAAGCTGCAGGAGCCCAGGGCTAGGGACAGAGGCAGGTGGAGGCAGAAGTAGGTTTTCGGGAGGCACACACAGTCCCACTATGGATGCTAGAACAGCAGGTCTCTGTCCGACTTTTGCCACAGGGATAACCATGCTTAGTACTAAAGAATTCTTAACACTTAGTACGTGGGGACAAGAATTCTTTTCCTGTGCTGCCCTAACCTTCAACTTATTTATCTTTTTTTTTTTTTAACGTTTATTTATTTTTGAGACAGAGAGAGACAGAGCATGAACAGGGGAGGGGCAGAGAGAGAGGGAGACACTGAATCTGAAACAGGCTCCAGGCTCCGAGCTGTCAGCCCAGAGCCCGATGCGGGGCTCGAACTCACCGACCGTGAGATCATGACCTGAGCCAAAGTCGGACGCTTAACCGACCAAGCCACCCAGGCGCCCCTATTTATTTATCTTTTAAGTTTATTTATTCTAATAGAGAAAGAGAGAGAGCATGTGTACATGTGAATGAGAGAGGGGCAGAGAGAGAGAGGGAGAGAGAGAGAATCCCAAGCAGGCTCTGCGCTCAGCGTGGAGCCCGACGTGGGGCCCGATCTCGCGAACCGTGAGACCATAACCTGAGTCAAAATCCAGAGCCAGAAGCTCAACAGACTGAGCTGTCCAGGCGCCCCTCAATTTATTTTGATCCTATGAAAACTGTTGGGTTGTTCAGATTCCTTAAAGCCAAAGACAAGTGATCTCCTATAAGAGTTTCACTTGTCCCCAACGTTTTTGTGGACAGCCAAGACTAGAGACGATGGGGTGGTCCCCATCTGGTGGTCCCCCTGCTCACGCCTTTCCTAGGTGGGGGCCATGCCGCAGATACCCTGACCCAAGACCTGTCTTCACCATATTTGACCTCAGACAACCCCCCGGAGCCCCCGGGGTTACTGTGAGAGCTAGCAGAAGTCCCGCCAGGCCCAGAGAAAGTGACCAGTACCTGTTGGTCTCCTCTGCCTCTCAGCCTACCTTTAAAAGCCTGGACGGCCTTGGCGGACAGCAATAGAGTGGAACGGTGCTCGGTGAATTGAATCGACTCGGGGAGACAAACACCCCAGAGAACACGATTTGATAAACTCACCCTGTTTGGGAGGCTCTGGCTTCCCTAATTGTGGGGAAACCAAGATGTTGACATTTGATGAGCCTCTCCTCTTCCCCAAGGGCTGTAAATTCTGCCAACAAGTTCCCAGCTAATAAATGTTCGTCCTGTGGAACGTTAGCATTCTCTTGAACAATAAAAGTGACCCTTTGGCCTCGCTTATCACATTTCACGATTGAGTCAGGCCTCAATGATGGGCCGGTCTGGAGGTCACAGAAACATCTGCTCAAAAGCAGAAGATAATGCCCCCTCCAGACAAGGGCTTCAGACAGAATCCTGACTGCACTCTCCCCGCTGATACACTTCCTTAGAAACTCTAATCTGATTTGGGCCCCGAAGGAGAAAATTAAAACCAGAAATGCAGACGCACATGCGATATTTTGGTTTGTTTTGTTTGTTTGATTTGTACGTGCACTTTAAAAGAGAGACATCCAAAGGTCTTCCTGTTCGGATTCTACCTTCAACGAGGTTCAACTCACTGAGTCGTTGTTCGGCAGTCGTTGTTCTCACTGACTCGGCAGATATTGTCACTTTAGAGGCTTGGAAATATATATTTTTTTAACATTTATTTATTTTTGAGAGACAGAGAGAGGCAGAGCATGAGCCGGGGAGGGGGAGAGAGAGAGACACGCACACAGAATCCGAAGCAGGCTCCAGGCTGTGAGCTGTTTGTTAGCACAGAGCCCAACGCAGGGCTCGAACCCACAAACCGCGAGACCCCGACCTGAACTGAAGTCGGACGCTCAATCGACTGAGCCACCCAGGCGCTCCGGAAATATTTTTATTGATGCACAAAAGTTTCAATTTGATGAGCAGGAGAGGGGGCATGAATTCTCCCTGAGCACACACTGTCTGTCTTGTCTGTGGCTCGATCCCAGCCCCTGGCACAAGGCTGGTCCCTAACTGACGCTCACCCAAAATTTGCCCAAGAGATGAAATTAAGCCCTTACCACAACCCTCCTAATCAGTTTGGCAAAAATCACAATGCACTTTCGTCCCTGTGTCAATGAAAAGCCCCAAAGAGGGGCACCTGGACGGCTCAGACGGTTAAGCCCCCGACTCTTTGGCTTTGACTCAGGTCACAGTCTTGTGGTTTCATGGGTTTGAGCCCTGCATGGATCTCTGCACTGACAGTGTGGAGTCTGCTTGGGGTTCTCTGTCTCCCTCTCTCTCTGCCCCTCTCCTACTCACGCTCTCTCTCTCTCTGTCAAATAAACGTTAAAAACAAAATAAAGAAAGAAAGAAGGAAAGCCCCGAACAACTCAAGTGCAGTAGGTGTGGGCTTCAGAGCCGACCTTGGCCTCCAGCACGGTGCTCAGACCCTCCCATTTCCGTAGCTAGGTGGGGGCTGCCTCCCTACGGTGGGCTAGTTGTCTCCTCCCTTCTCATTTGAGGAATGTCATACACTCAGTGACACAGGTGCCTTCAGTCAATTGTTTGTCTGTTACATCTCCAGGCACTGTGTCTGCAGAAATGTCTACTAAATTCCTAGGAAGAGTTTCAAAGTCAAGGGAGCCATGCACTTTCAGCTGAGTATTAGAAAGAGCACAGGACCGGGGCGCCCGGGTGGCTCTGTCGGTGACGCGTCCAACCTTGGCTCAAGTCACGATCTTATGGTCTGTGAGTTCAAGTCCCACGTCGGGCTGTCTGCCGTCAGCACAGAGCCCGCTTCGGATCCTCTGTCCCCCCACAAAAACATGCAAAGTATGTCTCAACCCCTCCCCGCAAAGTGAGGAGACAGAACTCAAGAATTGGAAATAGAAGAAACAATCATTTTAGAAATGAAGACAGAACTAGAAGAAAAAGCAGCCCGGAAAACGCCCTACAAGAAACGGAAGATGAAAAGCAGATACATCTTGAAAAATAAAAAATGGAGGGACGCCTGGGTGGCTCAGTCGGTTAAGCCTCTGACTCTGGTTTTGGCTCAGGTCATGATCTCAAGGTTCGTGGGTTAGAGCCCCACAAGGGGCTCTGCGCTGCTGGAATGGAATCCTGCTTGGGATTCTCTCTCTCCCTCTCTCTGCCCCTCCCCTGCTTACTCGCTCTCTCGCGAAATAAATAAACTTACAATATGTTTTTAACTAAAAGTAAAAAATAGAGACAAAGAAGATGTGGAAGGCAGCGACAAATACTAAACATAAAATAAGAAAATTCAAGATGTGGAGGATGGGACACCTTCAAAAAGAAAACGAGAGCAAGGAAATAGAAAAAGTATTTAAAAAGACATAATTCAAGACGACTTAATTGAAAAAAAAATACCTGAAGCTCCACACTGAAAGACACACGGGGGCCCAAGAACATGAACCAGAACAAGCAACACCAAGGCAGAGTCTACTAAAACCACAGGCGCTAAGGGAAAAGGAAAAGTCCTTTGGAAGCTTAGGGACAAAGCGCATGTGACGTCTAAGGTAAAGAAAACGGGATTGCTGCAAAATTTTTTTAAACATCAACGATTTATACCCGAAAATGTAATAACTTAGGATACGCAAGAGGAGACAATGTGAGCCAAAGATTTTACATTCGGGGAAACCGATTTTCCAACGCAGATGGAAACATCTGTATAAAGACATCTGTATAAAGTTATCTGTATAAAGATAACAGAAACTGTCGTCAACGTGCATGAATCAGAAAACATTGCCCCTGTTATTCCTTCTGAAGAAACCTACTGGAGCATGAGTGGGGGATGATCAAAATAGGCGAGAGGCATCCACAGCTGGAGGTGGTGAACATCGAACAGATGCGTATGTATTGACCTACCGGCCGTTATGTTCTGACGACGGAGCTCTAGACCAACAACGACAGAACAGGGGAAAAGGAGGGGGAAGCGTATGTAGAAACGCTTTTAACTGTGGTCAGTAATCAGAGCTGGTGGTTGGCTGTGACTATTATCGTGGCTGGTGTGCGTATGAGATCACGTAAAGGAAGGATTATGGGATATTTGAACGCTAACATCATGTGATCTTGGGGAGATGCTTATTAGGGAAGAAGAAAGGATGTGGTAGAGAAGAAGGTAACTCACTCAGACAAAAATAAACACCCTGTGGTTTTGCTTTGGCATAGCAATATCAGTCTGCACTCAGGAGGCACTGTCTGCATATTGTCGATTTCCCATCCCTGTTCACTGAGAAGACAGAGAAACAGTGCCCATCTGCAGTCATTAGCTCAAATAAATGCTAGACCTAAATGTAAGAGCTAACACTGTAGAAGTCCTTTAAAAAAAAAACAAAAAAGGGGCACCCGGGTGGCTCAGTCGGTTAAGCGTCCGACTTCCACTCAGGTCACGATCTCACGGTTCATGGGTTCAAGCCCCGCGTCAGGCTCTGTGCTGACGGCTCAGAGCCTGGAGCCTGTTTTGGATTCTGTGTCTCCCTCTCTGCCCCTCTGCTGCTCGCGCTCTGTCTCCCTCTGTCTCAAAAATAAACATTAAAAACAAAAACAAAAAACCAAAAAACATAGAAGAAAATCTCTGACCTCGAGAGTAGGAAAGAGTTCTTAGGATACAAAAAGCACTAACCATCAAAGAAAAAAATTGATCAATTGGATTTCACTACGTTGAAAACTTCTGCTTTTTGAAAGATACCATTGAGATAAGAGATGGATGGGAAATTTCTACACCACCTGCTCAGTTTTGCTAGGAACCTAACACTGCTCCAAAATGTAAAGTATATTTTTAAAAGAATTTTCAGTCAAAGAAGAGACCAAAGCTTGGCATCATTTTATAGGAAAACTTTATTATTCCAACTTTGTGTTAAAACAATAGTGAAATTTTAAGGGCCGACAGTGCAGGAAAGAGTAGTTTGGGGCCATCGTTGATGGGACATTTTGTGGCCTCTCTGCTGAGGGGCCCCCTCTCACGGAAGAGATGTTCACTTCCAAGCAAGGTCAGGTTTTATAATATTTTGGTTCCCAAGAAGGATATAAGGATATAATGTTTTTCCTAAGGTTGTCTAGCTCACACACTCTCTCCTACCACTATTTTGTCAGCTATCGCCCTGTTTATTTAACTATTTGAAAGCTCGTGATAGCTTTCGTGCCTAAAGTGAACAACTTTGACCCACAGTTACTGCAGTACGTTTATGCAATAACAAAAGCACATTTTTACCTCAACTGATTGACAAAATTTCAGCATATAAAGCACAAAAGAGATTCCCACTCCAAGTTACATCAAGAAGTCTTGCTAATACTTCCCTGTGGATGGTTAGCTGTTAAGAAATCTGAATGCCATGCCTTGTTCCTATCACTGCTCTTGTTATGATTAGATATGAGACAATCATATGATTGTTGATCACACAAGTTCAGGGATTCCAGAAATGACATTGAAGTTAGCACCAACTATTTGACCTTCCAAAAGTCAAGCCAAAGCTGAAGTCAAATATCAGATTTTGGCTCACTCCCAAAAGCTGATGCTGACCTTCAGCGTGTCGCCAACTTACTCTTACCTACAATGTTTGATTTTTATTTACAAGAAGCATGTATTTCTTTATGATTTTGAACAGATATTTCTATTAAAATCACATGTTAAAAATGCTAGCTGTCTCCCACTCCTCCAGAAAAAGCAAGTATTGGTAAGAACATTGCATTGGATCTCTAAGTAATTCCCAACCTTTTTGAATACTGAAAAGAAAAAAAAAAACCCACACCATTATTACACTAAAAAGAAGTGAATTTATGGTATGTATACTATGATAAAGCTGTTGACAATTTTTAAAAAATGCTAGAAGGGAATAGAGCTTTTTTTTTCCTAATTGTAAAAACAACAGCAACAAAGACACCATTCAGGTATTGAAAAGGCAACAGGGCGTCTGGGTGGCTCAGTCAGTTGATCATCTGACTCTTGGTTTTGGCTCAGATCATGATCTCACGGTTTGTGGATTCAAGCCCCACATCGGGTTCTGTACCGGCAGTGCAGAACCCGCTTGGGATCCCTTCTCTCCCTCTCTCTCTGCCCCTCCTCCACTCGTGTTGTCTCTGTCTCTCTCAAAATGAATGAATACAAAAAAGAAATTGACAAGGCAAGGCACAAACTGGGAGATAATACTTGCGATGCATCACCCAACAAAGGACTTGTATTCAGTATACACAGAGAACATCTACAATTCAACAACCTGATTTTTAAAATAGGCAAAAGACTTGAACAGATGCCTCCCAAAAGAAGGTACGAATGTACAGTACGGATGAGACAACACTATGCATCCGCTAGAACAGCTAAAATAAAAAATTTGGAAATTACCAAGTGCTGGAAGTAATAGGGCGTACCCGGAATTCTAGTAGAACACTGAGAGTGCAATGGAGAGACGCTTTTGGAAGACAGTTTGGCAATTTCTTACACAGTTAAATATAAACCTACCGTAAGTCTCAGTAATCACACCCCTAGGTATGTACCCAAGAGAATGAAAACACAGGACTACATAAAGACTTCTGCAATGGAATACAACTCAGTAATAGAAAGGAAAGAACATTTGTGCAAGAAGTCTGTCTCAGAAGAGAACTTCTACATGCTTCCAAACACAGGAAGCCGTAAGGTAGGCAAACTATTCTATAGTGACTGAAATTGATTGGAAGCTGCCTGGCTGGGGTGGGTGTGGATGTTTGCCTGGAGTGAGGCAACACACACACACACAGAATCAGAAGCAGGCTCCAGGCTCTGAGCTGTCAGCACAGAGCCCGACGCGGGGCTTGAACCCATGAACCGCGAGATCATGACCTGAGCCGAAGTCGGATGCTTAACCGACTGAGCCACCCGGGCGCCCCTTCATTTTTTTATTTCAACTATCTTTATGAGAAAAATAACATAAACACGCTTAAGTACTAGCCACACACTCGGAGAAGCTATTTAGCTTATATAACAAACAAAGGATGAATACCTAGATTTTCAAAGCACTTTTCAAAAACCATAATAAAAGAAGACAAATAGAAAAGTTGACAAAAGAGATTTTCGTTTGATTCAAAAGAGAAACAAAGCACCAATGGAAAGTAATGATATTAAAATAGAGCTCTTTTTTTCTTTTTAAAGCTTTATTACTGAAATGGCCAGATTAAAGAAAATGGCTTAGCCATGTGACCACGGCAGGGGTCCCTAATACGTCCCCTCCTTTGCCAAAGCTGGCAAAGCGGATACGCTCCGGGACACGCCACACATCCGTCACACCTGGCACCGGTGTGATGTAGCTCAATAAGTCGCTTATTTGGGAGCCGATCCCAAGACGCAGGGGTGAGGGGGCAGGAGGTTGAGATGCAGGGGTGAGGGAGGGGCCAATACGAGGGGGTACAATGGAGGTTGCTGCAGTAGGCACGGGGGCCCCATCACGTGGACCCTCTGAGAGGCACCCAAACGGCCTCACAGTACTAGTGACAGGGCAGATCTGGACTTTCAGAAGGCGGAGTGGTCTTGCCCGGGTTGGTCAGCATTTTCAGAGGAAGTGAGGCAGACCCGGCCCTTGCCACCAGACTGGGAGCTTCTCAGGGGCAGGGACCCCAAGTCACTCATTTCAGCATCCCCTGGCATGTTGCCAGGCACAAAGCAGGTGCTTGGTGTCTATGGCATAGTAATTCTCAACAAAGACAGGAGGGAGGGAGGGAAAGCGTTACCCCTAAGAGGCGGCAGGTCCCCAGACCACGTCACAGCCTCAAAAGAGACAGCGGGAGCCAAACGGGGCTTCAGGGGACTGGGGGAGAGAGTGTCCAGAAGGGAGAAGGCCCTCGGCATGCCAGGGGACTCTGTCAGCAGATCCAAGGGTTAAGTGTGGAATCAAGAAGGTCAAAGGTGGGGCGCCCAGGTGGCTCAGTTGGTTGGGCGGCCGACTTCAGCTCGGGTCTTGATCTCACAGTCCGTGGGTTCAAGCCCTGCGTTGGGCTCTGTGTTGATGGCTTGGAGCCTGGAGCCTGCTTCTGATTCTGTGTCTCCTGTTCTCTCTGCCCCTCCCCTGCTCATGCTCTGTCTCCCTGTTCATGCTCTGTCTCTCTCTGTCTCAAAAATAAATTAAAAAACATTAAAAAAAAATTTAAAAAAAAGGAAGGTCAAAGGTTAAGGTGGGTGTGCAAGGCAGCAGAAGCGGGGTCATAGTAAGGAGCAAGGAGACTAGAGATTCTAGGACCTTGTTCTGACCTGCGGGAATGGAGCCCCGGGGCAGTGGGGTCAGTGAGAGATTGAGTACAGGTAACAGATGAGCAGAGGCCATTGGTGCCCCATCCTCATTTCTCAGGCCACCCTGGGAAGACATTCCTGCCCCCTACCCCCGGAAGGCCATCTTCTGTGTCTCTGGCCTGGCCACCTTCTCCAGCAACTGGAGTGAACGCCCAGGGTAACCCTCAACAAACGAGGGAGGTGCGGCTGGAAAGACACCCCAGCTTCCTCCCCCTCGGAAGGACAGTTCTGAGCAGGACTGCTGTGTCCCAGGTCCTCTGCAGGACCGAGCACCCACTGCTCACAACGGTAACTCCCGGGGTGGTTCACCTTTGTTTGGCTTTACGCCCTTCCTCGCCGCACACATGCCTCCCAGAACCACATCCCAGTAAGCCGCTTACACTCAGGTCGCGGGGGATCCACTTCTCCCGGGAGCCCAAACCATGAGCGAGTGAATGACAAAAGCACAGGGCAGCTGGGGTGAACAGGGAAAGTGCTGGATTGTTTGTGGGGAAAAGGAACACCCCTGAGCAGGGGATGGTCAGTGTCTCTGCTGTCACCCTCAGTTCCGAGGCTGGCCCTCAAATCCACCAGGTACAAAAATAAAATGAGGGAGGCCTGGGTGGCTCAGTCGGTTGAGCGTATGACTTCAGCCCAGGTCACGATCTCATGGTCCATGAGTTCGAACCCCACATAGGGCTCTGTACTGACCAGCTCGGAGCCTGGAGCCTGCTTTGGATTCTGTGTCTCCCTCTCTCTGCCCCTCCCCCGTTCATGCTTTCTCTCTCTCTCTCTCAAAAATAAATAATAAACATTAAAAATTTTTAAATAAAATAAAATAAAGGTTCTACTGATCACTTCCTTCTTGTTGCTAACTATATTTGTTTGCTGGGATGCTGTAACAAGGTACCCCAGACTGGAGGCTTAAACAACCAAAATCGATCTCCTCACAGGTCTGGAGGCTGGGAGTCCCAGGCGTTGGCCGGGCTGGTGTCTTCGGAGGCCCCTCTCCTTGGCTTGGAGATGACTGTCTCCTCCCTGTCCCCTCACACGGCCTCTTCTTTGTGCATGTCTGTGTCCCAGTCTCCTCTTCTCATAAGGACCCCAGTCAGATCAGGATCACCCCGTGTGACCTCACTCTACCTTAATCACCTCTCTAAAGACCCCCTATCCAAACACAGTCCCATCCTATGGTGCTGGAGGGGCAGGACCTCAACACAGGGATTTGGGGGAACACGATCCAGTCCATAATAAATATTAACCTTGACTCTTCTACATAAACTAGGCCAGTTTGGGGGCCACCAAGGGGAGAAAGGGCCACGTGCTACCTGGGACGCTCTGGGACCGGCACCGTCTCCCACGGCGCTTCCTTCCCCGACTCAGACGCCGAGGATACACCTGTCGTCCGTTGCGCCTTTGGAGCTGAACGTGAACTGGAGGCCCCCTTGGCGTTTTTTAATTTAAATCTCCTTGCAGAATACTGATGCCGCCCGCTTCCTTTTCCTACTCGGATCCCAAAGCCCCTGGCGGGAACTGAGACCCAGCCACTCAACCTTCTCTCACCAGCGAGCCTAGGTTCCCAAGGTGTAGACCGTGTGGAGTGGTTTTTATTTGAGTTTTAACGTCTTCTAACCCCCAGCGTGTTTCCCCAAAGCGCTGGAAGGCCGTGAGCTCTGTGCCTTCCTTCCACCTGCTGCCCTCAGACACAAAGCTCTGTTTGTGTCCCTGCGGCTGTGGGGAAACGGCGACCCGGCACCCCCTCGGCCACAGACAGGCCACAAAAGCCCAGCACGAGGTGCGGAGCAAAACAGGCCAGGCCAGGAGCTGCCAATGCAAACACAGAGGAAACGGGGTGCGAGCCCGGCAGAGAAACCAGATTCCCCTGGAAATCGCCGCGCCCCAGCGCGTCTGGAAGGCCGGCTCCAATAAAGTGGCTCCGGAAGGCCTTGAAGGACCCCCACGGCCCTCGTCTTGATGGAGACGCCAATAAAAACCTCCGAACATCCAGGCTGCAGGCCCCTCGGTGCGGCCCTGGGGCCATAAAGCAGGATATGAGCAGCTGGGGAGCCGGGGAGGGAAGAGGCCTGCTCCCAGAAAGCCCACCAGCCAGCCGGCCTGCAGGCCAGCAAGTAATGGAAACGCCGTTAGGGAAACGGAGGCCGAGGCCGGCTGAACCGGAGGGGAAGCCGCCTGCCCGGCCCAGGCCTCCGCTCCAAAACCAGGCCAGAGCTGTAAAATCCGTGGGAACTGTAGAAAAACGTAACGACCGCCCCGCGAATGCAGTTCTCAGAGAGACTCGGGAGGAACCCGGCCTCAGGAAGCAGCCACAGACCCCGGGATGGGAAAATAAACTGTGAGGACACCCTGGGGACCCAGCTGTGCCCAGCGACGGAGGAGGGTGAGATGCATGTGTGTGTGTGTGTGTGTGCACGTCTGAAGCCACGGGCACTGGATATACCAGTCTTAGGTGTAACCTAAATGCATTTAACTTGCAAGTTCGTCTGCAGAGATTTGCAGGGAGAGAAGCAATACATGTAAGTGGTGCATTTGTATTTCCTGCCACCCCACCCCCGAGAACGGAGGCCCCCGAGAGCGAGTTCACGCTGGGAGATGCGCCTCTGGCCTCCCCCACCATCTCAGCCCACATGGCCCCTTCCAGCGGGAGCACTGGCTGCCCGGGGTTCTCGAAGGCTGCAATACATATATATTCTTTCTCCCTACAACACTGTATATACTCCAGCGCCTGCATTCAGGGCTCAAGGCAGCTCCAGACATCTCTTTGGAGGGCCGTGGGAAGAAGTGATCTGCACCTTCCGGGCTCCAGAGCAACCGATCACTTAGTACAAAGACTTCTTCCCTTTGAAAATGGGCTTAGCTTACTCTCGATCCCTAAGCAGATCCTCAGGAAATGTATTCAGTGACCTCAGCCGCTACCTCCCTGCTCAATGTTGCAAACGTCTCCTGAGCCCTGCCTCAGCCTGGTCCTGAGCACGGATATGAAGGATGGGCATTCGGAAGGGTGAGGCTTCGCTGGTGGGAGGTGTCACTCTAGCCAAACTGGCCCCACAAATCCTCTAGTCGAGGGGTCTCCCACCAGCCACCTGCTGGTCAAATCAGGCCGATCGGCAGCTCACGGTATTTTTATTTTAAGATTTTTATTTATTATTTATTTTTGAGAAAGACAGAGAGGGTGCAAGCAGGGGAGGGGCAGAGACAGAGGGGGGGAGAGAGAGAGAGAGAGGGAATCTCAAGCAGGTTCTGCGAGGTCAGCACAGAGCCCGACGTGGGGCTCGATCTCACGAAACCGTGAGATGATGACGTGAGCCGAAATCAAGAGTTGGAAGCTCAACTGGCTGAGCCACCCAGGCGCCCCTCACAGTATCTTCTAGATGTTTGAATGTGAATGCTCATAGGCAGGGCACACATCCCCCGTTTTCACCCGGGACCCTCTACCCACGCTGATCTTAGGATCGGTTGACTGTTATACACACTACCTGTCTCCTCCTGCTTGGGACTGACCCCTGCGTCAAGGCTGGAGCACAGATCCTCTGACTCCCAGGCCAGGATGACAGTGTAAGCTTGACAGCTTAAGCAGGCAGGTGTGGCCCTAGCCCCTGAGGCAGGGGACTGACTTTAGAGAAGGTCATCGCATGACACCTGCAGTCGTGTCATAGACGAGGGACGAGGGCTTTCCCTCACCCTGCTGCTTGATTGTTACCCCAGCCTCACTCTCCGGGAGGACAGGTATTACTCCCTTTTCCTATGAGGAAGCCGAACTGATCTCCAAACCCCCGGCCTGCTTGAACACTTGTCACAGACTTGCCTGCGCCATTTACGAAGTACCATGAAACCTCGGATTGCGAGCAACGCGCTCTGCGAGGGTTCCGCAGGGACAAGCAAACATTTCTAATAAATGTTAACTTGATAAACGGGCGATGTCTTGCAATACGAGGAGTGCATGACACCGAATGTCATGTGATCACGACCGAGCCAATGGTTCGCCTCCTGCCCCCTTCTCTCTGCGGGATTGTGGGCGATCGTCTCCCAGAGGGTCGGGCTCAGGCCGAGGTGTCTGGAAGCGACCAGTGATTTTTCAGAATGTGGGAGGCGCCCACAACTAGCACTAGAGTGTTTCTTGTCACTTCCAAGCACCTATGGACAGTCCTTTGCTTTTCCTTACAAGAGTGAGCTTAGGAGTGCTCTGCTTCCTTCTGGCGCATTGGATAGGTTCCTTGTTGAAGTTGATGATAAGAAAAAGATTCCAGTGAGCCAATAGATAGTGATTCTGTTAGTGATCGTGAACGTCGTCCTACACAACAACCCTCCTCTCTCTCGTCTCCCTCACACCAGCCATGAAGGTTTTCAAAGGCAAGTGCAGGTTCGTTTCTTTTTCTTTTTTTTTTTAATTAAAAAAAAAATTGTTTTTAACCTTTATTTTTGAGACAGAGAGAGACAGAGCATGAACGGGGGAGGGACAGAGAGAGAGGGAGACACAGAATCTGAAGCAGGCTCCAGGCTCCAAGCCATCAGCCCAGAGCCCGACGCGGGACTCGAACCGCGGACCGCGAGATCGTGACCTGAGCCGAAGTCGGACGCTCAACCGACTGAGCCACCCAGGCACCCCTAGTTTATTTTTCTTAAAGTATTTCCTTTATTATTTTGTATCATAATACAGTATTGTAATCATTTTTATGTGAATATTTTTGGGTTATGGAATGAGTCATCTGAGTTCCCATTATTTCTTACCGGGAAATCCGCTTTGATATACACAAGTACTTTGCATGAAAAGCATGTTTCCAGAACGAATTACGCTCGCAAATCAAGGTTTTAGTGCACTCATCTTTACGTCTACTTGGTTTCTTTCCTAAATTTCATTTTCATTTTTTTTTAATGTTTTATTTATTTTTGAGACAGGGAGAGACAGAGCATGAATGGGGGAGGGTCAGAGAGAGGGAGACACAGAATCTGAAACAGGCTCCAGGCTCCGAGCTGTCAGCACAGAGCCCGACGCGGGGCTCGAACTCACGGACCGCGAGATCATGACCTGAGCCGAAGTCGGACGCTCAACTGACTGAGCCACCCAGGTGCCCCTAAACTTCATTTTCAAAGGACGCTTGACTTCACGACCAAAAGTGGGAAACCAGCTGTCGTGTAAGACTGCGGCCTCGACAATGAACCTGACGACCGTAAGCCCAGGGCACTGAGTCCCAGCCGGCTGGGGGGGTCACGGGGCCACGGCTCTGAATCTGGGGCCCGCCGGCACTGAGTGATGGAGGGCCATGAGCCAAAGTCAAAGTCAGACACACAGTGGCACCAAGCAGAGGCTCTCTCTGGACTTAACCAGGGCTTTGGAAGCAAATGGAAAAGGAAAAGATTATTGCACGTTGTGGTCTGCTGTTATTTAAAGCAACAGCCCCTCTGCCCTCGAAATCACCTCTGGGCTTCCAAAATCACCACACTCTTGGGGAACCACTGATGGATGTGGACGTACTTAGGGCTTGGGGATGCTGAGTGGCCTGCCCACTGGCACACAGTGCGAGGGCAGCGTCGGACCATTAAGGCCGGCTGTTCCCGTGGCCCCGAGGGTCTGGAAATGCCCGGGAAGGGACGCAACTCCATTGCTTGCTCAGGAATTCTGTTTCCGGACTTGGCAGATGGCAGACTTTTCTCTCAGAGACCCTCCCGGGAGTGGGGCGATGCGGCCACCACCCACAAGGGAGATCCACATCCCTCGTGGGCGCCGATTGAGAGGAGGGTTTCTCAACCTTGGCACTAACGGCATTTGAGGCCAAATCCCGTGTCGCTGGGAGGCTGCCCCGGGCACTGCAGGGTGTTCAGCAGCATCCCTGGCCTTGACCCACCGGTGCCTCCTGGGGGGCAAACACCTCCCCACCCCGTTTGAGAACACTGCTTTTGATGGAATGAATGTGATTTTTAGTCCCTGGGGGAAATTCTAATATTAGTGGGGTTTAAAAAAAAAAGTTTTAGAGAAAAGATGAGAAATTTGTGAGTAATATTTATTTATTTAAAAGCTGCCTAAGGACTGATGAGCCCTGGAAAGGGAAAGGTCATTTATTATTTATGTCACTTGAGCCAAACTAAAAGCTAATGGACCCGAGGGCAGAAGGGAGCAGCGGGAGGGGACATAAGGAGGGAAGGAAAGAGCAGCCACGGGTGCCGGAACCTTGACACCCTTTGTCCCCTTCAACCGTCAAGAGTCCTGCAAGGGAAGGAAGGATCGCAAAGGTCGTGCGCAGGGGACGGCAGGGCTGGGAAGCTCATGCCGCCTTCCATGAGTGGGGACAGAGGACGAGAGCGTCAGTTCCAGGACCCGGGGTCGGGGGGGGACACTCGGAGCCCAGCTGGCCCAGCCTCCCCAAGCCCCGAGAGTGACAGGACCTGGCCCTCGGCTGACCACGACCACAGCCCATCCTGTCATCAAGAAGCCAGCGGAGAGATACCCTGAGCGAACCCTCTTTGTCTCCTCGAAGCTTCCCAAGAGCCCCACGAGGCAGACGCTCTCCTTCCAGGTTCAGGGAACTGGAAATCAGTGTGCATACCCAGCAGTCACCGCACCAGGACAGGGGCAATCTCTTCACCCTCTGCTCTGGACTCTGGCTCAACCACAGAGCCCTTCTCTTCATTTAGGCATGGACGGGATGCCGGAGAGCGGCGAGAGAGCAAGGGAGCCAGCAGATGTCTGTCACCGGGTCCCAGTCTCTGCAGAACTGGGATGAGGGCATTTGAGACCACCGGGTCTCTCGCCCGCCTCCCCCTCTCCTTCCGGCCTAACGCCTCCCTGATTGGCTGCAGAGAAACGGATCAGCCCCTCGAAGCTGAACAGCCAGAGATCACACGCACATCACTCCTTGGGCCGGGACACCCATCTCAGTGTTTTGAGCCATGCTGGGGTGATAATGCCGGGCTCCCAGAGCAAACGGGACCTTTGCTGGTTTCATTCAATGGCATTCAAGGAGCCGCGGCGTCTTCCCGACTGGCCATCCTGACGCCAGGGCGAATGGACGGGGAGCCTCAGCACCACCCTCTCCTTCTATGGAAACGAACAGAGGACTGGGGAGGTTTTATCACTTCTAGTGGAAATTCTACCCGGGTGGATATTTGCCCCTCCTGAGGCTTCTCTGAGTCCCGGATGCCCAGGCTCACGTCGGCCCCATGGCAAGCTTAGTAAATGTTGGCTGAAAGGGACCCGGACAAAGATGAACACTGCCCCTTTCTGTGATGGAAAAACTTCGCAGCAGAAAAGGCTTTTCATGTGCACAGACCTCTGCCGGGTGCCCCGGGAGGGCGGCTCACCGTGGAGGCCATCACTCTGCTACAAGGAGCAGCCCGACAATGACTCCGCTAATTTGCCCACAGTTCCCTCTACTTGTGTTCCCCGAGAGGAGAGATGCTAGAGTTAAGTCAGAGAAACAGAAGAATGAACTCGGCTGAACCAAGAAAGGCAGTCCTTGGCAGGATGTGGCTCCTCTGGCCGACACAAAAGGATTCACCTGGGAAAGGGGCCAGCTCAGGACGATCTTTGCGAGCGGCTCCTTAGCAGGAAGGACCCGTCAGGCCAGCCAGGCGGTGGGGGGTGGGGGGGCCCTCCTACAGGAGCCCCAAGGGTGCAAGGTGACAGGGCCCCTCTCCCCACTCTGCAGACTGTCCAGTAGGGGGCACTGTTGCCTCCACAGAACTCAAATACCTGCTAATCTTACGGTGGCCGGCTGCCCCAGGCCCCCCCCGGGGAGCGGAGGCCAGTCTCTAGCCCAGCAGCAGGCTCAGGGTTCTGGCGTCTGCAGGCCTCCCAGGCCAGCCTACCTAGCAGCACTGTGTGACAGCCACTTTCCGCATCCTTAGCGATGACAGCAGCAATCATTACGGCTGCTGTTTACTGAGCACCTACTATGTGCCAGGCGTTCTGTGTCACAGCACCCAAACTTCACTGGAACCTTGTGGGTCAAATGTCACTATCTCCGTTTTACAGATACGAGAAGCAAGGCTCAGAGGCTGTCGGGTCAGTATGCATCAGAGCTGGCTTCCCTATATCCCAGGTCCTGTCATTCCAACACGGCAGCTTCTCCCCTAGGATCCAAGGTTTCTTTGATTGGATCTAGATTCTGGACCCCAGTGGGAAGAGAGCTGGGTCTAAGTTGAAATATGACCTTGGGTGAGCCACTCCCCACCCCTAACTGAACCCCAAATCCCCCGTTTGTAAAAAAAAAAAAAAAAAAAAAAAGGTCACCTCCAAGGGTTGTTGGGAGGCTAGGGGAGGTGATGTCCGGAAGCACAGAGGAAGGCATTAACCTAGCCAGGAAGAATCCAGACGGCTTCCTGGAGGGGGTGATGCCTCGCCTTGGACAGCAGGATCCTCTAGGGTCTGGCCTGGAAAGGCATCGGTGAACGCTCACAGAACTTGCTTCTCGGGTGAAAGCTCACTGTTTCCCATGTGAAGATGAGTCCTCAGTCCTCAAGGGCAGGGTCATGCGACCTGTCATCCCCAGGAGAGCCCTGAGCACACCTCTGCTCACCGGCTCGGATGTCAGGGGACATCTGGCAAATTCTGGACACAGTTTTGGTTGTCACCACTGGCAGGTGTGGAGGAGCGTGCTACTCGTCTCCAGGGGGTGGGGGCCAGGGATGCTGCGGGACATCCCACAATGTACAGGACAGCCCCCCCACCCCACCCCCCCAGCACAGAACTATTCGGCCCCAAATGTCAGCCATGCTGTGGGGGAGAAGCCCGTTCTAGCCCAGCTTTTCTGCCTCCTAACATTTAACAGATGGGGAAACTGAAGCCCACAGAGGGAAATGCTGACCCAGCTCCGCTGACCCCCCCCCCCCCATGTTACAACTCTGAGGGTCTCTCGGTGAGCCCCCGTGTGACCTGGCAACAGCGAGGACAAAACCGTGATCAGGCGGCCAGGAGCCTGGCTCCTTATGGGCTGGGCACACATGATCTCACTTAATCCCCACAACAAGCTTGTGAGCGAGGTACTATTATACCAAGCACAGAGAGGGTGGACAACCCGCCCAGGGTCACACAGCTATAGGCAACAGAGCCAGGATCAGAGCCTGGGACTGTGGGGATCCAAGCCCACATTCTTTCTGTTACCTGACCTGCCTCCCGCAAAGCCCCCATCAGAAACACATGCGACCTTGTTTCTGGAAACAAACAGAAGTATCCTTCCGTGATTTCTATCACCATGGCTCTCATGGTTACAGTCGTTATGCTCCAGCGGTGTGGGGGCTTTGCAGTGCTTCTTAGGATCACTGCCCTTCCCCTGGCCTTGGCCAAGCGCCCCGACTTCTCCGAGCCTCAGTTTACCACCTGGAAACAGCACCTATGCACGCAGGGCCGTTGCGTGGAATGAGATCACCCAGAGGGGGTCCCTCCCCAGTGGCGGCCTAGCCCGGGTCTGTCCCCTCTCCCCAGCCCTCCTTCTTTGCAATTCCAATTCTAGTTCTAGGGTGACCGGGTAGGCTTTGCATATTTGTGTGGGCGGCTAAGCAGCAGCCCCCACGGGAGCCCCCGAACAAAGAGTCCTCATAGCACTTTCCGTGGGACCCTCCGCGCTGGCTCAACCTGTCGCGGCGCCAGCTCGCATTGTGTATTGTCTGAGACCAGCGCAGCGGCCCAAGGGAGGGTCCTGGGTCAAGGTCACTTGGGGTGAAGGGGGTGGGGGCGCGCACAGCACACAGGCTGCTTCCATCACAGCCTCGACAACGCATAGATTTGTCCCAGGGCCTGGGCCATGGCCGAATCCAGAAAGAGAGCCTCCCCGGGCACCTTCTCTGTCCCCAAGAAAGGCATCCATTCTGGGCTAACTGCTCTAGGACCTGGGACGGACACCCCAACCCCACCCGGGCAAAACCCCAGATTCCTCAACGAAGCCCTGAACTGAAATGACCCAAAAGCCCAAGAAGGGATGAACCCCCAGATGTTGGTCTTTTCCCTGAACCGGAACAACACTTGCGTGCTTTCCAAAATCATTCGCTCGGAACGTTTGTGCATTTGTTTACTCATCTCATAAACATTTCATTGGCCGCTGTCCTATGGGTCAGACACAGTTCGAGGCACTGGGGATACGCCAGGGGTGAGACGTGCCGTCCGTCTCAACTTGTCACAGCTGCAGAAAACAGACGCGATGACATCGTCGACGAAGCGGTGGCCACGCCCACATTCTTAGCGCCAGCGCGCAATTCCCAGCGCGGCACCGCCTGGTGCGTGGAGATCCTCAATCTGTTCCGCGGTGGAGGGAAGATGGGGCAGCTAGGAGGTGGGGGGAGTGGGGACCCTAAGAGAAGGTGACCAGGGCTGCAGGCGCAGCTCAGTCTCCCGGCGGTCTGAATCCGCAAACCTGAATTTCACTTACCCCAACTGCAGGAAAGTAAGCAATCTGAGAATAGTTAAGATGTGCAGTTGGGTTTCCCAAGGCCTGGAAGGTGTCCTGAGTAGAATGCCAGGTTGTTCATGAATGAACCCATTAATTCAGTCATCCTTTCATTCAGCTAACGTTTATGGAGCACCCACCCTAAGCCCAAATGGTCCTTAACCACCTGCCCTTGCAGTTTCCATATCTTGCGGTTGGTGAGTTCGAGCCCTACGTCAGGCTCTGCATGGCCAGTGCAAAGCCTGCTTGGGATTCGCTCTCTCTCCCTGTGTCTCTGCCCTCCCCCCCCCCCAAAAATAAATAAATGAGCTTTAAAAAAAAGAAAGAAAAGAAAGAGCACAGAGCGAAAACGTCGAGGTTTGGCCTGAGAGGGTCACAGAGCTTTGTGATGGTGCCCGGAGATGCTGAGGACTGGCGTTTCCAAAGTAATGAGTCACGTCTGACATCGGGGAAAGACAGGACCTAACACCGAGCATCTTCCACCTACCCACTGGGGAATGTTAGGGGCCCAGGGAATATTCTAGGGGGACCGCCTGGTGAGACAGATCTCATTTTCCAAAGGTGGCCGCAGGGGTATCTCTCATCCGCCAGGCTCTTCTGTAGTGTGACTTTTTAGGACCGGGAGTCCTATTCCTCTGAGTCTGGGCAGGCTTGGTGACTTGCTTGACCAATAGAAAGTGGCATTGCTGATATTCTGGGACCTCTAGGGCTAGGTCATACTAAGCCGTGCGGTGTGCACTGGGCTGTCTGGGGTTGATCCGGGAACGGTCTCTCTCCGTACCCAGACAGCATGCTGTAAGAAGTGTGCATGAGACCCCATTTGTGGGTGTTCCCGTGGACAGCTCTAGCTCTCTCTCAGCTCATGACCGGGGTGTCACCAAGCTGTGTGAGTCACCTTCGACACCTGCAAGGTAAACCTTCAGATGATTCCAACCCCGGGGGAATTCCGACACGCAAACAGCATTGAAAACCCTAAGCACGAACCAACCAGCTGAGGGCAGACAGATCACCAAGCCTTGAGAGACACTGAAGCATCAGTATTTCAAGCTGGAAGCTGTGGATGGTGCGTTACATACCACACTGGATGGTTCATTACACACAGCAGTGGATAACCACAACACCTAAGGGGAGCTTTCAAGGCTCTTTGTTTAAAGAAAGCCAGGGAGGGCGCCCAGGTGGCTCAGTCGGTTGAGCGTCCGACTTCGGCTCAGGTCATGATCTCACGGTTCGTGGGTTCGAGCCCCACATCGGGGCTCTGTGCCGACGGCTTGGAGCCTGGAGCCTGCTCCCGATTCTGGGTCTCCCTCTTTTTCTCTGCCCCTCCCCTGCTCACGCTGTCTCTCTCTCTGTCTCTCAAAGATAAATAAATAAATGTAAAAAAAAAATTAAAAAAAAAATTAATCAGAACCCCTCCTCTGGGCTCCCCGGCCTCCAAATGTGATCACAAGCAGAGTATCTTGAACCGAAATCACTTGTCTGTCCCACTAGACTGTGAGATCCGAGAGGGAAGAGAATATGTTAGGATTCTGAGGTTGCTAACAACAGAAACAAACACTGGTTTACCTAAAGCAAACAACAGAATTGATCTGGAGACTTTGGAGGAGCTTGAAGAATTCCAATAAAAATTAGAGACTAGATTCACAAAGGAGGGAGGAACTCTAGGGATCCAGGTATCGGGGACACAGGTAGAGTCTTTCGAGGTGTTAGGCCTACAAATAACAAACCACTCTGTCATTTCATGTCACTGTGCTTGAGATTCAAATTCCAGGGGGAAATTCTTGGGCCACAGAAGGACAGGCCCACCTGGATAACAGCCCCACCAAGGCTGTGTCCGTGGGGTGGGACCGTCCCCTAAACAAAACCAAGGTAGTGACGCCAAAAGAATGGGGAGTGGGTCCCGAGCAGGCAAAGCTGGGCTATCACATTTAGCTTAGCAACCCCGGTGCCTCGTTCAATGTCTGGCACATAGTAGGTGCTCAAGAAATACTTGTTTAATGATCGAACAGTCGCGAGAATAAGGGTGCATGAATGCATGCATGAGTGAACGAACGAGTGAATGAATGACCGGACAATGACTGGGCAGCGTGTCAGCCTCTGGAGACACCTGCCACGGACCATAGCATTTGAACCCTCCTCCACCCAGACAGCTCTTCTTTTCTCAACAGTTTCTGAGCCTGGATTCTAGAGTGCACAGACTTTTAACCCCCTCATCCTGTCCGAGAACATGGTACACATTGAACAGGGCTCATGATAATTCCTGAAAGCGCTCTGGGAGCAGGGACTCCCTAGCCCTGCTCGATTTTAATTAAGATTTCAGGGGCAGGTGATGAAGGAGGCAGGTGTGAGGGGGAGTTGGCTCTGAGGCCAGAAGCTGGGAAGTCTGGTGTTTTCCTTTGCTGAGTCGACTAGCTGTTTAGCAGAAGGCAGCTGGACAAAGCCCAGCCTGCTGGAGGACACGCTTCACCTAAGGCAGGTGAGTCTTCCACACATGTGCCCAGAAGCTGCCTATAAAGGATGTTAGCTCCTGGTGCCCCAGCCCTTGCACAATCTGCTGAGAGTATATGGTTGGACTCGACCAAACCCTTTAATGAGATCCCGCTGCTTCGCCCGTTTGGCCCGCGCTTAGCCGTTCCTCCTAAGCATATAACGCGAAGAAGAGGTTAAGTGTTTGCAATATGGGGTATAATCTTGGCTGCCTTTACGATCCACGAGGACATACACAACTGAAGAAAACTTAGAAAGCAGATTGGCTCAGGGGCACCTGGGTGGCTCGGTCGGTTAAGCGTCCGACTCTTGGTGTCGGCTCAGGTCATGATCTCCCGAACCGTGAGATCGAGCCCCACGTTGGGCTCTGCACTGACAGTGCGGAGCCTGCTTGGGATTCTCTCTCTCTCCCTCTCTCTTCCCCTCCCCTGCCTGCTCTCTCTCTGTCTCAAAATAAATAAATAAACATTTTTAAAAAAGCAAATTGGCTCAGATTGTGTTGAAACGTAGAAACATCCTAACTTAATTCTCTGGTGGTACTTTAGGTCGACAGCTGCTCTCCAGACAGTAAAGAATAGAGATGGGGAGTGAAGGTCATTTGCGCTAAGTACCTTCAATGTGTCAGAGGCAGTGCAAGGGCCCTACAACCGTACTGTGCCCTCTTATCCCTGCCACAAACTCGAGACTCATATCCACCCCGTTTTACAGGGGTAAAGTGATCGCCTGCGAGGCGATCACCCAAGGTTGTGAAACAGCTAAGGGGCTGGGACGCAGGTCAAGTCAGACTGTGACCCACCTCGATTCCGTGGAATCACGTGGCCTCGCAAGGAGTCAGCAAAGGAGACTTTTGAGCTGAGACTCAGAGACTTTACTCATGAGTGAGCCTGCGACCACTGCTTACTCTTGTTTTTATGAAACTCCCCCAAGTGTGATCATCTGATCGCCCGGTTCACAGACAACTAGACGCAGCAAACAGGAAGTGGGAGGGAAGGCTCCAGGAGGAGGTGTGCTGATAATGACCAATAGTGAGACAAGGTTCCAGCTACAGTGCACGGGGAGATCGCTTACATCAGATTGACCCTCCTGATTCTAACAGTTAACATCTTGGGCCCACACGTTGTTTTTCCAAGTATTTATTGATTGATTGATTGATTGATTGATTGATTTTGAGAGAGAGAGTGTGTATGCATGCACAAGCGGGGAAGGACAGAGAGAAAGAGAGAGAGAATCCCAAGCAGACTCTGCATTGTCAGCATGGAGCCCAATGTGGGGCTCAAACTCATGAACTGAGATCATGACCCGAACCGATATCAAGAATCAGATGCTTAACCAACTAAGCCACCCAGGCGCCCCATGGACAACACGTTTTTAAAAACCACTTGAAGGCACTGGAAAGCAACCGAAAATGGGAGGACATCCAACTCTTGAAAAAACAGGAAACGTCATTTTATTGATCTTCTCAAGGAAAAAGCTTTTGATTTCATTCTCCCTTCAGTTTACAATTTCGCTTATTTCTAATTTATTTCATTATTTCTTTGTTTCTGGCTTTGGGCTTGATTGGTTCCCCCTGTTCTTTGTTTGGGTGAAAGCCTAGGTTGGTTCTTAATTGGTTCTCCCTGTTCTTTGTTCGGGTGAGAGCCTAGGTCACTGCTTTGAGAACTTTCTTCTTTTCTAGCGGCAACTGGAGCTATAAATTTTCCCCTAAACACCGCTTTAGCTGCATCTTACGAAAGTTTCTGTGTTGTGTTTTTATTTTCATTCGGTTCCTGGTTTTCCCTTTTGAGTTCCCCTTTGGCCTGTGGGCTAGTGAGAAGTGCATTATTTAGTTTCTGATGTTGTGGGATTTTCCAGACATCTTCTGGGTATTTCCAATTTAATCCCGTTTAATTGCCCCAGCACAGAATCCGTAGACATGGATTGAGACTTGGTCTGTAACCCGGTGTGGTCTGCCTTGGCATGCGTCCTGCGTGCATTTGAAAGGGGCGTGTAGTCTTCCATCCACGAGTGAAGCGTTCTACAAACGTGAAGTATGCCGTGCTGGCTGATGGTGTCCTACTTGCTTTTTGTTCCTTCTTCCTCTTTTTCTGCCTTCTTTTGGATTGTGTTTTTAGGATTCCATTTTACATCTTTTGTTGGTTTCTTAGCTATAGCTCTTTGTTTGCTTTCGTGGTTGATTTCAGGCGGTAGCACACGTCTGACTTATCACAGGCTCCCTGCACATGATATTATATTGCTTCACATATTCTATGAGACCCATAGAGCAGGGAACGTCCATTTCCTCTCTCCTGGCCTTTGTGTGCTAATGTGTCAGACGTTTTTACTTCTATGCGTGTTATAAACCACATACCATAGTGTTAGTATTTTTACTTTAAGCAATTATCTTTTTATGAAAAGTAAGCTCCACGCTCAATGTGGGGTTTGAACTCATGATCCTGAGATCAAGAGTCACATGCTCTACTGACTGAGCCAGGCAGGTTCTCCACAGTCAATCATCTTCTTTTAAAAAATTATTTTAATGTTTATTTATTTTTGAGACACACACACACACACACACACACACACACAATGTGAGCAGGGGAGGGGCAGAGGGAGAGGGAGACACAGATTATGAAGCAGGCTCCAGGCTCTGAGCTGCCGGCCCAGAGCCCAAGGCAGGGGTCAAACCCACAAACCGGGAGACCATGACCTGAGCCAAAGTCAGATGCTTAATCGACTGAGCCACCCAGGTGCCCCAGTCAATTATCTTTTAAAGGGATTTTTCAGAGAACAGATAACTGCAAAATTTGTATGGAACCACAAAAGACCCTGAGCAGCCAAAGTAATCCTGAAACAGAAAAGCGAAGCTGGAGGCATCATGACTCCAGACTTCAAGCTGTTTTACAAGCTGGAGGCTTCAAGACAGGATGGTACTGGCACAAAATCAGACACAGAGATCAATGGAACAGGATGGAACACCCAGAAATGAACCCACAGCTATGTATGGTCAGCTAATCTTTGACAAAGCAGGAAAAATGTCCAATGGAAAAAAGACAGTCTCTTCAACACATGGTGTTGGGAAAACTGGACAGAAACATGCAGAAGAGTGAACCTGGACCACTTGCTTACTCCATACACAAAAATAAATTCAAAATGGATGAAAGACCTAAACGTGAGACAGGAAACCATCAAAATCCTGAAGGAGAAAACAGGAAGCAACCTCTTTGACTTTGGCCCGAGCAACTTTTTACTAGACACATTGCTGGAGGCAAGGGAAACAAAAGCAAAAATGAACTGTTGAGACTTCATCAAGATAAAAACTTCCGCATGGCAAGGCGAAACTATCAACAAAACGAAAAGGCGGCCTATGGAATGGGAAAAGGTATTTGCTAATGACCTCTATGATAAAGAATTAGTATCCAAAATCTGTAAAGAATTTATCAAACTCAACACCCAGAAAAGAAATAATCCAGTTAAGAAATGGGCAGAGAACATGAATAGACATTTTTCCTAAGAAGACATCCAGATGGCCAGCGGACACATAAAAAGATGCTCAACATCACTCATCATCAGGGAAATACAAATCAAAACAGCGATGAGATACCACCTCACACCTCGGAATGACTAAAATTAACAGCACAAGAAATAACAGGTGTTGGCGAGAAGGTGGAGAAAGGGGACCCCTCTTGCACTCTTGGTGGGAATGCAAACTGATGCAGCCACTCTTGGAAAAGAGTACGGAGGTTCCTCAAAAAGTGAAAAATAAAACTATCCTACGATTCAGCAATTGCAACACTTGGTATTTACCCAAAGGTCACAAAAATATAGAATCAAAAGGGTACACGCACCCAGATGTTTACAGCAGCATTATCAACACCAGCCAAACTACAGAAAGAGTCCGAGTGATTTCACTCGTATGCGGAACTTAAGAAACAAAACAGACGAACACACGGGAGGGGAAAAAAGAGAGAGGGAAACAAACCATAAGAGACTCTTTACCATAGAGAACAAACAGAGGGTTGCTGGAGGGAGGGGGGTGGGGGATGGGCTAGGTGGGGGATGGCAATTAAGGGGGGAGCCCTTATAATGATGAGCACTTTGTGTCGTATGTAAGTGATGAATCACTGAATTCTACTCCCGAAACCAATATTGCCCTGTATGTTAAAAAATAAAATAAAATAAAATAAAGGAATTCCTCAAAAGAAAAAAAAATTACAATCACCCACGTATTTATCATTTCCGTTGTTCATTCCTTTAACACGGACTATACCAAGCATGGCCAAGGGTTCAGAGCAACAGGAACCTTCATGCACGGTGGGTGGGACTATAAAAGGGTATAACCATTTTGGAACCACACTTTGGTGGTTTCAAGCTAAACACATACCCGTGTGTGATCCAGCCATTCTCTTAGGAATTTATGCAAGAGAAACGCAAGCCTACTTCCACACAAAGACTGATACATGAATGCTCACAGCAGGGTTTTTTGGTTTTTTGTTTCTTTGTAATAGCCAATACCTGAAAACAACTCGTGTCCATCGGTAGATGAATGGATAAGCGAACTGTGGTGTATCCATAGAGCAGAATACTACGCAGCAATAAAAAAGAATGTACCCTTGCCCCCCTGCAACAGCATGGGTGAAGTGCAAAATAATCATGCCATGAGAAAGATCCAGAAAGAAAAAAAAAAATACCGCCCAATTCCGATTATATAAGATGCTAGAAAATGCAAACTAATCCATAGTGACAGAAAGCAGGTCAGTGGCTACCTGGGGATGGAGGGCATGATATGGGAATGTGTTTCAAAGAAACACAAAGAAACGTTTGGGGCAATGAATAAATCCATTTTCTTAACTGCGGTGATGGTTTTAGGGTTGTTACCTATGTCAAAATTCTTCAAAGTGTACACTTTAGATATGTGTAATTTATTATATGTCACCTACACATCAATAAAGCTGTAAAAATTTATTGAACGGGCTTAAAGCAGGTTAGACATAACAGAAAAAATGACCAGTGAACTTGAAGAAAACACAATAGAAACGATTCAGACTGGATGAATAGTCACTGGGACCTATCCTGCAGGTTACCGTATGTTCAACCAGAGTCTCTTAAGAAGAGGGAGGTAAGGGGACAGAAAAAAAATACAAGGAGAAACAATGGCCACATTTTTTTCTTCTCCAATTGCCAATAAACTACAAGTCCCGAAAGGGTCAACAAACCCCAAGCAGGAAAAAGGTGAAGACGTCCACATCACGATCAAAATGTCTGAAAATGAAAGCTAGAGAAACACTTAAAAGCCTCCGGGATTAAAAAGAAGATACATTAAGCACAGGGCAACACTAATGGGAGTGACAGCTGCCTTCTCAATCAAAAAGGGACAGAAGACAATGGATTTTCAGCTTTACAAGTGTGAAGGAAGATATCTGCCGACCTAGAATTTTGCAGCCAGTAAAAGTTTTCTTCAAAAATCTAGGGAAATGGGGGCACCTCGGTGGACACAACAGTCGGTTGAGTGTCCAACTCTCGATCTCGGCTCAGGTCATGATCTTCTGGTTCATGGAATTGAACCCTGCACTGGGCTCTGTGCCGGCAGTGCAGAGCCTGCTTGGGATTCTCTCTCTCCCTGTCTCTCTCTGCCCTCCCCTGCTCGTGCTCTCTCTCTCTCTCTCTCAAAATAAATAAATATATATATATTTAAAATGCACGGAAAATTAAGACACCCTCAGATACACAAGAGCCGAGAGAATTCACTGCTGGAAGACCCACACCTCACAAAGAGTCTTAAAGTACGTTTAGAGATACAAATCTCAAGCAAGGAAAGAGGAATACTAACAATGTTAAGTATGAAGGTAAATGGAAGGACTATTTTTCTTAATGTCTTTAAAAGACACTTAAGCACACAAGGCAAACACATTTTAAGTGTATTGTAGGGTTTATAACTTGTGAAGAAGTAAACTATACGACAGGAAAAGCACAAAAGACGGGAGAAAAGTAAACAGATTTCCACCATTCATTGTAGTTCTTGTGTTTTACGTGAAATGGTGTAATGTTAATTCAGGGTGAGCCATGATAAATTCAGAGTTTGTGTAGTAATACCTGAAGTACCCACTAAGAACTGAGACAAATACTAAAATGGCAATAGACGAGGGGGAGACGGAACACTGAAAAATATTCTGTGATCTCAAAAGAAAAGTCAAAATGAGAAACAAAGAAACAGAGGGAAAAAGACAAAAAAAAAAAAAAAACCCAAAGAACAAAAAATAAAAAACAAGTAGAAAATGAAGGCCTACACCCGACCATATCAGTAATGCCTTTACACGTAAAATAAACACTTCAACTGAGAGAGTTGTCAGACTGGATCAAAGAGTAAACAATGAAAAATTAAAGCAAGACCCAACTCTACGTTGTTGACAAAAGAGAACTCTCAACATAAGGAAGGAAGCCGATGTGAAATTCAAATGATCGAAAAAATGCATAACAGGGGAACACTAAGCATAGAAAGGCTATTGTCAATATACTAATATCAGACAGCATAGAGTTCAAGTCAAGGTATATTGCCAAAGACAAGGAGGAACATTGCATAATGTTAGGAGGATCCATTCATTTTTTAAAAATCACAATAACTTAAAAAATATATGTATGAATAATAGAGCTTCAATACAGGGAAAGCAAAAATTCACAGAATTAAAGGGAGAAATAAGCAAATTCACAATCACAGTTGAAGATTTTGACAATCACTCCATCAATAACTGATAGAACCAGGGCCAGGATAAGTATAAGGCAAGTGAGGTGCTCACCCTGGGTACAAAATGTAAAGCTTCACCAACAAACTCTGCAATCAAGATCATTAATATTTTAAAGCAATAAATTGCCTTTTTAAAAAAAAATAAAGTAAAAATTTAAATTAAAAAAAAATCACAGTTAATGCAAAAAATCCATGAAGATCCAAACACCCCAAATTTAAATAAAGACGGGATCAGTATTTCTGATTTTTCCTTTTTCCTCAGGCTCTAGTATGGATCAGAGCAGCAGCAATACTGATCCTTCTTTAGTTAACCTTTTTTTTTTTTTATTTTCTTCAGAACTTCTACCCATGAGTCACAGAAGAAATCACAAAGGGAATAAGAAAATATTTCAGCCTGAATCATAATGAAAAGGTAACAAGAGGACATATGTAGAATGCAGGTAAAACACTTCTTGTAGGAACAGGTGTACCTTTAAATGTTTATACTTTAAAATGAATAAAGTTTTAAAGTTTGTGATCTAAGCTTGTTAAAAGTTAGAAAAAAAAAAAAAGGAGCAGACTGAACTTGAACAAAGTTCATTATAAAGATGCACAGAAATCAGCGAAACCAAAAGCAAACAGTTGCAAATATCAGGCAGGTCAAAAGGTGTTTCTTTGAAAAGATGAAGAGAACATATACATCCTCAGCTGGATTGACAAAGAAAAGAAAGGGGGGAAAAAAACAACACAGCTTATCAGGAATGAAAGATGGATCATTGCTGCACATGCTACAAAAATTCAATGGATAATAATGAATAACTTTATGCTGATCGATGTATTTGACAACTTGGATAAAATGGACAGATTACTTGGAAAGCACCACCTATTAAAACTGACTCAAGAGGAAATAGACAACCTAAAAGTTTTGGGTCCTGCTTACAGACACAGCTACCTTTCCCTCCCGCTCCAGATAATTTTTCCAGCCCCTGCACATCTTACATCTCAGGGTGCCAGTGGCACCCGTCCCCTCTCCTGGGGGACATAGTAAGTATTGTCATTGATTGCTATATTTTATTTTACAGCTTTGTGTCATCTAATACATATTCATTCTTTTATTGATTCAGCAAAGGTTTACTGAGCACCTACTAGGTGTGAGGGCGCTGTATGAGATATTAGGGATACAACAGCTAATTATATTGATTAATGGTTAGCTAAACTTGTGTTCACTGTTACTAAAATGGGGCCTCGGATCCTTGGTGAGGGACATAGCCCATCATTATGACACCATTTACATGGAAAAATGAGATTTGTTTGATGTTACTTCAGTGCAGTATCTTTGCATTGGAAATCAAATTTATTACAAACTTGAGGGTTGTCTGTATTTTGCTGAGGAGGTAGGGACATGTATAATATGATTTAGAAAGCTTTTTCACCAGGGCTGACTGGGTGGTTCAGTCGGTTGAGCCTCTGACTTCCGCTCAGGTCATGATCTCATAGCCTGTGGGTTTGAGCCCCACATCGGGCTCTGTGCTGACGGCTCAGAACCTGGAGCCTGCTTCCGATTCTGTGTCTCCCTCTCTCTCTCTCTCTGCTCCTGCCCCACTCATGTTCTGTCTCTGTCTTTCTCAAAAATAATAGACATTAAAATTTTTTTTTTTAAAGAAAGCTTTTTAAGCAAAAAAACCTAAAAAGTGATCAAGGTTTTTAAAAAAAGCATCAGTTGTCCAAGAAATAAGTATCCATAGAGACTCTGATTCTTGAACAAGAGGCTCTGGATTGCCAGCCTCCTGTGCGCCACAAGCCGAGGTGTCGTCCCTCACACAGTGACGGAGTGGGGGTGCTGTTGATGCTGGAAAATGGGGGGTAGGGGAAGGAGCTTGGGCACTAAGGTGGGCAGCCTCTAAATCCCAGCTCTGCTACTCATCAGCTGCGTGAGTCTGGACCAAGCAATTCACATGTAACACCCACCCCCAGGGTGTTGGAGGGTTTCAGGTCCCAGCGGCTGATGAAAAGCCGCATCAGTCACATCTGCCCTGGGTGTGGCTTGTGCTGACCCGGCCACCTCCTCTGACCAGGCTGGGGGACCAGAAGGGTCCTGAGAACACCGCCCCCCCCCCCCCCCACTGTTCTCTGATCCTACACCCATACACAGCTCAGAATCCATTCACACCCACCCAAGTAGCACAGTAAAATATTAAGAGGAGAAGGACCTACGTGTTTGTAGGTTTAGAAGAACACCCAGGCCTTTGCTCGCGCACGGATTTTACCGCTAGTGAAGCCCTACTTTTTGTCTCCTCTGATTTTCAGAAACATCTTCTAAGACCCCGGGGTAAGAATTCCACCCCGTTTCACAGAAGAGAAAACTGTTCATAAGAGGGACATAGTGACGTGCCCAAGGCCCCACAGTGATCGGCAAGGCTGGGACGGCAGACATGTCCAAATCTTCGTCCTCTGCACCCTGGGCTGTAAAGGGCCCAGTTGCTCCCGCCAGTGAGGGAGGCTGATGTGCAAAATTGTTGCGGATGCTGGAGGCTTAGCTGGGGCCTTTTGGCCATATAATGGACACTTGCAAATATCCGTGGAGCCAGGTGGGGCCCGTAAAATGTTAAACAAATAAGGGCTATCGTGTAGAATCTAAAGGCTGCTTCCTGGAGTCCCGGCCAAGCAGGTGTGGTGGGGGCCGAGGGTGGGGGCGGGACTACCCCCTTTGTGGAAAGGGGCCCGAAACAACCTTTGGCGGCGGTGAGCTTCTAGGGATGGGCCCTTGGTTTACTCTCCCAACCTGTGTCAACATCTGAAGGGTGTCTAAAGGCTAGAGCGGTGTTTCCCAGGGCGACACAGCTAGACAAGGAACCGGAAGGCAACTGGTACCAGGAGAAGGGGGTGCTGAGGAGCTGTTCTGGGCCAAGGTTTTCCCACTGTGTCATCTTCCCCAGCTCAATCCCACCCCCGCCTCCCCGGCCCAGGCCCTGCAGAGGACAACGGTGCCCAGTCTCCATTCCCCGGGGGGCTCAGGTTTCTAGATGCCTCATCCCCCCCACCGATTCTCTGAGGTCCCCTGCTCCATGGTCGTTAGGCTTTTTCTCCCCACCTGCATGAAACTTGCTTCTTTTCAGAAGCAAAAGTCTGGGCATCTTCCCGCCAGCTGTCTTCTCTCCAGCTCCACTCTGGGGTTCATTTCTGACCTCTGGCGTCTCCTGAATTCCATCTGGGATTTCCGTCGCAAGGGCAGGGCCCGTCCGCACACCCAGGTCTGTTGCGGTGCCCTGGATCTCATCCAGGGGGAGCCCCAAAGCCAACTCTGGGTGGGGGTGCTTAATCATCTCCAGCCTCAGTCTCTACCAGCCTCCGCCCTCCCAAGCCACTCCATGTAACATCAAGGAGGACAGCCTGCTGGTCTTGGGGACAGGCAACAGCCTCATGACCCGTCTCCGATCTCCTCCTCCACTGGCAGGGAGACCCGTCCGCCTCTCCGACGTTGGGATTCTGGGGCTACCACAAGCCTCCCCTCCAACCTATCCTCTCAACACCCTGAGCCTCAGTTTCCTCACCTGCAGCCTGGTAAGAATACTAGGACTGACCTCACTGGACAGCTGGAAGGCCTGTACCTGGCCCATCATGCGGCAGGGCTGAAAAGTGTGTGAGTACTGGGTCACTGCACCATGGCTTCCACGGCTCTTGGGGGCTGGTTCCCACCCCTTGATGAAATCTTGCGCAGCCCTACCTGGCTTACCTGCTCACTGGGGGACAACGCCACTGATAATAAGAATCACAGTGGTCTCCTGTTTCATTTGAGTACATATTGGGTTCATTCAGTACAGTGATCAAAACTCTTTACTTCATTCAGAGTTAAAGCTTCTCCTCCCTCGGCCAGGAAGCAAACGGCTAGAAGCATCGCGGTCCCCAGGGAACACTTCTGCGCACTCTGTCCCATTATCAACACAAGCACTGTTGTGCTGCTCCCTCCTCGCCCGCCAAAGCCGCTCCAGCAGCCTCTTAAATAGCCCTTGAGCCCTCTTGAGGGTGAGCCACGCCCCGGGCCACTGCGCCTCTGAAACTGTGGAAGACACACGACAGTCTCTCTGAGGCTTCCTTGGAGACAAAAGCACCACCCATGTGTCCCCGGTTGGAGGAGGGATTAAAGGTAGGAATGGGGAAGTGGTCACCGCCAGGGACCCCTTCGTTGAAGGAATCCTCCCACCTCCTGGCCTCTCTTTTGCGTTCTGGGGCAGATGAACAGACAGAGGTCCTGAAATCAGTTATGGGCCATCTCCTTTGCAAGTTCTACCCAGGCGGTGTGGTATCCGCTCTAGAAGGTGGGAGTCTAAGCATTGGAGCCACCATCTCAGGGCCTTGCTAGAAAAGGAGAATAAAATCGTTTCGCCCAAACACTATGGGATACAGTGTTCTCAACCACCCAATAAATGTTGCTATTCAACTAACTGAATAAATGTTAGGCAGTGCTATTTTTACTAACAATAATTACCATCATTATTTGTCCAGCCTCGGCTCTTACAGGCCTTCTCTCCATTTATGGTCTAAGCTCTGCAAATGCCTTGCAGTTTCCTGCCTTACTTCATTCTCTCTGGACGCCTCCCTATCCCTATCCCCCTCCCAGGGTGACCCTAGGGTCTGGGGGACCCGAGGCGGGCCCTAGGCAGCCCTTGGCCTCACTGGCTGGCGGTTTCAACCTCCCCAGAGGGAGCTGACCCCTCTCTTACTCTGGTGCTGCCTGCAGCAACTGTCCTGCCTCCACCCCTGGCATAATCCCACCCACTGCATGGCCTTTATATGCTATCTTGCCCCCCACCCCACCAACACATGACTTTGAACCAGGCCTTAGGTTTTTACATAGCCCTAGTGCACCTGTATCCAGCAAGTGCTGTTGAATAAATAAGTGATAAGTGAATGAATCGATGAATCAATGAAGAATCGATGAAGAATAAAAAAACCAACCAACCCACCAATCAACCAATCAAAGTGCTAGTAAAGGAAGTGAAATCCTTCTCAGTCAACCCTGCCCGGAGCGACCAAGCCTCTGAGCATTTCAATGAGGCCTTGATAACTAAAACGGAGCTGGGGGCTGGCTCTGCATAAAAAAATTATCTAGAGTTTTCTTCGGTATTCCCCTAAAATTACAGACTGGGGAGTGATAGCAAGAATGTGGTTCCCTTTGGGTCTTCATGGCCAAGCACCCTGGGGCCCCGACTCTGACAAACCCTGGGGTTCTGAGGCCATTAAAACCAGTACTTTGAGTGACAATGGTTGTTCCTTCACATTTCACTGGGGTCGCCATTTCGGAGATTCAAGAGGTGCGAAGGACCTGCTTCCTATGAGTACTGGTAACCATGGTCATGAACACTGTGTCTGACAGACCAAGCCCTGCCCTTGACAGTTTATGAAGGGGCTTCATTTGCCCAGTCTCACTTGGAGTCAATGGTCTTTAGACTTCCAGTTTGCCCAATCCAATGGGCAACTTTTATCCTCATCTTCTTGGCAGAATTTAACACAATTGATCACTATTTCCTCCAGCTTTAAACACTTTCTTCCATTACTTTCTGGGCCACCACACTTTCTTGGTTTTCCTTCTCCTTAGCTGGCTGCTCGTTCTAGATCCTGCCCTCCTCTGGTCTCCTCTCTCCTCTCCTTTCCTCCTCTCCTCCTACAATCACTCTATTAGTGACCTTGTCCATTCTCAAGGCACTGAATATCACTTTGCCCTGAGGACTCTAAAATATCTATCACTAGGCTGGTCCTCCCTTCTGAGCTTCAGACTCACAAACCCAACTGCCTGTTTGACACCCTGCCCTTCTCTTGAATGTCTCACACTTTAGATTCTTGATTCCCACTGCTCACCTCAACACACTTAAGCCTGTCCCAGCCCCCTGGCCTCATCCATCTGAGTAAATGACAGCATCATTCATCCGAATATTCACGTCAACAACCTAGCATCATCGTTCTTGCCTCCCTTTTCTCCTCCTCGTACCTCACACTGGAAATTCTATTGGTAGTTCCTTTGAAATACCTCTGAATTCTGATTACTTCTCTCCCCTCTGCTCCTGCCCTGATTCATCTCACTATCATCTCTTGCCCGGATGAGCAACGGTCCCCTAACTGGCCCCGTTACTGCCAAACTCTGCCCCGTCGGTTCTTCAAACAGCCACGGGAGTCATCTTTCAAAGCAGCAAATCATATCATGCCACTCATCCGCTTAAAATTCTCACATGATGCCCTAGCCCATGCAATAAAGCAAGAAAAAATATTAAAAGTATACAAGGAGAAGCAAAACTGTCAGAATAGAGTCTGGTCACGAGAAATATCACCTTGCATTTTGTGTTCATGTCTTTCCAGTTCCCTCCAATCTGGGATGAATTCTTACTCTTTCCCTGTCTTCCATGTCTTCAACAAATCTGTAGGATGACCCTCAGCTTGGTCCCATCTGAGATGTATATGGACAGGGTATAGATGCAGTAGAAACCATCTGGAAATTTCCAAAAAGTTGTATTCAATATGCACTTCTGCCATCAATTACTGCACACCCTTATAAACACCTGCTATTTTCTGTTTTGTTCCATTTTAGCCACTCTGGGGGATATGTAGTAGAATCTCAAAGAGTTTGAATTTGAATTTCCCTGATGACTAGTGATGTTGAACACCTTCTCATGTGCTCACTGGCCCTTTGGATGTCCTCTTTTGTGAAGATCGTCTTCAATAATTTTGCTCATTTAAAAAAAATAGGTTTGTCTGTCTTTTTCTTATCTATTTTGTAAGTTCATTAAATATTTTTTAATGTTTTTATTTCTTTTTGAGGCAGAGAGAGACAGAGCATGAGCAGGGGAGGAGCAGAAAGAGAGGGAGACACAGAATCCCAAGCAGGCTCCGGGCTCTGAGCTGTCAGCACAGAGACCGACACGGGGCTCGAACTCACGGACTGTGAAATCATGACCTGAGCCGAAGTCGGACGCCCAACCGACTGAGCCACCCAGGCGCCCCTATTAAATATTTTTAATACAAGTTCTTAAATGTTGAAAACAATATAATAAAGCATCTAGAAGAAAACATAGGGGGGATATCTTTATGATTTTGTGTAAGCAAAGATTTCTTTAACTGAATACAAAGAAAAAGACTGATAAATTGAATTTTATTTAAATCAGGAACTTCTGTTCACCGAAAGACCCTTTAAAAAGAGCCAAAAGGCAGGCCATAAAGGAGGAGAAGACGCTTGCAATGCATATGCCCAGTAATCACATTTTTGGTCATACCTACTAACCTAGACTATACATATATCCAATGAATATATACATACATGTTCCCAGGTATGTATCTAACAGAAATGCTTCCGTACGTGTGTCAAAAACCATGAACAAAAATATTAACAGGATTTTTACTAATAGCCCCAAACTGGAAACTACTCAAATGTTCATCAACAATAGAAGGGATAAACAGTTTAAGAGATAGTGTAGAATGGACCATTATATAATGGTGAGGGAGAAAAGAAGCTAATTGCTGCATGTAAGGATATGGATAAATCTCACGGATAGGGTCAATCAAAAGAAGACAGGCACAAAGAAATATATGCTAATTCCATTTATAGATGGTTCAAAAGAGGTGAAACTCGCCTTTCACGATGGAAACATTTATCCCTGATGTGTATACTTAATTTTTGTGTACTTTATCAAATGCACTCTGCTTCGATTAGAATTAAAAGAAAGACACATAGCTCCCCAGTGGCTTCTCATCACACTCATCGAAATTCTTATCAAGGCCATATATGATACGGCCCTGCCCAGGTCACTGGCCTCAAATCCTACAGTTCTGCACTTCATTCGCGCTAGCCACACTGGCCTGTGGCTGATACTCAAACACACGAAGCTGGTGCCCATCTTTTGTAAATAGCACCACTGCTCCCAATTCTTCACCCTTCTGTCTATGCACTTCACAGTTGTACCTGCTAGGGGTAAAGCATACTTCTCTGCCCCATTGGTGTTAAGCTTGACCACCCCTCTCTGTGTGATGTGCTTTGGTCCACGAAATATCAGTAGAAGCCTCAGTGCGCTTGGTCCAAGCCTACGCTCTGCGATAGCTCCCCCTCTTTCTGCTTCCCCTCTTGCCTTCCCGCCTCCAAATTGAGAACACGTTCTCCCTAGTGTGCTGGATCCAAAGAAGATGAGAAACAAAGATTTGCAGCATGGAGCCAAGCCTGGCCGAGACCACCCTGGACCACCCTGGAGCAGCCAACCACTAACTGACCTGCAGCGGGATCATCAAGAATAAAGAGTTGTTGTCTTAAGCCACTGAGTTTGGGGATGCTTGTTATGCAGCGTTAGTGGGGCAATAGCTGACTAATTCAGCACTTCTGGATCATTACCTTCTGCCAGAAAAGCTCTCCCCCTAAATATTCTCTTCTTTGTTCAAATGTCACTTCTCCAGAGTCTTTGCTTAGCCACTCTATCGACAGAGTTCCACACCTTCCTTTCATTCCTTTTTATCCCCTTGCCCTGCTTTATATTTTTTTATAGCTCTTACGGCCACTGCCATCTTACTAACTATGCATGCATTTGTTCATTCCGTCTTCCATATTTCCATGACATCTTGTCTTTGCTGGATCTCCAGCATCTAGCACAGTGACACTAACCAGGAACTCAGTAAATACTTGTTGTGTCCCTGCCCTCATCCCCACGCACAGTGTTGCTGGCACACGGAGGAAAAGACTGACTCAAAGGTCACGTCCTTTCCCCTGCTTACCAAGATGGGGCTGGCACAGAAACACAGAGTGACCAGCCCCTAAGTTGCCGGAGGGGAGGGAAAAAAAAAAAAAAAAACAGAAGCAAGGAATCTGCAAAATCCACAAGCTGTCACACGAGCCCCTGGGAAAACTTCTCCATCGTGATGGTGATTGGGTGTGAGCCAGCGTGTGCCCATAAGCGCACACTTGCTCAGTTCATCCCTCCAGGAGCCCTTTCTGGGGCCTCGCTGCCAGAGAACATGCCCCAGGCAGGGAGCGGAACCCTTCAGTGCAGTGTTGTGGGTTTGCCAAAAGCCACCCACACACCTGATGTTTCCAGAGTGTACCCGCAGTCCACAGAGGGGGCTGAGTGCCAGCTACGTGTCCGGCTCTGTGCTCCGCCCTTCGTGGGCTTTATGACATCAATCCTCCCACGCCCGTGCAAGGTACACATCATCATCGTTACTATTTACCAAGGAAACTGCAGCCAGGGCAGTTAAGGAGCTTGCCCACGGAACCGGCAAAGCCAGGATTTGAATCCCAGTCCTGCTGATGTTGAAGCCCTTACGGTTTCCACCGCATTACCTGTCCCTCTGCCCAGAGAGGTGTGGGTGGACACGTACAGAGCTGGGGGCCGTCAGGGCCGCACTTACCCCTCCCACCCCCAGCTTCCCCAGCACTCCGAGTCTTACCTCATGCTCCTGGGTCTGGAATTTGATTTGGCGGGAGGCATCGCATTGAACCTGACCTGCTTGCTGTGGATCATTCTGAGACTTCTTAGGTGGATAAACAGACAGTCTTCAATTGTAGTTTAGAGTGCTGCCTCCTTTGAAATAAAGGCAGGAGAATGGCACCTAGGTACAGCTATAAATACAGGTGCGGGCATAGTTATAAAGATATAAATTATAAAAAAAAAAGTGGGGGGGGGGGAGGAAGTAGCCACAGAAATACTTAGAGGGAATTGAAATAGAAGGAAGAATAAGAATAAAAACTGCTTAGGTTTCTACAAGGAACTGGCGCAGCAGTTTGCAGAATTACGTATGCGCAAGCCTCTGGCAAGAGAAACAGAAAGATGCAAAAAGTTTCTTGGTGAATAACTTTCCCGAGTGCAGCGCAAAGGTCTCTGGGAGCGTGCCCTGCAGCTGGGATGGCAAGCAACAGGCAATGCAGTGGGGGAAGGGCGGGACAAACCCGCGGGGACAAGCCCTTCGGGTCAGACTGGTGCTCACCCACCTCGAAGATGGGAGGCCACGGGTCCTGACTCCGTCCCCAAAGAAGGAAATCCGCATGTGATCTCTCTGCGGCTCTGCAAGCCTCCCAGGCTGGTGGCCCCCATGCGGAGGCTGAGAGCCGGCGCCGGGGTGATAAACGGATCTGGTATGAATCCTGGTATTGTGACCCTGTGACCCTGTGACCCCTCCCTGGGCCTGGAAAATAGGATTTGCCCTGCAGGACCACGTGGGGAGGAAGGGGTATCTTCACGAAACACACATGGGTCTGTCTCCGGGCTCACAAAGCCGAGCATGGTTGTTAGGGCTGGGCTGCTGCTGACTTGGAATTCTTGCTTCGGAGGCAGACCCTCGTTAGTTCAAGCCAATATTAAAAGTGATTTGTGTCTTTCGAACTTGCGCCAGTGGGTCAGGAAGGAGCTGGTGCCGGCACTTATTTTTGCATACTAAATAATAATAATCTTCGTCCTACTCCCAAAGAGCCTTCTCATTTGCATCCTTGTTCCTTGTCTACCTCACTGGAATATATGTTTTTTTAAATTTATTTTTGAGAGACAGAGGGAGAGAGGGAGAGCAGGGGACGAGCAGAGAGAGAATCCCAAGCAGGCTCCGTACTGTTTGCGCAGAGCCGGATGCGGGGCTCGCACTCACGAACTGTGAGATCGCGACCCCAGCCGAAATCAAAGAGCCGGACACTTAACCAACGGGGCCACGCAGGCGCCCCTGGAATACGTGCTTCATAAAGGGAGCAAGGATATTGAATCCCAAGAGCCCGCCCAGTGTCAGCGCACCGAAGGAGCACTGGGGAAGATTCCGCGGTGCGAATACGTGCACGCCCGGAAGCTGGGTTAGAGCATGTGGTGGGATCAGCCTTCGGCGACACTCACCAGCGTGCACCTGCAGCCACTGCTCTCTGCATGTCTCAAGTCCAGGACGGTGCCACAGATAGATTCAGGGTTCAAAGCTTAGCACCCATGACACCTCCTCCCGGAAGCCTTCCCATATATACCGCGGTCAGAATCAATCCCCCTGCCCTGCGCTTCCATGGCCCCAAGCTCTGGGCCCTCATCATTCCACGGAGCAGGGCAGTGGCTTTTCAGGGACGCCAGGCGCTAAGTCAACGAGCCCAGCGCATCTCCCCAGGGAGGAGTGACGAGCAGCAGGGCGGTGGCAGCAGAACAGCAACGACATCTGAATTATTCGCAGGATCCTCCAGCTGCCGGACCGAGCCCGCAGTGCAGCGGGGGAGCAAGGGACAGATGGCAGGAGATTAGTCGGGGCGCAGTTGCGATGATCTCAGCGAGAGGTGACGCTGGCAGTGAAGGTGGGGTGACATCGTCGGGTTGCGGAATTGGTTTTAAACGTAAAACCCACAGAATATCCCAGAGGACCCAAAGACCGGGAGCCGGAAGACCACGGGAGAAGCCGGTGTGGGAGGAGCCCGAGGGGGTGATTGGGGGCCGTAGTGAATTGGGGGTGTCTGTCAGACATCCAGCGGGGACTTCGCACAGGCAGTTGGATACATGGGACAGGATGACACCCCTGAGAAGTGAGTGTGGTAGAAAAAAGAAGCCAAGGACCCATCCCCGCGCTTGGATCCCCCTGGCTGAGGGTTCACACCGCAGCCAGCTCTGTACTAGGCGCTGTGGGAGGCACAGATTCGAAGGAGACCCCATTCCTGTCCTCGAGGTTGGGGAGACGGAACTTGCCTCTCACCCGCAGACCCAAGATGCTGTGTGATGTGGAAAGACCTCTGGCCAGAGCCAGGCAAACCTGGGCTGGGCCCCCTCCCCCCACACCCCCCTCCCACCCCCGCCCACCAGCCATGGCTTTTCTCTAAGCCTCAGCATCCTCCTCTGTAAAATGGGGACAATTGTACGTCCTAGCAGGGGACACACTGAGAGCTCTAGAGAGAAGAGAGGTGCTTGGCAGAAACCGGTGCTCGGGAACCTGTCTGTACTCTTTATGATTTGCTAGCACGTTCCCCCCGGCCCTCCGCCCTGAAGGCCCTCCGGCTCATATAATGTCAGTTGGGTTTCCAGAGGGCCTGGCCTCCAGGAATGGACCTGGAGACTCCCCTCACCTGCCACCCAGCCTCCCTCCGTGGCTGCTGCTTGCCTCATGCAGGCTGGGGACTTTCGGTGGCAAGGTCAAGGCCACGCGGCCCCTTGCAGTAATTGGAAATGACAACAGTGTTTTGTCTCTCGGTGGAGACTGGTGGAGATCAAAGCCGGCATAAAGGAGCGGCTGCGACAGGCAGGAATGCCCTGGCAAATGCCATCAATTACCGAAAATTGGCTGCAGTTAGGACTATTACCATTAAGGGCTGCCTGGCTTCCCCCAAAGTGCCCCCGAGGCGCATTCTTGACGGGGGGGGGGGGGGGGGGGGGGGGGGGGGGAGCAGGTCCCACGGGGCTGGTGGGAGGGCAAAGAGAATTCCAAGGGTTTCCACTGACCGCGACTCAGGCTCCAGCACGGATTACCAGCGGCCAAGAGACAAGCCAAAGGGGATTCTGGGAAGGGTCTCTGGGCAAAGAGGAAGCGGGGGTCCTGGAAAACGTGCGGGGAGAGAAACTGAGCTTTGGAGACCCGTAAGGGAAAGACCGGTGGCCTCGGGGCTCTCTCACCCTGGCTGCTGCCGTGCCTTGGCACAGAGGTGGGCATCAGCCCTCTGCCCTCCGGGTCCTGATGAGGGGGTGCAGATGTCAATGGTGTGTCAGAGGAACACCTCCTTCGGGTATGAGAACCAAGGGAATCTTGACAGGATGTCGGACCCTGAGCCAAAGGACAGGGCCCCGCGGGTGTTTGATGGCCACTCACTGCCTTCTTATCCCCGCAGCAACTTTGGGGAAAGGGCCCTGAGGAAGACGGGCAGCCAGAGAGTGACCCCCCCCCCCCCCGCCCCCAGAGCAACAAAGTATGCATATGACAATTCCGGCAGGTTCCGGGGATGGATGAGAGGACGAAATGGTAAAGGAACCAGTTGTTCCTTCAAGAGAGACTGAGACGTAGCGGAAAGATCCTCGTCTTTCTAGCCGTGAAATATGGATCTGATCTCCGCCTCCAACGCTTAGGAGCAGTGTGACCTTCAACAAACCACTTAACCTCTCTGAGCCTCATGTTCCACATCTGAAAAGGGAGGAAAGTAATACCGGCAGCAGAATTCTGTAAGATGGCCCTTTAAAAGGAGTCACGACATCGTTACTGCTGTTAGTAAAAAGTCCCGGGCTCACTGCTGCTTGGCGATCAGAGCGGGTCCTCACGTGTCAGGGTCAACACGTGCGCATACGCTGCTGTCTCGCGTGCTATCAATCAGCCGGCCGGTGGGGGCCCTAACGCATCATCCTGAGAACAAAAAATAAAATGGCTTTGTGTCAGGAGGCTTTTGGCTGCAAGTAACAAGGTGCCCACTTGACGGTGGCTTAAACAGTGAAGATCATTATCTTGGCCAACAGCTGAGCAGAGCTCTTCCAGACCTGGCTTAACAGCTCAACCAGTCGAGGCTCCAGTGTCTTTCCATCCTTTGTCTCTGCCACCTCCAGCCTCTCATCTCAGCTGGGGCCAGCTGCGCAGCGTGCAAGCACCAGGGCAATGAAAATGAACGGCCCATTGTCTGAAAAGCAGGATAAGAGTGCCGTAAAAAACACTAAAATATAATTTTTTTTTCTTTTGTGTCTTTCTTGACCTATCATGGTGTTTTGATCTGCTATTTCAGGAGACACAGGTGGCCAGTGGCGTTTCACCCTGCAACTGGGAACACTGGCTGCTGGGGTCCTCTCCCGCCAATCACAGGACTGACCTGCGGTGGGTGACCCGGCTGGGGCCCAGAGCACCAGGGGGTGGGAAGCAGGCAGCTGAGACCCCCTCCTGGGGAGGTAGAGTGGCAGCCGGGGGCAGAACCACGCCTAGAAGGCTCCACGCGTCCAGCCCATGCTCCGCCGTCCCAGCGGACTTGGCTTACAAAACACAGATTCAAAGATAAAACTACTCAGGATTTTAGGACAGTGACCCCAGAGCCTTAAATCCCAAGCTCGGGGCACAAAGCCAGCCTCTGCCTCCTGTCTGCACATAGTCTCCCCACGGTGATGACACCCTCAGGTAGGAAAAAAGGGGCTTGACCCACAGTGTCTCACCCCTTTTCAGGGCAATAGTTATCGCCCCCCTTGGCCAATAAGATGAGAGAGACCCTTCTACTGTCATCTCATTGGTCAGGGCTGGTCATGTGGCCACTGCTAGCCACAAAGGAGTCTGGGAAAGCGAGTCTCTAGAACGACACGTTCCTGCAAGGAAAAAAAGAGGCTGGCCGTAGCTGCTGGAGACCCTCAACGGCGTAGGCCGCAGGCTAGTGTAGGAATCGTTCAAAGCTGCTTTGGGCTGCTGGGTCACCACCTGTAAGGGGTTCAGATCCATCGGCCTGCAAAAGGACGGGCACAGGAGACTACGCAGTGACCGAGCAGGCTCCCGGACACGGAGCATCCCCCTCTCGTCGCAGCCTGCGGGAAGGGGGTGTTAATCCCACTTTTCGCAGAGTAGGGAACAGACATGGTTTTCAGTCCTTGTCTGGCATCACACAGGCCATGAGTTCAGTGCAAGGGCGAGAACGTGAACCTGACGGACCTCACTCTGAAGCCTCTGCCCCAGCCCTCGTCCAGCCCAGTGCGCGCTGAGGAGGCGGGCGTCTCTGTGACTTGTCCTCCAGGCTGGGGCTTGCACCCCACGCCGCCTCGGGTCAGAACTCTCCAGCACCTTGGCCTCCGAGCCGGCCCCACGGCAATGACGCCACGCGTGTTCCTGTCTCCAGCCGGTGTTGACACTGTGCTCTCCCCGTGGCAGGACCACCCTGGGGCCAGCCACGCGGCGTGGTGGAAAGACCACTGGCCACCCAGCAGCCTTCTGCTGTGACAGAGTGACAGAAACCGATCTGGCCAACTTAGGCAGAAAAGGCCAGGCCCAAGAGAGCCTCTGAATCGACCAGACTCTGAAGGTAGAATCAAGCTGCCTGGGGGTAACGACGGGGCAAAGGACTGGTCTAGGCAGCAGGAAACAACGAGGGGTTCTTCTCAGCACCCTATCTTACCCTTTTTCCTGGGACCAATCAGGCCCAGCCATCTTCAGGGATTTCACCCCTGTGCATGAGGTGCACACTCTAGGGATTGAGAGACAGAGCCTCCGACGGGCTGAGCTGGGTCCCAGATCCACCCCTGGGCCAAAGGATACGGGCACCTCGATGGACAATCCCGCCATCCGGCCCATCAGGAGGAAGAGGCAGTCCCCTCAAAGATGGCAGGGCACTATTATCAGAAGGAGCGGGAATCGATGTTGGACGGGAAAAATGAACACCTGTCTAGCCCGGCGCCTCCTCCCGGAGGCTCAGTTTCCTCATCCGTAAAATGGAAGACGTTGACATCCGTGGAACTTGAAGGCGGGGCTCGCTCCGTGCCCCCGTGCGTGCCCGGCACCGGGTAAACAGCAGCTGTTCACGTGCCAGCCCGCGGGCATCCCACGCTGTCAAGACCCTCCCTCGGGTCAGCTGGACGGTGAGGCGGTCGGAACTGGCGAAAGGCGGGATGTTCCTGGCCGCTCCTATGAGTCCGGAAAGTGTTTCCTCCTCCAGGAAGACAGGAGGGCCACACCAGCATTCATTCCCACGTAACCTTACAGCCAGCCCGTTTTCCAGGTGGGGGCCAAGCCCCAGAGACGCTAAATACCTTCGGCGGTGGGCACCGCCGAATCCGGCCCCAGGTCTATGTCACCCCAAAGTCACGGGGTGGGGGCCGTGCCGCACATCCAAAGCGCTTCGCCGGCATCCGCCGGGGACTCTGCGTCCTTCAGGAGGGCGCGTGGAATCCCTCAGTGAGCTTTAGGCCCCTTGAGCGCTACACATGGTTCTGCTTTTCCTCTGCAAGGGCATCGAGTGGATTCACTTGAAGTCATTTGGGGGGCGAACGAGGTGCCAGATGCTGGCACACAGCCTCCCCCCTCGCTCTGCCCGAGAGGTATATGAAGCTTTCATTTCTGCTTTGCTTACAAAAATAATGGTTCTGGGGGCAGAAGGACACGTGAAATGAAAAGGAAATTATAGGCAACGGGCCAGCCAACTCTCGGTTTCCAGATGCACGTCAACCCACCTCAGGAAACAGGCCCTCCCCACAGGGAGGGGCTCCCAGAAACCCTTTTCGGCTTCGGGACATCCCGACGGAGAATTAGCCAGGGCCTTGCCTTCTCACCTGGGACCTGTCACCGTATTTAGCAGCGTTTAAGAAACAATCCCTCCTCCCCCCCCCCCCCCCATCGCTGCTGATTAAAAGGAACATCAATTTTAATAGGGAGGTGTCACCAAAGCCTGGCCGAATGCCCTAACTGGGAAGGTCACCTTTCCCAGAGTGTCTGCGTTCCTTTCCTTCCCAAATTAGGCGCCCGTGTGTGGGAGGGTGAGCCAGTCGTTTCTACTGGGTGACCTGCCTCTGTCACCTCACAGGAGCCAGGATCCAACCAAGGTACTGAGTATACCCCAGTCGTTTCTACAGGGTTGTGGGGTTACGGGTTTTCCTGGGACTGAGGCCTCACCTAGAAACCCTGGGAAATCGGATAATCCCTCCCCGAACTGTCTTCTCCTGTGTGCCTTTCATGCCTGTGCACCTGGTCAGCAACCCGGCAAACTGGGGACACGCAAATTGCAGCTCGTGAAAACGGAGAAGTCGGACGTTTGAATGGGCCGCAGGGTCTCTGTCGAACGTCTTTCCCAAAGATTCACTGAGGCTGGGCGGGAGATTGGATGGGTTTCCAGCAAACAAGGGACAGAGAAGGGGAGAGGATGTCCGGTGCCCACGAGTCCTGTCTAAGTGCCTGGGAAGCTTCGTTCACGTCGAGCTGTACCATTGGGGCGGTTAAGGATTCGACTTCAGCTCGGGTCACGGTCTCGCGGTTTATGAGTTCGAGCCCTACGTGGGGCTCTGTGCTCACACCTTGGGGCCTGGAGCCTGCTTCTGATTCTGTGTCTCCCTCTCTCTCTGCCCTCCCCCATTCATGCTCTCTCTCTCTCTCTTTCTCTCTCTCTCTCTCGCATGTGTACGTGCTCTCCCTCTCAAAAATAAACATTAAAAAAAAAGTAAGTACCATTTTTCAAACTCCAGTGATGTGGCAGAAGGTCAAGTCCGGGACCTGATGTGTTTTCTCTGATGCACACGACAACCATGAGGGAAACTTGAGTGTCCTACTGTGTGGGTGAGGGAAACTGAGGTTTCAGAGAGGTTAAGACACTTGTTCAAGGGCACACAGCAAAGCGAGACAAAGCGAGGATAGCCCTCAGTTAGTCTGTCGTAAAGGGCATAGGCTGTCCAGTCTCACGGACTTTGTAGGGGTGGGGAGGTCTGAGTGGTGCCGTGAGAAGTGAGGGTTTGCCTGGAGGGTGGTGGCCGAGGGGGAGTGAAGGGCCGCAGAGGGCCAGCCAGGTGAGCAAGGATGTTGAGCGTGAAACCACCTGGTGATCTCGGGAGCAGGTGCTTGGTGGTGCGGGGGGGTGGAGAGGCAAGGCTGGAGGGCCTGGTCCAGAGCAGGAGCCAGACAGGGGACAAAGCAAGGGAAGGACATTCGTGGGCCCCTTTTGATGATCTCAGCCACCTCTGCCCGTTTGCCCGCTGGCCTCCAGTCCCCAGCTGCCGGAAGGAACGCAGCTCAGGTTCTCTAATCAGACAACACAACCTGGGCTCAAATCCCAGATGCATCACTTCCTGCCTGCGAGGCCTTGATGAAGGGACTTACCCACTCTGGGAAATGGGGCCATAGGGTCCCAGTGAGGTTTTAAAAAAGAATATAGACTTAATTTTTTAGCGTTTTAGGTTCACAGCAAAATTAAGCAGAAAATAGAGATTTCCAGTAAGTGCCCCGCCCTCACACACACACACACACACACACACACAGCCTCCCCCACAGTCAACGTCCCCCAGCATTGGTGGTGCATTTGTTAGCCTCGGTGAAACTGCGTTGACACATGTTGTCTGTTACCCAGTGTCTATACTTTACATCCGGGTACATTCTGCGCTTTGACAGATGTATAATGACACGTATCCACCATCACAGGGGCCTACAGAGTGATTCCACTCTCCGGACCGTCATCTGTGCTCTATTCATCCCTCGCCATCCCTAACCCTTGGCAACGGCTCATCTTTTTAAACGTCTACCTACTTCTGCCCTTTCCAGAATGTTCCATAGTTGCAACCTACAGTAGGCACTGTTTTCAGATTGGCGTCTTTCACTTAGTAATATGCGTTTAAGTCTCCCCCGTGGCTTTTTCGACTTGCTACCACTTTCCCTGGCTTTTCTTTTGCGTGGAACACTATTCCGTTGTGCGGGTGTACCACAGTTTATTTACCCACTTACCGTGGGAAGTTTTCAACAAGGTGATACAGGAAAGGCATCGCGAACTGTTCCTGGCACCTTGTAGGCATGCGGCGAGGACCCCTCACTGTCCTTCAAGGCATCTGATAAGCACCCCGAAGGCGAAGCCTGCTTCAAGGCAAGGACCCCAGTGAAGGTGGGACCCCAAAGGAAGAGAGGCTCCCCGGGTTTCTTGTGGTCGCAGAGGCCCCATTCAGCGGTGACAAGGGCCAGGTTGGAGCCGTGCCCTGAGCGCTCTGCTGAAGGGTGTGAGGCCACTGGGCTTACAGGATCCTTGAACTTGGTTCACAGAGAGAGGAAGGGCTGGTGTGGCCTTGGTCGCAGACCACATTTCTTGCACACAGCTCATTTTACCGATGAGAAAGCATTTGCAACATCTCCCGTGCTAACTAGCCAAGAGCCTTTGGTGCCAATTTAGCAAAGCCATATTTGAAGGTCGCTGTACTGTCCCAGGGAATTCATGATCGTGTTACTTCACACACCAGCCCCTAAGGGTGTAGGTTAAAGTTAACTAACGCACCCACACTCATCCAGAAGTTTCTACTGAAACGCGATTCTGCAGATGGTGACAGGTGTGTGGCGAAGGCTTATTATGGGCTGCACCCCCTGCCTCGTCAGCCTGCTCCCTCGGCCACTACCCTTCCCTCCCAGGCCTCGGGAACTGGCCTTCTCAGTGACTAGTCTCATGCCTTTGGGTGGGTCACAGACCAGGCTGGAAGCTGGGTGTGGAAGTGGGAAGGGGGATGGCTGGGAAGGCAATAAGGAAAGACAGGGTGAGATGGAAAGGACACTGGCCTCAATTGGGAGCCTCAGGTTGCCCTAATTTGCGATGTGGCCTTGGAAGTCCCTTCGCCTCTCGAGAATCGGGCTCATCTCTTCTCTGAGCAAGTGGGCTGGGCTTGCCCTGACATTCCTTGGAAAATGTGGCCGTGCGCTGCCCACAGGAGCATCGCCCTGGCAGCTTCAGGTCTGCCCCAGGGCCCGATCATTCCAGGACAACCCCTTGCTAGCCAGGAGAAGGCGAGTTCCTCCTCGTCCCCCTGGCCGCCCTCCATCTGCCGTTGCCCAGAGCTTAGAACCCCGGATCCTCTGGCTCCGGCATCCATGAGGGCAGCCCGCTAGTGCCCCACCCCCTCCCGGCATCAGGGCGTCTCTTGGCTCCCATTACCCTCCCCCACCCCCCAAAGGCCACTCCCATCAAGACAAAGTTCTCATCCATTTAACGGAAACGTTGGTATCGCCAACCTAGACTTCGCGTGGGGCTGGTGGGGTGTTCAACTGAAAATTGCGAGGGGCATGTGTTCATGACACACTGTGGGCCATGAATGCCGGGACCCCTTGGGACCTAGATATCCATGCAGATATCTAGGATGGAGGGAAGTTTGCTGGGGTGGGAAGGGAGGACTTTGGGCTGCCCACTGAAGGATCCAAGGGCTGAGCAAGCAGAAGAAAGATGGTGGGAGGGAAGCCCAGTGGGAAGAACAGCCAAGATGCAAAAGCCAAGATGAGAATAACGAATGGGGAGTGGGGGGAATGTGTGGGTGCCTCGCCTCCCAGAGATGGTCCAGCCTGTCCCCTGCCAAAGAAGTGCCTCCATTTTTCCAGGACTTCTTCCACTTTCCTTCTTTTCCCTCCCTCCCTCCCTTTTTCTCTCCTCTTCTTTTGACTTTCTTCACCAAATATTTCGTGGTACCCATCACATCCCGGCCACCGTTCTGGGCATGAGCTGCACGTGAGTCGCAGGAAAGCGAGGGACGAAGATAATGAACATCCCGCTCCGCAGATAGATAGCGGGTTACAGGGGGTGGGGGGTGCCATACAGGGAAGTGTCTGGGGGTGCTAACAGGGAAGCAGTTCTCTGGGAGGGGTGGAGGAGGGCAGCACTGGTGGATCGTTTGGAAGCCATACCCATAATAATGCCCCCTATCCAGAGGTGGAGTTTATTTCTTTCACTCCTGAATCTGAGCTTGGCTCTGTACTTGCTTTGGCCAGTGGACAGTAGCAAGTGTGACACAAGCAGAGGCTTAAGAGGAACTTATGCATCGGGGTGGCCCTTGGAATCCTGAGACCGTGATGTGACAAGCCCAGCCAGCCTGCTGGAGAGGCCACACTGAGGAGGACTGAGGCGCCCCCACCAAGAGTGTGCCAGCTGCCACACACGTGAGCCCATCCCAGAGCTTCCCGCCCAGCCAAGGTGCAGATACAGGAGTCCAGGTGAGACCAGCACCAGACCCACCCCGACTGGCGACCATAGAGTCACGAGCTAATTCGTGACTATTGCTAGAAGTCGCTACATTTTCGAGTGGTTTGTTACGCAGCCAAGACTGACTGATACAACCGGAAAAGGATTCCCCAGTGAAGGAAGATCTGAGCTACATCTGAACAACAGGCAGGAATTCACCAGGGAGAGGCGAAGGGAGGGTAGAGAATTCCAGGTGGAGCCAAGAGGGTGTGCTGTTTGGCAGGAGGCAGAGCTGCACGTTTATTTTTTAACAGTTTGTTGAACATACGCAGGAAAATGCACCAGTTGGTAAAGTATCACGTAATGCATAAACACAGGGTAACCAGACCCATATAAGAAACAAAACATGCCCTGCACCCCAGAGGGCCCCCTTACGCCCTTTGCCCGCACCACCTCCCTCCCAGCTGACCACTACCCTGACTTCTATCAACGGAGAGGGAAGTGGTTTTGAACTTCTTACTGGGTTCTTAACTTTTTTTTTCTTTAATTTTGTAGTGTTATATTTTTGAGAGAGAGAGACACAGGCAGAGCACGAGCAGGGGAGGGGCAGAGAGAGGGAGACAGAATCCAAAGCAGGCTCCAGGCTCCAAGCTGTCAGCACAGAGCCCGACACGGGGCTCGGGCTCACGGACCGTGAGATCATGACCTGAGCCGAAGTCGGCCACTTAATTGACTGAGCCACCCAGGCACCCTCTGTTTTTTAACTCTTGACCAGTGGTATCCTACAGCGGTGCCTTCTTCTGTGCCCGGCTTCTGCTCCACATCACGATTTTCGAGACTCATCTGTGTTGCTCTCTCATCTTCGTTGATGAATTCCATTATCCATCTACTCTTCTCCTGGTGGACATTTGGGTTATTGCAGCTAGTAAGAGTAAAGGTGCTGTGAATATTTTGAACACACATTTTGAGGAATATGTATGCATTTGTGCTCGGTATAGAACAGCAATGGAATGGCTTGCCTAGTAGAGCAATTCTTTTGAGTAACTGAAGGGAGCAGGTGGACTGAACGGGGCTCGGGGTGTTTTAGGGGAAAAGTGAGACCCTGCAGAGCGCCGTGGACATAGGAAAGTTAACATTTGACGCTAGCTACCAAGGATGGACTTGGGGAGATCGCATGAACTTGACAGGACTTGCTGCTGGCTTGGATACAGACTTTTGCCCCTTCTCCTTGGACTCTGCGTGTAAAAATCCATTTGCACAGCACGAAATACATGTTTTTCTAGCAGAGCCATGCTGAGGGTTCTTTACAAAGAGAAGTTGCCATTTGAGATGTACAGGGGTCAGCCGTGGAAATGCCTGCCAGCATTTCACATAAACCTAAGAAATGTCCCCACAGAGGGCAATGGAGCGAGTATTTTTGTTCCTGACCTATTAGGGGACAGGTGCCTCCGGTCATCTTGTTTCCATAAGGCTAACAGTTGGCTGGATTTATTTTCCAGTGACTCCCTAATATGAATGGTTCCACTTAGTTGCCTGGGCAGGTTCCAAAAGGGTACAGAGCAGAAAGATCAGACTCGGTTTCTGCATAATATTTGAGGTCAAGTCTCGTCTCTGTTAACCTACGACCTGTGTGACCTTGGGGATGCTACCGAACTTCTTTTGGTCCTTAGTTTCCATCAATAAAATCAAGACGGCAATAGTACCTCCTTCAAAGGATTAAATGAGATAATGCAAAGCACTGGACTCAATGTTTGGCAAATAGTGAGCTCTTAGTAGCTGTTAGCTGCACAGCAGACAAGAGATACACAGTAACTTTGTTGAAATGGGCTTGCCTGTGCTGGCGGCGACGGCCGGAGGGGCTGGCCCAGGGATTCTATTCGCACCAAGTTTGGGCTTTTAAAATCACCCTTCTTGGGATTATCATCAACAAAGTTTGCTTTAGATTCCAACATGTTAAAAAATTATATATATATATATATTTCTGCAATGTTGTTGCAAACAACAATAGAGGGTGTTTTTGCTGGGTCCACAGCATCCTGTCTCTCCCCACCTCTCGATATTGCCAACATCTCCCACATCGCCGGTGAAAAGGTTTTCATCATTTGCTTTACTGGAAAATATACTCTCCTTAAATAGTGTTCTAATGTCTGCAAAAAAAAAGAAAAAAAAATTAGCAGCACTGTCTCTAGGGAAGCAGCCTTTGACTATTCAAACCTGGAAGAAATGAAGGGTTTTATTTGTGGAAATTGGGACATCCGGTGCTGTCTACTTAGGGAAGCAGATTTTTTTTTTAAACCACCCATCAACACCTACACATACCAGAAAAAAATTAATAAAATCCCAGAGAACACATTAATATTTTACATTATAGGTAATCTTCCAAGTTGAGGGACAATTTTTCTTCTGAGTGTGGTTCATTTTATGCCATAGAAATGATCTGAATCTTGCTGAAGTCTCACTGGAGAATCTCTTCTCTATATATGTGTCTTTGATCTCACAGCCACCCTGCCAGGCAGGAACTCTTTTATCTTACAGATAAAAGCACAGAGGCCCAGAGAGGTTAAGAACGTGCCTGAGGTCACACAGCTCAGACCATTACCATCTGCCCACTGTCCACCACACCACGTATCTTCCGTCCTTTCTGCTCCAGCCTGATTCCTTCTGCTTCTCAGCATCTCTCTCTGTCACCAGCCTTTGCATCATGTCCTATGGGATTCTTGGAGGCAGACAGAAAACATTGGGAAACAGTCAGCAGGAAAAAAAAATTGGCAGAGAGCTGGCGCTCCTAAGGCATGGAGGAGACCCTGACTCTTCTGAGGAGCCCGGGGCTCAAAGAGTTTTAATAATTACTGGTTGGTGGGGCGCTTGGGTGGCTCTGTCGGTTGAGCATCCGACTTGGGCTCAGGTCACGATCTCATGGTTTGTGAGTTCAAGCCCCGCGTCGGGCTCTGTGCTAACAGCTCAGAGCTTGGAGCTTGTTTTGGATTCTGTGTCTCCCCCTCTCTCTGCCCCTCCCCTACTTGTGCTCTCTCTCTCTCAAAAATAAATAAATGTAAAAAAAAATTTTTTTTAAATAATAAAAAAAATAATTACTGGTGGGTGAAGTTTAAATAGAACATGTTGAGTCACACACACCACTAATACTGAGGACCGTCCAGCACCATGTTGGGCCCTGGAAACACAAAGATGAACTGGGCGGCCCTGCTTACAAGGCCTTCCTGAGGAATTTGCACAATGTAGGTGTAACAGACATGCGCAAATACTAGAAGCAGATGCCACAATATTCCTAAGCCAGCCACAGGTACGGTCAACTCCACCGTCTTGAACAGCGGAGAATCTGTCTCTACAGCCACTGCACCCCTGTGGGTTACTGCCATCTTACCCCCGTGTCCCTGAGACCAACAGGGTCCCGAGCTCCTAGCCTCCACCTCCGACTCTTCCTCCACACCACAACTAAAGGGCCAATCTGACCCAGTTTTGTCCTCCAAAGGCTCCTCTCTGCCCTGACGACAAAGTCCAAACCCCTGAGCAGGGATTCACAGGCAGATTCTGGGGTTTGTCCACTGTTGGGTCCTAGTATGGGGCCAGGGCATGGGTAGTCATTCAACCAGTGTTTGTTCAATGAATAAATGAGGCTGCGGGGGCCGGGGCGGGGGGGGGGCCGGGGGGGGCCGGGGGCGGTCTTCATGCTACAGGGAAGCCTTGTGACATCATAATGCAGACCCTCTGCCCAGGAAGTATTCTTGGGCTTTTTGAAGAATCACCATTGGTTAATCTATCTAGGACCCACTATAGCCTCTTAACTGGACTTACTTGAAATTAACTTGAAATTCCCAACAGGTTTCCTACGACGGCGAAATCTTTTCAAAAATGTCACGTAAACACGACAATACCTAAGTATACATGACTAATACCAAATTGCTAAGTGTTCGTCTGGTCCACAGCCCAAGTCCAGTCGCATGTGGGTGATGTGGGCAGGCCGTGAGAAGTATAGTTCAAAGTGTGCTTTTGCCCTACCCTGTGACCTTGGGATGGCATCTGGGCCACTTTAAGTACCACCTAAAAATGACCCTGCTCGGTTGGCCTCAGGAGGTCACTGTGGAGACCAGCTGAGCCCTGGCCGCAGAGGGGCCATCCAAACCCACAGTGCTGTGCACGTGTAACGGGTCACGACCATGACCAGAGAAGGCAGCTTCCCACCGGCTGGAGCCCCATCACACTCCTCTCCTGCAAGTGGCTGGGGGTGGGGGGGTACACTGCGGTTATCTTTGTCGTTCTTAATCCTTCCCAAAGGGGGTGTGAGATGTGGATGCGCAAACCCTCTGTCCAGATTATCTGCCAGAAGTTATCCATCGCCATTAACAGAAGCAGGAAGATCCCTGGGCCAGATGTTTTAGAGGTCCTGGGGGCGCCTGGGCGGCTCAGTCGGCTAAGCATCCAACTTAGCTCAGGTCATGATCTCACAGTTTGTGAGTTTGAGCTCCTCGTCGGGCTCTGTGCTGACAGCTCAGAGCCTGGAGCCTGCTTGGGATTCTGTGTCTCCCTCTCTCTGCCCCTCCCCCACTCACGTTCTGCCTCTCTCTCTCTCCCCCCCAAAAATAAATAATTACAAAAATAAAAAATAAAAAAAAGTCCTTACAGAGGGAGGGAGGTTGGACTTGATCTCTGAGGTCCTATCCAGGGATTCTTTGCGATTCTCTGACTCCACGTCCTTTCCCTTGGCAGAAGTCAGTTTTAAACAATGGCATAGATTCTAGCAGCATTGGGCAATTTCTAGAAAATCAGTTTCTGGAAACTCCCGGGAAGCCAGGCCTTCAGGCAGAGTACTTTTCCTTCCCCAAAATAAAAAGGCGAAAGAAAAATAGAACTGTTAATTCAGGTAAGAGGCAAATAACGTCAATGCCCATGGATGTCACATGACCTTCTCTCCCAGCTGGTGCTCCAGATACAGGAAGTTGTACACACCCAAGGAAGGTACAGTGTGGTATTTGCCTGGGGCCCGAGAATGTGTGCTTTACCAACTGACGGTATGTGAATATTTTTTTTTTACTGCCTCTGCAGAAGTTGACTTGAGCCCAGGACATGGGGATCAACTATTTGTCATTTGGTCCTTGCTTTGTGACTTCAGGCCTATACTGGATCATCCATCCATCCATCCACTCAACATGAGACCTCATTTGGTGCCAGGCAGTGTGCTAAGTGCTCAGACAGAGAAATTAATGAGACTGAGCCCCTGCTCTCAACGACACAGCTTACGTGGGGAAACCACCAAGTAAACATAATCATGATGTGACATCTTAAGATAGGGGTTCATAGGATATTATGAGATTGTGCTGAATATTATGGGAATTGTAGGAGGTGGGCACTCAGCTGGGCTTTGGGGGTTTGGAGGAGGTTCTCTTGAGATGAACATGAGTTAGCAGCGGTGTGCTAGGTAAAGCAGGAGTACAGAGCAGGGGAGGGCAAGGGCATTTCAAAGGGAACAGAGTGAGCCAACGCCTGCAGGTGACTGGGGTGTGGCCAGACCCTGCAATCCCACCTCCTGGGTAGAAAAGTGCAAAACCAGGATTGATGGGCACGAAGGCGGCACAGGGACCCATCAGGGAGGGCCAGGGTCCAGAGAGAATGAAGGAAAGAGGGGTGATATTGACACACAAGCTCAGTGAATATTCAAGCACCTGTTGGGGGCCAGCCCCGAGCTTAGTGCCGGTTAGTGCGCTTAGACGGGTCCTAGTCCGTCTTGAAAACCACCTAAAATTCTCTGCACCTTGGTACAAAGAATTTCTCTGCACCGACATCTAGTACACAGTTGGTGCTCAATCAGTGGCGATCACGGCCCCTCCCTGCCAGGGAGTTGTTATTGCCTGCACAGTGTGCCTCACACAAATGCTCCTCGACGATGCATACTTCCATTCACATCTTTGTGTCGTGACAAGTGGCCCATCCCTGCAGCTAAAGGTCCCCACCTCGTTGTTTAAAGCCTTCTGTTCCCTGAGACCCGCCTCTGGATGGAGAGAGTCTGATTCCCTTGGCTCTTTGCTTTGTAAAGAAAACGATTTTCAGCCGAACTCCCCCCTCCATAGCAATTATGGAAAATAAATTGAAGTGTAAAAACGGGAGGTAGCTAGCAGATGGGGCAAAATTAAGTGCCTGGCTACTAGCACCCAGCTCCGGAGGACACAGAAGCAGACCTTGCTCCCTGGAGTGTGAAATGAACACAGGCTCTCAAACCCGGTCGGGGAGAAGGCAGCTCCAGCCTCGAATCCGGGAGGCATGCGCCCAGGCACCCGTGAGTGTCCATTGGCTCCGTGGGCCTCCACTGGGCTTCCAGAGCCGCAGATGAGGAGAGCTGGGACAGGCTGGGGACTCTTGGAAAGGGTCTTGAGAGGTTAAAAAAAGAATTTGCTGGTCTTCTGCCTGATGATAAAAAATATGTGCTCATGGTGAGAAACTTGGCAGATAGAACAAGAAGAAAGAAAAATCATTCTAGAGCTTCTCACCTTGACATTGCATTTTGGTGCATCCTCTGGTTAAACATCCCCCCTGTCTGGTCAGCTCATCTGGCTTTGACGTTGGGTCCTCGATGGGGCCCTGGCACCTGAAGAGGGCAGCACACAGGAAGCCACTGGGGCCTGTGCCCACTGGCTCTGCCCAAGTTGCTTGCCCAGTGGTGGCTCCCCTCATCCTTCTGGTCTAGCTGTAAAGTCAGCCCCACCCAGAGATCTCTCCAGACCATTCCCTATCCCAACTACTCCCTCCAGTGGATTTTCTCCCTTCTGGAAGTTACCTCCATCTGTATTTTTGTTTCTTGGTTGTTGGCTGTCCACTCCACTGCCTACCCCCCACCCACCCCAACCCCACTCAGGAGTCTGAGTCAGAGAGTGGATTCACTCACCTTAAGGCCCTGCCTCAAGGACACAGGGTCTGTGTACCAGTGGGGGCTGCATAGTTATTTGTTAATTAGGAAATAGCCCAACCATCTGGGTTCCTAGTAGTTCAGTAGCATGAACTTGGCAATGATGAACACAACCTATGTTTATGCCCATTTTTTTTCTCTTATAATACCCCATATATAAGCCATTCTCTGTCTCTGTGTGTGCGCCCACGTGCCTTCCACAGGTCTCAGGAGAGGGTCCAAGTAGTGAGCTAGGAGCTTGGACCTCATACCCCTAGATCATTCTTCAGCCTCGGGTAAATTCCAAGACTCCGGGACCTCACTTTTTCCATGTTTGTGAAAGCAGCTAGGAACTCTGCCTGAAAGTATGGGTTGTGAGCCCCAAACAAGATAAGATCCTGGAACTCTCAAGAGGTAAAAGAAACGGTAACAAACACTCCCCCACCTCCACCCGGAAGGCCCTTACTCATTTTCAGTAAAGCCCCAGAGAGGGTGCCCCCCCCCCCCCCGGCTGCACGGGGTGGTGGCGATGGGGGTGTCTGGCTTCTCCCTGCTTCCCAGAATCTGGGGTCATCTCTGGACGGGATCCGCAGGGAGAAGGTTTCCAATAGCCAAACCTAAGAAAGAAGTCCTTCTCGCTGCGGCTCCCCAATCTGGAGGCGGAGGAGAGGCTCCCCCTTAACTCCATCTCTGCATTCGTTCGCCCCTACCCGGGTTCTCACCGTTCCCCCCAGGTGCCCGCGGGGGCGCACGGCCTCGCACGGCCCTCCCCTCCGCAGAGGTGGCCTCTGAATTGTGCGGAGGCCGGGGACCTGGGGTGGAGGGCTGTCTGCCTGGCCATCCCCGGGACAGGCGTGCGCGGAGGGGCCGGGGCCGGGTGGCAGAGGGCGGACCCTCCCGCGGACCAGGCGCTGGGACCCGCGGGCTCACCCCGCCCCCCCGCTTCGCGGCGTCGCCCCGCCCCCTGAGACATCACAATCTGGGGGCCGGGACCCCGTATCTCATCACCGCCCGTTTGCGACCAAACAATCCAAGCAACAAACACCCCCGGGGTGGGGGGGGAAAGAAACCGGCCCGAGCCCAGCCTCCCTCCCCCGCCCCGCCCCGCCCCTCGCCCCCCCCCCGGGGCCCCCGCCCCCGGACCGGGGAGTGAGCGCCAGCCGGGCGCCCCGCACCCGCCGCCCCGCGCCCGCCCGCTGCCCGCCCGCGGCGGGGGCGGCCCGACCGCGCGCCCGCCCCGCCCGCCGCCCGCCGCCCGCCGCCGCTGCTCCGGCTCCGCGGCGCCCTCGCCCGCCAGGCTCTCCGCCCGCCGCCCGCGCCCGGCCCCGGCGCCCCGGCCCGCCGCCCGCGCTTCATGGCTGCGCACGAATGGGACTGGTTCCAGCGCGAGGAGCTCATCGGGCAGATCAGCGACATCCGCGTCCAGAACCTGCAAGGTAAGGCGCCCCGGGCCCCCCCCACCCCCGCCCCGACTCCCGCCCCCCACCCCCGGGGAGCGACGCCGGGTCGGGTGGCCCCTCGCCCGGCCGACCCCGCTCGTGTCACTTGCTGGGGGAGGGGGCCGAGACAGCCGCCCCGGAGCCCCCGCGGGGCCGCCCCGGCTAGATTTGCTGTCGCCCAGGGGGTGGGGCGGCACACGTGCGTGTGTGTGTGTGTGTGTGTGTGTGTTGGGGGTCCCGCTTTCTTTGGGGGGACGTCACGGCTCCCCTGAAGCCCCTGCTGCGAGTTTGGCCAAGTTTGAACCTGTGGGCTCTTGGGGGCGGTGGCCCAGGTCAGGGAGGGAGGAGAAAGTGCGACTGACTGTGTGTGTGTGTGCGTGTGTGTGTGTGTGCGCGCGCGCGCGCGGGCGCGTGCGTGTGTGTGTGTGTGTGTGTGTGTGTGTGAGCTTGCACACCTCCCAAGTACCTCTGAGGCTCAGGGAACGGGCTGGGGGGCGGCGCTTGAGGGGGTGGGCCGGGGACCCGGGGCCAGGGGCACGGATGGGTGGGGGGGGGGTCGGCAGGCTCCCAGCCCATTCGGGCCACTTTGCGGCAGGGAGCGGCCCCTCCCTGGGCCGAGGCTCCACTGGGGAGTGGGCGACAGGCCCCGCCCGCCGGCCCGGGACGCTGGGACCCGCGGCTACCTTGTCACAAGGTGAAAGAGAAACTTGGGAGGTCACGGAGTCCCAAGGGCTAGGGGTGGCTCCCGCCACACGTGAAGTGTATTAAGAGTTTATTCATTGTGGAAACTTCGAAAGCACGACAATAGTTAAAGGGAAAAAGTCACCCACAGTCGCCCGGTAACCCGTTCACCCACCCACCCGCCCAAAGAAAGCGGCTTTTCCTGGAGGTGTGGTTCCAGCCTCTCTCTCTTTTCATACGTGGGCTTTGCTGAACTAGAGTTCCACTTCCGGCCTCTCTTCAGACACATAGACCTGGCTGGGCCGGGGAACTTTCTTTAGCAGTTTCCTGGGCTGACCTGGGCTTCTAGAGATTCCAAGGTTGGGGGCGCTGCAGAGAGAAGCTGGGAAACCTGGACAGAGAGATGATAGGACTGTGGGTGTCGTCCTTCCCCGCCCCCGCCAGCAGGTGCCTGCCTTTACTGCTGGAGGGTAGGGAGCCCCAGCAGGCAGGGTGCAGTCGGGGGGTGGCGGGGTAGTCAGTCGAGTTTAAACATTACACCTGATGGAATGTTCCCTGGGAGTCCATTTAGACCGGCTCCACCCCTAGGCTGTGCAAGGACAGTGCAAGCAAAGGTGACCCGAAATAGGGTGGTGGGGGGGGGGAGCTAGTACAGTAGACACTGGACCCTGAGTTTGCTCTGGGTTCCCCTGATCTCTTCTGGCTGTGATTTGTGTGAAAGAAGGAGGATCAGGCTGGATCCCTTTAGATAATAAGCCTCACATCTGGATCCTGTTGCCCCAGAACTGACATCCTATTTGGGCGTGGGAATTAGTGTCTTTTGCTAAAATGGCATGTGGTTTGGGCCGTCGTGGTGTGTTTATGCGTGTGTCTGCGTGCATTAAGCAGTCCGTGGGTGTTTCATAAACACATGCTAACCAATTCTTAATGCAACAACTTCCTGCGTTGCTCTAAGATCAGCTCCCAGCATGCAGGGGATCGGGGATCGACTTTTGTGAAGGGATGCTCAGCAGTTTGAGCAGTTATACCTAGAATGATGAGAGAAGGCTTCACTGAATGGGGACAATTTGAGATGGGTTCTGAAGGTTAGGTAGGAGTTCACTGAATGGCCTCTTCTCTCAGCTCCCAGGGAACTGTCCTCACTTTTAGGCAATGCCAGTTATAATTTGAGCATCCAAATGGCTTTGCTATTTTAAAAGGTAAACTGTTAAATGTGTGTACATGTATTATGTATACATCTTCTACGTGGCTATGTGTGTGTATAAAATGTGCATTAATCTTTAGTGCGAGCCCAGCAAATTTTTGCCTCCGGATAACCTGTGGTAACCACCATCCAGATCAAGATGTTAATGATTTCCAGTACCCTGGATGGGTGCCTCATCGCTCTTCCCAGTAGGTGACACACGCACACAGGGCTACTACTATTCTGATCTTTATTAGTATAGTTTTGCCTCTAGAACGTCACGTAAAACAGAAGAGTACAATCCATACTCTTTTGAACTGGCCCTTTTTACTCCACGGGATGTTGGTGCAATTCATCCACGTCCTGGCCTGTATTTCTTCAGTTTTTGTAGACTATTAAGGTACGATTCACATATCATAAAATTCACCTGTTTTAAGTTTACCATTCAGTAGTTTTTTGTAAGTCTCTAGAGTTGGGCAGACATCCCAACAATCCAGTCTTGGAACATTGTCACGGCTTGAAACAGCTCCCTGGTTGTCCGCGTGTGCATCTGTTAGCTCCCAGCCCCGGACCCAGGCAACACGTAGTTCCTTGTCATTGGACTCTTCTGTCACCTGGAAGCACCCCACTTTGTTGGTCTGCTCACCGCCGAGGGACATTTGGGTTGTTTGCGGTGTGGGGCTCTTGTGAAACTGTTCGTCCCCTGGGGGGATGCTTGCGCTGTGGAGGCGCTGGCCTGCTGGCCCGTGGCTTTGCTGCTGTGGGACAGGAGGTGGGGCCCGGGGTGCATCCTCTCTCTCCAATGTTCCCTTGGCTCCCCTGTCTTTTGACTGGATGCTTAGCAGATAGTTTCTCTCCTTGTCTCCGTGGTACTCAAGAAGTCTCGACCAAAGGGCCACGTCCAGAAGGCCCCGCTCGCTGTGCTTCGAGCCTCTGCCCAAAGCAGCTGGTGGGTGTCGCCGGGCCCGGATATGTCTGGCTCACCAGCTATGCGGGCCATGGGCGGGGTGGGGGTGGGGGGGCTCATTCATCTGAACGCCGTGTGGGTGGCAGTCAAGGGAGGGCAGGAGGAGCCCAGGCAGAAGGGTGGTTTGCTTAAAGCTGTGCGTTCACTTACAGCACAGGTAGTCAAGAGCTGTTGTGGCGATGGCCGTGGGCATTTCACGAGTCTGTAATCGGAGGGACCAAGGAGGATGTCCAGCCTCCTTTCGCCCATGGCAGCTGTTGTATGGTCAGGCAGTCCTATTCTTCGTACAAAGCTTTGACGCCTGTGGTCCTGGGGCCAGGTGCATTCCTCCAAAATGTCAGTCTTGAGGATGCTGCATTTCAGGGAGGATTGGTTCCCTAGGACAGCCCTGCGTGTACATCTCTCTATGGATCTACATAGTGAAATTGACTCAGAGGCATCTCGACCTCTGCGCGTTTGCTCCTCGAACCCTTCGTCTATGTCCCTGAACTGGAGATCAGGTGTCCAAGCAGGGAGGATTGTGATGTCACCAGATCATCTCCCACAGAGCCCTGGAACGAACACTTCCTGACCTGTCTTTGGAGGTCAGGGTGAGCTGGATAGAGAGCATGGTCTCTCCCAAGAGGCCTGTCACTCAACTTGCTGTCCCTGACACAGGGGCAGATGAAGCCCTCGTTGACGGCGATGGCTCATAATAAGTGTTTGCAGATCAAGGACTCGGTGGTGGAGAGCACAGGGGGGTGTCCCTCTGGGCAAAGGCTGCCTGTGACCCCCTCACAGGGTCCCTTTCAAGGAAACGGAGGTGGCCCAAGCCGTTGACCTTTCCAGGGAGGAGAAAATAGACTTGTAGGATGCTAGCAGCTTCCTCCTGGTGGCCCCACTTCCTTGGGGCCTTGAGGGGTAGAACTGAGGTTAGAGGTGGCCGGTTAACCATCCTGTGCCTTAGCTCGTGGCCTGGCCGTGGGTGGTGAGGGTTCTGGTGCTCTCGTAATGACAAGGCGACTCTGGCTGCCCCCTTTCCCCCTTTGACCCGACCTCAGGGTCCAGCTGATGTCCCACCAGGTCTGACCATTGCTCAAAGATGGGGGGGGGGGTGTTGGGCCAAGATTCGGAGGATGCTCCTGTTCCGGTAGGAAGCCTCTGCCACCCTCAGAATTCCCAGCACGTTTCTGTTCTGTTCAGCAAACGTGTGCCCAGCACTGAGCAGTGTGCAGGCAGCGAGAAATTCAGTTGGTTCTCGTCCCTGCCTTTGAGGAGCCTGAAGCCAGACGGGGTCCCACCTGTCCTGCTTCCGGCTGTCTCCCGTTGCTCTGGCGCCTGTTGGGTCTGATGCTTTGAACCTTGACCCCGGCAATGCAGAACAGCTTGGTTAAGACCTGTTACCCGGAGCTGGGGGGTGCATGGAGTCAGGTGGGCCTGGGCGGACAGAAGTCTCTCCCCACTGCTGCTCTGGGGGAACGTAGGGGCGATGCCTCCCCCTCCCCCCCACCCCCCTGCCAGCTGGGCCCTGCTGGCTAGTAGCCCCGGAGCAGTGTCCCCACCCCTGCCTCCGTGTCTCCCTCAGTCCCAATCGGTCGGGAAGCCGTCCCGCCCGGGCTTGGCAAACAGGACCTGCGATTTGGGGCACTTGGAACTGACCGCCAGACAGAAGTGGTAGCAGTCTGACGGTTCGGTCCCTTGACAGAGCCGCCTGGGTGCCAGGCACGGTCCTAACTGCCACCTGTAATGTCTTCCGCCGGCCTTTGAGGTGGGTGCTGGTTTTCGGAAGTGGAGAGGTCAAATGACGTGCCTGAGGTCGCAGGCTTGTAAGTGGGGCTGGGATGTGAACCCAGGTCAGACGGAGCCCGCGCACGTCCTGTGGCACCAGCTCTGTGAGTCATGTGCACTGGGCACCCAGGGAGGAGCTGGTAGCCTCAGGGCGGGGAGCTGGGAAGGCCCGTCCGAGGAGGGGCGTTGGCAGTCAGGCCTTGAGTGCCGAGCAGGAGGAAGCCTGACTGCACAGAGTCTCCGGGGCACAGTGCAGGAAGGAAAGTCGGAAGAGCCTGAAGGCAGGCTCTGGGCAGGACGGTGCCTGTGTGGTGAGAAAGATCGGCCCCTCCCGGGTCGTCCACCCCCGGCCTGTGATTGCGATGGCTCCGGCCCAGGAGCAGGCCCTCCCCATGCTTGCCTCTTTACGGTGACCTCTTTATGGCTCTGGGCCCTGTGTCACCTCCTCCAGCCTACCCAGCACCCAGCCACCCGGCGCACGTCCCCGCTAATCCCTTCGGCGGGTCTCCAGGGCCAAACTGTGGGCCGAGGGCAGCACCCCGGTCCATCCCAGGATAATAGCATCAGTTTCCGTGGACACGGTGATGTGAAAAATGCTGGGCCACACTGGCTCACGCGGTCAAGTCCAAGCCCCTTAGCCTGGCACGCGGGACCCTCTGTGGTCTGGGGTGGGATGCCAACCAGTCTCCTCTCCCTCGGCCACCCACTGGCTCCGAGCCCCCTGGCATCCTGCCCTCCTGGCTCTTCTCTCCATACCTGTAGACCTCCTGTGCCTACCGCAGGGGGATCAGGGATGTCACTCGGGTCAGAGTTACCCAGCACCCAGGGAAGAGAAGGCACCGAGGAGGAATCGTTCCTGCCCCCGCCTCCCCCCAGCTCTTGGAGGACGCAGCAAATATGCCAGAGGTTTCTGTATGAGTACAAAATCAAATGCACAACCCGCTGCCTATAAGGACCCCAGTCCTGATCTGTGTGCTTTCTTCTAAAGAATAAATCCTCATGTAGAACATTTTGGCGGGGGTGGGAGGGTGCTCCCTGCTGGAGTCAGGCCACAGGCTTTGAGTTAACTGTGGATTTTGCCTCCCAAAGACCACGTTCCAGACCTGGCTCCACCCCTAACTCGGGGTGTGGACTCTTCTCCAGGGGGGCCTTTCCAGGCGAAGCGTGCTGTGCAGCTCTGGGAAGCCCTAGCCAGGAGCTGGAGGCTGAAGGCCTGGCTCTGGGTCCTGGCACATGTCTTCCCATGGCTGTGCCTCAGTTTCCTCATTGCAAGACGAGAGGGCTGGGCTTGGACGGGCCCCTTGGAAGGTGGTTTGAGGAGTGACGCGGCCTGAATGGAGCATGTGCCCGCGTAAAGGCACCCAAGTTCCAGCCCCTGGCACAGGTGGGCAGCCGGCATGTGATGGTGGGCGAAGCTGAGCACGGCCGGTCGCACCGCTGGGTTCTTTTCACTGTCAGGTGCTAGGGACTCCCCTCCCCCGTTCCCCGCCACCAAGGGTCCGCCGGAGAAAAGGTTGCAGTTGATAAGTTTGTTATAGAAGCACCCCTCAGTAAATGACGTGCCTTCTTGGTTTAGTCTTGGCTGCTCAATTACGGCTCCTGTGACAAGCCCGGGGAAGGGCTGGGACACCTCTGAACGAGCGGGGCAGAGTGCCCAGGAGGGTGTGGTGACCCGCCCACGGTCAGGGCAAAGTAGGGACCCCCGCCGTCCCCCACGTTTGTACTGAGGAACAAGAGCGTTCAGGAGCCATCCTGTAAAAGGTTTGTCGGTAGCGAGAGGGGGCCTCGGTCAGTTGGCAGCGGGCCTGGGAAGAGGTTTTGCCGCAGGGACGCTTATTAGTGGCCGTGGCCTTGACGCCATTGGGGCCCCCCAGAGCTGCCTGGGGTGGGCAGCCTCGTGAGAGAGGCCGAGCTCCTGCCTCGATTCAGCGCCCTGGGGACGCGGCCCCTTGCCCAAGAGGCCCAGATTACATTAACGGCCCTCCCTGACCCATGGAACACTCTGGCATTTAACTTTTGACTGGAACAGCTGAGGCACTGGGCACGGTCCTGCCCGAGCAGCCTGAGGTCACGCCTGCCCTCTTCAGAGGGGAAGTGAGAAAAAGAAAGTAATTGTCTTTTTAGTGATGGAACCGTTCAAAGTGAACTCCCTGTTCCCATAGAAACCTTTTCTTACTTCTCCCACCCCCTCCCTGCACATCTTTTTTTTTTTTTTTTTTTACAGTGGTAGACTGTGTCACAGAAGCAATTAGAGGCGGCATCGCAAATCACAAATGTGGCTTTAAAGAATCTTTGGTGGGTTTTTTTCCCCCCTCACCGGACTGCCTCCTTTTCTCTCATGAATTGTATCCGAGCAGGGGGCGTGGCACTCTATGGTTTGCAGGCCGAATCTGGCCCTCGGGCTGCTTTGGTGAATAAAGCTTTATTGGAACACAGCTGTGCTCGTTTGTTTGCATACTGTCCAGGGCTGCTTTTGCACTACGACGCTCACTACATCGTCGTGACGGGGAAGCACCCACAAGACCGAAAAGGCTGGGGCGCCTGGGTGGCTCAGTTGGTTGAACGTCCGTCTCTCGGTCGCGGGTCAGGTCGTGATCTCACGGTTTGTGGGTTTGAGCCCCGCGCCGGGCGAGCCTGCTTGGGACTCTCTGTCTCCCTCTCTCTCGGCCCCTCCCCTGCTCGTGCTCCCTTTCTCTCTCTCAAAATAAATAAACTTTAAAAGAGAACCAAAAACATTTACGATTTGGTTATTTAATCTTTGGACCGTGGGAAACCAGAGAGCTTCCAGTGGGATGGCAGGGACCTTTCTTCTAAACCCAGACTTGGCACAGGACAGGTAGGGGATGCTTGGGATGACATCAGCAGGGGATGCCTGTTGCCTGTACAACGGCCCAGGCTTGTTTCCTGGAGGGTAGGTTCGTGCCTGGGGCGGGTTCTGGCCCTGCCTTAGTAAAGGACTTGCCCTTGAAGCCTGGCCATTCAGCCAAAGAGCAGTTACTGAGTCCTCCCGAAATCCGGGGAGCTGGCACAGAGGGGTGAAGGGGCCACTGCAGGAGTCCCCAGTGCACATCACGAGGCTGAGATAAGCGAGTTAGGACTGAGGGTGCTTAAGGGGGTTGCTGCAGGCGTCTGGGGGTGAGGCGAGGCCCAATCCAGGGGGGACGCTGGGGGCGGGGAAACTCTGTAATTGCAAATCTGCAGAGAGCAACCAGGGAGCAGGGGGGTGTATGCCGGTGGGTGGGGTGTCGGCTCTTCATTAGGATCGTGGCCGGGGTGGGGGTCGGGGGGAGCACAGGGAAGCGGTCTCGGAGGTAGCCCGTGCAGCTGACCTTTTCCTCTTCTTCTTCCCCTTCCCGAGCCCTCTGAGACACTGCTTCCGGGAGATTATAGTCCAAAGTCCCCCGAGGACGAGGACAGGCCCGGGAGGGTCTGGGGGACCTACAGAAGCCCTGCAGTCATGTTGCTGTGCAGACCTGGGGGGCCCGATTGGAAGGACCTTTAGGGCTCTGACGACGTCATGCCCCACTCCTGCTTCTCTCTCCTGGGGGGCTCTCCATGTAGGCAGGAACCTCAGCGATATTTATATCCCTCTCCTCTTTTAAACTATTTTTAATCCTCGATGGTATGACATACTTAAAAAGCAGGGTTCTGAGGCCTTGTAGCTGGGAACTGGGGCGGGGGGTGGGGAGGGGCCCGGAGATGACCCTGCCGGTTGGGTGGTGAAGTCACTGAGCCCTCACATTTGCATCCTCCGCTCGCCCTCCCCTCCCGCGTCAGCCCTGGTCCTCTCGCCTTTCCCTTCACACCTGCCTTTGCCAACATCCTCCTCCTCAACTGCCAGGACCACTGCCCAGCTGCCTCCAGCACCTCTAATCCCAGTTCATCCGGGCGGCCCGAGATCCTTCCCTGGTTCAGTCTTCTTTGCCCTCAGGAAGGAGCCCTGCTGTGTGCTCTCCCCCCCACCCCCCACCCTTCTCCCGTCCTTCCTGGAATGAACCAGACCCCGCTGCACTCCCCCCCACCCCCACCCCAGGCCCGCCCGTCCTTGTCCCTGTACGTTTGTCCGCATGACTCCTGCAGAGAATGACCACGACCTGGCCTAGAGCAGCCTCCCGGAACCTCGCCTGCACCTGCCTGGGCAGAAATCACAGCCTCTTCCTCTGGACACGGGAGAGCCCCCTGAGTGGGTTCCTGAGTGGCTCATCCTGTGAGCCCCTACTATGGATTAGGTCTTTGGAACTGTTTGCTGTGTTGCTGTAGGCTGAGCCCCGTGCCCTCAAAGACAGTCACATCCTAATCTCCGGAACCTGGGGTTACGTTACCTCACTTGGTAAAGCGACTCTGCAGATGCGATTAAGTGAATGTCGATGTTGAGATGGGGAGATTATCCTGGATTATCCAGCTGGGCCCAGTGAATCCCAAGCATCCTTAGGGAGGCAGGAGGGCCAGAGGGGAAGAGAAAGAGAGGGGGAGGGGGGCAGATGACTGGAAGCAGGTCATAGTGATGCCATTGTAGGAAGGGGCCGTGAGCTGAAGCAGCAGCTTCTAGAAGCTGGAAGAGAGAAGAAATGGAGTCCTCCCTAAGAGTTCCCCAGAAGGAGTGCAGTTCCGCTGAGAACTTTGATTTTAGTCCGTCAAACCCATCGCGGGCTTCTGACCTACAAAAATGTTAGATAATAAATTGGTGTCGTTTGAAGCCACTCAGCATGTGGTAATTTGTCACAGCAACAACAGGAAACTAACGCGCGAATGAATTGCAAATGGCGGCTATCAAGCCTGGCCGACACCCAGGCGGTGGCATCGAGCCGAGCTGGGAGTGTAGAGACCGGGGCTCTGGCCACAGGGCTGCCACCAGCTGACTGTGGGACTTGGGGAGGCTGCCTGGCCGAGGGCAGGAGAACAGGGTTTGAGGGGACAGGAGAGGGGGCTGGCCTGAGCCTGCAGACTATCCAGGCGTCCACAGGCAGTGCAATCTCCGCGTGATCTGAGATACACGCAGGGCTGTGCACAACCAGGGGACGATGTCACGGAGCCCATCCTCTGCTCTGTGGCCCCGGGCGGTGTGGATGGCTGTGGCAGTGAGAGGGTGACATCCCGGCAACTTCTAGGCACGAACCCTGTTCCTGGGATTCAACACACTCTGGCAGCTGTAGTCTCCGTTCTAATCTCCATGTTCCGGTCGGGTTGAGACACACGAGCGAGCGCAGTCCAGGCCATTTGAAACGGTCTTCTACTTCGCGTGACATATCGACGCCTGCTGAGAACCCGAGAGCACAGCATTCGGGAACCGGCTGGTTGGCAGTTCCCAACTTTGGGTAACATTCCGTCAGGGGTTAAAAGCCGCAGGCTGGACTCACGTTGACCTGGCACCCGGGAAGGAAGCTGGACCAGGCTCAAGGATGTTGGGCAGGAATCGGCCAGCTTTGGGGATTGAGCCTTCCCCGAGGGGACTCAGCGACTCAGCCGTCTATGGTCACGTACCTACCAGGTTCTTCACACTGTGACACAATCGAGTCCAAATTCCTAACTGACGGTTCCTGATTAGTGATTCCCGGGAGCAGAGCTGAGAAGAGCGGGTGCAGGGGTCCCCTTGTGAGAGGCTGACAGAATGAAATCCTTGTAACCTTGAATTATGGCAGGACTGACTGGAGGCAGCCACGGGAAACCAGCCTGTTATCTTCGTCATGGGTTGTGATAAGGGCAGTGGCAGATTATAAAGCAAGGTCACCTTCACCATAGCCTTTAATTCCACCATAACCCCTGAGGTTGTATCCCCTCTACAGAGGCAGACGCCGAGGCCCAGAGGAGGTCAGAAACTTGACCCTGTCCTACAGCCAGACAGCAGCATGTCTGGGGTTTCATTTCACATTGTGCCATCTGAGACCGACCGTGGCCCTCCACCCTCCACCCCCACCGGCACTTGCTGGGGGCCAGTCTGTCCGAGGTATTCACTTCCCTTTCAGGCCCACAAGGGACTGTGGAACTCTTCCTTGGAGAGCTGGTCTGGCCTTTGAGCTTGACTCTGATCTAAAACAAAACAAAACAGTGATACCTTGAAAATCAAAGCTTGGAAGCCTTGGGCCCCAGTAGCAAAGGTGTTGGCAGGCCCGATGATGGCCTGTCCAGTTCCCAGAATTGCTGTGGGCAAGTGCCATGAAATGGCATGTGATGGCTTACCTGTAGGGGGATGGGGGGGGGCGTAGGGACCAGGTGCCATGATGCCTCGGACTGATGATGGGCTAGCAGAGGGGGAGGCCGGGAATCAGTCAAGTGTTACCCTTGATAGACTCTGCTTGCCCAGGGTGGGCACTGCTGTACTGGGATTTGTTATTAGTGACGGCTCGTTGACTGCTGGTTAGCCCTGGTAGACCAGAAAACTCATTGGGTTGGGCACTGGGGCCCATCCTGCCCACCACTGTGTCCCAGGGTCTGTCTTCCTGTTCCAGGCTCAGCGTGTGCTCAGCTCGGTTTACGTTTGTTGAATATGTGAATGCAGACTCAAAGGGAAAGTGTAGGCTCCAGGGTCTGGCAGAGCAGGGTTTTTAGTTTCAGACTCTCTAGTAATGACTAGCTGTGGATGTCAGAGGCTTACAGCATCTTTTTGGTGACAAAGAATATTCGGTGGCATCACGCCTCCTTCAACGTGTTTCCCTGTACCTTGCCTTTTCTAAATCACACATGACTCTAGTTTTCCAAGGTTTGCATAAAAAGTAGTGGTTCCCCCATGTTGTGCCTTTTCCCAGAGGCAATCAACTTCCAGAGTTTTTAGCTGATGATTTTGGTATTTTCCTCTTGGTCTCTGAATAACATACCTGTATTCCTTTGTCTTGAGTTTTTGTTTGTTTGTTTTGGTTTGGTTCAGGGCTCTGATTTCTGACCGTGGAAGGTAAGGATACAGATCTCCTCTTTACCTCTTTCAACTTCCGATCTTTCCTGTCCTCCCAGCTGCCTGGTATGTTTTCATCGTAATTTTGGTAAGATTAGTGACTGGAGTTTACAGTGCGACTACTAGGCGGGCACTATTCGGAGCTGAGGCACGTAGTAACTTACGATCGCTCTCCCTTTCCTGTTCTACTTTTGGTTTCCTTGGAGTTCAAAACTGTTAGAATTGGCATATGTGCTCATTGATTCATCCCCCCAACTCTGTTGGTGTTCTGGATATCCCCTCAAGTTGTTTGGCTGCATCAGGAAAATTCTCTCGGTTTCCTCTTCTTGAGCACATCAGGGTCCTTTGGTCTCCTCCAGTAGATCTGGAGTCTGGCTGTCACCTGGGTGCTCTATCACTGTCACCTGTGGCCCCCTTACCTCTCTCCTGGGTTAGCTCTCCCATTTCCTGCCTTCCTCTTCTGGCTTAGTCTGTTGAATCCAGGGGCATATCCTTCTTGAGAATGGGCGCCTGAGTGGTCAGTTTCCTGAGAACTTGCACATGGGAAAATGAATTTATTCTCCTCTGATTCTTGATTGCTAGTTTAGCTGGGCATCAAATTCATGGTTGGAAATCATTTTCCCTTGGAGCATAAAAGCCTTGTTCCACTGTCTTCTAGCCTGCGGGGTTGCAGTTGAGAAGGGTGAAGTCATTCCCTATCTTTTCTGTGACCTGTTTCATTCTCTCTTTTTGTCCCCAGCACCTCGAAACTCCAGGGTGACCTGCCTGGGTGTGGTCTCTTTTCATGCATTGTACTGATCACTGAGTGTAACATTTCCATCTGGAACTGTGTCCTTCTGTCTGGGAAATTGTCTTGGATTTTCTTTTTTTGGGGGGGGGGTGGGTCATGATTTCTGCTCTTTGTTTTTCTCTAATCTTCTAGAACTCCTTTTATTTGGACATTGGTCCTTTTGGACTAATCCTCTAATTTTCTTATCTTTTCTATTTTCCATCCCCTTTGGTTTTTGCTCTACTTTCTGGGAGATTTCATCAGTTTTTATATTCCATATTTTAACCTACCACGTTTTTACTTTGCAAGAGCTCTTTCTTATTCTTTAGAGAAGCCTTATTTCAGGAATGCAATACCTGCTCTCACACACTGGGAATAGTCACGATGGACCGTGATGGCCGAGGCCTGGAGCCAAATAGCCTGGTTCGAATCCCAGCACTGCCACTCCCTTGCTTTGTGACCTGGGGCAAGTTATTTAACCTCGTTCTGCTCCAAGCCCCTCATCTGTGAAATGAAAGTAATAATATTGAGCTCTGCCTCAAAGGTCGTGCTGATGACACGAGTGGTTGGAGGCAAAGGGCATAGAGCCGTGCTGGTGCCCTTCGGATGTGCTGCATGTGAATGTTACATCTACCCTTCTCTTTGCTTATGTGGGTTTGTTTGGTCTGGAGATTTCATGTTAAAGGCTTCTTTGTTTAGCTGGCTCACAGCCCTTGATTGTTTTCTCATATTTAAGAGTTGGGGACTGGGGCACCTGGGTGGCTCAGTCAGTTAAGCGGCCAACTCTTGATTTCCGTTCAGGTTATGATCTCACAGTCGTGGGACTGAGTCCCGCATCAGGCTCCACAAGGAGCCTCCTTGGGATTCTCTCTGGCCCCCTCTCTCTGCCCCTCCCCTACTGCGCTTTCTCTCTCTCCAAATAAATAAACGTTAAAAGAAATAGAGCTGGGGACTGAAAAGCGAGAGCTCAGTGCCCAGGGGGTGGGGTTTCTTGGTCAGAGCCTCTCTCAAGGGTGCCCCGCTGGGTTGTGTCATGGGGAGCCCCTATGTCCGTATCTTTAGAGCTTCCCTCCTGGCTGGTCAGACTGAGTCTTGCAGTCTTCCGTCCGGAGGGTCCAGGCCAGGGTGCTGGGGTGGGGGGTGGGGGGTCTGGGAGCTGGGAGAAGAAAGAGGGCGGGGGGCAGGGGGCTCCTCTGCTTCCAGTGTGCAGAAGTCACTCACCGTGCCGTCCTCAGCTCAAGTCATACTCAGAATTTCTGTTTTATCCTCTTTGAAGAACAGACTTCCAGTCTTGTGCCTGATGGAGGATGGGACTGACACCTGCCAGGAGGACATGGGGGAGGGGATGAAGGGACCCGTCTTCTTATTGCATTCCCCCCCCCCCGCCCCAACCCCATTTCCAAAGGTACCTGTCACCGCTAATTCCCGAAACTTCGAGACCTCTGGGTTGTAAACTGGGCTGTTTTTGTCCTTGCTGGGTGCCACATTAAAGTGTGGACGTCTTGAGATGCTAATCGGTCACCACGGGTCTCCCTTCTCTCCACCCTTTGGGATTTTGTTGTTGTCCCTCCTTCCCTTCTCCCCGTCCTTGCGGGTTTACACTCTAAATACATAGTGCATGTAACAGACTCCTCCTCCGTGTGGAGTGGAGGCCCGAGTCCTCTGCAGGAAGGCGCCCCCTCGCCTCTCCAAGCATCTCAGAACGGCCGGGGAGGAAACTGGAAGGTGCGGCATTCACCCCAGCCTTGAAGGCTTGAAGGGTGAGGATACTTGCTTGGCTCCGTTCCCTTCCATTTTGACTGTTCCCCAGAGACTGCTGCTGAGCCCTGTTTACCGGGAGAGATCAGGGAAATTCCAGAGGGGTCTGGTCATACCTGGTGGCTGTTTTCCCAGCCGCACACTCTGGTTACCTAGAGTTTCGAGGCCTGGGGGGTTCTGGGGTCCAGGGGGGGTGCCGCTGTAGGGATGGAGGGATCTCTTCCAACCAACTTGCCGCGGACCTCCTCCCGGGTCTCAAATCCCCAGCCAGCAGGCTAAATCCCCTCTCAGCCTCGCAGGTGGGGTTTTAACTGGACCCCCCCCCCAACCCCCCGGGAATCATCATGCTCTTGCTGTTGTACAGATTTCAGAACCGGAGCCTGTGCTTGCCCACGGGGTGTACTGGCTCCTCGGGAGAGAGAAACCAGCAACGGGTTGTTTGGTCTCTACATCGTTCGATGTTGGAGCCCTGCCTGCTTTTATAAAACATCCCGAGCCCACGGCCACAGGCTACCTGGGGGAGAACTGGCGGGTGGCAAGCTTTGAAAGTTAAGCCATTCTTCGTGGCGAGATTAAAGATTATCCTGCCTGAGCCTCCATCAGACACTGCTAGACCGACTACCTTTGACCTTGTAGAGTTCGGAGTGGGTTGGATTACCCAGGAGGAGGGGCACTGTGGAAGCACCTTGGAGATACCGGGAAAGACGGAGTCAATACGTGACCCTCCAGGCCCCGTGAAATGATGCCTTTTTTTTTGTTGTTTTGTTTTAATCCTGCAGCTCTTATCGAGTAAACATAGTTGTTGAATAAGAACAAAACCAGAGAAAGGAGAGCTTGCCTGGTCTCCAGTGGAAAGAGGTGTTTGAAGCCAGGTGTGAACTTGAATTTTAGCTCCTTCGCTTTGTGGCTGCGAAACTTTAGCCACATCGTGTGTCCCTGTGGAGTTTCGACCTTTTCTACCTGTGCTGTGACTTTAAGGATAGTAGTGCCCTCCCAGGGTTTTTTTTTGGAGGATTCAGTGAAGTCATGAATGCTGAGTGCCCAACCCTCATCAGGACTTTTTATTTTTATTTTTATTTAAAATAATTTTTTTTTAACGTTTATTTATTTTTGAGACAGAGAGAGACAGAGCATGAACAGGGGAGGGGCAGAGAGAGAGGGAGACACAGAATCGGAAGCAGGCTCCGGGCTCTGAGCTGTCAGCACAGAGCCCGACGCGGGGCTCGAACCCACAGACCGCGAGATCGTGACCTGAGTTGAAGTCGGACGCTTAACCGACTGAGCCACCCAGGTGCCCCTCATCAGGACTTTTTAAAGAAATGTGTTCTTTCTTTTACAGAGCAATTTGGCGGGGTGGGGGGGGGGGTGTGCTGGCGGATATTTTGCTACGGGGTTCCACTGAATGATGGGAATGGATTGATCACTTAGTCCACATTTCAAGCTCGGATTTGGTGTCTATACTTGGGATCGGTGAAGAGCCACAGGGCAGTGGTTGACAGGCACTCAGTGAGTTTTCTAGTTGGAGGCCTGGGATCTTTTGGAGATGGGAGACGTGATCGGGGCTGAGCCATTCAGCAAGGTGCCTAGGGCAGCCTCTTGTGTTGGGAAGGGATTTAGAGGTCAGTGGAGATGAGCAGAGATGACCTCTGGGTGGGTGAGGAAGTTGGTATGAGCCGAGGTGCAGAGGCAGGAACGTGCCAGAGCGTTCAGAAGGTGACTGGTCCGGCCTGGGTAAGAAAAGGGCCGAGTGGGGCAGTGCTCGTGGGTGCTCATTAGTAATCAAGCGACCTTTCTGACTCATTTCCCTCGCTTACTGTTTCTCCCGGGGGACATGGCCACCTAGGGTGGCTTGGGACCAGCATTCCTCAGTGAGTGAGTACCGGGGGGACACTATTGGCTTTTGGCTGGGATGCTCTATATGTTGCAGGTGGTTTCACGTCCTTGACTGAGCCCACGAAACGCTGCTCATGGGACCGGCAAAATCTTCCTCCACGTTTCTACCCGGGAGTGGTAACCACCCATCTGAGACTAACAGGGTGACGTGTCTGCAAATGACAGGGGGAAGCCGTGCTTCCCCCGAGCTGTCTCCACTTGTGGACACAGAAGAGTCGCGGTGACGACCCGTGCCCCTCACTCAAAAGACTCTTTGATGTGAGGCTCCAGCTTTGAGGCTCTCGGAAAATCAATAGTTGACGTAACAGTCGTTCCGTGAATCATGTCCATTCTGACCCGAGCTCTCTCCAGCTGTTGGAAGAATCCAGCAAAGTGATCCAATACCCCATGACCCTTTTGGATAATTCCGTGGAAAATTACGTATGGCATCGGGCACCGGTGCTGCGACTTGTATTTCTGTTTTCTAAAATACTGCCCATCTTCTCTCCGCGTCAAACCAACTGGCGCTCTACTGGTTCCTGAGTTAACTTCATGCCAGGAGAGCGCCCAGAAGATATTCATTGAGTGTCTGCTCGATGTGAGGCACTCTCCTGGGCACCAGGGAGGTACAGACTTACCCCTGTCCCGTGGCAGGGAGTCGATTCCCATGGTCCCATTGGGGTATGACGACGGGAGATTATTCTAAGCGTCAACAAGGGAACCCCGTAGAGATGCCATGAGGGACTTTCAGACGAAGTGACATTTTAAGTTGAAATGGGAATTAGCCAGATGGAAGCGGGGAGAGGAACATTCTGTGCGGAGGGGACAAGTAATCCAGAGGCTGGGGTGGTGGGAGCATGGCTCACAGACACAGCTCTGCCGATGAGACAGAGATGGCCTTAGGTGCTGTGTTGGCCCTGGGGCTTCTGGATCTTTTCCATTCGGCACAGCTGATGGGGCTTTGGGCCGTCATCTGAGGGATCAAAAGGTCTTCGATTCACTTCCTTTCAAGCAGGCTCAGCTCCAAAGACCAGCTCCCCACTACTGATGGTACACAGATCGGTCCTGGTGCCGGGCCATGGAGCTGGGGTGGCCTTTGTCTTACTCTTCTGTGTGCTTTGGGGCGCAGCAAGCACTGAGACTCTGGTGCCTTGTGGGGTGTGTTCTCTCCTCTCCCCTTGTCCATCTCGTTTCCTTCTCCTGCCCCTGTCCCAGGCCAGGCAGAGCCACCAGGAGGGGCTGCTCCGTTCAAGCGCCGTTTTTCTGCGTCGGGAGGGATTACGGCGTAGATGACGAGGCCGAGGGTGGTGGTAATATATTCACCACCTGCATCCCCGTTGTGTCCCCGGATTAATTACCTAACACGTGCCAAGAACTCCGTTGGGTATTTTATGTTTCATTCACACGTAAGCCGGACGAGGAGGAGAACCACTCATTTTCCGTATAGGGCGCCGAGGCTCGGAGAGGTCGAGTGCCAGGCTCGTGGTCACGCAGCTCGTTATGGTGGCAGGATATTTCTTGCTCCCAAACCTGTGCCCCTCCCACTAAGCCACACCAGTCGCCTGCCAAAGTTGGGTTCGGCGATGCGGTTCACAAGCATGGTGGCTCTGGCCCCGTTTGGTCTCTTCTTTTGACCTCAGTATCCGCGCGGTGTCCCCCGAGGGCCTGGATATGTGCCGTCCCCCGTGGTAGCCACCAGTCCTGTGACTACCGGGGACTTATGTCTGGTCCAGATGGACGTGTGTAACATGCACAAAGTGTGAAGGCCCACTATGAGAAAAGGGATGTAAAACGTCTCATTAACGGTTTTCAAATATACGTCACACGTCGGAAATACTTTGGCTACAGTAGGTTAAATGAAGCACACCGTTAAAATGAATTTTACCTGCGTTGTCTGACTTTCTGTAACACGGCTGCTCGAGGTGACAACGTAATTTGTGTGGCCTGCATTCTATTTTGACTCGGCAGGACGAAGGCAGACTGTGATTTCTAAGGACCTTTTAATGCTTCAGTTTGCAATCTTGGTGCCTCCGTTTTTCCCTCCCTGCGCCGTGTCGCGGAGCCCCAGGCCCCCTTCTGAATCACCTGCCCCACGTTTGTCCCTGAGACCCTCGGGTGGAACTCCTACCCTGCCTGACCTCTGACCCCATCACAGGAAGTGCCGTCCCAGCATCGCCTGCCACCCGGACAAGTTATTCCACTGTTCTGAGTCTCAAATGCCTCATCTATAGAAGGGAAGGGAATCTTGCCCCCCCCCCCCCCACCTCGTGGGGTTGTTCAGGTAAGAGGATATCTATCTGTAAAGCCTCCACACCTGGCAGGGGCTTTCGGTTGCTGACGTTTGTCACCCTCGTGACGGACGGCAGTTGTTATTGGCGTTGTCCCTGCTGTTGGCGGTGGTCATTTCTTTAGCAAAGTTTGTCGGTGATGGAATGCTGCAAGTCAAATGAGCCACCCGAGTCCGCTGGGGTGGAGCTGTCCCAGGACGTGGGGGGGGGGGGGAGGGGGGGCTAGATTTGACTTTGTACACCTGGCTCAGGGAAATCAGAGCCCTCTGAGCAAATGGGTCAAGTCCGCAGCCGCAACCCTGTCTCCAGTGGCCCCAGATGGCTCACTGGGGATCTGTTTCCTCGGATCTAGAGACCCTGGGGTCAAAGCGTGAAAATGGCGGTTGAAGGTACTGGTGGGGCCGTTGTGGCTGGTGGTGGTGGTGAGGGGACAGGTGTAGAGCAGAAGGCAGGGCAGGAGAGAGGGAAGTTGTCAGCGCTGTCCTGAGAGTATTCTGTCTGAAAACAGAGCCTTCCTAGGCCATGAAAGGTGTGGATTCCAGGGCGAGCCCACTGACCCCCCACCCCCCACCCCACCCCGCCGTCCCGTGTCCTCATCTGTACTCGGAAGAAATCCGTTCCTGCCCTGTAGACAAGGTTTGTGAAGGCCTTGACACAACACGGCGGTGTGGTCCGCAGCGGGCACCCCTGGGGTAATCAGTCATCTGTGGTAACTGCCTTTTTGTGTCCACGTGGTTATGGAAGTTACAGAACCACTTTTTGGGGCCCCCACCCTCTTCTTCTGCCACTGTGACTTCCGTGTCATGCCTGTGGTCTTTTCCACGAATTCGTATTTTCCACGCTTGTGCTCATTACCCGTTTGAGCCCTGCTTTCCACTCTTTCGCATCCTGTCTCATCCAGTGCCTTCTTCCACGCTGTTGGGCGGCCGTCCTGGAGCCCCGCGCTGCGTGAAGCCCCTCTCTGTCCTTGTTGTTGTGTCTCAGTTCTTGTCACTTCAGTGTCACACTGCTGTGATTTGTGACGTGAGCCCTTTGCAGGAGGGTCTGGTCTGGGCCCCCTCGGTGGGCCTGGCCTAGAGATGGCCCAGAGGTGCCCATAGAATGGACATGCCACGACCCACTCAGTGCCCTGGCTGGACTTTTCTAAACCAGCTCCCCACGCCCGACCCACCCCCAGAGAGCTTCCCACAAAACACGCCTCCTGGAGCATCTCACTCTGCACAACCATCTTGACTTTGGGGTGATGTTTCCCGAGTCCCTGAAAAATGGTGACCAGGTCAAACCTTTTAGGACTCTCGATCACCATTTGTGGTGAGATTTTTAAACTTGGGGCTGCCCCCCGCCCTTCTTTTTGGGAGTGGGGCTCCGGGTCCCCTCATACTCCCTTTGCCGGACACTCACGCAGAAAAAATGAATTGTTAAGCCGATTCTAATGGGAGCAGGTGGGAGCCAAGAATAAAGGGGAAACAGAACAGTCTAACTTGGGCTCTCCCCTTGGGCCCTCCCCAGCTGGCACAGGTCAAGGGGAGACCATTTATGGTGGCCCCGGGAGAGCCAGGCATGAAAGCAAGTCCCCCAGGGTGGTCCAAGTGAACAGAGCCTCATGGGTCAGCTTTCCAAGGAAGGGGACTGTACCGAGAGGTGTAGCTGGGGAGGGAAGGAAGGGAGACAGCCGGGAGGGGCAGGCAGGGCTGTGGGATAAGGGTCACAGAGCCTGAGGGCCTGGGCTGAACCCCGGCTCTGCCTCTTAGGAGCCAGATGTCTTTGAACCTTGAAGCCCCTGTTTCCTTGTCACTAAAACAGTGCCTTGCTCCCTTAGGAGCATCTAGCTGGTAACTCCAGCCCTGCAGGTTACTGTCATTAAACACAGTTCCCCTGTAAGATCCTCGAGGGAGGGAGTCGGCTTCGTGCCCCGTAGAGCGGTGGTTCTCAAAGTTTGGGTCAGTTTTCCTCAACGCAGGGTGATTTTGCCCCCCCGCCCGCCGGGGACATCTGACAAGGTGTGGAGCCATTTCTGGTGGTCACAGCTGCGAGGATGCTCCTGGCTTCTGGTGGGCGTCGCCCAAGGATGCTGTCCACCTCCTACAATGCACAGGTCGGCCCCCACCCCAGGGAATGGTCCAGCCCCGAGTGTCCGCCCTGCTGAGGCTGTGGGACCCTTGCCGTGGATGGGTCGGAATCGCCTGCGGGGCTTGCTGGACCCCGACCGGCAGACCCCACCCCAGTAGGTCCGGTTGGGGCCGAGATTTCGCATGTCTAACCGGTCCCCGGGTGCCCCAGGTCCCTTGAGATTGACCCCTGACCCTGGCACACATTCACCACCCTGCTCCTGGCTAACTAAGGCTCTCTTGAGCACTTATGAGAGCTTGCCAGGCGCTTTGTGAACGGATTACCTGTGTTTCACAGCCATCCTCTGAGACAGCAACTTCTGTCAACTCCCCCATTTTCCAGAGGAGGAAACCGAGGCTCACAAAATGCGATCCACACTGAATACCTGCATGCCCCAACCCCCGGCAGAGGGGTGAGCTCTCGCTCTGGAAGGACCTGCCCAGAGTGGGTGGTCCAGCAGCTGCCAGGAGACGGGGTCTGCCTGCTTCTCCTCCTTCTTCCCTTCCAAGTTCAAGTTCTGCTCATCAGCTTCAAGGGGTGGGAGGGAAGGGTCCCTGCACGTTGGTCCTGTGTCCTGGAGAAGAGTGGGCAAGGGGAAGCCGCGCGTGACCACCAGCTCTGGCGACCTGTCTTCCGTCCAGAAGTGGCCAGGCAAGACCCTGGGACTCAGGTGGGGGCGTTCAGCCCCTTCAAGCCCCCTTGTGCCTGTGGGATTCGGTGTTGGGAGCTGCAGCCTGACGGGCCATCCCAAAGAGGGCAGGGGGACAGGTATAGGGGGTGGCCGTGCTGGGCACTGGGCCGCAACACTCATGCAGCTGGGACTTAACACCTTGGTTCCTCCTCTGACTTTGCACAAGGCACTTTTTCACGACAAACGGGGGGAAATTCTCATAGCCCCCCCAGAACGGTGGTGCGGATTAGCTGATGCTCCCCACGTGTGTAATACAGCAGCCCCTCCAGAACCAGCAGCCACTGATTCTTGGCTAGAGCCACGGGACCCTACCTGGCCGCGTGGTCCCAATCTCCTCACCCAAGAAGGTGGTTTGAAATGGCCGGCCTGTCTTCCTCACAGAGTGGCCCAGAGGGGTCCGACGAAGCCCGGGTGAGGCATGCCCCTCCCTCCATTCCCCATCTGTTGATCTTGCCGTTCACCACCTCCAGGCAGCCCTCCTTGATTCCCCAACCCCTATTTCCATACCCCGGCACTCAAGCCACTTCCCCCCCCAGGGAGCGTTGACAGCTGTCCTCTGTGAGTTGTGAGTCCTCCTGGGCACGGGCTCTGCTGTGGTCCCTTGGGTCCTCCCCAGCGCCTGGTGCAGAGTGGGTGGTCAGCAAACACCGGAACTAACGCATGGGATGGCTGTGTGCTCGTGGAGCACTCTCGTGCCTGCTTGCAGAGCATCTCCTCTTGTGATGTGGCTCTCAGTGGGGGCTGGGCAGCAAGGAACCCAGAATATTCTCTGTGGGCTCTGGCTTTCCCTGGCTGCTCACTCCTGACTTGGGCAAGCCTCTTTGGGCTGGGGGAGGGCCTGGGGGAACCACGGGGAGGACCCCGGGCAGCCCAAGCCTGGTCCATTCATGGATGTGTCCCAAAGGTCTGGAATGGTGTCTGACACATAGAGGGCACTCAGTAAGCATTTGCATGAACGAACGAATGAATTCTAAAAGTTTCTGGAAGGCTTTCTGTGAGGCGTTAAGATAGCTGGAACCCGTGGTTTAACATAGGAGCTTTAAAAAGACTTTTTTTAATGTTTGTTTACTTTTGAAGGAGAGAGAAACAGAGGGTGAGTGGGGGCAGGGCAGAGACAGAGGGAGACACAGAATCGGAAGCAGGCTCCAGGCTTCGAGCCGTCAGCCCAGAGCCCGACGCGGGGCTCGAACCCACGAACCGTGAGATCATAGCCTGAGCCGAAGTCGGACGCTTCACCGACTGAGCCACCCAGGCGCCCTGGTAGTTTCTTATAAAATGACACCTACACTACCATTCGCCTCAGTAATTTCCCCCCCGGATATTTCCCAAGAGAAATGGAAACATGTCCATGCACACAACTCTCTCTCTCTCTACCTCTCTCTCTATGTAGTCCCACGTCATTGTGTGTCCTGTCTTCACAGAAGCCAAAAAGTGGGAACAATCCAAATGTCCCTGAGCTGGTGAATGGATACCCGGAGCATAGTGCCTCTTACAGAGCTGCCTTGCTCAGTGGTGAGAAGGGAAGAAAGACCTTGCACGTGACCCAGGTGGATTGCCCACGCATGCAAAGCGAGGGAAACCAGATGCTGTAGGCTCCCCGCGTGGTTCCTTTATATGACGTTCTGGAAAAGCCGGAATCCTAGAACAGGAAAATGGGTCCGTGGTTGTCAGGGGCCGAGGATTGAGCGCAGTGAGGCCCAAAGGAACTTGTTGGGGGTGATAGAATATTCTGTATGGCGGTTACACAACTTGACTCATCAGGGCTCGTGGAACTGTATGCACGAAAGGGTGCATTTTGCTATGTGTAAGCTATGTCTTAATAAACCTGACTTGTAATGGGGGGGAGGGAGAGAGAGAGAGACCATTAACAAGCTGAGAGTCTCCTTATCGTAGGTGTTTTCATGATGCTGGCGTGTCCGTTTAAACGGGACGCTGCACAAAAGTGGCCTTTCTTGGTTCTGTGACCATTGATGTAGGTAAGCGCTTTCTAAACTGATCTTTGAAATCTCTTCCTCATAAAAGCCACAGGAACCCCGTGGAGCCCCAGGCATAGATTTACCTTGTAAATGAGACTTTACAGAGTTCTTTCAAGCCTAGGAAAGTGAGACCTGCAGAGAGAGGCACAGGTAGGAATCTGGCAGCCTCCCTTTCACTCTGGCCCCCAGCAGGCACCAAGCCCAGAGCCCTCCCTGGAAGCACACTGGCTGGCCTGCTTTTGTCTTCTCCACCCCCGAGAGAGATGGACTTAGGGGTGATTCTGGAACAGTCGTGATTAGGTTTGGCCGTGGGTTACAGAAAGCCCCAAGTAACGGTGTCGCAAACAGGTGCGCATGTCTGCAGGGACGGTCCAAAGCTGGTATGGCAGCTGTGCGCCACAAAATCTGAGGGACCCGGGCTTCCTCTAGCTCATCGCACTGCCTTCTCCTGGTATGGCTCTTGACCTCATGATCCGATATGGCTGCTAGAGCTCCAGCCATTACCATTAGTGTCTCAGGCAGCGGGATGGAAGAAGGGACAATAAATCAGGGTCAAGCAAGGGATGAATGCTGTTTGGGGTGACCCCTCTGAGCTCTGCCACGGTTTTGCTGTGGGGCCCGGGACCAGCGTCTGACCTCTTTAGGTCTTAGTTTTTCTGTCCGTAAAGTGCGCACAGTAACTCCTTCTGTTCTTGCTTGTTACGGGAATTAAATAAGATGATGTGTATATCATCCCTGGGGCACTCCGTTTCCCCATGGTAACCATTATTACTCCTGCGTTTTCTCGAAGTGGCCTCTGGTCCTTAAGGGGGCACTTCAGGGAATGCCATAAAAAGAACGCGCACTTTGAAGATACCCAGGATCCAGCCCTCCAGCCGTGTTTACGCAGCAGTTAACTCTGATAGACCCACAGGATCAAGCGGCTAGCTTCCTGGTATCGCCCTGGTATCGCCCCGAGCTTGCTCTATGGCAGGCACGGAGCTCGGTGCCTCTCTGCGCCCTGAAGTGATGCTGTTGTCATCCCTGTTTGGCCTGAGGCACCGAGGGGATCAGAGACTTGCCCAAGGTTGGCATGATCAGCGAGAGGCGGGCTGGGGTTTGAGCCCAGGGAGCGTGGGGCAGGGTGTGGGCTCCCTCGGTGTACCGCAGGTGCCCACGGCCTGGTGCAGGGACAGACAGTGCGCACGGCAGGGCAGGGCAAGGGGACACAGGTGGAGGCCGAGGCCCGTGCCAGGCGGAGGGAGATGATGGCGAAGGTGGAGAGCGGGCCGTGCCCCCCGGGAATGACCTAGATGAGGTCATGGCAGTTTATTCCGTTTGCCATTGAACTGTTGGTTTTCTGAATAAGTAGCACAGCTGCAGGGAGGGCGCCGGGCGGTCGCTGACACTGACTTTGCAGGGTGATGCAAACCCCAGCCCTGCCACTCGCCAGCCGTGAGACCTCTCTGAGCTTCTGCTTTGTTTTTCCTCCCGTCGTGGGCCTGATGCCAGGCCTGGTTGAGAAGACTGGACATACCCACTCCAGAAAGCGCCTGGCACCTATTAGTGGCCGGACCCATCGTGACCGTGGCCCTCACAGGCTCTGTGACCTCCGCGCACCCAGGCTGAGGGTCTGCTCTGCAGACCGGCCTCCTTCAATGTCAGGACCCCCTGTGTTCTTTGCTTTGGGAGTAGAGCAAGACCTCTGTCCTCCCTCTGAACCAGGCTGCCATGTTTGAGTGGTCAGCACCCAGGTGGGTGGTCAGCGCCCAGGTGCTCAGGGTGGGAGGAGGGGCTGAGCCCCTCACTGTCACATCTGATTGCCACGGGCACCTTTTGTCGGTGATTCCTGCCCTCAGGAGAGGGGAGGGGAGCAGGTCCCTGCATTTAAAAGCCCCCTGGATGGACCCCAGGCTGCTGGCAGTGGCTCTCTCCCGGTGGTAGAGACACCAGTGGGCGCCTGCTGTTTTCCTCTTTCCGCTTCGTGTGTTCCCTAATTTTTCTATAAACAGTATGTTGAGTTTTACTAATAAGAAAAAATGGTTTTCCAAGAATGAGCTTCCAGCATTCTGCCGGTGCAGGGGCGGCTCTCAGACGTTCTTTCCAGCCCTGCCCCCAGCCCTGCCTTCCCCGCAGACACATCCACCCAACTAGAGTTGTCTTTGTCTCCGTTTCAACCTACTAGATGCAAATGCAGCTTCTTAAAACTCATGAATAATTCACATTACAAAAAGAGTGTTGGCTTGATGGCGATCTGCTTTTGGAGTTCGAGGTCCTTGTTTGACAGAGGCTGCCTGAGAAACCTAAAAAGTTAGCCAGCCAGAGGCTGGAGCCGCCCGCTCTGTGGGTCTTCAGCAGGTGTCCCTGGAGACCTTCCCTGGAGAAGTGGAGGGTTGGATTTTGCTGCTGACTCCCATCTACGGGTTGTGACTGCCTAGGTAAGGGGCGGGGCCCTCTGGGCTCAGTGGGATGGTGTGCGGGGTTTGATTAGCAATGTCTGCCATGGTGCTGGATGGGGAGTATTTCACACAGAGTGGAGGAGTTACTGTGCCAGGGCTAGATCATCTCAGTCATCTCTGTGACAGTCTATCTATGACCCGTACCCGGGGCTGGCCACCTAACTGGTAGAGTCCGGTGCAGAATGATAATTGTGTCCTGGCTGAGAGTCGGAAGTGAGTCTCTCCTTCCCGGGAGCTCCCTGCCCCAAGCCCTCAGACAGGAGCTCCCTGAAGCCCAGGAGAGGACTGGCCCTGGGCCCTGCTTCCTGCTTGCTTAGGGTCATCCCTTGGGTGCCTACAGATGCCTGGGCCCCAGCCTTGTAATGCCCTCTCCCCCCACTCTCCTTCTGCCATCTTGCCCTTGGTGCCCATCCATTGTGTCTGGGTCGAGCTGTTTTTCACCCAGCTGGCTCCTTGTCTGCTGGCTCTCAGCTGGGCTGGCTCCTCCCTCTGTCTAATGATCCCTGACTGTGAACCCTCCTCCCTCGGCCCAGAGCCTGACTGTTCTAGGATGCCAACTTTGGTAACTTTAGGAGGAGGTTGGATTCAGTGACAATGGCCCACCTGAGGCAAGACCCAGGTGACGTTCAGGCTTTTCAGAACTGCTACTTCCCAGGACAGAAAGGAGGGTGTGGGGGGAGGGGGAGGTGGCGGGGGGGTGGGGGGGGACCTTGCCAAGGCTTGACTGGCGGCTCTCGTTTGCCTGCCCTCCATCCCTTCCAGCGCCCCTTTATTGAGCATATACTACGTACCAGATGGCGTTCTAGGTGCTGGGAACACAAGGTGGGCAAGACCGATAAGACCCCCCCCCCCCCCCCCCCCCCCCCCCCCCCGTCTGGAGCTTTGTGTCCTCGTGGGCGAGATAAGCCATCAACGAGTGCATGAGTAATCCGAACCTGGGTGTTCAAAGTGCTTGGAGGAAAATCAGGGGCGGGGGGAAGGGAAGAGAAAGTGGTGGGCGAGGGTAAGGGGAGTGTGGTAGTCGGTGGAGCGGCCCTCCAAACATGTCCACATTCTCAGGCCTAGAAGCTGCAAGGGTGGCTTTCCCGGGCACAGAGGCCTCTGCAGACGCGATTAAGTTAAGAACCTTAAATGGGGAGATTAGCCTGTATCATCCGGGTGGGCCGATGAGGCCCCGAGGGTGCTTCCAAGTGAAGGAGGCCAGAGCCGGGGACATAGCCTGAGAAAGCCTCAACCCACTGTTGCCGGCTTTACAGCTGGAAGGAGCCCGTGAGCCGAAGGATGTGGGTGGCCCCTACGAGCCGGAAAAGGGAAATGCATTTTTCCCAGAACATCCAAAAAAGAATAGAGCCCTTGGTTTTGGCCCAGTAGGACTCGTTTCAGACTTCTGACCTCTGGAACTGGGAGAACTTGTGTTGCCGTCAGCCACGACGCTTGGTGCTTTGTTACCGCAGCAACAGGAAACTCATCCAGGGAGCTATTCACCATCAGGGGAAGCCTCTGAGGTGGACAACGAGCAGGAGCCACTGTACAAAGGTTTTCAGAGAAAAGTGCTTTGGAAAGAGGAAACGGCAAGTGCAAAGGTCCTGAGGCAAGGGTATGTTCGTGGGTTGCTCTTCGGTTGTGGCCAGCCGTCGCTTTAAATGACGCGGTCCTTTGGACGGCATGAGAAGGCTGACTTTTGCCCCACCAGGCCTCTCCCCTCCTTGTCTGTGCTCATGTTTGTCCCTCTGCCCTGAGCGCTCTTTAGCCCAGCAAACTCTCCTACGCGTTCGGAGAGGCTCTTCTTCGGAGAAGCCTCTCCTGACCACCACCGCTATGCGGACTAACAGCTTCCGCCCCCCTTGCAGTTCCGGGCTCTTATCGCACTGAGCCCATCGTGCAACAGTTACTGGTTTACAGGCTTGTGTCGCCTCTGCAGGGCTGTTTCTCAGGAGTAGAGGCTCTTAGCCACCCACCCGGTGCAGTGCCTGGCCTACAGGACGTACGGGGTTTGCGGAGATCGCTCTGACCTCAGGACCGATTGTGGCCTCCGTTTACCCTTTCTAGCTAGCAACTCCTTAGATTAGACTGAACTATCCAGCTTGGAAGCGTTGCAGCCCGAACACGTTTTCCCTGGGGGGGGGGGGGGGATGGATGTCCTCCACCCTGCCATCATGACCCAAAGGATTGAGCTTGTCACAGGGGCTTGATCAGTCAAGAACCCAGCAGGGGACTCAGGGAGGTGAGTGCAGGGTGGGAGGAGGGCTGTTCCAGAGGCGGGGGCAGGAGAAAGGCCCCCCCAGCAGGGAATGTGCAGCACTCAGGGGGCTCACATCAGTGGGGGGGCTGTTGTGGGCACGGAGAAGGCGGGGAGCTGGAGGAACCCCAGAAAGCCATTGCCTGGTGAGGGGTCCCCCCAGCAGGAGCCGTGGGCCGAGGTGGATGAATGCAGCCCTGGGCAAAACCAATGGGATCAATCATCTGACCCCGTCCCCCAGTGGTCCTGCCGGTATCTCCCATCGGAAGAACCTAGCAGGTGGCCAGAGGACAAGGATGCCCAGGGATGCAGCCTGTGGAGCGATCAGCCTCCTGCACCGAGGATGAATTGGTGGGAGGGGAGGTACAAGTGGAGACGGAGCCATGCAGGGACTTACATTCTACTCCTCGACAGGGCACTTTGAAATAAGTGTTCTTTCTGCATGTTTTTATAGACCATGGAGTAACTTACAAGCTCACACGGCTTAGAAGGCGAGGGAGAGGGAGAGGGAGCTGGGGTGTGGACACGGGTCTGCCTCCAAGGTCAGACCCTTCCACCCAAAAGCTGGTGGCCTTGGGTCAACTTCCCGTAGGTCCCTGAGCACCGGCTGTGTGCAAGGCCTGCCCCATGCGTGCCAGACAAGCACCTCGGCCCTTCTCCTTCCAGAGGTATCCTGGGGTTTGATCTCCAAGAGCCAAGCTTTCTTCTCCTTTATTGCAGCCATCACAGTTGGTAATTCTGTGGTTGTTTCTTTTTTTTTTTTTTTTTTTTTTAGAGAAAGACAGAGTACAAGTGGGGGAGGGGCAGACACACACACACACACACAGAAACCAAAGCAGGCTCCGGGCTCTGAGCTGTCAGCACAGAGCCTGACGCGGGGCTCGAACTCACGAACCACGAGATCGTGACCTGAGCCGAAGTCGGACGCTTAACCGACCGAGCCACCCGGGCGCCCCTACGGTTGTGTTTCTTGATTAACACCTGCTTCCCCATGGCAAGCAGGGGCCATGCATCTGGCCTGTCATTGTAGCCTCCTCCAGTGCCTGGAACATAGCAAGTGCTTGGCAAATACCTCTAGAAATAGGGAGGTGTTTATGGACTCCCACCTGTTCATTTTAGATTCCTCAGCAGGCAGGCTGCTACTCTCCTGGAGGTTTGGGGAGGGGGTTGCCTGGGGAGTTACCCACCCCCCCCCCCCCAGCATCTCATGGATCTATTCCCAAGGAGGCTATGGACAGCACCTGCTCCCTCTGTGTGCAGCCCATGCCCACCCTCCAGCCAGGCTGGGTCGGGCTCCCTCCCTGCTGGCGTTCTGCAAGCCTTTAGCTGCAGCGTTAGATGAGAGACCGAGGAAGGAGTGGGCTTTTTCTTTCCTTTCTTTGTGCTGCCTCCTTTCTTACCGTTTCGAACACCAGGCCCGGTTTCAGGAGAGAACGGTACGTTTGTCTGATGGCCCCAAGGAGGGAGGGAGGCACCTGGAGCCCACTCTCAGCCTCACCGGAAAAGCTCAGCCACGGGATTTGTTGCTGCCACAGATTCAGTTTTTCATTTCACGAACCAGACGGGGCCACGTCGAGGGCCGTGCACCTGCTTGGCTCTGCCCCTTCGGCGCTGGCTTACTCCTGCCTGTGAGGTCAGGCACTCCGAGTCAGCTGGAAACCGCTCCTGGCCTTGGGTCCAGAAAGGACAGAGAAGAGACCGGAGCCTGGCAGACTTCCCATGCAAACATGTATGTTTGTCTGATTTGATTTCAAAACAATTGAGAGCAAACTTGGGAGTAGAGAAAGAAAGGTGTTTTCAAGCCCATTCCTTCTGACATAATCATTGCTGTCTTATGTATTTTAATGATCTCTCAGATACATTTATGTTTGTTCTCACAGCCACGAAAGGCTACGTGCAAAACTGCCTTCTCCTCAGTGTCACCTGCCTACCTCTTTTTCCTGCTGCCTGCTTGCCTCTGATCACGTTCGATGGCTGGTTGGGGGCGCTGGGTTGAATTAGCCATGTCCTTGGAGGTGCACAGACTCGGGGCCTCCTGTCCCCACGCCCCCACCAGCATCCCGTGTGTCCTCCCGAGCTTGTTTGGGTTAATCCTTGATGATGTGTCTCTAGCTCCCAGCAAATCCTGGCTCCCGGGAGAGCTGGTGTTTTTAGTAGGGGGCCAAGCTCAGTGACCGCCCCCCTGCCCCCCCTCCCGCCGCTGCCCTGCCGCCAGCCTGGGAATCCAGGGAGCAGGTGCAGAGGGTGCCGCCTGCCCCCTGAGAGCGCGGAAGGGGAGAGCTGTTCTCAGGCTTCTTGACCTGAAGCTATTTAAAGTCAAGGGCATGGTCTCCCAGGAAGGAAAATCAATGTGTAAGACAGTACAGCTTTTGCTCACACCGCCCGGGCTGTGGGGTCGGGGGAGTCCTGGGAGGGCAGATCTCCTCACATTACTGGTCTTTGTTTGTGGTGTTGTTATTTAAACCATCTAGGGAAGGTTATGAAATCTCTGGAGCCTTTTAAAAATAGCCTGGTTTCTGGCTTTAAAATAGCCCATGTCCACTGGATAAAATATGGAAAATACCCAAAATATAAAGAAGAAAATAAAAATCATCCCCCCCCCCCCCCCACGGCACCGCCGGGAAATGACTCCTATTAACGTTTTGATACATTTGCTCTTTCGGCTTTTGTTTCCTGAAAGGTGCTGATGGTTTTAACCTAAATGGCTTCACACGCTGTATTCTGGACCTGCATTCCGGTCCCAATGTCACGGCTTAGTGATCTTGGCGCCTAGCCATGTGGAGCTAATGACTTAGTCTCTCTGTGCCTCGACCCCTTCATCTGTGAAATGGGCCTGAAGTCGGGCCTTCCTCACAGGCTCGCTGCAAGGCTGAATGAGGTCATGTGAATACACGTCCAGCCTAGCCCAGGCACCCAGTGAGCTCGTGATAAACTCTCGTAGTCACCATTAGTGATTTCGGTCCATCAGATAATACAGTTTGGGGCCCTACTCGTACTCATTTCGTATTATGCTCCCAGAATTTTCCCGGGTCTGAAATGTGGGGTCAACATCACTCTGTAGCCATGTGAGAATTCTTGTGCTGTCTTTAGCCTCCGTTTACAGTTCATCTCTCTGCGTTTTCACCCTTTTCCGTACCCCCTGTGATGGTGGATTCCCTTGCACGCTGATTCCCATCCCCGGTTCCGATGATCTTTTAGGACAGACCCCGAGAGGCAGACGTATCGGGTCACAGGCTAGGGGAATTTATTTCGGAGGCTCAGGACAGAGACCAGATTGCTTTTCCGAAGGACGACGACACTTCGCGTCCCCCAGCCGGAGCTGCTGGGGCCACCTCCCCCTCCCTCTCCCCCCCTCACCGGCGTTCTGGTTGGGTCGATGTTTATTTGCCAGAGTGATCAATCCCGGCCATGCCTGTAACCAGGAGCCTCTGGGGATGAGAGGCGGCTACTCTGGCCAGTGACATTTCCATAGAGGGTGTGGGTGGCCGGGTTTTGTGTTTTTGGCGTGGGCAGCACCCAGTCCCGGTTGTCAGGCAGCTCTGAGAAGGGCAGGAGCCGGAGGACGCAGATTGGCGTGGGCGGGAGGAGGAATCTGTTTACAGAGCCATCGCTAGGCTGCCGGGCACCCAGTTAGCAGGGGCGCGGCAGCAGGTGGTTTCCTGGACGGCGAGCTGAGCCCCCGACAGACAGGAAGCGCTCGCCTCCCGCTCAACTTGGGACTGTTTCATCGGTAACCAGGGACACCAGCTCCTGGGCTCTGCAGCCCGCTAAAGCCTGTTGCAAGGCGGTGTCTCTTTTAATTACTCTCATTCTTTGGGGGAGGATGAAATGCGCATCTGGACGCAAGAGCTTGGTCAGGTTGGAGCCTAGCAGGTGGCTGGGAGGACGTTAAGCCCGGCTGGGGACTACAGCCTCGGTAGCTGGGGGTTCAGAGGTAGTTTGCCGCACCCAGCCGCTGTCCCCGCCTTGTTTCTGGGCACCGCTGTTCCTGAGTTTTTCTTTATTTGGAAAAGGAGAGGGGCGCCTGGGTGGCTCAGTCGGTTGCGCATCCAACTTCAGCTCAGGTCACGATCTCACGGTCCGTGAGTTCGAGCCCCGCGTCGGGCTCTGGGCTGATGGCTCAGAGCCTGGAGCCTGCTTCTGATTCTGTGTCTCCCTCTCTCTCTTCCCCTCCCCCATTCATGCTCTGTCTCTGTCTCAAAAATAAATAAACGTTAAAAAAAATTTTTAAAAAGAAAAGGAGCATGGCGGGTGGGGCGGGGAGCCTTGTTTTCATGAATTGCATAAAATCAGCCACTTTAAAGTGTACAAGCCAGGGGCGTTTAACACACTGATGGTGTGTCCAGCCATCACCTAGTTCCAAAACGTTTTCATCACCCTAAGAGGAGAGCCCCACGCCCCTTAGCAGTTCCTCCCTGTGACTCCCCCCCACCCCAATCCTCGTGACCCCTAAAATCTGTTCTCCGTCTCTAGGGAATTACCTGCTCTGGATGTTAAATATAAATGGAATCGTATGATACGTGGCCTCAGTGTCTGGCTGTTTTCGTTTTGCACGATGTGGTCTGGGTTCATCCATGCTGTAGTATGGGTCAGGGCTTCATTCCTCTTTTATGGACAAATAATGTTCTGCGGTATGGCTATTACATTCCCCCTCCCCCATTCTCCTGCCTCACTATCTGGGACTTAGTATTTTAAAGTAAATGTCAGGGGCTAAGCATCTGACTCTTGATTTCAGCTCAGGTCATGAGCCTGAGGGGCTCAGGGTCGTAGGACGGAGCCCTGCGTCGGGATCCACGCCGAGCATGGTGATTCTCTCTCTTTCTCTTTCCCTTTGCCCCTCTCCCCGGCTCATGCTCTCTCTCTCTCTCTAAAATAAAAATAAATACATTTCAGACATTGCACCCATCCATCCACAGATATTTTAGTATGTTTCTTTAAAAGATAAGGACTCTTTAGAAAGCGTGGCCGCACGTAAACCAATGAATGATGGGTTCAGAATATCACCAAATGGCCAAAGGTTTTTGCAGCCTGGCACTTGACACTCAAGCCTTCTTCATCCTCTCTCCTCCTCCTCCTCCCACAGATGGGAGATCTTGTGTAGACTTTATCACGTGGTCCCCTGTGGCTCGATTGTCAGTGGCTGTCTGGAGTGCTCCACACAAAAGGATCTTGAAGTCAAGCCTGGGATCAGTGGGAAAGAGTGCTGTGGTTGATTAGCGATGCCTGCCATGGGCATGGGTGGAGCCTGCCCCTTGGCCACAGATCCCAGAGACTGTCTGCCTTTATTCAGGAGTCCAGTCACCTGTACACTTTCTGTGACATTCCACCTGCTCCCCCCCTTACCCCCCTGCCCCAGATCTTTCCCTGTTTAATACCCAACTCAGATGTATGCTCTTCTAAAAGGACCTGATAAGTTCAACCACTCATCGTTAATCTTTTCTTCTGTTGGACTTCGTGGGTCTTGTCATTGGTCTCCAGAGGAGAAAGACATGGTCTACAAGTCACACAGTGTTTACCAAGCACGGTGTCAACAGAACAGAAGAAGCTGCGTTGTTTCCCAGAAGCCCCAGCATCCAGACGTGGGCCCTGCCTTCCTGGGCTGATTCATTCTGTCTCTGTCTCTGTCTCTCTGTGTCTCTGTGCCTCTCTGTCTCTCTGTCTCTGTCTCTCTCTGTCTCTGTCTCTCTCTCTCTCTCTCTCTCTCTCTCTCTCACACACACACACACACACACACACACACCTGAATTTTATGCTCTCGTTTCCTGGAGAGAATTCAGTGACCCAAAGGAATGAGTCTAATGGGTATAATTTTAGGCACCACTTAAGGACTGGTGGTTTAGGGTTTAAGTTTCCATCCAGTTCAAAATCAAACTCTGAGGCTATAGCATCCTGTGACAGAAAACAGCCCTGGAACTGAAGCCTCGAGGATGGGTCCCCCTCAGCTCCCCTCTGTGACCTCAGATGGGTCACTTTCCCTCCCCCAGTCCTGTGCTGCCCTGTGTACAAAAAGGGCGTGGGCTCCGTGCGACGCGATCCCTCTGCCAGCTCAGCCTCTGATGGCTCTGCTCCTGCTCCAGCAACGCACAGGCTGGGCCTGCTGAAGAGAGGACTTTAATAAGCAAAGAGAAAGCAGGGGGGTGGTTAGAAATGGCCACTGTTGTTCCTTTCAGGGCCCCCGTCTGGTCTTCTTGGTGGCTGGCTGTCCTCGATTGGGAGGAATGTAAAATTTCCAATGCCAAGGCGGGAAATGCCTTGGAAATTGGGTCTCTTCACTCTGCCCTGGGGTGGGATTCCCGCCCGGTGCCTGCCTGCATCCTGGACACAGCTACCCGTTTAAGCCTGCAACACCTCACCCCGCGCTGCCTCACGGTCAACCCTGAACGAATCATTGGTCTTTCCTCAGATCTGACCCTTCCCGCCTCACCCCCAGCCCCTGCTCTTTCAAGACCCCATCAGTCGTGTCTCGTTTCACGTTGATTCCTAAACGGCTACTCGTTGCCCGTGTTCCAGTCTCCTCTCCATATGCCACCAGGGTAATGTTCATGAGAATGAAGTCTTGGCCATTCCCCATGGGGGAATTCCCCATGGGGGGGGAGGGGCGAGGGGTGGAGCACCTACCTGCCCGCTTCTCTCTCCCCCTTCATCTGCCATTGTTGGAGTAGCTCACCTCCGTGCAAGGACAGCACACTGTCACACAGGCTCATGGGAGGTGGCAAGTCAGAACTCCTCCAACTTGTCTTCCAAGGTCTCATGCGTAGAAAGATCTGTAACTAAGAATGCAATCGAATGGGACTACCTTCATCTCAAGGCAAGAACTGTGGCCTTAGCAGATGACAAGGAGTGTCAGAACCGTTTCCCACACTTGACTCTGGTCCCGTGTCCTGGTGGATTGCACCTGTGGAGCATGAAATACCTGTCACCTTATTTCCCCCCACCCCCCCCCCCACCCCCAGGGCCCCTCTGAGTAGGGAGAACACTTTGCCTTTGCTTGGCTGAGGGATTCCTGTGTCCACGGCTCTCCTACTGATGTCACACTGCCCCCGAGCACTGCCCTGGGGAGCATGTATGCGTCCCCAGCTCCGCCAGGCATCACCTCCTCAGGGAACCTTCCCTGATACCCCCAATCAAGGGGGTGAGGAGCTTCCTGCCACCAGAGTTGGTAGCTGGAGCTTATCCGCCTCCAGTCCGTGAACCTCCTGGAGTGTGGGGAGGGTGTGTTTGCATCCATTCTTTCCCGTGTCTAACACACTGCTGGGCACAGAGCTAGAGCTCGGAGTTTGTTTACTGACCGATCATCCTGGACTAAGGGGAAATCGCCTCGCTGTCCCCTCCCACCCCCCTCCCCCAGCCCACCCCTGTTTCGCTGGGTTTTGCCCTCATTTCCCTATTTCCGGGGTTAACTTCCGGTTCCTTCTCTTCGTGAGCCTCACCTTCTCTCAGCACAGCCCTGAGCTGTTGCACCGGAGTGACGGCCACTTTAAACCGGAAACATCAGAAGGGAACTAAGCGTGTTTACAAAGGTTGCCATCAGAAGAAGTTTGTTTGGATCACTAGGAGATGCAGCCTTGGTTATCTTGAACCTTCTCTGTCCCAGTGGCCGCCTACATGAAGTGCCGTTTCCTCGAGATGATTCAGAGGCGGCGCAGGTAGGACGTGAACTTGCACCTAAGCGTCCTGACGCCCTCGCGTTGCCAGAATGTCAGTCAATCGAGAGTCTGACTTCTAGGCTTGGTTGTTCTTCTTCGGCCAGGCCTGGGTCCCCGGTCTGTGAGATGCTCACCGTGGCAGGGGACCGGGAGAGCTTCCTGGGTGCTTGGCGAAGCATCCCGGCACAAACTCTATTTTATTGTGGGGCCACCTTGAGATGGCCTGCCCAAAAGGCCAGCCTCCGGCTAAGGCTTTGCTCAGCCGGGAAGGCAACAGAGTTGTCCCAGCAACAGGGGCCTCAGCGCTGAGACGAGCCACTCCCTCCCGTGTCCCTGTAGTTCTGGCACCAGAAGGACCGGTTTGGGACCCCAGAGGAGAGATCCCCCCCGCTTCTGCCTGCCGGGAGGGGATGAGAAAATTGACCCCCAAGAACTTTTCTTAGAGCTCCTGCATAGCTTAATCCCTATTAATTCTAGAAACACGATTCTGGAATATCTCAAGTATTCCCCAACATAGAACAGGACAGTGACGTCCCTGCGTCCTTCACGCTTGAGCGGTAACGGAGCTGTGACCACTCCTGTGCCGCCGGTGACCCTCCTGCCTGCCCTGGTTATGTGGAAGCTGATCTCAGACATTATATCATTTTATCCACAGACCTTTGAGCGCAAAGTCTAAAGGAGGAACGCTTTTGAAACTTAACTGCCACAACATCATTACACCTGAAAACCAAACAGAAACCCTTTAATATCACCCAAACCCAGCAGCATTTCGATTCACCCCCCTCTGCCTCAGGATTGGGTTTTGGTTTTGTTTCTTGCCTTTGTTGTTTACGTGGGGATCCAGATAAGGGCTGCACATTGTACTTGGTTCCTCGGTCTCCCAGGTCGTAAGTTAGAAGTGCTTCGGGGGGCAGGGAGGGGCTTGGAAATTCTCAGAGGGTCTAGAGGGACGGGGTCCCTGCCCTGCCCCGCCCAAGCTCCTGGACCTCCTGCTTCTGTGTCCTTCTGCCTTACATGACAAGCGCCTCCTTACTCCTGTGTTTGCTCTATTGCATACTTTTTTATTAAATAATTTTTTTTAATGTTTATTTATTTTTGAGAGCGAGATCGTGGGAGCGGGAGAGGGGCAGAGAGAGAGGGAGACACAGAATCCGAAGCTGGCTCCAGGCTCTGAGCGGTCAGCCCAGAGCCCGACGCGGGGCTCGAACCCACGACCTGTGAGATCTTGACCTGAGATGAAGTCGGACGCTTAACCGGCAGAGCCACCCACACGCCCCGATTTTATTGTATCCTGACTGTGCCCCCAGCATGTGTGGTCTGAGCTAGACACAAAGATGTAGAACTGAGTCTCACAAAAAACACATAGGTGAGGTGCCTGATGCCTGTCAGAATCTGTTCACCTGTATGTACGTGTGTGAGCTTACACACGAGTGTGTGCGCGTGTGTGATCATGAAAATCTGGTACGTGCTCCTTGTTTCCCTTGAGTCTTTACCCAAATGCCACCTTTTCAGTAAAGCCCTCCCTAGCTGCTGTATGTGTGTATTATATATGTAGTTTCTGAGAGAGAGAGAGAGAGAAAGACAGAGAGGGAGAGAGAGCACGCAAGGGAGGGGCAGAAGGAGAGAGAATCCCGAGCAGGCTCTACACCCGGTGCAGAGCCCAACTCGGGGCTCGATCTCAGCACCGTGAGATCACGACCTGAGTCAAAATCAAGAATGGGATGCTTACATGCCTGAGCCACCCAGGCACCTCAATAGCCACCGTATTTAAATCAGGGTTTCTTGACCTCAGTGCTGTGGTCATGTTTGCTGGATAATTCCACGTCATTGGGGGGGGGAGGGCGGGGCTGCCCTGTGCAATGTGGGATGTTTAGCAACAACTAGAGGCCAGTAACGACCCTCCCCTCAATTGTGACAATCAGCAACAGGTCTAGGACTTGCCAAATGTTCCCTGCGGGCAAAATCGGCTCAGATTGAGAACCAATTTAAATACGAATTGGGGAAAAGAAAAATCACCACTTTCCACCCATTGCCGGCTCCATACTTAATCTCTGTCCCCTTTCCTTTTTGTTTAAAATTGTTCTCTTTAGCCCTTATCCCCGGCTAACAGAGTAGACGTTTTACATCCTTATGCAATGGATCATTGGCTTCTCCATCCTAGACCGTAAGTGCCATGCATCTGGGACTTTTGTCCGTGTCGTCTGTCCGATACTCATCTTTGCGTCTCCCCCGTCACCGGCTGGGCCATAGGAGGGATCGTAAGGGCTGAATGAACAAGGGACTGTTCAGTGGCACTGCAGGACACATGTGGAAGGAAGAAGGTCAGAGTCTCCCCTGTGAGGAGGCTTGGAGACTTCCTTCCGAGGCCACGCGCTGAATGGGACCGGCTCCCTGGGGGCTCTGGACGGTGGCCGCGGCCATGTGCCCAGGTAGGAAGCGGACAGGAAATGCACCCGGGAGCCACCCCTGGGGAGGGGTGAGTGTGCCACTGACCACATGGTGACACGATGACGGCTAATCTCGAGGCCATGATAACAAGGTTTGGGCAGGGGTGGCAGTTAAAGTGTCGCCTGACTTCGTGGTCCTGGGTGCCACGTAGCCCTGGAAAGTTGACGAGGTCGCTGAGTTCAGAGCGAGCCGGTGTCGTGAGACTCTGAGTGCAGACGTGGGTCTGGTGGCAGGTCTTTGAGAGGTTCGGGAGGGTCACTCACATGGTCCTTTCATCGTAGGACGGGCTGTGGCAAATAGTGAGGACTCGAGCGATCGTAGCTGTTATCACTGCCGTTGACCTAAGGTGCGTAGTCAGAGTGGAGATGAGGTAGGTGAGGGCAGAGGAGGTACGTGCAGAATCACAGATCAAATGCACATGCACATACACCTGCCCTCCCTTCTCCACCTCCCCCAGCGGCAGGCTGAGACCTTCAAGGTTATGACCTTCCCGAGATGCAGCCAGGGGCGTGGGGAGTGCAGGACGAGGGTGATTGTTATTGATCTGTCGCAAAGACCACTGAGCCTTTCGGGGCTGTTCCTGAACGCGCCTCATTGCATTGGGAGTATTATTTATTTAGGGGTGAGCCAACCTCAGGTTGACAGAGTGGGCCACGGGCAGCTCCTGGTTATAAGTGAACTATAGTGTCATAAATGCCGCCTCCTTCTCCTCGCTGATAAGCACACAGCCCAATCAATACCAGATGATGAACCCTCCCAAGCAGGGGTGAGTAACGGATAAGCTCACCCAGACGTCCGCAGGGTCTGAATGTCCTCTGGGGCTTTCCACCCGCTGGTCCCTCTTTCTGGAATGTTCTTCCCACTGCCCTCTGCAGGAATGATTCCTCCTCCCCCTTCAGGGTCGAGTCCTTCCTTTAGAGTATGCTAAATTGAGGGGTAGGGAGGGTGGGTGTGTGTATATATGCATTTGTTTATAAAAGCCAAAAATATTTCTGGAAGAGATCATACAAACCACAGCGAAACGGTTTGCTTTGGGGAAAGGAAATTGGCTGGAGAGAGGGAGCTCGCTTTTATTGTTTTATTATTATTTATTATTTTTTTATTCACTGTGGTTATGCATTTTGGATTTTGAACCGTGTGAATGTTTATTCAGATTTACATTAACATCAATGACGGAAGATTTTCGATAATTTGGCCCCAGAGGGTTTTACCTCTGGAGCCATATGAACAACTTACAATTATTTTATTGTTCAACTTGAGTTTGGCTTTTCATCTGTCCCTCTAGAATATGAACCCCACACAGGCAGGGCTGTGTCAACCTGGTTCTTTAGAATCAGCCACAGGGCTGGGCACACAGCCTGACTTAACTGTTTGGTAAACTAAGAAAGAGTGAACTGGAGCTTCTGGGTGGCTTAGTCGGTTCAGCACTGACTTTTTTTTCTTTTTAATGTTTATTTATTTTTGAGAGGGAGAGAGACAGACACAGAGTATGAGCAGGGGAGGGACAGAGAGAGAGAAGGAGACACAGAATCCGAAGCAGGCTCCAGGCTCCAAGCTGTCAGCCCAGAGCCCGATGCGGGGCTCGAACCCACGAACCGTGGGATCGTGACCTGAGGAGATCATGACCGAAGTCGGACGCTCAACTGACGGAGCCACCCAGGTGTCCCTCGACTCTTGATTTCAGCTCAGGTCATGACCTCACGGACTGTGAGATCGAGCCCCACGTTGGACTGTGCACCAACACCACGGAGGCTGCTTGGGATTCTCGGTCTCTGTCTCTGTGCTGCTCCCCTGCTTGCTCTCTCTCTCTCTCTCTCAAAATCTCAAAATAAATAAACATAAAAAACTTAAAAAAGGAAGGAAGAATGAACTGACTCAGGACATAGGGCTGATGATCGTAGTAGTGAACTTGAATTTGTGCTCACCAAACTCCACACTCTGAATGCTGCCCCAGGTGTGGAGGAACACGCGGAGTCTGATGAGTTTACTCCTGCCTGGCACGTAGTAGGTGGGCAGGAGAGATCTGTTGGGTGGTGCACGGATGGCTGACTGCTGTCCCCGGGCCCCACTGAGGCTGGGGCTTCTGTGTTACAGCAGCTAGCGATACTTTAATGACTCCCCCTCTTCCGGGGCGCCTGGGTGGCTCAGTCGGTTAAGCGTCCTGCTCGCGGTTTCGGCTCAGGTCATGATCTCACAGTTTGTGGGTTCGAGCCCCAAGTCGGGCTCTGCGCTGAGAGTGAGAGCCCGCTTGGGATTCTCTCTCTCCCTCTCTCTCTGCCCCTCCTCCACTTTCTCTCTCTCTCTCTCTCTCTCTCTCTCTTGAAATAAATAAACATTAAAAAAAATACCTCCCCCTCTGCCTAGGGTGCCCTCCCCCTCCCCTGCCACCAGCCACCTGTCACCTGGCAGACCCTCCCCCGTCACAGCCCATGCTTCCTCCTTCCTGCCATGCCACTATCCACGAAAATATTCATATTTTTCTTTAAAAGAAGGCAGGATTAGTGTCTATCCCCAGGAGAACGGATAAACACATTGGGCAATAGTTATACGACGGAAGGATGTACAGCAATAATAATTTTTAAAAGACCACAGTATCGGTTCACGTAATAACCTGGATGACTGTAGAAAACATTCACGGAACAACAACAACAAAAGAGATAGAGATCATATACTGTGCGATTCTATGTACACGAAGTTGGAGAATAAGCAAATTTAATCCAGGGTGATAAACGTCCAAAGAATCCATACCTTTGGCCTGGGCCAGGTGCAGAGGGACTGGGAAGGGACACAGGAGATCTTACTGGGTAATGAAAATATTGTGTATTCTTGATCTGGGTCACGGTTGCACAGATACATACGTGTGTGAAATTTCGTGCGCTATCTACACGTAACTTTTGCATGTGTTATTATACCAAGTTACACCTCCGTTGGGGGAAATCAAGAAGAGCCTGTGTTTTACAGCCGCTCTGCTCCCTGATGCTTGCACTGCATTTTTGGAACGTTCTGCCATGCTGTAGACCTGCATCGCGATTCTTGTGGCTGCGTAGCATTCCATTACGTGCGTGTCATTTGTACCCTCAGACCACCTTTGTTCCCAGTAGAACATCCATTTTGAAATGATGTAAGAGGAGAGGGGGCGCCCAATATCCGGGAGGTCGTCTTTGTGCTTTTAGAGGATGTGGCCTCGGCAGACAGGGCAGGACTGTCCCTTATTGTTTGGGGATTGAATTGTTCCGAAGAATTTAGTTCATCAGGAATAACGTATGAAATGAAACGGGCACCGGGGGGGTGGGCGGCTCAGTTGGTTCAGCGTCTGACCCTGGATTTCGGCTCAGGTTGTGATCTCGCGGTTCGAGGGTTCGAGCCCTGTGTCGGCTCTGCGCCGACGGCATGAAGACCATTGGGATTCTCTGTCTCCCTCTCTTTGCCCTTTCCCACCCCCCCGCCCCGCCTTGAAAATAAGTAAACATATTTTTAAAAATGAAACAGGTGTCATCAAAATTAAACACTTTTGTGCTCCAAGGGACACTATCAAGAGAGTGAAAACGACTCAGAATGGAGAAGATATTTGCAAATCATATATCTGAAAAGGGACTTGCATCCAGAATGTATAAAGAACTCTTGGGGCGCCTGGGTGGCGCAGTCGGTTACGCGTCCGACTTCAGCCAGGTCACGATCTCGCGGTCCGTGAGTTCGAGCCCTGCGTCAGGCTCTGGGCTGATGGCTCAGAGCCTGGAGCCTGTTTCCGATTCTGTGTCTCCCTCTCTCTCTGCCCCTTCCCCGTTCATGCTCTGTCTCTCTCTGTCCCAAAAATAAATAAACGTTGAAAAAAAAATTAAAAAAAAAAAAAAAAAAGAACTCTTGTAACTCAATAGTAAAAAAAAAACCCAAACAACACAATTTCACAAATGGGGAAAAGTTTTATCTGAATAGATATTTCTCTAAAGGAGGTGTACAAATAGCCAATAAGCACGTGAAAAGATGCTCACTATCATTAGTTATTAGGGAAATGAAATAGAAACCACAGTGAAATACCACATCACACCCACTAGACGGCTAAAATCAAAAAGACAAAATAACAAGTTTTGGCAAGAATGCGGAGAAAATGGAGCCCTCATGCACTGCTGGTGGGAACGTGGGGTGGTGTGGCTGCTTTAGAAAACCATCTAGCCGGGGCTCCTGGGTGGTTCAGTGGGTTGACTGAGCATCTGACCCTTGATCTCGGCTCAGGTCGCTATCTCACAGTTCGTGAGTTTGAGCCCCACCTCGGGCTCCGTGTTCATGGAGTGGAGCCTGCTTGGGATTCCGTCTCTCCTTCTCTCTTCCCCTCACGCACTTGTGCGCGTGCTTGTGTGCTCTCTCTCTCTCTCAAAATAAACTTAAAAAAAAGGACTGAAGCACTGATTTATGCTACAACGGGGATGCATCTTGAAAACGTTACGCTGAATGAAAAAGCAAGTCACAAAAGGCCACATATCATGACTCCATTTAAATGAAACGTCCTAAATCAAGGGAGAGAGTATAATAGTGTCTCACTGGGGCTGGGGAGGGGATGGGGATTGGGGAATGACTGCTAATGGGCATGAGAGTTCTTTTGTTGAGTATTCTAAAATTAGATTGTAGTCATGTTTGTAGGACTCCATGTATATACTAAAGACCACTGAGCTGTGTTTTCGATAGGGAATCGCATGTGAATTATATTTTTAAAAAATGAATAAGGCACTTTGCAGACATAACGGGAACTAATTATTTTTCATCAAAAACACTGAATTAGGTGATGAGGGGGGTCAATAAAGATAGTGCTCACTGGACCATGTGGCTTGCCAAAGAGATGTGGCATGTCACGTAGGTGGGGGTCCCACGGATGACCTACGTCCGGGGCTTCCCTCCCCCTCGCTGGCTGTTTGACCCTGGCCCAGCCATCCTACCTCCTTGGGTTTTGTCTACTTATTCGCCAAATGGGAACCTGTGTTAGGGGAACGGTAGCTGCCGTAACCGAGAAACCTACACATCACGGTGGTTTAATACAGCAAAAGTTAACACTTAGGGTTTTTATTATTATTATTATTATTATTATTGAAGTATAATCGACGTTCAATGTGAAATTAGTTTCGGGTGTACAACATAGCGTGGTCCGACAGTTCTGGGCACCACTCAGGGCTCACCGTGGCAGGTGCAGCTACCGCCTGTCCCCGCACGACATTATCACGTTATCGACAATCTTCCCTGTGCTGTACTTTTCATCCCCATGACTTATTTACTTTATAACTGGAAAGCTGTCAATCTTAATCCCTTTTGTCTGTTTCTCCCATCCCCCCCATCCACTTCCCCTGGGGGCAACCACCCGTCTTCTGAATGGAAGACTCTGTTTCTGTTTGCTTCGTGTTTTAGCTTCCACACATGAGTGAAATCATACGGTGTTTGTCTTTCTCTGTCTGACTTACGTCACTTAGCCTAATACTCTCTAGGTCCATCCATGTTGTTACAAATGGCAGATCCCATGTTTTTTTTATGGCTGATTAATATTCCACTGGGTATATATACCATATCCTCTTTATCCATTTACGTATGGATGGACACGGGTTGCTTCCGTATCTTGGCTATTTATTGTAAATACTGCCTCAGTAAACATAGGAGCCCATTTGTCTTTTCGAATTAGTATTTTTGTTTTCTTTGGGTAAACACCGGCAGTGGAATTACTAGATCATGTGGTGGTTCTATTTTTAACTTTTTGAGGAACCTCCCTCCTGTCTTCCACAGTGGCTGCACCAGTTTGCATTCCCACCAACAGTGTGCGAGGCTTCCTTTTTTCCCACCTCCCTGCCCACACCGGTTATTCCTTGGCTTTTTGATATTGGCCATTGTGACAAGTGTGGTATCTCACGGTGGTTTTGAGTTGCATCTCCCTGATGATTAGTGATGCGGAATGTCTTTTCGTGTGTCTGCTGGCCATCTGGACGTCTTTGGACAAACGTCTGTTCAGGTCTTCTGCCCACCGTTAATCAGATTATCTATTTTGTTTGGCGCTTAGTTCTTTACGTATTTTGGATACTAATCCCTGGTCAGCCACGTCATTTGCGAACATCGTCTTCCGTTCAGCAGTCTGCCTTGGCAGAAGTTCATTTCTTACTCATGCAAAGTCCACCTTCCAGCCAGGATATGAGATGGGAGAGCACACGGTAGGGGGTGTCATGGCCGGGCTGGGAGTGACACACATCCTTCCATCCCATTCCATTGATCAGAACTGTGTCACGTGACCCAGCTAGCTAGAGCGGCCAGGGATATACTTGCCTCCTGCGGATGTCTCCACGCTTTGGAGGGGAAGCGTGAACTTTTATGGGCAGGCAGCCAGGTTTATGGATCCAGGTGGGGAGGCTGGCAGGGGGTCAGGTCCACAGAGCCTTTGGGCCAGTCAGGAGGCCACGTTACTGTCCAGCTGGACCATGGGAATAAGCCCTTTGATGAATTGGAAAGCAAGATAAGAACACAAAGCACTGTAACCTTAACCGTGGGTCGTGAGCTAGGATAACGTCTTTTGGGTTCTGACTTGGGTCAGACCGTCTGTCCACCTTTCAGGTCTGCCAATCAGAGGGGAAGCATGTTTTTACATGAACACCTATCAGGTGCCTAACCCAAGGCTTGTGGAAGCTGGCCTGTCCCCCCTCCGTGCTGGTCTACAGCTGAGACCTGGATGTGGCCGTCCCGTTCCGGGGTCTGGTGTCTCAGGTGCTGGTGGCAGCTTCTCTTGTGGCCTGCGTGTGATGTGTTTCACCAGGAGATGGCCGCTTGTTGCTTGCGGCCCCCGGAAGGCTTGTGTTCTGGGGCTGTTGCTATAGAGAAAATCTGATTATATTCAAAGTCAAATTCATTAAATCAGCATGTTCTTTTTCCTCGGGGCTGGAGAATATCACAGGGAGGCCCTTCCTCCTTCCTGCCTCCCCCAGGCTATTGGAAGGTGTAGGTTCAACAGAGCTGTGTCGGAGCTTGGAAAGAATGCTCTGTTCCTTCTGATCCCAGCTAGCCGCTTGAAATACGATTCACCGAGACGTGGAAATGAGACATGAGGGTTGCAAACTATTGCAGATAGGAGGTCTGAAACCCAGGTAGTGCCTTTCCCCACCCCTTTCCTGCCACTCATACGTGCCATAGTTCCTACCTGGGTGCGTTAGGGTTCTCCAGAGCAAAAGAACCAATTAGGCATATATAGAGAGAGAGATTTATTTTAAGGAATTGGCTCATACAATTATGGAGGCAGGTGAATCCAAACTCTGCAGAGCCATCTGGCAGCCTGGGGACCCGGAAAGAGCTGCAGGTCAAGTCCAGAGGCCGTCAGCTGGCACGGGCCCTTCTTGCTCAGATGAGTGCAGTGTTTGTTCCGTTGAGGCCTTCAGCTGATTGGGCGAGGCCCACCCGCATCGTGAAGAGTAATCTGCCTTCCTCAGAGCCTGCGAATTTAAATGTTAATCTCATTCAGAAAGCACCTTCGCAGAAAAGAATCCAGAATAACCTTTGACTAGATACCAGGGGGCATGGTCTGGTCGAGTCAGGGCATGAAATTAACCATCACACTGTGCTTAATCCACCCGTGTTCACAGAAGCAGCAAACTGACTTGCAAAGTGCACGGATGATGGGAAGCCGGGCTGTGAACCTCTCCGCTTGAATTTTCTTTCTAGGGACGTGACTTTGACCTCTCTGATCCTCGGCGGCTTTGTGAACATGCTGGCCGTGGGTGGAGCCCGAGTGTGGCGGATTTGTGATTCTTCCCCGGTTTAAAGGCAGAGGGCATCTTAAGGGACCGTCCCGGCCGTTGTATTGCTCAGAGTGGAAGAGTGGGGTGTGGAAGCCAGGTCTGGCCCAGAGGTCACCGTCTTCCCGCCGATACGCACCAGGCTGGGTGAGGATTAGTTCAATCAGATGCGAGTGTGTGCCTAGACTACCAAGCACAAGGCTGGCACCTGCCTGGCGCTATCAGGAATAGGTTTCTTTTCCAAAAGGCCCCATCGGGAATGGTGGACTTGAAAGGCCACGTGATGATGGTGACGATGACAACGGCGACCAACGTTCCCCGGGCGTTTGTCGTGGTGGCCGTTTGTGCAAGGTCTCACAGGCACTGACCCAAGTGGTTTTCCTGGCAGCCCCACGAGGTGGGTGCAGCGATGACCCTCATCTTCCAGGGAATTGAGGCTCAGCTTATGTGACTTACTTGAAGTCTCCGTCTTCGCCCGGCACGGCCACCTCCTCACCTGTGGCCGTGCCGGGCTCTGCAAAGCCTGCCTGTCTCGGGCTGTAACGCAGTGCCACGGATGGGGTGGCTTGCAAACAACAGAAATGCATGTCTCATAGTCCTAGAGGCTGGAAGTCTGTGATCCAAGTGGCTGGTGAGGGCTCACTCGTGGCTCCTAGATGGCGTCTTGTCACCGTGTCCTCACAAGGAAGCTCTCCGAGGTCCCTTTTATAAGGGCATTACTCCCATTCGTGAGGGCTCCACCCGCACGTGACCTACTCACCCCCCAAAGGCCCCGCCTCCTAACACCATCCCACTAGGGGGAAGGTTTCAACGTGTGAATTCTGGGACATTCAGTCCTTAACTTTGCCGCCCCCCCCCCCCCCCCCCCCCCCCGCCATCCAACTCTAATATGCAATTATTCTAAACGTGTGATCACCTCGCAAGTAAAAAATGTTACGGCTTCATCACTGAAATTCTGCACTTGGGGTGAAGTGAGCAGACCTTCCATCCACACCAGAGCCCTTGTTCTGGATGTGTGTGGCTGCACCGTTCTCCCGTCGGTATCCGGGTCACTCGGGCCTGCAGGGTGCCTGGCTCCAACGAGCCACGTGTCCACAGGGCTGCTGATTTAGCCACCACAAGCCGAGCGGGAGTGGCACCCACTGCATGATTGTTAAGGGCCGGACTCGGGGACCCAGCCCTGGCTTTGCATCCCTTGTCCCAGAAGAGCAAGCTGTGTGGCCTGGGGCCCGTCCCCAGACTCTCTAGGCCCAAACTCCCCATCCAGAAAAGGAAGAAAAGAGGATCACCCACCTCGAACTTAGCAAGGTCAGACAAAGTAATGTCCCTAAAGCACGTAGGACAGCGCCTGCGTGCACGCAGCAAGCCCTCAAGAAATGGTATCTATTTTTATTAGGCATTTAATACATACCTCTTGGCCGACCCTCTGCTTGTTCTAGATTATTTTTCAGGCCATAGCTTGCTGAGCTGTCCTCTGGTCACTGGAATGTATTGTTTGTCTTTTGCGGAGGGAGGTGGGGCTGGCCTTCTGGGGAGCTGAACAGCTGGAGAAAAGCTACATGTTCACTAGCCAGGCCAAAAACTGGGTTAACCGCGGGCCAGGTACAGGGCCCCGACCAATGTCGACTTCCGGAGAGTCCCCCAGAGCCCGACTCTGAGAACAGGCGATGACACTTGATCGTGGACGCCCCGCGCGTCTCAGGGAACACGTGGAGAGTTCACTGTGATCCTCTGGGGTGTTTGGGAATGCAGACACTGACCCGGATTCGGCACCTGTCACCCAGGGTTTGGATGCTAGCCCTCCTGAGCCACGGGCTGACCTGTTGCCCGGAGGAGAAAGTCCCAGAAAAGGCATCCGGGACAGGGAGTTACCTGCAGGTGGTCAGGATTCGTTCCTTCTCAGAATGAAGCTGATGTTTGCCTTCCTTCGGAGGCCAGGGCAGAGGGGGTGGGGGGACGGCTTCCAGGTCCTGGCGGTAGGTGGACAGGCCTTGGTGGGGGGGGGTGGGGAGGGGTGTGGGAGGAGCCAGCACACCTGTGGGCGGCCACGGACAGCCACTGTGTGCTTCGCTGGGTCCCGGTGCAGAGACGTGGGTCTCTGAGACCTTGGTGACCAAGGTCAGGGGGATGCCGTTAATTCCGGGAGACGCTCATTATTCGCTCATTCCATGTTTGCCGTTCGCTCCCTCGCTAACATTATTGGTAACCCTAAGATCAATAGTCGTGGTGCTGTCTTGGCCATTCACAGGCGGGCACGGTGGCAAAACGTTTGAGTCATCTAACGCACGTGGCCCCAGCCGAGTCAGAACAAAGCGACAATCCGTCTTTTGTTTCAGCCCTCAGCCCGTAAACAAGTGTCTCTTTCGAGGTCTAGTTAGTGTCACATTTTTAGCATTTTTGTGCTTTTTGTTGGCGATTTTGCTGTTGACAACGTCCCTCCCACCCCGCACACAGCGCTAAAGTGCAAGAAGGCAATGACATACCTTATGGAAAAAATACTTGCGTTATGTAAGCTTCGTTCAGGCTGCGGTTATAACACTGTTGGCCACGGGTTCAATGTTAATAAGTGAACAATATACAGTTCACCCTCGAACAACACAGGAGTCGAGGGGCTGGCGCCTCGCGCAGTCAGAATTTACGTATGAGTTTCGACCACCCCCCAACTTAACTGCTAATAGCCCACTGTTGACCGGAAGTCTTACCCAATAACATAAACAGTTACTTAACACATGTTTTGTATGTTATGTGTATTATATACCGTAATCTTTTAAAAAAATTTTTTTTAACGTTTATTTATTTTTGAGACAGAGACAGAGCATGAACGGGGGAGGGGCAGAGAGAGAGGGAGACACAGAATCGGAAACAGGCTCCAGGCTCTGAGCGGTCAGCACAGAGCCCGACGCGGGGCTCGAACTCACAGACCGCGAGATCGTGACCTGAGCCGAAGCCGGCCGCTCAACCGACTGAGCCCCCCGGGCGCCCCTATACCGTAATCTTAAAATAAAGTAAACTAGAGAAAAGAAATTTGTAACTAAGAAAATTGTAAGGAAGAGAAACTACGTTTTCAGTGCTCTGCTGGATTTATTGGCAAAAAATCTGTGTACAAATGGATCCCTGCGGTTCAAACCCATGTTACATATTGATCGGTTGGCAAAAATGTTGTGACTAGATGTTTGCAGGAGCCCAACGCTGTATTTCTCCCGGAGCAAGCGTTCGGTATTTGCTAATTCAGTGTTCGGGGCGGCTTTCTGGAGCATCACTACTGTGAATAATGAGACTCAACTGTATTATCTTTAGTCAAAAGGGATAAACTGGGTCACGTAGTCACTCAAGACCTGACGGAAAGCCACCTCCTCCGGGAAGCCTCCCATGGTCTCTCCAGCCTCCAAAGATCTTTCCCCAAACCTGTCTCACCCCACCACATGTTTATCATTGATTCAGCACATGACATAGACTGCATGATATTAGTCATTATCCCCATACATTTATTTCTCCTATTGTGTGACAGTAGCATGCCTTCCCTGAAGGAGAATGTGGAACGTGGCCTTTATAATTCTTTGGACCCTACTCGTAGCAGGCACTAGAATCATTTGATTCTTTCTGCGAATATTGGATTCATCAGTTTGAGTTGCAAGTTCAATTCCTCTTAACGAAGGACTACATGCGGGACCGACTGAACGAAGGAGGGAAGGAATGATGTGCTCCCTGAATGCCTGGTACCCATTATACCCAGAATCTTGGGTGCTGCCGGGAGTGGAGAGCAGAGAGGAGGCGCTCTCCCACCTAAGGACGGGCACAGAAGGCATCCTGGGAAATCGGACTGGCGGGTGGAGAAGTGTGGGGAGCGCGTGCCAAGCAGCATGAGCAAGCACGTGCAAAGGCCCAGAGGCATGACCGGCAGATGGTGAGGGGCCCTCAGAGGTGCGCAGCAGCAAAGGGGATGAGGTCCGGGGGTGGGAGTGGGGAGGGGAAAGGGTGACGCAGTTGCACAAGCAGCGGGGCCGGGCCCCAGGGGCCGAGTGTTTGCACGGGAGTGTGTCCTGAGTTAGCAAGAGCCTTTGAGGGGTTTAAGCGCTCAGTGGTTTGCGGTTGGACACGGTACTTTTATCCTTAATTAGCTCAGCAGCACATGTGCGCAATGCGGAGCAGGTATCTGTGCCGTGCTGGCCGGTGGGAGGGCCCACGGGCACACGGCATCCTGGTCCTCCTCCCGGACCCCCTCCCGGAGCTCACACCCAGGAGAGGGCCAGCCGCAAACTTCCCTCCCAGCCCAGCCAGCAAGGCCTAAAAACAGGATCCCCGAACAGATCAACATCTTGTTTTTCCGGCCCTTTCCCAGCGGCTCTGTGGGAACCGCCGCCATCTCGCTTCCTCTCAAATGTTCCTTGAAACCCCAGGAGGGCCCTGGCCGGGGGAGGGGGGGGGGGTGTCTTTCCGTGTCCTTGTGAAGCACTCCGTTCTGGCACCTGCTGGGCTTTTCCATGCAGCACTTACCCCCTGCGCCGTGCCTGGGAACAGGCCTGGGGTGGGGGGAGCCGGTGGATGACGGGGGGGGGGGGGGGGCCCAGCCAGACGTTGAGCTCTCCAGATTTGGCCTGTGTCACAGCCAAGGGGACACGCATCATGTCCAGCCCTCATTGTTCCCGTGTCTGGCCCATAACAGCCCCTGAACGCGCGTGCGCAAACACACACACACACACACACACACACACACACACACACACGAGATGCAGTGTTACCCGAGGCCACAGTGCCAACGCCCACCTGCTCCCTATTTCCTCAGAGATATTTCCTGTCAGCGCTTTCTTTCCCCACTCTCTTTAGAGGGGGCGCCTAAAGATTCTGGCCGGTACCTGTTGCTGTCCGCCACGTGGATGCCCCCCTTGGGTTTGAGGTCACCCCTCCCCTCCACGCCAGGCTCTTTGGGGGCAGCCAGTGAACCACGCACCCTTCCGTTCCCTCTTCTCTTGGGATGAGCCAACACCTGGCAGCGTTTCCGTCCCTCGTACGCAGAGACCCAGGTGGCTCTACCAAGAGCCCTTCGGACCCGAGCAGTCTCTTCAGGAGAGAGGGACCGGTGTCACCTCCTGAGACCTTGCTACCAAGGAAGCAACGGGATTCCTAGAAGGACTAGCAAAGGGCAGAGAAACGTCTGCGGCCCATTGGGCAGCGTCGTTAGAACGTAAACAGCCACCGCCGACGGCACGCCGATGCTACCGTTGCCTTGACGTCTGCTTTTTAATTCTTCCCACGACACCCCCTGCACCACGGGGCCACACGTATTGCTTTTGTGATCCCGCGGGTAGAAAGGATGGCATCTCCGAGAGCCTAGTAGTCACAGAGCGCCTCGTGCTTTCACAGGAGACATTTATTTTCTCACGGATCTGGAGGTCCCGTCGGGGTTGGTTCCTTCTGAGGGTCGGGAGGCCTGAATCCGTTCCAGGCCTCTCTCCTTGGATTGTAGACGGCTGTCTTCTCCCTGTGTCTCCACAGGCTCTTCCTTGTGTGCGTGTTTAAGGACACCAGTCATCTTGGATGAGGGCCCCCCGTAAGTGACCTCATTTTAAACCTAATTCCCGCTGGAAAGACCATATCTCCAGGGCGGTCAGTTCTGAGGTGCTAGGGGTTAAGACTTCAGCATATGAATTTTTGAGGGGACGTAATTCAGCCTGTCGTAGAGAGTTTGCCCTTGACCACAGAGCTGGGCAGCGGGGCTGGGAGAAGACGAGCTTCTGCCAGACCTCAAAGGCCGTGTAGGGCCAGAGCAACACTCAACAGCGGCCATCTCGGCAAGGGCTTTGGGGGAGTGGTTGGGGTTGGGGGCACTTTTTAAAAATGTTTATTTGTGAGGGAGAGAATGCAAGCAGGGGAGAGGCGGAGAGAGAAGGGGACAGAGAATCTGAAGAGGGCTCCATGGTGACAGCAGAAAGCCCGACGCGGGGCTCCAACCCATGAACCGTGAGATCGTGGCCTGAGCTGAAGTCGGACACTTAACCGGCTGAGCCACCCAGGCTCCCCGGGTGGTTGGGGGGGGGGGGACTTGATGGGAAAGGATGGAGCTGAAGCCTCCCATCCCCGCCTTTAGTTCCTTGACTCCGGGGATCCCCCCCTTCCAACCAGAATGACCCCTGGTGTCAGTCATGGAGACTATTCTCACTGTTGGATGTAACCAAAGGTATGTTGAAAAATGAAAGAGATTCAGGGTCAGATTCCGGTTCTGAAACTTTCTAGCAGCAAGGGCTTGGGCAAGCATCCCAAGCCTCGTTTCTTCCCTGGTGAGATGGTGATAATTAATGATACCTGCCCGTTAGGATTCTTGATGTGAAGTGACAGAAACCTAACCGGAATTCACCTAAGCACAGAAGGGAGTAAGTCTGGTTATGGATTTCAAGGAGGAGATACTGAATGGGCCACTAGCAAGCCAGGGATGTAGCTGGGCCCCAGGGGTAAAGGAAACCAGGACTCCGACATCGACAGCTGTTCCCTCCTCGCCGCATTTGGTCAAATTCCCTCTTATTCTCCAGACTGGCTTTTGCCACCAAGTGGGAAATATGGCCGCCATTAAGCCCCAAGTTCACATCACAGCCCCAGTCATGGGAGACATCTCTCGTGGTCTCCGTAGTCCCAAGTCCTAAGCTCCCAGGACAGTAGTTGGTTGGCTCAGCTGGGGTCCTGTGTCCTCCAAGGCACTCTGTGACCAAGAGGGACTGGGTTCTGACATAGGGCAGGGTCATGGCCTAGGATGTGAGGTCCCCTTAAAACATGGAAGCTCCTTGGGGCGCCTGGGTGGCTCAGTTGGTTAAGCGTCCGATGTTTGCCCAGGTCACGATCCTGCGCTTTGTGGGTTCGAGCCCCGTGTCGGGCTCTGTGCTGACAGCTCAGAGCCTGGAGCCCGCTTCGGATTCTGTGTCTCTCAGCCTCTCTGCCCCTCCCCCGCTTGCACTCTGTCTCCCCAAAATAAATAAATGTTCAGAAAAAATTCAAACATGGTAGCTCCGTATTCCTCAGAGCCACACGGAGGTGGCCTGAAAGAGGGAGCTCGCTCACCCAGCACTGCAAGAATGAAATGAATGGTGTTCAGGGGCACCCTTAGCCCCCTGCCTGCCTCTGGAAATGTCGGCTCCTTTCTCCCCTACCCACCCCTAATGGAATGCGAGTGAATTGAAGGAGATTAATTTGAATTAATGAGGTGCCGTTGAAATCATTTCGACATCAAAACATATAGCTATTCTATTAACACAATATTTTCAATGGCCGGTGCTGGGTCTCTGTCGGTGAATAGACACCTTCATGTACGGGTGGCGTCCTTCACATCCCAGAGAATGACTTAACACCCATTCTTGGTAGAGGATGGAGACAGAAAATGAATAAAACCAGGAGCAAATCGCTCCTCGTCTAGACGCAGCTGGCAGCGGGTACTCGACAATTGTTTAATTGGATGAACGATGTATAAATCGTCTAATTGACTCTTGCCTCTTTTGCCTTTGGCGTACTTCTCAAATTCTAACTAGCGTGATCTGCAACCCAGAATGAAAGGTCACACATTCTGATTTAAGGAACCCAGATAAAGAATGGCCTCATTGTATATTTGGTCCGAAGGAACCCCTTGGGTGGCATTCAAGGCTCTCCCCCAGCGTCCCTCCTCCCCTACCTGCCACGGAGCTGGGCTTAGTGAGTCTCAGAACCCATCGTTCAGTGTTTATGTCATTACTGTTACCCCACTTCCCCATCTGCTGAGGGCCCCCAGCACCTCCAAGTCCATGCTCCAAATTCACTTTCCACCTGGGACGTTCCTGAGGCCGGTGGCCCCATCCCCCGGCGGAGCCCTTCTTCTGCTGTCCACAGTTTACCAGTGTCCCTGCCCTGAAGGGTGGGGACTGGGACCCAGCATGTGGCAATTATTCTCCCGGACCAGCAAACAATGCATGTTTGGGTCCAGGCCCTTGTCCAGTTTCATCTTTAAGTAAATAAACTAAGGGACATCTAGCCCCAAGCCACCCGCTGTTCTCTGGTCATTTAAGAGTCTTGAGTGAGTGTTTAAGAGATGGTTGAGGAGAGAGGTGTGGAGCCCTCGGGGAGCACAGGGCAAACGCCCTCCCCTGGCCACAGCAGGTGCGGCGTGCTCCCCATGGTGGCCTCTTCTCAGGGAGCAAAACTGTGTTCATAAAGACAGTGCTTTCTACGGGGTAAACCCTGCCATTGGCCTGCAGGTCGCCGCCTTCTCGCTGTGTCCTCACACGGTCTTACATTCACCTGCCCTGGTGTCTGTGTGGCCGGATTGCCTCTTCGTATAAGGACACCAGGGCCCATCCTAACGGCCCCATTTTAATTAAACCGCTTCTTTTAAAGACTCCTATCTCCAAGGCGCCCGGGTAGCTCAGTCGGTTAAGCATCCAACTCTCGATTTCGGCTCAGGTCATGATCTCACAGTTCGTGAGTTCGAGCCCCGCGGCAGGCTTTGCACTGACAGGGCGGAGCCTGCCTGGGATTCTCTCTCCTCCTCTCTCTCTCTCTGCCCCTTCCCCACCCCCACTCTCAAAATAAATAAATAAACTTAAAGAAAAAAAAAGACTCCCGTTTCCAAATACAGCCACACGCCGAGGGCCTGGGGGTGAGGACTCCAGCAGAGGAATTTGGGGAGGACACTAGGCAGCCCGTAGCAACTTGTAACATTAGATGTGGATGTGTGCGGCTCATAGCACAGGCAGTGAAAAAGGTAGCTGGTAGATGTTTGAGGTGTGCACACATGAGCGCGCGCGCGCGCGCGCGTGTGTGTGTTGTGTATTCCCACGTGGCTCTATTTAACCGATCGGAGCTAAATAGAGCCACATAGGAACGCAGAACACACACACGTTTGCATCAGCAAATGCAAAATTCGTGTCATCCTTAAACTGTTCCCTAACATACCCATCGCGCTGGCAGGAATTCGCCTTTTTAGCGAGCGTCATATGGCGACTGGCCATGCCCCCTGTCCTGCACGGCAAGTGCTATGTGCTGCTGCTGTTTGGGACTGACCGTGGCTCCTGGCCACGGTGCTGGCCGGGCCCGAGCGTCTCATCCTCGCTGCTGTAGGACAAGGGAGAACGAGCAGCCATAACTCCCACCCCCATTTGCGTAGAGGGGGAAACAGAGGCCCAGGACCTGAGGCCTGCCCAACAGTTGTGCTGTCGGGGGTTTGCGGGGGACCCAGGCCCCTCTGATCGTGACAGCACTTCTTAAATCTGCCCCTGCAAGAGACCCAGCCCACAGGGGATATTAAACCTGCAGATTTCCCAGGCTCCTCTGTTGCCGTTTGGCTCCTGTCAGGGCCTGGGCCTGGGAAGCCCCCAGGTGACTGTCAGGACACGACCAGGCAGTGTTAGGGGACGCTGTCCTACGTCTCCCAGCGTGGAGGTGACTCTTGGCCCATACTCGCAATCGTGATGATTCAGGTGTACGAGCCGAGCCGGCATTTTCCATGCGAGTGAGACCTGCTCCTGAGGGTGGGCCTGTCTCGCCCCCGAGCTGACCTCAGCCAGCAGAGGTGATTAAAGCTAAGTGCTCCGGCCGTCGAGGTGAATCATGTGCTTTGCCCCCTAGCTGTGGGCCCTCAGGCCTGGAGACGTGAGCAGCCTGGAGAGGTGGGCGCGGTGGGTCCCGTGTTACAGATGCGTAGACTGAGGCACCCATGAGTTGGCCTCTGGAGAGCGCTTCACTTAGCGCCGGCATGAGCTCCTTCGGCAACCCCCCCCAGCCCCATCCTTCCCAGTTTGGGTGGTTGGGAGTGACAGCGGGCATGGAACTCAGGAGGCTTGTGTTGTAGAAGATTCCCGGGGTCGGCGGACTGCTGAGGTTGAGGGAGCGGTCTCCCCATAAGACTGCCCTCATTCCCGACACCAATCGCAAGTTCAAGGGGTTCCGAGAACCAGCCTCCGCTGTTAGAACAGCACTCGCTGAAAGCTCCCGCATTCACGTTACCCTCTGACACCGATGTGTGACCGACACGCGGAGCATTGCCCGTTAGGGAAGCTCGCCGAGCTGTGGTGCCCAGGCTCTTGATCGAGGCACGACTGATTGATTGATTGATTGATTGACTGACTGATCGCCCTCATTGGTGAACTCAGTGTCCAGGCCAGCCGATACCGTGTGACCCCCCTCTGTCCCACGGTTGGTCTTTCTGGCACGGCCAGCCCCACACTGGGATCCGGTGTGGTCAGCCCCTGCCCTAGCCAGACACACTCCTGTCACACACACCTCCCAGAAGCCCAGGGTGCACGCCAGACCTCTCTTTGGCCAAGGCCAAATCCTGTGCTGTTCAGCAGCGTCCTGGTGGGAACCGGCTTTGGCTGGTTTGCTGAATGTAAGTGCGGAGGGCTGGGGCCAAACCGTCCGTGGTCACTGCCATGTGGCAGTTCTCGGCCCTCGGCAATCATTTCATCCTCCACGCCAGCGGCACGGGGCCGTAGACGAGTCCCCTCCACACACACCCGCTACAGATGGGGTCAGCGAGGGGAGGGAGGCGCCTTGCCCCCCATCGCAGAACTAGCCAGAATGCTTTGACCCCTTCCAGTTGGCTATTAGTTTTAAAACTTTAAAAAACATTAATAAGCTGCTGGCCTCCTTCAGATGGCCTGTTCAGCACCCCCTGGCGTTCCTTGGGTAATTTCCGGCCCCTTGGAGAGGGAAGGACCACCCTGAGTCCTCCAGTCTTGGGGCCAGACTCAGCGAGAGCTGGAAGAGGTGCAAAGCCATAAAGCAGCCTGGAGGGAAGTTATTTTTCAATCAAGTTGGGCTTTGCTGCGCTAATCCTTCCCTTCTGCGGGGGCCAAGGGCAGAAAACTCTTCTCTGCGTGAAGAGACCCCAGGCCTGGCTCGGGCCCTCGGACCCGCGTGTGGAACAAGGGCCTGCAGCTCTGAGAACAGCGGCAGTGCAGGAATGCATCTCAGAAGACCACCAGGCCGGAGGAGCCCCAGCTGCTCCTTCTGGAAGAAAAGATTGAATGCGGGAGGAGGGGCTGTTTTCCCACGAAGGCCCCACCAACCACTCTCCGCGATTCCACTGCTGTGGAATCAGAGCGAATTTGCTCCCCACATTGAGAATTTCCCTTCCTCCCTCTGTGACCCTGAGCCCTACCTTCCCTGACCTGGCTAAGCCTCGGTTTCCTCCTCTGCAAAATGGAGAAAACAACACCCACCTGACGAGTACCCAGCACAGTGCATGCACCTTAATAAACTGAGGTTTCTGGTTTCCACGACGGAGGGGAACAGATGATGCTTGTGATCTCGACGCCAGGCCCTCCTCGTTCTGTGGCACATCAGTTGTGTTTCTAAAACTGAAGACGTTCAGAATGGCGCAGGTAGGGAAGCGAGGCGGCTGAAAGACGCAAAGACCCCTCGACTGGGAGATGAGTCCCTGGTTTTATGGGGTCAGTTCCTGAGGATACGGGGTGCACCTTCCAGCCAGGGTGACTGGATCGCGTTCGCAAAACGAACATCAGCTGCACCAGGATGCAAGACGGCGGGTGGCGGTCCTGTGGTCACCGTCGAAGAACCAAGAAGGTGGACGTTGCCTCTGGCTCTTCAACACCCCCCCCCACCACCGGTCCCCTTCCCCCCACACACGTGGGATCACTTCGTGCAGACGCCGAGCGCATATACCACATGGGAAATAAAAAGTGCACGCGGGAAACCCAGAGGTTAGAGGGGGTGATGTTTGGTTCCAGGTGGTCCCCCGACCAGATTTCCTGTATTGTCGTTAAAAGCCTAATGCCTTTTCAAGATCTCGCGGTCTTTGCCACCTTCTCTAATACTTGTCCTTCCCAATTTCCCCCCTACTCCGCCCGCTCACCCCTCAACACGCAGAACCAATTGGCTCATCAGCTCCGAGGCTTTTGTCCAGGCCCCCCACCCCACCCCCCACCCTGCCCCGTGTTGTGCAGAGGCCCGAGGCAATATACAGTCCTTTTGAATCCTTCCTTATGTCTCAAGCTCTTGCATTCATTCATTCGTTCTTTGCACCCTGTGGAGAGACACAGGCTTCCTGGCTTCTCGGGCCGACCTCTCGTAGGGCCAATCCACAGGGGTTCAAACCTAGACGACGCGTCCCCAGCTCTTCACCGTCTGTAACTGTTTCTCGTGTCTCGCGTGGACGCGTGGAAGTTGGATGGGTTTTTGAGCACAACTCGGATGTGCGGGGGGCGGAGGGGGGGCGACATCAAGGAGAGAAAAGACATCGTGGGGAACCCGCTGCCTGTCATCTGGTCGCTGAGCCATTCTGTCCTGAATCATCTTCCCCTGGCTTCCCCACCGAGGACGGGGTACGTGTGTAAGAGTTTTGCAGGCCCGTAGAAGCGTGTAAGGGCCCACGAGTGCTTATTCCTGAGGGTTAGTTTTTAGCAGCCCAAGACAGTGCGACTGGCCTCCCTGCCAACGAGAGGGGCGCGGGTGAGTCAGCCCTGATGGGTTTCCGATGGGCTCGCGAAAGCGAGAGAACGCGTATTGCGCCAGTTCGGGCCGTGTTGGGCCACAAGTGGCAAAAACCCAACGTGCGGCGACTTCATCCAAGAGGATCTGTCTATCTTGTGCAAGAGGAAGCCCAGAGACACCAGCCTACCACCCAGCAGGTCCACGTCTGGCCGCTGCTTCACCAAGAGCTCTGGCTCTTGTGTTTCTAGCTCCGTGGCTCTGTGACGGGAAGCCAGAGGGTTAGGAAAGAGGCAAAGAGGGCACACTCCAGTGTCCTGCGCTGACCTTCTGTCGGGCACTCCTGGAAACCCCAGCCTAACCTCCACTTCCGCTTTGTTGGCCAGGCCTTGTCCCAGGACGACCCCTGACCAGGGAGGTGGGGAAATGATCGTTTTTAAACTAGGCAGGGACAGGTGCCTGGGCGGCTCAGTCGGTTGAGCGTCCGGCTTCGGCTCAGGTTCGTGGGTTCGAGCCCCGCGTCGGGCTCTGTGCTGACGGCTCGGAGCCCGGAGCCTGCTTTGGATTCTGTGTCTCCCTCTCTCTCTGGCCCTCCCCTGCTCATGCTCTGTCCCTCTCTGTCTCTCAAAAAATAAAATAAAATGTTAACAAAATTTTTTTAAACTAGGCAGACTGCTGGCTCAGAGTTAGGATCCTGTTGGTTGAGAAGAGAAAATGGTTACTGGGGAGGCACCTAATAGTGTTTGCTGTAGCCCTCCCTAAGCTGCCCATCATCCGTACACAGCTTCTCGCCCCGTCAGAACTCATTCACCTTCCTCCAAGGGGAGAGCCACAAAGTTTCATCCTGCTGTTGCAGTCAGGGGTCAAGATCCAGGATCGGGAAGAGCTGTGGCAATTTCCACGCCAGGTTTGAACGCATCTGGTTCCTTGTGCCTATAAGCGAAAAGACAGGTTATCGGTCTGCTTCCCCTAACGCAGCCAGTGGACAGTGATGGAGAGAAGGAGCAGGATAAATAATAGCGGCAACAATGAGTACCATTCAGGGAAGGTGAGAAGAGATACTGGCGAGGCCACACACAATACCACGCTGCAGGCGTGATATGGACGAAATTATGTTCAAACAAGCAAGCGAAAATAAAAACCCCGTAGAAGGAAAAATGGAAGGATACAAGCGGTCTCGGAATAATTCATGTTATTGACTTTTCCGGTTTTTGTCTGTTACGGGTATTTATGTTATGAACAGAAAATCCTTCTGTCGAATATCACATCCGTAAACGTTTCACCCCGGTGGTATTGAGAACAGAAGACTAGGACGTCGTGCTACGCACGGAGTTGAGTACATAGCAGTTTTTTTAAAGTAAAACATAACATTTCTGTATTCTTTTTTTATTGTGTTTATTCTCAGAGAGAGAGAGAGAGAGCAGGGGAGGGGCAGAGAGAGGGAGAGAAGAATCCCAAGCAGGGACTGTGACATCATGACTTGAGCCGAAATCGAGAGTCAGGCAGATGCTTAACTGCCTAAGCCACCCAGGCGCCCCAAACTTAAAATTTCCACCAGACGGAGGCATGTGGTTAAAAAGCTGAAATATACAGATGAGCTTATAATGACGGGAAGCCCTTTTACAGCTCTTAGACTTTTAAGATAGGGTTTGGGGCGCCTGGGTGGCTCAGTCGGCGAAGTGTCTGACTTTGGCTCAGGTCACGATCTCGCGGTCCGTGAGTTCGAGCCCCGCATCCGGCTCTGTGCTGACAGCTCGGAGCCTGGAGCCTGCTTTGGATTCTGTGTCGCCCTCTCTGCCCCTCCCCCGCTCATGCTGTGTCTCTGTCTCAAAAATAAACAAACATTAAAAATATGGGGCGCCTCGGTGGCTCACTCGGTTGGGCGGCCAACTTCGGCTCAGGTCATGATCTCGCGGTCCGTGGGTTCGAGCCCCGCGTCGGGCTCTGTGCTGACAGCTCGGAGCCTGGAGCCTGCTTCGGGTTCTGTGTCTCCCCCTCTCTCCGCCCTTCCCCCACTCACGCTCATGCTCTCTCTCCCTCCCTCTCTCTCTCTCTCTCTCTCTCTCGAAAACAAACGTGTTTAAAAAATTTGAGATAGGGTTCTTCTCTTGCCCAGGTTGTGGTTCTGTGTGGAAGAACTGAGTAAAATATGTGAACTTGCTCATAGCAACACCCCGCCCCCCCGCAAATACGCATCCATCCGCAGAGGGACCTGCCAAGGTGGCGGGCAGTGTGACAGGAGGCGGTGACCTAAATTGCAAGGACTTGGAATAGTTTCGTTAATGATTTCTGTCCCGGTTTACGGGGAAGTCTGAGTCGGTCATGGGCAAGGTCAGGAGGCAGTGTCATAGTTAGGACCACAGGCTTTGGGGCCAGGCCTGGGTGTGAAACCTGGCTCCATATTTTTTTTTTTTTTTTTTTTTTTTTTACCAGATGGGGTGACCCAACCTGTCTCTGCCTTGGTTCGTGCATCTGTCAAATGGGAATCAGGGATGTTCACAGCTAAGACTCTTTGTTGTGGTTGTTGTTTCAGCATCTGTTGATTTAGGTAAATTCCCTATGTCTTCTTGCCCTCATTTTGACATTCTGTGTTTTTCCAGGAATTTATTTTAGTTATGTTTTTGAACTTTGAAAACACAATTATTTTGTTTTGTTTTTAAACGTTTGTTTGAATCGGGATCCACATAAGGGGCCAAACATTGCATTTGGCTGGTGTCTCTTAAGCCTTTAAGCCTTTCTTAATCCATAGGTGTTCCCTCATCTCTTCTTTGTAGTTTGCTTGTTGAAGAAATGAGTGAGGATGCTTTTAACTGTAGCCAACGGAAACCCATGAGAGCATGAGAGCTAAGAAAAATTGCCTTTAAGAGAAAGGCAGAGGTCCACCGAATCCAAAGGCCAGGATGTAGCAGAGCCTGAGGAAGAAGCCAGAACAGAACCGTCCTTTGCACACTTTGCCCCACTCTCTCTTTCTCCTGACTGTTCTTTTTGCCCTCCAGTCTGTGTGGCAGCAAATGGCTTCCATACCCCTGGTCCATTCAGGGGACCAGCCAGACAGAGGCTGGCTTCAACCCCAGTCTGGATTCCCAAGAAGGTGCTTTGATCCAGTGGCCGTGTCATTGGCCTCCAACCTTCCACTGCCCTTAGCCCCTGAATCGACGGCAGAGCACTCAGGGTCTACACAGCACAATGATCGTACCTGTCTCGTGGGGCCACTGGGTCAGAGAAAAGAGACGAGACATGCACGGTGTGGGGCACTTAGTGAGCCCAGAATACACGGCACCGTTAGCCATGAAAAACCAGACCACCAAAACCTCTCAAGAGTCATGAAGTTCACTTCAAGGGCAAGGGTGCTACGTGGCCCGGCGCCCTACTTCCTGAGAGCCAGTCAGACGCAGCTTCTTAATTGGCCATTCAGTTAAGCCAAGTGCCCAGCGCTAACGTGGGCCAGTCGTGGCCCTTGGCCGCTGTGCGGGTGGGTGTTAGGCAGTCAGGCTCATCCTCTTGGTTCTTGAATGGGTGTGCAAAACATGCCGGCCTGGGAGAAGTCCCTTCGTGGCAGCTCGGTGTCTCCAACAACCCCGTGGACTTAGACTCCAGCTCAGGCTCCCATTGGTAGAGCCTTAGTGACCTACCCTTCCAGGGCCAGCACACCGCAGGGCTGGCCTCCTCACTGATTCCTGGGTATCCTCACCCGGGCTTTCTTGGTTCCGGCCCGTTGGGTCCACCTGAGGCTCTGGCTCACAGGAATGGCCTGAACAGTGCTGGGAGCTGGGAGCTGCAGGGAGCAGGTGCAAACAGGGCGAAGACCCAGATTTTGTTCCTAGAGCCACGCAGGTGAGGGTAGATGGACAGATTTGAGGTCAAGGTTGCAGCTGGAACGTGAGTGATCCAAGCTGTATCAGAACGGGTGTGGTGGTTTTGGAGGCCAAGTGCAATGAGCAGACTGGTAGATGGGTTTTCCACTCATTGAACAACATCTATACTCATGTGCCAGGCACTGGGGCGTGGCGGAGTAGGGGGCAGGGGCAACAGTAATGTACGAGAATCTTTCTATTAACGGATTTACTCATTCACGTGTTCATTCATTGAGTGTACCCTACCTTCTTTTTTAAAAAAATTTTTTAACGTTTACTTATTATTGAGAGACAGAGCATAAGCAGGGGAGGGGCAGAGAGAGAGGGAGACACAGAATCGGAAGCAGGCTCCAGGCTACGAGCTGTCCGCACAGAGCCTGACGCGGGGCTCGAACCCACAAACCGCGAGATCATGACCTGAGCCGAAGTAGGACGCTTAACCGACTGAGCCACCCAGGCACCCCGACCCTACCTTCTTGAACAAAAACATGTAAGGTGGCTTACCTGATCCATAAAACGAAAGGAAAATCGACAAGGGGCGCGTGGTTGGCTCAGTCAGTTAAGGGTCCGACTCTTGGTTTGGGTTCAGGTCGTGATCTCGTGGTTTTGTGAGTTCGAGCCCTACGTTGGGCTCTGCGCTGACAATGCAGAGCCTGCTTGGGATTCTCTGTCTCCCTCTCTCTCTCTGCCCCTCCTCCATTTGCATTCGCTCACGCTCTCTCAAAATAAATAAAATTAAAAAAAAAAAAAAAAGAATCTCTTAACAGCAAAGCAAATAAAAGGAAATAAACCTGGCTGTGAGATTTTGGTTGCCCCCAACGAGGAAAACCTGAATATTTGCAGCAACCTCTGCACCTTGGATGAGAAGCTGTTCCAGGAGCCGTTGGCGATAGGACCTGTCCCTTCTTTTGGTGGATTCCTGTGTTTTCGTCTGCTGCGAAAATGCACAGCTTCACTTTCAAAGAAAAATTTGCCCCTGAGAATCCGGTGGCAAGAAACCTGCGACCAACCTGTGCCCCCTAAGAAATCCTCCCTGTCTGGATGGAGGAATCGTAATCGTTTTCAGAAGCAGCAAAACCTTGTCAACCTCGTCGCTCACTAGGTGTTTCAGCAGCCTGAAAACCATCTACCAGGCTTTCTATCCAATCAGCTGCTATAGAGTATCTGTGAGTTTTTAGTTTCTTTCTAAAATGCTAAGATTTGAAAGACTGGAGGGGCACCTGGGTGGCTCGGTAGGTTGGGCATCTGACTTCAGCTCAGCTGGGAGCCCTTGGAGTTCGTGAGTTCGTGAGTTCGTGAGTTCGAGCCCCGCAACAGGCTCACCGCTGTCAGCCTGTCAGCACAGAGCCCTTCGGATGCTCTGTCCCCCTCCCCCCTCTCCATCCCTCCCCGGCTTGTGCCCTCCCCAAAATAAATAAATAATAGTAATAAAAGAAAGCCTGGAAACGTTTGGCCTCTGCTGGTGGTCCTTGCACTGTTGGTCACCTCCGATGGCCTGCCTTCCTGATGTCAAACTGAAGGCTGTCTATTTTGTTCTCTGTTTCCTCACTGTTGTACCTGCTGGATTTGCCCCTTTTCCAAAAGATAGCTTTGAGCTCGTGGAAGCCTGCTTTTGGAGAGGTGCTGAGCACCTCGTCCTGAGAGGCATTCCAGTACACTCTGGATGACAGCCTTAACGACAGGGTTGGATGAGAGGCAACCTTCAGTAAGCTTATTTAAGGACCTCTCCAACCGGAACACTAGACTGCCCTGAGGAACGGAGTAACCCTGGATTCCTCGTGGTGCTCAGAACATGGGAGAGGAGATTACGGTCCTTGAACAAAACTTTATCTACTGAGAAACTTTACCTACAAGGTGGAGGTAGCCTATTTGATTAACTTCTTTTTTGTTTGTTTTTACCTGTTTCCATTTAAACTTTACAGAAGAGAAGGGGAAAAAAATCAGCAATGATTTTTTGGGGCCGTTTTTCTTCTTGCTTCCTTGGGTTCCTCAGACAAAGGAGGCCTTCAGTAGGGGTGAGGGAAGGGAGGAGCAGCCGCTATGATGGTCTTGGAGGAGGCTGGTTGTTGAAGAAGGAAAGCAAAGGCAAGAGGCACGTCCAAGTCTGGTTGCCCAAATGTTCTTTTTCTTTTTTCTTTTTTCTTTTTTTTAACTTTTTAACGTTTCTTTATTTTTGAGAGACAGAGCGTGAGCAGGGGAGGGGCAGAGGGAGAGGGAGACACGGAATCCGAAGCAGGCTCCAGGCTCTGAGCTGTCAGCACAGAGCCCGACACGGGGCTCGAACTCACGAACCATGAGAACATGACCTGAGCCAAAGTTGATGCTTAACACACTCAACTTGTCTGCTTCTTTCATTTCCCACATGCCTGCCACCCCCCACCCCCACCCCACCACGGCTCTGGAAGCCCCAAAGTGAATTTTAAAAGTTGGGCTGTGAGGTCCGGCCACCAGGAAGTCGTAGGACGGCCGCTTAAATCGGGCGGTGGAGCCTGTGCAGTCTAGAGCAGGGCTTGGCCGACCGCAGCCCACTGCCTGTTCATATAAATAAAGTTTTATTGGAACACAGCCATGCCCATTTACGTATTGTCTTGGCTGCTTTCCCACCAGGAGCGCAGAGTTGACAAGTCGCTGGAGACCATGTGGCCTGCGAAGTCTAAAACGTTTACCGTCTGGCTCTTGATGGGAAAAATTGCCAATTCCTGGTCAAGAGCGGTGACTCTCGGCCCTGGCTCAGTGTCAGCATCACCTGGGGAGCTTTAAAAAATGCAGATGCCTGGGCCCCGCCCCCAGGGGTTTGGATTCAATTAGTCTGGAGTGGAGCCCAGGCATCCCTACATTTTAGTTTCCCCAGGTGACTGTCCTTTGCAGCCAAAGTTGAGAATCACGTGTTTAGTCTCAGTGGGTTTTTGTTTTTTGTTTTTTTGTTTTTTTTGTTTTTAAGATTATAGAACTGGAATTTGCCATTCTCCAGGATTTCTACCCAAGGACAATGATCCAACCTTGACCTCGATGTCAGAGTGCAGCCCTTACTTAGGTCTGAGCCACCTGTCTATTGCCTGAGGGAGACCTCTGATGATAAAATCCCTACAGTGACCCCGGGGACTAAATGTGCCTGAAGAGGGTTGGAGGTGAGCCGCGTTACCGTGAGGGGCCGAGTCTGTCCACATGCACGCCTGCACGCACACGGGGACACGCATCAGGGTGGCTCGTGTAGGTAGGTAACTGTTGTCCGTTTTCGAACGAACGCGTCTCGAGAAGGAACCCGTGTTGGGGCGCCTGGCTGGCTCGGTACGCTAAGCGTTTGACTCCTGGTTTCGGCTCAGGTCACGATCTCATGGTTGGTAGGTTTGAGCCCTGCGTCGGGCGCTTACGCTGACAGTGCGGAACCTGCTTGGGATTCTCTCTCTCTCCCTCCCTCTCTCTTCTACCCCTTCCTCACTTGCTCTCTCTCTCTCTCTCTTTCCAAAATAAATAAGTAAACTTTAAAAAAATAAAAGGAACCAGCGTTTCGTGACAGCGTTCATAATTGTCACCTCGGCACAGCTCCGTCCCAGGGCCCCAGCCCAGGCAGCTGGTCCTCTCTCCTGCTAATTAACGTGAAATGTTGGTGACACTTCCAGCTGGAGGAGAACCTGACACCTCTTGCCTTCCCCCATCGCAGGTTTCCAGCCCTACGTCTCTTGCTCAGGGTAGGAATTTAAAGTCGCACTGGTGTCACTTTTTGTTGGCAGGCGAGAGTTGTAAATGGGAATTTCACAGTTTGCTTTATCCCTCGCATTTAAAGCAAATATTAACCACCTTGCCTTCCACAGTCTGTGTCTCCCATGTGGAGCCCAGTGCCTTCTGCCCTCCCGGCCGCTGTCCCCTTGGGGCCTGCTCTTTCTGGAGGCAGAACCGTGTCCACCAGCCAGAATAACCAACTCGTCCCGGTTTGCCAGGGCCTTTCCCTAGTTTTTAGCACTGAACGCACCGCGTCCCAGGACCCCCTCAGTCTCCGTCGGCGAAACGGGACAGCTGGTCACCCTGATACTTGGGATTCTCGCAATGGGTTTGCCTTTGTTCGTACTTGAAAACGTTGGTATGTCAGGTCAGGTGTGGGGTTTGTTGAAGACAGATGTGCTTAAAAATGCAAATTAAGGGACACCCGAGTGGCTCAGTCCGCTGAGGGTCCGACTTCTGCTTAGGCCGTGATCTCACGGTCTGTGGGTTCGATCCTCATGTAGGGCTCTGTGCTGACAGCTCAGAGCCGGGAGCCTGCTTCGGATTCTGTGTTTGCCCCTCCCTCACTCTCTCTCTGGCTTAAAAATATATAAACGTTAAAAAATATTTTAAAAATGCAAATTAAAATCATTTGTGTGAAGTTTTTTTAAGAATACGTAGCTGAACCCAGAGGTTGAGCTGATTCTTATGAGGCCTGTTTTGTGGCTAAAACACCAGGTCAGCCTTTATCCTTCAGTTGGACAACCTGGGCATGAAACAGAATCTTCATGAAGGTCCTTCAGTAAGATGTTAGCTCTGAAGGGGTTCGACCAGCCCGGTGCCACGGGGAGAGTTTTGGCTTACGGTGACCGGGCTAGGGTCTTCTCCCAGCTGTACCGCCAAGGCTGGGGCAAGTCACGTGTCCTGGCTGAGGCTCGGCGCCCTCGGCCACCTCCGCAGGTGGCCGGGAGAATTCAACGGCGGACATCTGGTGATTCTCACTGTGTCAGGAAGAAGGGACTTCTTCCCTTCCTTCCTGGGGAGCCTGGTTCTCACTCAAGACAGACGTTAGGGGCACCTGGGTGACTCAGTCGGTTAAGCATCCACCTCTCGGTTTCGGCTCATGTCATGACCTCATGGTGTGTGGGTTCGAGCCCCACATCGGGCTCTGCGCTGACAGTGCAGAGGCTGCTTGGGTTTCTCTCTCTCCCTGTCTCTCTGCCTCTCCCCCACTCACACCGTCTCCATCTGTCTCAAAATAAATAGATAGAACATAAAAAAATGTCAAAAAGGCAAGCATCCACTAGGGTAGGCAGCTGCCCCAGCAACAACCCCAAGATGCCTGTGTCTTCACTCAGTGACCACGTATTTCTGACTCACTGGGGTCCAACAGTGATATTCATCATCGGGCGCCGCTGCTGGGTGATCCTTGCCCAAAGGGGAGGCTCAGGAGTCCAGTCTCCTTCCCTCTTGTGACTCCGTCATCCTCTGTGTCCTTGGAACTGTCCCCGTGGGGGGTGGGCACAAAGCACCGAGGATCGTACAGGCCTCGTCTGAAAGTGGCGTACCTCAGACCCACTTACCTTCCGTCGGCCGGGACTCCGTGGTGAGGCCCCCACCACCTGCCAGGGGGGCTGGGAAATGTAGTTTGGCTGTGTGCCCAAGAGGAGAAGGAAACAGGGTTTGGCAAACACATGATAGCCTCTGTCACAGGACGTGTAGCCGCCTAATTCATTGGCCATCAGGACCCGGTGGAGACATCCCCCGTTAATGAACATCTCTGTGTTTCCAAAGTAGGCTCCTACAGGAAGTCGTGGTTAATTTTACACAGGAAAGGGGTCTGGCTTCCAGTGATCTTCAAAATAAAGGAATCTCTTTATTGCAGGACTTATCAGGGCTTTTACTATACCGCTATTTCTCAGACTTATTGGACTCCTCTTTGGAGAGAGGCCTTTGAGAACTAGCAGTCTACAGAATGTGCTCCAGAAAACACTGCTTTAGAAGTTACTCAGAATTCAGAAGGCAGAACACTTTCACGAAAACACTGGTGTAAAAAAACATCCCCAACATTTGTGGTCCGTGATGGAGAGTTCAGTCCCGCAAGGATCTCGGTGTCAAGGGTCCATGCGGTGAGCCTCCGCGGTAGGTGAAGAGAATGCTTTTCGGCCTTTCCTTCCTTCTTCTTTTCTTCCCTCCCTCCTCCTCTCCCTCTCTCCATCCTTCCTTGTGGGACCTGTCAGGACAGGGGTCCACGTCTTATTATCCGTGGCTGAGCATCGTCATCATTATCGCCTCCCTGGATGGGTATGGGAATGATCTGTCCCGTGCCACTTAAATCCCCATCTCGATTTCAGCTGGACACGTCGGGGCAGCCGACCCGGTCTTCCCATCTGGGTGGATGTTAAAAATCCCTTTTCCTAAGCTTGGGTTTTTATGGCCGGCTGGCGTCATCCGTCATCATAAAAGTGGACTGAGATTTAGCACTGAGGTTAGACAGAATCACACAGAAAAAACTACAGCGGGTTTATTTTTTTTTTATTTCTGTTACAGGCACCAGCCTAAATATATATATATATATATATGTATATATATAGCTTAAAACGTAATTTGCTGTGTAATTGGGACTAGCTCTTTGGAGCCCTGGGTTATGGGTTTTGGAGCAGCCGAGAAGCAAGGGCACGGCGGGGCAGGACGTGCTATGTTAATTGGTGGCCTCTGGGACCCGTGAGAGAATTGGATTTAAGTCCCCAGTTAGAATGCACTTGGCAGCTTTCTTGGAGTCTCCCTGGGTACATACTGGGGAGACCACCAGTCTGCACCGGCGGCTCAAGCAGGTACCCGGGCTCCATCCCGATGCCCCCGGGCGCATCTGCGACGTGCACGAGGGACGGAGGAGAGCAGGCGGCACGGGAGTGACAGAGAGGGTGACAGAGCTCTGGTGGCTCTGGCCTGCCGCTTCTCTGTACGCTTGTCTGTAGTAAGTCTCGCGCCGCTCGGCCTCCGGTCCCGGCGAGGGTTTTGCATTTTATTACCAGAGTCTTGATAAAAGGGACGCAGGTCAGAGCAAACATGCGGGGAGGAAAAACAGAGGAAATTAAACGCAGAATCGCTGCTGGTGCAAACCACATGGAGGCCTTGGCTTTAATACCACCAGAGCCGGTGGGGGGAAGTGGCCCCCAGGAGTCGGAACCAAAGGGACGTTGGCCTGGTATTCCTGAAGCCTGGCCCCTCTCCTGTTTAAAAAGAAATTGCCGTTTAATTTGTTTCTGAGTTTTATGTCTCAAGTGAACCAGCATGGGGCCACGTAATGAGGTTGTGTTTCTGGGAGGTGTTGAAAGACGGGAAAAAAGCAAACACGGCGTCCAGACGGGGTGGCCGAGGGCTCCCGGGGGGGTCCAGCAGCCCCGGGGCCGGAGGGGCCGGTGGGGGCTTCCCCGGGCGCTGGCCTCCCTGGGTGCCGGCTTCTGTGGGGCCAGAGGTGCCCTCGCGTGGTCTGGTGGCCGTCCACCTGGCGACCAGCCGGAGGGAGCGGCCTCTCCATCTCTGTCTAGAGACCCCCGGGGCCAGCCCCAGCCGATGCAGGAGGGTGGCCTGGCTGAAGGGGGCCGAGGAGGACTCGTCGAATGAGAGAGAGTCTGAGCCACGGAGAAGAAGAGCGTTTGGCAAGAGTGGGAGAGTCTCTGTGAGCATCTCAGGGGGCCGCTGACGTAAGGTTGGGCAAGAGCTTGCCAGAGGAGGAACCCCTTAGAGATCGGCACAGGCGGGGGCTGTGGCTGTCCCCCGGGGTGAGATGGCCTCCGTATAGTGCCACGCTTCACGGCAAACAGTGCCTGGGGGCTGGGAGCGGGTGCAGGCCGGGGCCTTGCCCCTGCACAAAACAGAAGCAGAGGTGGGAAGGTGTCCGGCCTCCCACCACCCTGCCTGCCCCCACCCTCCCTCCTAGACGGAGGCGGGTGGGTGGAGCCTTGGCCCTCAGCGCCCCTCCCACTGGGGACGGGCAGAACCCACCAGCCGTAGCCCCTGCCCCAGATGACCTCGCCGTCCCAGTCCTGTGTGCGTGACCCCCGCCCCCCTTTCCTTGCTGCTGCCTCCCGAGCACCGACCCGCCCGAAAGGAGCCCGGCCCCGTGAGGAGTTAAGGAAAGCCATCTGCAGGGCCATGCCTGTGCCCGTGACAGGCCACGCACTGTGAGGACAGGTAGGTCTGGCTCCTGAGCCGCGACACACACCTGTCGCGCTGCCGGGTGACCTGCCGGATAACTTTAGCGCATGGTGCCCTCCCCGCACCGCGGGGAGGCCCTTCGGTGGCGGGGTCAGGCCAGCTCAGGTGCATCTGACCCTCACGACCCCATGATGCGGGGACTATGACCCACTGTGTAGATGGGTAAACGGAGGCACTCGGGGACGATACTGGCAGACCTCTCGTTTGCTGAAGCTTTTCCCCGTATTCTGCGGCAGGGAAGGCTGACACTGGAGCAGCCTGGGTGGTCCCTTAGGCCCTCCAGGGCTTCTCACCCTTGGTGCCGCTGACACCCTGGGCCGGAAAAGTCTGTTTTGTGGTAGGGGGCCGTTCAACAGCATCCCTGGCCTCAACCCACCTAGATGCCGGTCCGAACCCTCCCGCTTGGTCGTGACAGTCAAAAATTCTCCAGATGCCACCAGATGTCCCCAGGGGCCGAGGCACCTCTGCTTGAGCACCGCTGGGGACACTCCAGCCTTTCCAGGGCGCTCCCAACATGGCGAGTGGGGCGAGGGCAGCTGGAAAGCCGGAGGACTTCCTGGAGGTGGCTTTGGGGCACTGAGACCACCAGCCTGGCCGAGGAGGAGAGCGGTGAGGCCACAGCCCGTCCATCTGCCTCCCGCCTCTCGCCAGGCTGGGTGACTGAAGCTGGAAAGAGCTGCTCCCAGCTGGCCTGCCTGAATGGACGTCCCAGAATGAGCGTCCCCTGCGGGAATTCTGGTCTGCAGTCCTCCTCGTCAGTTCTGGTTCATCTCGCAGGGGAGTCAGAGACCCCCCCCCCCCAAACTGTATGAATTCAGTGACTAAAGGCCACTATCGGGAAGAGCCCTTTGGACGACGAAGGAAAAAGAAATGACGTTTGTCTTGCCCGTTGCCGGTAGGCAAGCCCGGGAGACATATGTGTGTCCCCCTTTTTTCGTCTGCGGTGGGGCTTATGTACCTGGCTCCAGGCCGCCTGCTCCTTCCACGCCAGGTGGCACGCCAGTCGCATCCTCCACCCTGCCTGAAGATGGCCAAGAAATTGTGCCACTTGTCTCTTCCCAGTAAGACCAGGTTTTCAAAGTGTGCAGTATCTCGCCCACAAGCTGGTTGAATGCAGGTTCTCAGGCCTTGGGGCCAGAGAGCGTGAGTCAGCAGGTCTTGGATAGGGTCCAGGGATTAGCATTTTAACTGTCACCCCAGAACCTCTTGATGTTAGCGATCCGTGGACCAGACTTTGAAAAATGCCGCGGCATTAGCTGATCACACTGAATTGTGTACATGAATATCTTGGTGCTTTAGCTGTGTGTGTGTGTGTGTGTGTGTGTGTGTTTCTGAAAGGAATCAATAAAATATCAATAGTGGTGATCTGTGAGTGTAATGTGATTTCAACAGATTTTAGATACATCTCTCTATCCTGTCTTGTTTTAATTTTTTATCATGAGCATATGTTTATAAACAGATAAGCCATCAAGCCTTTCTCGTGGGTGGGGAAGGGCAGAAATATTATAAAGGAAATATTACCTAGGAAAGAGGTTTAGCAGAAATGTGGACATAGGGAAAAAAAGGTCACAGTGTCAATGAATCTGTTTTAACTCCCAAGTCAGCGTCTCCCACTCCGTGGCTCCCAAGTCCTGAGCTGGCCACCAGTGGTGGCCTGGAGAATGGAGGAAGGTCACATTTTGAAATTATCTGTTCTTGGTAAAGCAGGGGCCCGAGTCACACGAGGGGATTTGGGACGGTGGCCTTGAGCCAGAAGGCTGTGCCTCCCTCTCTGTCTCTGTCTCTCGGGGCCCCTGTCCAGCCAGCTCCTCCCGTTCCACGCTGCCCGGGCACTTGGACGCGCCCCGGCCAGCCAGGCAGACCCGGTGATGGCGATTTTACAACCCTGTTACTGCCCCGCCGTTGCCCAGCAAACCCGCACCGGGCCCCACAAACACTCCGTGAGAAGGCCAGACCCTTCCAGAAAAATGGTTCCCTACACCTTTACAACGTGATAGGTGCGGCGGAAAGAAAGGGGCCACTGGATTTATGGAAACTATATAAAGTTTACGGAGTCTTGGCAGGCCAGAAGTAGAAAGAGCCTGCAGGATGGGGGTGGGCATTTCGAAATGGAGAAGGTCACGATCAGACCTTTGTGGTGAGACACCGAACAAAATACTGTGATTCCAGGGCTTGCTGTGTGGCTGTGAGGTCAACCACCGGGGCTGCCTTTTGGGGTTATGCCCTGGAATCTTCACCGCATGCCCGTGAGGAAGGCACAGCTTTCCCCCTTCGGTAGAGGGGAGACTGAGGCAAAGGGATTTTGAAAGTCAGGAACTTGCCCAAGGTCGCACAGCTAGTGGTGTGTGTGGCTCTCAGCTGGGTGTTCTGAGGCAACCCAAATTCTCACCGTCTCTCTCTCCTCTGTGTATTGAGCGATGTGTCCCAGTTTCAGGTTCAGAAATTATGGTCTCCATTCCCTATTTCAGTTTGGGACTCATCTGTTATTTGTGATTTAGTTTCACGGTCCCCTGGTATCTTCAGTCATCACGTTCCCCTCCCGTGGGTCAGCTTTGCTGTCGAAGCTAATCTGTGCTCAGATTCCCGCTCCCCCGCCCCCCAGGCCGTGGCTGGAATGGAAATGAGGCCTCCCACAGGTTGACTGTGGACTAGGGTGGGGCTGGGACACTGCCCTTGCCTACAGGAGCCCCTCTGTGTCCCACTTCTACTGTGAGATCCTCATAGGGCCCCCGGAGGAGTACCCCCTGGGGTCTGAAATCACCTCCCCTCCTCCCCATCAGCCCTGGAAATTTCTTATTTCTCCTTGCATATGTGCCCTGTAGCATCCATGTTTTCTCTCCTACTTGGCTGTGAATTCTTGGAGTATAGATTCCAAGCATTTTTTTTTTTTTTATTCTCTGATTTTGCCCACAGGGTCTGGTGTAGTTCCTGGCATGTAATGGTTATGGACTAAGTATCAGCTGGGAGAATGGAAGGAAGGAAGGATGGATGGATGGATGGATGGATGGGTTGAAGGAAGGAAGGAAGGAAGGAAGGAAGGAAGGAAGGGAGGAAGGATACATGGTTGGATGGATAGATGGATGGATGGATGGATGGATGAATGGATTGAAGGAAGGAAGAAAAAGAAGGAAGGAAGGAAGGAAGGAAGGAAGGAAGGAAGGAAGGAAGAAAAGAAAGAAGGAACGTTGGATGGGTACATGGTTGGCTGGCTGGCTGGATGGATACATGGAAGGAAGGAAGGAAGGAAGGAAGGAAGGAAGGAAGGATACATGGTTGGATGGATGATGGATGGATGGATGGATGGATGGATGAATGGACTGAAGGAAGGAAGAAAAAGAAGGAAGGAAGGAAGGAAGGAAGGAAGGAAGGAAGGAAGGAAAGAAAGAAAGAAGGAATGTTGGATGGGTACATGGTTGGCTGGATGGATGGATGGATACATGGAAGGAAGGAAGGAAGGAAGGAAGGAAGGAAGGAAGGAAGGATGGAAGGAAGGAAGGAAGGAAGGAAGGATACATGGTTGGATGGATGGATGGACAGACAGATGGGGTGGGTCTTCCACACAGTTCCACACTTCCTTCCACACAGTTAAACCAGCCGTCCAAACGAGGTTCTCTCAGGCTTTCACTGAATGCACTTCTGTTTCAGGGGACGTCCTTCACTCTCCCTGAAGCCATATGGAGAAACCAGCCTGAGTGTTTGAATGTGTGTGTAAATACTTTACAATCCCATAAACTTGTTTAAAGACAGGTGGGGGTGAAAGTATACACCGGGGCAGCCTTTGGGGAGGGCAATTTGGAAGTAGCTATTAAAATTGTAAATGTGCCCACCACTAAGACCCTGCAGCCCCGCTTCTAGCTGTCAGGCCTGAGACAGATTCGTCTGCTTGTGCACAAAGAACCAGGCAGCAGGGCACTCGTGCAATCGTGCTGGCTGCAACACGGCCCGTAACAGTGAGAAAGTGGGAAGAGCTAAGTGCCATCAACCGAGGGACGGCGGCTAAGCTCTGGAACACCCACGCCATAGCCAATGATACACAGGCAGAAAGGTCTCAAGTGGGGCTGGGGGCAGGGCACTCTCCAGTCTTCTGGAAAGTTCCGAGACTCTGTAGCTCATGGCCCTCAGCAAATGCTCCCCCCCCCCCCCGCAACCCCGTTTCTACCCACCTCTTTTCCCTTCTTCCTCTTCTACCTACAAAACACAGTTTACTGGGATTAGCTCTTGAGTTCTTACACCGACTTGCTAAGTGACCTTTTCTTACAGCAAAGGAGGAAAAACGAGAGAAAAGCAGTTACGTGCCTAAGTACTGTCTGCCGGATCTTCAATTAAAAAGATTGAAAGCCACAATATTAAAATTTGATTTATGGGTACCGCTATCTACCTAATAATGAGGCCGAGAGGAAAAAAGAACCATAGCCATTACAGAAAACCGTAGCCCCTTTTCTCCCCTGGGAGATAAATTGCCTCCCATTTTCTTATTGCTAAAGAAACGTGAAATGGTTTTAAGCACGTGCGACGCGTTCTTCCAAAATGTTGAAATCCAGAGCTGAGTGATTCAGGAGTCATCTGGCTCAGACATTTCAAGGAAGCTTCCAGAGCGGCCTAGCAGCCTGGGCTGCGGAGGCTGCTTCTGTGTCCGGCCGAGCACCCAGACCTAGGCGCTAGCCCCCTTACCCAGGGTCCGGGTCCTGGGCAGCCAGCCGGCCAATGCCACACACAGGATCCAGGTCCAGGTCCCAACTTGGCTGTATTTAAGCTATTTAATCCTCCGTTTCTTAATCTGTAAAATGCGAGTAACCTTACTAATTGTGTGACAGTTTTGTTCCGCGTGCCTGAATTCATGGCTATTTAAAAACCATTGTTTGAATGTTTATTTTTGAGAGACAGACAGACAGAACAGACGGAATGTGAGCAGGGAAGGGGCAGAGAGAGAGAGAGAGAGAGGGAGCCACAGAATCCGAAGAAGCAGGCTCCAGGCTCTGAGCCATCAGCACAGAGCCCAAGGCGGGGCTCGAACTCACAAACCGTGAGATCGAGACCTGAGCCGAAGTCAGATGATTGACTGAGCCACCCAGGTGCCCCTGAATTCATGGTTATTTATTCTAGTGAAGATGCTGTGGGCTTGGGCTGGGGATGAGCAGGGTTTCAAGCGTTTTGCACACAGTTCTTTATACCCAGCTAATGGCTTTTCTTTGTTTTCAGTTGAGAGGGAAAATGTGCAGAAGAGAACCTTTACTCGATGGGTAAATCTCCATCTAGAGAAGGTAAGCGGGGCGCGTGGGTTTTTGTTAAGTGACAGATTCATCCGCGACCGAGCTCACAGCCCCGTAGTGCGGGGAGGGGGGGGAAAGGGTGGCTCTGTATTTCCCGCTGTCGTTTTCTGCGCCCGTTCGTTGAACCATCTGCTTGAGTACCTTTAACCACCAAGTGTCAAGCTCAGTGCTGGGAACGTGGTTCTGCCATCATGGGGTTGTCAGTCCAGTTGGAGACGGAGAGGGTCTCTCTTTAAATAGGAATCAATGAACAAATGTTAGAAGACATTTATTACTGAACACCCCAAGGGCTTTCCTGGACACAGGGACTGGGGTGGGGACAGGGCTGGGCTTCCCGTACTGGGAGGATGGCAGGGGATTCTCAGCCAGAGCCATTTGTAGGTATCCGGATTGATGTATGCAAGGACTCGACACCTTGTAACAAAGCCAGATCCCCTGGTTAATCACATAATGTTGCTTTCGATCAACAGTGTGACCTGCCCCGTTTGGTGCATCAGGCACCCTGCTTAGTGCAGCACACATCTCCTTCTATCCCCATGACAACCCTCATCCCCCGGCTGGGGAAGGAGAGATTCTTTTTCTCTTCGTAAGACAGCTGATTTATCAGGATTCATTTCACTCCTGTCATTTCTTCTTAAATTCCACGATCTGCTTCTCCAAATAGACGCAGCCCCGTCGCCTCATCTCCTTGTAGAGCTGGTAGCGTTCTCAGTGAGGTTAGGCATATGGATTTTCTTCTCTCCACCCGAAAGGTACGAGAGCAAGTATTGACTGCCCGTGAAGTTAACCCCAAAGAAAAGTTCATGGAGGAAATCGCTGAAATGATTAGATCCCCGAGAAAAGAACGGTGGTTTTTCGGAAGCGCGGCGCTTGACCAAAATTCTAATTCGTGTAGTTTACCTTTAGACCTGTAATATTTCCCGAGCAGCCCTTGACCACCCACACCTCTACTCGGCACCTAGACGATGGGTTCCCCTTGACCCAGGAGGACTCCCGACCTCCTTGGGATGAAGCACCGTAAATCATTTGCCAGTTGTTTTGACTATTGGTACATTTTCGGCAGTGCTCATAAAGCGAAATGTTATTTTTGGAAAAAAAGGAAAACCGTTCCCCCGATCTGAGTTTGCCGAACTCCTAAATTAATGCCTGATGTGCGTCAGGATAGCTGGAAATTCCTCCTGGCGGGTGGGGTGTGGCTATGGCATATTTCTTTTTCTTTCTCTCTTTCTTTCTTTCTTTCTTCCTTTCTTTCTTTCTCTTTTTCTTTCTTTCTTTCTTTCTCTTTTTCTTTCTTTCTTTTTTCTTTCTTTCTCTCTTTCTTTTTCTTTCTTTCTCTTTTTCTTTTTTTCTTTCTTTCTTTCTTTTTCTTTCTTTCTCTCTTTCTTTCTTTCTTTTTCTCTTTCTTTCTTTCTTTCCTTCTCTTTTTCTTTCTCTCTTTCTTTCTTTTTTTCTCTCTTTCTTTCTTTCTTATTGAAAAATAAATACAGAAAAGGACAGCGGGTAAGGCCCCAAATACCCACGCACTCACTCACCGCCCTCGGCGAGCCTCTGTGAGCATCCTCCTATTGGGGATTGCCTCCGTGGCCACGCTCCTGTCCCTTTTCCGGGGCAGGTGGGTAGCCCCGCTCTGAGGATAAATCAGATAGCACCTGAAACCGATGCCTAATAAACAGGGCAAAATTAACAGCCATGTTTCCAACCTTGAGACTTTCAAGGCCAACCTTTCATGTAAAGGAAACCCGGGAACCCCTCGGGGACTTGGGTTTCACTGCAATTTGAAGGCCGTTAGAAATATTTACTGAGTCTCGGGCTTCTGGAAAAATTCCTTAATTTACCGAAGGAGTTAGATCATGAAGAAAGCCCTGGGGGTGCTGTTTACTCGGCCATACCGATCTCATGAAGCCTGTGGAACGTTTGGGGCCCGAGCAGTGTTTTCGCTGGAACAGATTCAATTTCTCCTTCTGCCATCTCGCAGGATGGACTCTGGCCAAGGCCCCATTTGCTGCCGCCGAGGCTCTTACAGACACTGTCAGTGGAAATTACCCTCCAGATTCAACTCAAAAGCAAGGCTTGGCCACGGCCGGGGCTGGTAACTGGAAATTCTGTTAGTCCATCTATCAGGGGGTGTTCTGTTCGGGCGTCACGTTTTCTGCCTTGCATTAGCAGGAATAACATTTCTGTGAGAGTCTCCGTAACCCGACGCCGTCATGTTCCGTGTGGAATGTGCCCCAGGACCTGTGGGAGTTTGCAAAGAAAATAATTTGCCTCTTGGTTCAAAGTCGCTGTTGCCCTTGAAGCAAATCCCTCTTCTGTGCACCTGTGGGAGGAATCGCCCTGTATTTGGACAAACTGGGGGGTCAAGGGGCTCATATAAGGGGTAAGGAAATGCCACCTTCCTTAATAAAAAATTTTTTTTAATTTAAAATAAAAAAACAAAAAACAAAAAACAAAAACAGGAATTCGCCAAAGCTGTCACGGGAAGGAGGCCTTCCCGGAGGGAAAAGGTGCCCAGACCAAAACTCCTCCATGTTTCTGAGACTTCCCTCACCCCTGGGTCTCTGGCCGGTTACAGAGATCGTGTCTCCTGTGTGAACACCTCATTCATGTACCCAGGAGCGCAGAGAGCGCCCTGCCCAGCTGTTCTAATGTTGCCAAAAACCCCACTACCAAAAGGGAAACAGAGAATCATGCTGGGGGTGGGGCTTATTAAAAATACACATTTCTGGGGCGCCTGGGTGGCTCAGTCGGTTGAGCGTCCGACTTCGGCTCAGGTCATGATCTCGTGGTTCGTGAGTTCGAGCCCTGTGTCGGGCTCTGTGCTGGCAGCTCAGAGCCTGGAGCCTGCTTCGGATTCTGGGTCTCCCTCTCTCTCTTCCCCTCTCCTGCTCTCGCTCTCTCTCTCTCTCTCTCTCAAAAATTAAATAAACATTAAAAAAATACACATTTCTGGAACCCCCGTTCCCTGAGATTCTGTACAGTAAGTTCTAATCATACTGCCTTAAAGGAAGTATTATCAAGCTGGTTCAGTCAACAGAAACCTTTCTTCAAGCAAAGTGTTACTCGGAACCCTAAAGAAAGGCCAGTAAGAATGGGGCCTCTCTGATCGAAGGGGGTGCAGCGGGTCAGACTCTTTCTCGGCACCCCTCGGTCCCCACAGGGGACCCTGAAGCTGCTCCAGTAAAGTCTAGGGTTCCAGGAAACACATTTGCAAATCCCGGTGCTGGAGCATCTGACCGGCAAGTTCCAGACAGCCCCGGGAGCTCCAGGCCACACGTCCAGCCAGACTCTTGGTGGACACAGCATGGTGCCAGTTCCCCTAGACAGTGGACCTCTCCGGCTTTTCCCACCCAGGCCCCCTTCACGCTCCAGTTCATGTGAGCACAGTTGCCTCTGCCCCCAGCGAGAGGCCGGAACTTGGGCGAACCCGGTAAACCCAGAAAGAGAAGCCAGTGGGGCGGAGAGAGGGAGATTCAGGGCCATTCCCTGTGGAGAGGTTCCAGCCAAGGATCATCTCCTTTTTCCCACTTATAGCCATGAGACATGCACCCCCTGGATGAAATGCCTCACTGCAGAGAACACCCCGAGCCTCTGCGGGAAAGAAGCCACTTAACAAGCTGGTTCTCCTGACTCGTTCATCTGGGAAGGCAGGAGTTGTGCCAGGCACTGTCCCTACAGGATCTCGTTTCGTTTTAGCCCCTGTGCTCTGAGATCTTGCAGAACAGGCCTCTAAGGCCCAGGGAGGGTCAGGAAGATGCCCGAGTCCCTGTTGAGGGTAGATCCTGGACTTGAACTCAGGTGTGTCTGACTCCCTTGCTTCTCAGTGGAGCAGGTAAGAAGTTCGTCCTGAGATAACATTGGTTTATTTAAGAAGCCAGTTTTGTGGAGGAACAGAGACAGTGGCATTCAGAATGCTGATGAACTTTTTAAGGGGCTCCTGGGTGGCTCAGTCGATTGAGCGTCCCACTCTTGATTTCAGCTCAGGTCATGATCCCAGGGTCATGGGCTCGAGCCCCAAGTCTGGCTCCATGCTGACTGTGGAGCCTGCTTAAGATTCTCTCTCTCTCTCTCTCTCTCTCTCTCTCTCTCTCTCTCTTCTGACCCTCTCCCCCCACCTCTATCTCTAAAATTTAAAAAAAAATGCTGATTAACTTTTTAGTATGATTTTAGTTAGTTTGATCGGTAAGAATGTATTTTTTTGTATCTAAACATATAAAGAGACAAGAACATCTACAGATAAATCAGCCTCCCAACCTTTGACTTCTGAACAGGCCTACACATTTGGTGGGGACGAAGGGTCCCCCCCCCCCAACCGTCCAGCCACTCGGGAGACCAGCAGTCTGTCAACCCGGCCCCCACTGCCCCCAGCTGAGTCACACACGCTAGCGACCTTCCTGGCTTCCTCTGCCGAGGGTCCCACCACCTCTGGAGTTAGACTGAATCTTGACGCGTCAGCTGGCACCTCAGGAAGATGCACATACAGAGACGAAGCAGTATCGGAGATGGGGGGGGGGCGTGGGAGGGGGAGCCCTGCTGATGTCTGTACCGAGGCCCAGAGGGTCACTGACCCAGGGTCATGCCATCGTGGTGGGGATCTGGGCACCGCCTGTCCGCAGCCAGTGAGTCCCGATGAAGAAACAGGACTGACTGTACAAAGAGCCGATTTGACCAAACACTGGGCATGTCACCTAGCCTCTTTGAGCCTCAGTGTCCCCAAATCTAAAGCGAAGGGCTTACACCAGGTAATTTCACGCGAGTCTTACTGGCATTATTTTATTCTTTGGAGGCCTGTCATCAAGACATGCCATTTCTTTCTCCCCTTAAAGAGAAGCGTGGATACAATGGCCCTTGCGGGGGGGTCTCAGATCTCAGGGTCCCAACGCCCTCCAGGTCACTTGTTTGAGCTGCGCGCTGGTGCTGAGTCTCCTCCTTGATTTGCCGGCACCCTCTCGCCCCCAGGCAGAGGGGGCGCTGCCCGCAGACAGATCTGGAGGTCTGGATGTCTTCCCTTGGGGGAGAATTAAAGCTTGGGAACAGTTTTGGGGATTATACGGGTCACTAATCAGCTTCCTCCCCCCCTTCTTCCACAGTGCGACCCACCCCTAGAAGTTAAAGATTTATTCATTGATATCCAAGATGGCAAAATCCTAATGGCTTTGTTAGAAGTCCTGTCTGGGCGGAATCTGGTACGTATGTCACGAAAGGGTCAGGGAGAAATAAAAGGTGAAGGCAAACACTGATCAAGGTTTCTTTAAAGCACAGAACTGTACGTAGGTGCACCCACCTGGCCATGCGTGGTCCTGTGACAAGAAACTTAGGAAGGGTGACATTCCTTTCCCAGTGACCAAGAGTGATACAATCATGTGTAACGAAGCAGTGTCCTCCTTTTTTTTTTTAAGTAAATATACTTTAGTAAGTAAATAAATAAATGCCCAGTGTTTTTTGTAAGTCTTTGAAGGGTAAAGATTGGAACTAGATCTTAGTTAAACTTTAGCTCTTCAGCCATTGTATTAACATGAAGGATAGGAAGGATCCGGAAGATTGAGGAGAAAGTCGTCGTACCAACTGAATTCCATTACAACTGCTGGCTTCTAGAACCTTCTCAGTAGTATAATCATTCCCCCCTTATCTGCGGAAGATACATTCCACAACCCCCAGTGGATGCCTGAAACTGCGGACAGTACTAAGCCCCATATGTACTGTTTTTTCCTATACATACATCCCTCTGATTAAGTTCAATTTATAAATTAGGCACATTAAGAAGCACCTGGGGGACTCAGTTGGTTAAGTGGCAGACTTCGGCTCAGGTCATGATCTCGCGGTCCGTGGGTTCGAGCCCTGCGTCGGGCTCTGTGCTGACAGCTCGGAGCCTGGAGCCTGCTTCAGATTCTGTGTCTGCCTCTCTCTCTGCCCCTCCCCTGCTTACACTGTCTCTCTCTCTCTCTCAAAAATAAATAAGCATTGAAAAAAATTAAATTAGGCACATGAAGAGATTAACAATAATAAATTAGAAGAATTACACCAATTCACTGTAATAAAAGCTATCTGAATATGGTCTCTCTCAACATACTGTACTCGCCCTTCTTGTGACAATGGGAGGTGATAAAAGGCCCATGTGATGAGGTAAAGTGAGGTGAGTGACGTGGGCTCTGTGACGTAGCATGAAGCCACTGTTGTCCCTCTGACCACTCGTCGGAAGGAGGATCATCTGCTTCCGGGCCGCAGTTGACCGCGGGTGACAGACTGGTGAAAGTGAAAGCACGAGTAAGGAGGGGCCGCTGTATAAGCCACATTGAATTGAACCAGCCCGTCTTGAGGTTCATTGCACTTGGGACCCTCACCATACATGTCCGTGTCGCTTATGTCTGCTGTGTGTGGGTTGGTTATCTCTCTCCCATTCCCCGAGTGGGGGTGCTCAGCCTCAATGCTGTGACATTTTGGGTCCGACATTTGCAGTCCTGGGCACTGCATTCATGGTCTCTACCCCCTGGGTGCCAGGAGCACCCCCAGGTGTGACAGCCAAAAATGTCACTAGATACTACTGCCAGATGTCCACGGAGAAGGCACGATGACCCGGCCCAAATGCCAGTGGTGGTGACGTCGAGAAACCCTTCTGTAGAGTCTCGCGTTTGACGTGGCATCCGTGAGCTAATTGTGGCTAATGCGGGTCCCAACTCTACCAGCCCGCTGCCCAGATCCAGTTCCAGCTACAGGCTTGAAGTCAAGAGCCCCTCCTGTTTTCAGATCTAATGTAGCTAGACTCTCATCCCACCCCTTAACTCTTCCTGTCTTCACCCTCCCAAAAGCAAAACGGGAGACACCTGTTAGCAGCTCCGGGGCGCTGTGCAGAGTCACGTCGTGAACTCTCACGAAGGGCAGACTCATGGAGGTAAAAACAGTGTTGGTGTCTCAGCAGGTCCCGCAATGAGCCAACAGCACAGTCCCCACAGAGCTCCCTGAGAAAGCGTATCCAGTTCCTTGCTCTGTGTTCCCAGCAACACAAGCTCCCATTTTGCTGCCGGGCCACTGGCTGATAGATGCCATGTCCTTGCTGGGCCTGTGTTGGGGGCCTTCGGTTCTGGAGCCTGGCTGAGAATAGGCCTCTGCTTACCCATGAGCTTGGCTGGCAGCTCACGGCTGGTGCAGCTGGTCCCCGCTGGTTTGCCTTGTAATGTCGGCCGCCGGTCTGGAGGTGCTTCGGTGAGCTTCAGGGTGGGAGAGTTCCCTTGGGATATTCAGCTGCTGTTGTTAAAATTTTAGCTTCTGCAAACGCCTCTCTTCCTCTTTGTATTTGCCTCCTAGCTCTCTGTCTCTTTCTGTCTTTCTGTTTCTGTCTATAGTTCTCTCTCCTCTATCTCTCTCTGCCTGCCTGTCTCTCTCTCTGTCTCTCTTGTCTGTCTCTCTCTCTCTCCACCCCTCTGTTTCTGTCTGCATTTCTCTCTCCTCTCTCTCTGCCTGTCTGTCTCTCTCTGTCTCATCTGTCTCTCTCTCCACCTGTTGCTGTATTTCTCTCTCTTCTCTCTGTCTCTGCCTGCCTGGCTTTCTGTCTCTGTGTGTGTCTGCCTCTTGTCTCTCTCCATCTCTCTGTTTCTGTCTGCATTTTTCCCCTCTCTCTGTCTCTCTCTCTCTCTGCGTCTCCATCTCTGTTTCTCTGTCTCAGTATCTCTGCCTGTCTGTCTGTCTCTGCCTGGCTGTCTCTGTCTGTCTGTTTCTCTCTCTGACCTGGGATAAGTGTCCACAAAGCTCTCGGCCGGAAAACTGAAACATCTGCCACCTCTAGTAGGGACCTGCCGAGTGATTTAGCAGCTGCGGGGACGCCCCGGCCGATGCTCCCTGCCTGACAAAACCGTCAGAGCAGCGAGGAGAACACATCCCTGGAGGTCTCCGGAGAAGGAGGAATGTCAAAGCCAGGAGCCGGGTCAGAGAGAAAAATTTGACAAATGTGTCCCCTGTTTAACCTGCCTGGGCACCCCCTTCCCGCACAGACTCAAGTGAGTTAAGTCCCCAGAACCATAAATAAGCTGGATTTCAGCTGCGAGCCCTGTATCTTGAGATTAATGCGAACACGGTAAAGACAAAGAAAGGCACACCGCCACCCCCCCAGCACCACCGGGCATCGAGAGTCTCATTGGGCTCACTTCTCCTTTGCTCTGTTCTGTGTTGCAGCTGCATGAGTACAAGTCCTCATCCCACCGTATTTTCCGGTTGAACAACATAGCGAAAGCACTTAAGTTTTTGGAAGATAGCAATGTAAGTATTTGAAACACACGTGCTTTTCTTGGGACGAAAGGGACATAATTTGAAGTTCAGTGCTGGTCGCGGGAGAAAGCGTGAAAGGGGGACCCTGCGAAAATGGCAGAATGAAACTAAGTTGCAACCTGATGGGACTCACTCAGGTAATCCTTCAGCTGGAGAGATGGGCCCGGGCTCCCTGCCCGCCCCTCTCTGATCACCTAGACGCCGACTCTCACGGACGCCCAGCCTGGAAAGGGCGGCCCAGGGCACTGACTGGCTCACTGGCCCTTAGCAGCCGACGTTTGCTTCTTTATCCCTTTGAATAGTAGGACCGTGGGCACGCCACCTTGGGCGACTCTCTCTTAGAACACAGACTATCTGAGAAGCAGGAGCAAAGCGGGGCTAAAGGAAATGGGGGGGAGAATCCCAACATTTCTTCTCTCTTGGATAGAACTCTCTAGATTTAAATTGGTTCTCTCTGTGCTTTCGGCTCTGTTTCGTGTCCTTCACAAACGAGCAGGGATGGTCTAGAGGGGAGAAATTTCCAGAACTCCTCTTTCGTTAAGTTTCACCTGTTAACCCGGGTAAAAGGCCCTCTCGGCTTGCCCGATGCATCGGCACGTGCAGTAAGACTTCAGCAGGCGTGATCCACTTGGGGTTCCTGATGGTGAGCAACAGCAGCTGACCTTGGCTGACGTCAGCAGAAAAGGAATTTGTTAAAAAGCTGCCCAGTAGTGCACAGAATGCCCTAGTAGACTGCGGAGTCGGGGAGGGGGCCCAGGAATTCACGGTGCCAGGGCCACTGCAGACCCGCCTCCCCCCAGCGCACAGCCACCGCCGTTGTCCCCGCTGCCTCTGGGAGAAGAACGTCACTGCCCCCGCCCGGGAAGGAGCTCTCAGCGTCACACATTCAGATTCGAAGGCCTGGGCTGCCGTGCCTGGATCCCACGCACGCCCCCGCTGCTGCCATGGGGGAGAGGAAGCACTTCCGGCTTTTGAAGAAGGAGGTGGGCACCGTCTCCCGTACTGTGGGGAAAGCCCCAGACACAGGAGGGCGTTCCGATGGTGGCAGCCAAAGAGCATAGTGCCGTTCGTAGCAGCGTCGTTCACGGTAGCCAAAAGGTGGAGGCAACCCAGGGGTCCATCGGTGGATGAGTGGGTGAACCATATGGCATCTGTCCACGCCGTGGAATATTACTCAGCCGTGAAAAAGGATGGGGTACTGACACGGGCTCCTGCATGGCTGAATCTTGAAAATGTTACGTCGAGTGAAGGAAGCCAGACACAAAAGACCACTTATTCTTTGATTCCATTCCTGTGAGGAGTCCGACACTGGGAAATCTGGACTCAGAAAATAGAGTTGTGCCTGCTTAGGGACTGGAGGGGTGATAGTTAAAGGTAGGGGGTCTCTTATGGAGGTGATGATGAAGATTTCTGAAATTGTGGCAGTGGGCGCGTACCTCTGTGAATATGCTGAAAACTATTGACTGCTGTATCTTAAATGCGTGAAGGGAACGTGAGTTACAGCTCAATAAAGCTGTTGCAAAGAAAAAAAAAAAAAAAGCACGTCACATATTTGTGAAAACGGCTGGCCTGTCTGTGGAATTGGCCTCACCTTGGCCTCCTCCGAGCTCATGGGGCTGCTACTTCCAACCTGGGAGAATTCGGCAGACTCCCCGAGCCTTGGTTCCCTCATTTGTAAAATGGAAGTGAGAAACCACAGCGCGCCTCCGAGCGTCGTTGAGGGTTGAGGGTGTCCGGCCGGGTCGCCTCCAGCCAAGCGCCTCGGCCCGGGACGAGGGCTCTGTTAGCACCTGCTCTGACCGCCTCCCTGCCCCCTGCACCTCTGCTGTGGGGAGGGGGCTCTGGGCATAGCTCTTCTAAGCAGCGCCTCCCCTCCATCCCAAGGAGCTTTGTTTCTGTGACAACGTAGGGCCTTGGAACAGCTGCCGGGGGTGGTCCTCGCTCTTCCGGCTGGTCAACCCCTAAGGGCTTCCCTGCCCTATCAGCCGCCTCGTCTTGATGGGCCTAGAATGTAGGCAGCACTCTCCCACTGCGTCTGTCAGAACCACCCGTGTAGATGGTGGGCTTGCTTCCAACGGCCCTTCAGGACACATTGAGCAAGTGTCTTCTGCGGGGCCAGGGGTGTGCTCCGTGTTGGGGACACATAACTGCGTTAGAAGCACATCTGCACATTTAAGGAGCTTTGAGCCTGGTGGAAGAGGCCTCCCGTGGACAGGATGCTGCGTGTGCTGTCACACCAGGGGCACACAGGGCAGCAGTGAGCCCTTAGGGGTGGAAACCGGTGGCCGGCAGGTGAGGACGGCGGGCAGCGGGGGCAGGACTGGCCCCCGCCCGGGTGTGGCCCTGGGGAAGCCCACAGCTAGCTCAGGAAAGCCTGGCCTCTGCCACCCGCCGGGGGCTGGCCCACCGTCCTACTCAGTGCCTCCCTACACGGCACCTCTGTCATTTCCTCACTTCGGAACGTTTCCCCCGAAGCTCAGCTCCGAGGGCCACGCGTGGCTTCCTCCCGGTAGGAGCGAAGTCCGGGACGATCACGTCGAGCGCTTTGATCGCCCCGCATTGGAAGAGTGCAGTGAGCCACCGAATGGAGGGCGCTGTCAGAGCCTGGGGGTCAGGAGACAGCAGGCCGCGTATGAGTCATCACATGGGACAGTGACCTTCACGTGGGACACCTCTGACGTGTGCGGAGGAAACGCTGGACCTGAATTTGATCAGCCGTGTTATTCGCGATATTGACAACTCGCCCTGGCCTGCCGGTGATGAATTCCCGCTGCCTGAGTTATAAACTCTCTGCGAGACAGACCTCAGCCAGGGAGCTCGGGAGTCTCTCCCCACTGCCTAGGAAAGCCCAGCCCTGCTGATCACGGTTGTCAGAAGTCCCTGGCGAGCTGATAGGTTCTGAGAGCGGTGTGGAACGTTTGTAAAAGGCCCGAGGGAAAGGGAGAAAGGAGTGTTTGTGCGAGACGCTGTCCCCGTGCTTGCTTCCCGGAGTCTGCTGGCAGAATTTCGCAGGGTGGGTTTGAGAGCAAACCCTGACTTACTCTGAATTCTCCTCTCTCCCCACCAAAGAATGGTTTCTCGCTTTTGTGAAGGACTTGTGCAGGAAGAAGCAGCGAGCGTGATAAAGGCTGCGGTGGCCCGCGAGCTCTTAAGTGTGTGTTCCCCAGCCCTTTACAGAAGAAGTGTGCACACGCCTGATCTGTGTACTCAGATTCTGTTTGCAGGAGAAAATGATGACGTGGCCAGAGGCCCTTGAACCTGAGTGTGCATATCAGAATCAGGGTCTTTTGTGGTTCCATACAAACTTTAGGATTGCTTGTTCTAGCTTCGAGAAGAATGCTGGTGCAATTTTGATTGGGATTGCATTGAATGTGTAGATAGCTTTGGGTAGCATTGCCATTTTAACAATATTTATTCTTCCGATCCACAAGCACGGCATGTTTTTCCATTTCTTTGTGTCTTCTTCAATTTCCTTCATAAGCTTTCTATTGTTTTCAGCATATAGATCTTTTACATCTTTGGTTAGGTTTATTCCTAGGTATTTTATGATTCTTGGTGCAATGGTGAATGCAATAAATTATGGGAAGAGCCTAAATGTCCATCCACGGATGAATGGATAAGGAATGTGGTTTATATATACAATGGAATACTACTTGGCAACGAGGAAGACTGAAATATGGCCTCTTGTAGCAACATGGATGGAAGTGGAGAGCGTGATGCTGAGTGAAATAAGTCATACAGAGAACGACAGACACCATATGTTTTCACTCTTATGCAGATCCTGAGAAACTTAACAGAAGATCATGGGGGAGGGGAAGGAAAAAAAAAAAAGGTTAGAGAGGGAGGGAGCCAAACCATAAGAGACTCTTAAAAACTGAGAATAAACTGAGGGTGGATGGGGGGTGGGAGGGAGGGGAGGGTGGGTGATGGGCATGGAGGAGGGCACCTGTTGGGATGAGCACGGAGTGTCGTATGGAAACAAATTGGACAATAAATTTCATACTAAAAAAAAAAAATCAAATGCAGGTTCAAATGCAGGTGCCTGGGCCCTACTCTGGGACTTCCTGATTCAGTAGGACTAGGAGAGAATTTGCCGTCTAACCAAATCCCAGGCAGTGCTGTTACCCCTGGCCCAGGGAGCATAGTTTGAGAACCAGCGCCTTCGGGATTCACCAAAGCATCATCCCATGGTCAGGACGTAGTTAAATAAATAGGTAATCCCCTGAGGGTTTCTATAATAGATGCATTTTTTTTAAATGTTTTTATTTATTTTTGAAGGAGAGAGAGACCGAGCGTGAGCAGGGGAGGAGCGGAGAGAGAGGGAGACATAGAATTTGAAGCAGGCTCCAGGCTCCGAGCTGTCAGCCCGGAGCCCGACGCGGGGCTCGAACTCACGAACTGGGAGATCATGACCTGAGCCGAAGTCGGACGCTCAGCTGACTGAGCCACCCAGGCGCCCCTATAATAGATGCATTTTAACCGGGATATTTTGGAATGATGCAGAAGTTCGGGGTAGAAGCCTTATCCCAATACGCTATTTGTAATGAGCAATGGAGAATTATCCATCGCGGTCCACGATTGCTGATGTTGGTGTTGTGCGTTTGTCCAAAAATGCATTGAATGTGGAGGTTTGGTGTTGTTAGGGTAGCATACAGACAGACCCGGTGGACACGTGCCCAGCCCTCCCTGAAAAGAGTGACTCAGACCTTTCCTGGCTGTGTGTCCCAGCCATATTACACGTGGCCTCTGTGAAACTTCCTCCCCTGAGATGGAAGGATAATAGAAGCACCTGCGTTGTGGGCTTCTTGTGGGTCGAACCGGGTTCATCCTTACAAGGAGCTGAGGCTAGGGTCTGCGCGTGGTAAACGCAATACACGTGTTTATTAAATACAATCACGTTCGCTTTGCACGCTGGGGTCCCAGAGGTGGCCTCGGGCAGCACTGAACGATACAGAGGAGAAGGAGAAACAGGTCCACGAGGGCATCAGAAAACAACAGGTTACACCCCGTGTTAAGCTCATAAATTGCTTCTCCCCAGGTCAAACTGGTTAGCATCGACGCAGCGGAGATAGCAGACGGCAACCCCTCTTTGGTTCTTGGGCTGATATGGAACATAATTCTCTTCTTCCAGGTAAAGTAATTTCCTCTCCGTAACGCGCGGTAATGATCTCCTTGAGCCCGCTTAGTGCCAACAGAACAGAGCGGGGCCAGATCGAGGGAGACTGGGAGATCCTGCTTCTGATATATTTTGACTTCTCCGTTTCTTGAGAAAGAACCAGAGAAACCCAGCTGCCAGAGTCCCTGTGATTTTAATAGTGATGCGAGCTCTGTTCTCCAGAAGAGTCTAGCCATCCTCTTGGGACTTAAAGAGTTAAATATTTGCTTCAGAAAATAATTTTGTTCTGAAGTGTCACAAAAACTGGGAAATGCTTGTGATCAAAAATCGAACTTGGAGTTACTTTCCTAAAACGACGCGTGCGCGACAGATGTAATTAAAGAGCCGGAGTGAAAGCAGGAGGAAGAGGCGTCTGTGGTGTGCTCTCTGTCCTTGGCCAACTCCAGCCTCTGTTTGGAGACGCAGACTCTATAGGGAAGCACAGGATCTGTGGCTGGAGTTTGAAGGTGGCGTTTAAAACTGCTCAAGTCTCAGGGCGCCTGGGTGGCTCAGTCAGTTGAGGGTCAGACTTTGGCTCAGGTCGTGATCTTGCGGTCTGTGAGTCCGAGCCCCGCGTCGGGCTCTGTGCTGACGAGTTTTTATCCCGGAATAGGAGAGAGTAAGCTGATGTTTCAGCTTCTAAAATGCCCTCTTCTGAAATAGAAAATCATGGCTCCTTATTTAGCTGCCCTCCTAAGAGTAAAAATGACCTGCGGGAAGGTGATTTGCTTGAGCTTTGGTCTCCTTGCTTGTGTTGCTGAGGGGAATGTGTGCAAACAAGGTTCAGGGACAACAGACTCAGTTCTATGGGAGCCTTGAACTTAACACGCCAAAGGCTGTCTCTCCGAGCCTCAGTTTCCATATCTGTGAAATGGGAGCAGTGGTCAGCTCTGTGGGAAAGCCCTCCGTCAACCGTACCGTGTTATACACAGGCTTCAGCGACCAATGTTTGTTATTAAACTCTTGTATAGATTCTGGAAACATGCTGTGTGAAAAGGCAAGGCCTTAAATCCGGCCCAGATATCCATCCATCCATGCATTCGGTAAATGTCTGTTGAGTTTCTCCTATGTGTCAGGCTCTGCACACACAAAGTCCTGCCCTCCTGACTCTCTGGGATCACAGAGGGCAGTCCCATAGCATAGAACCCTGTGGTGCAGGTTGTGATCAAGCTATGAGCAGAGTGCTGTAAGAATGTTCAGCGGGGGCAACTGCCCCAGAGTAGGGAGGGGAGTGAGGAGGACTTCCTGGAGGAAGTGACATCAGAGCCGGGTTTTGAAGGATGAGTAGGAGTGCGTTAGACCTGTTCGCGGACTTTGCTGTGCATACGGATTCCTTGGGAGTAGTGCTGAAATGCAGCTTCTGATGCTGTGGGGCAGGGGCAGGGCCTGGGACTCCGCATTTCTCACAAGAGCCACATGTTAGGAGCTACGTTTTGAGTAGCCGGGGATTTGGTGATGGAGGGAAGGGACATCCAGACAGCGGGACCAGGATGCACATAGGCATGGGCCTTGAAGCAGCACCATGCATTCTGAGACCGATAGGCAGGAGAGGAAAGGGGTAGGTGGAATCTGGTCAGGAAGACTGGCGTGTGTGCGTGGCCAAAGCACCAAAGAGAGAGATTCCAGAAAGAGGTGAGCTTTCCTATGAGGTGTCGGTAGGCACCACGAGTCACATAAAACCGGAAGCATCTTCTGCCCACGCGGAGACCCAGCTGCACGTGCGCTGGTCCCTCCAGCCAGGCTCCCCGTGGCCCGGGGTCAGACGAGGATTTGCGCTAAGTCTGTCTCGGGGGGTCTGAAATGCCATTTTCTTTCCAGATTAAGGAGCTCACGGGCAATCTCAGCAGAGACTCGCCGTCTTCCAGCCTGTCACCTGGCTCGGGGGGCACAGACTCAGACTCTTCCTTCCCACCCACGCCCACCGCGGAGAGGAGTGTGGCCATATCTGTGAAAGATCAGAGGAAGGCTATCAGGACCCTGCTGGCGTGGGTGCAGAGGAAGACGAGGAAGTAAGCCGTCACTCCCTCCCCCCTCCATGCTGTTGTCAGGCAGAGGGAGGGGGGTCCCCCTGGGAGAGGGCAGAGGTTGGGGGCACTAGCATGTATTAGGTTATGTGCCTGTCACTTCATACAGACTCCGAGAGCCGGGAGCGCTGTGCATTTTCAGTTTCTGCACGCCCAGAGCTGTCTTCGCAGAACGTTTGGTTTGCAGAAAAGTGACAGGGGGATTTGAACACGAGATCGAAAGGGCTTTGCCCCCATTTAATCCCAAAGTGGGAAGGGCTCTTGGATCCTTATAACACGTACATATTCGTTGTTAAGCTTCGGGGTGACTTTCAGAGACTGTACCTACTAAACTCTAATAACAGTGAAGGCTGTGACGTGCTGTGACCCCCGCACCAGCAGGCCAGGGCTCTCAGCAGTGCTGTATCAGGGTCTTATGCAGCCAGTCGACAGCCCCTGGGACCCTGGGACCCTGGGCCGTGGCGGGGACAGCTGGAAAGCTAGGCCACGCGCGGGGAGAGCCACACCCGACCTGGGGCCACCCGGCTCTGCCACGCACAGACCGGGGGCCTTCCTGGTGCATCACAGCCACGTCTGCAAGATGGTCACTCATCACTGCCTGCCTTGCAGGACAGTTAGGACGACGCGGAGGCAGCTCGCGAAAGCGCCTTGCGCTTTACCAGCACTTAATAAGCACTCCCTCACGCGTCGGGTCCTCTCTCCCGGGTGTATACGGAAATAAACCATGAAAGAAAAAAGAAAAAGAAGAGAGTTGGATCCCTGGGTTTTGACTGAGGGGTCAAGCATGGAAGGGTTGATTAACGTAAACATCTGTTAGATGTGGCTTAAAAATAAATCAACCCGAAGAGGGCTCGTTGCCAGGAGGTAGGGTGACCGTCAAGGAGAGGACGTGTTCCGTGGGGGTGATGGAGCAGTCCTGGATCTCCGTCGTGGCGGTGGCGGCCACAGGGTCTGTCCTTGACAAAGTGGCCTGGGTTATATACCACCCCCGTGGGAGTGACGCTGGACCGATCCAGACAAGGCCTGTGGCTCAGTGGCTCGTGGCACCGTCAGCGTCCCACCTTTGATGTTGCACTTGGTGATGTGAGGTGCCCCGAGGGAGGCCAGATGGACGGTAGAGGAGAGCTCTGTACCGCTCTTACAGCTTCTTAGGAATCCCAGATGATTGCTAAATACACATATTTTTTCTAAGAGAGTTCAGTGGCCACCGTTGGAAGACGGACGGGGTCTCAGGATAGATTCAAAGGAAGTTGGCGCCCGGCAGGATTGTCTCTCTTTGTCCCTCACTTTTAAGTTGTTGACGTTATTTCTGTGAAATGGGATCGTTGGCGGCTTCCGTGTGCTACCCCGCGTCACACGTGAGGTTGGCCTCGTGCCATGGCCGTTCTGACGGGTAAGATCTAACGCTTTGCCACAACAGCTGCCAAGCGGTCGCAGCCAGACGGGGTCCCCGTGTTACAACGGAGGAGGAGTCTGAGGGCCAGAGCGATGTGACTGGCCCGAGGCCATCGCGCTGGGAACACGCGGGGCGGGGGCGGGACGGCCGGGAGGTGAACTTGGGCCTTTCCGGCTCCAATTTTATCGCACACCCTTATTTGCTGGTTTGCCTGCCACCGAAGAGTGAGCAGCGTGTGGAATTGCTCCTTACGTGTCTGGGAATCTGGGAACACAAGGTCCCGTTTTGCTGGTGTGGGTAACGTACACCTTTCTGTTCTGTGTCTCCGGGAACGGAGGGGGAGTGCTGTGTACAGCTGTCCCGGGACTCAGGGCCTGAGGCGCCCCTGGCGAGCCCGCAGCTCCTGGCCCCGCTCGGAGGACCCTCGAGGCTGCCACGTGTGACTCTCAGGGGATTCACCTCCTGACCTGTGTCGCGGCCACCGCGGCCCCTCTCCTTCAGGTATGGCGTGGCGGTGCAGGACTTCGCGGGCAGCTGGAGAAGCGGGATGGCTTTCCTGGCCGTGATCAAGGCCATCGACCCCAGCCTGGTTGACATGAAGCAGGCTCTGGAAGACTCCATGCGGGAAAACCTGGAGAAGGCCTTCCGCGTGGCGCACGAGGCCCTTCACATTCCCAGGCTCCTGGAGCCAGAAGGTGACTCTGGTTCCCTCCCTTTCTCTTTCTGTCTTTTGAATTACTTGTATTACAGCTGCAACACACGCCGTCCGCGGAGAAAAACTGGGAAAAGACAGGAAAATCGAATGAAGACATTGTTATGTTTCCTGTACTTCCACCCCTTAGTATTTTTCGATGCATCTCGTTATAGTCTTTTTTACAGAATTAAGATCGTTCAGTATATGTATATAGTTGACCCTTAAACGACACGGGTGTTAGGGGTGCTGACTGCCCCCTGCCCACAGTTTAACATGCATGTATAGGGGACTTGGGTAGTTCAGTCGATGGAGCCTCTGACTCCAGCTCAGGTCATGATCTCGCAGATCGTGAGTTCAAGCCCCCCGTCAGCCTCGCTGCTGTCAGCACAGAGCCCGCCTCGAATCCTCTGTCTCTGTCTCTCTTCCCCTCCCCCACTCACACGTGCTCTCTCTCTCTCTCTCAAAAATAAATAAACATTAAAAAAAAGAAAATCCACGTATAACATCTGGCCCCCCAGAAATTTAGTTTCTAATAGCCTACTGTTGACTGGAAGGAGTACCAATAGCATGAACAGTTAACTAACACATGTTCTGTATGTGATACGTGTTATACACATAAGCTAGAGAAAAGGAAACGTTACTAAGAAAATCATAAGGAGGAGAAAATACATTTACGGGACTGTACTGAACTGATCCCAAAAAATGCACGTAAGCGGACCCACACAATTCAAACCCGTGCTGCTCAAGAGTCAGCTGTAGTTGTGCATCTACGACTTTTTATTAAATTTTTAAAATTTTAATTCCAGTAGAGTTAACACACGGTGTTATATTAGTTTTAGGAGTGCCGTATAGGGGTTCCACAACTCTATACCTTGCTCCGTGGTCACCATGATAAGTGTACTCGTCATCCCCATCACGTATTTGTAGCTTACTTGTTTCTACTCACCATTGAGTAAATTGATTAATTAATGAATGAAGTCGTTAATGATGACATAAGCCCTTTGCCCGTTGCTATCGTGTCTTTGTTATGTATTTTTAATGGCTGCACAACGGTCCATCTAGTGGGCGTCCCCAAATTTACTTAGGTCTACCACTGGTAGACATTGAGGTTGTTTCGAAAAGAGTCACGTTTCTATACAACATGCGGCAGACCTCTTACTGAATAGAGCTCAGTGTGCATCTCAAGATTATTTCCTTCGGGCCCAGATCCCATCCGCGGAATACCAGAGTTGGAAAGTACATGCCTTTTCAAGGCGCTTGGGTGTCTGTCAGATTGGTTTCCACATGAGTTGGGCTGATTTGGGACTCCCTGCAGCAGTGAGTAAGGGTCATGGCTCACCAGACTCGCTGATGGGGCCAGCTGAGAGTTGGCTGCTCCCGCTGGGGGAATTCAGCCCGCAGGGAATAATGGACAGCCTTGGGAATGAGGAATCCTGGGTTCCACATCCCGCCCCTTCTCTTCATCAGCCGGATGTGAGACTTTAGCCAAATGATTCACCCTCCCTGGGCGTAAATTTCTCAAGCATAAAATAAAGAGGAAAAAACCTCAATGGTCTGCAGGACTCTTCAGCGACAAGTGGCCCTCGATCCTGTTTAAAAATCACGTGTTGATCGTCCTACTAACTCCTGCGTCTCTCTTAACAGACATCATGGTTGACACGCCAGACGAGCAGTCCATCGTGACTTACGTGGCACAGTTTCTGGAACATTTCCCGGAGCTGGAAGCTGTATGTTTGTTTCCTTACCTTTAATTCAGAAACAATTCCCACCCGCCGGCCGTCAGACAAAGCGCTGATGAAATGAGCAGTAATAATCAAAACTGGGTCTCAAGTCCCTCAAGTGTTGCCTTGGCACATTTTAATTTCAGAATCATGGATAAGATGCTTTACATTTATTTTTTTTATTAGTTTTAAAGGTTTATTTTATTTTTGAGAGAGAGAGAGAGAGCACATGTGAGCAGGGGAGGGGCAGAGAGAGAGGGAGACAGAGAATCCCAAGCAGGTTCCACACCGCACACCATCAGCACAGAGTCCAACTCGGGGCTTGAACCCACAAACCGTGAGATCGCGACCTGAGCTGAAATCCGGAGTCAGCTGCTTACCTGACTACAAATCACTGTGTAAATGATTTACATTTAGAAGCAGGATGGGAAGTTGGGCAGCCATCCCTCTTGCCAACGTCTTCCCAAACCAAACTTTGCTAAGACTGTAAAAGATGTTCCCTTGTGATGTGGGTTGGCCACCTGATACTTTAGCCATCAGATGGAACATTCTAGCAGTTTACCAGATTTCATCCGAGTGTGAAAAAATATGGAGGACGATGACATTTCAAAAGCATGTCTTCTTTAAAAAAAAAAAAAAAAAGCATGCCTTCTTATTTTCAGAATCCCAGACTGTACTTGGAACAGAATCAGACCTTTCAGAAGTTATCGTGGCTCCATTGAACCTCCACCCACCCCGTGCCCAACCTTGAGATGGTAATAGTGACAGCAACAATGTGTTGATAGACCTTTATTGAAATCCTTGGTAATTTACTGGGCTCGCTCAGGGTGACTCAGCAGTAAGCTGGATGGATGAGGTCCCTGACCTCGTATGGCTTCGCTCTCAGAGCCCAAAGAGTCGACAAGTGAGCAAACACAGAATTTTGGGTAATGGGAGGTACTAGCCAGAACCAAATTAGCATGAAGAGCCAATCCAGGCGGGGACAGGGCTGCACTTTGAGCTGGAGGCTGGTCAGGTAAGCGCCCTGCATGTATCTGGGCTGACTGCCCCCTACGTCCAGACGTGGCTTTGTGTCACGATCCTCGTGTTGTAGATGAGAATACAGATGGTCGAAGAAGCCTACGGGCCTCCCCAGGATCACGGCTACCAAGTAGAAAGCTGGGGTCAAACCACAGCTCTCTGTGACTCCACGCTTCTGGCTCTTGGGTCCCTTACAACCACTGGCTGGAACCGAGGCCCCATTTTGTGCAGCTCCAAAGAGCTGGTCCGAGGCCACGCCTTTGGTTCCATTCCCTTTCTGTGTGCGTATGTCCTGTCTGTCCCTGCACCACAGATCACTTCCCAGGGTGCTTTAGAAGCAGGAATTCCATGGGCTGGAAACGGCAGTTCTGCCTCTTGAAGCTGTGTGACCTTAAGCTGCTTACTCAATGTCTCTGATACACGTCTGTGAGAGGTGTCCGCAGTGAAATGAAAATCTTACCCACACTTCAGAGTTGTGTCAAGAGTAAATAGACGATGTGGAGTATGAAGTCTTCTGCCTGCGACAACAGTCAACGCTCAGCAAATGGTGGTGACTGTCACCGTTTTTGTAATTCAGTTTTCCTAGGCCCTCGCGAAATTTGGAAATACTAGACGCCGGGGCTTTTATTAGCCCCGAGCTCTTAAGCTGTAGGCAGAGTTTGGAACCGGCTGAAACTTACCATGTCTGTGTGAGTTAAGGTCACCGCCAGGCTTCAGCAAATCTAACCCTTGGATCTCCCCCAGTGCTGGGGTCAGAGGCTGGGGCTGGGACGAGAGAGACTGGAGGAAATATGACCCCTGGAGAAAGCGGTCCCGATTCACAAAACACCGTGTACCACTGCGGCACTGGCTATGTCCTTGCCCCCAAGGGAATCCAGATGGGCCGTCCCAGCTAATCTAGACACCCACTGAACTCTTCCTTAACAACTCAGCTGAGTTTAGCTCATTTTATTTACTTATTTTAAGCATTTATTTGTTTATTTTGAGAGACAGGACGCAGAGGAGGGGCAGAGGGAGAGAGAGAATCCCAAGCGGGCTGTGCAGTCAACGCAGAGCCTGATGTAGGGCTCGATCTCGTGAACCGCTAGATCGTGACCTGAACTGAAGTCAAGAGTCGGATGCTTAACTGACTGAGTCACCCAGGTGCCCCAAGTTTAGTTCGTTTTAATAAATCTCTGCTAAGCCCTGGTCAGCCATGTAACCAGACCCTGCACCTAGCTTTATGGCCCAACGTACGGTTTATTTGGGTAAATATATCGTATGTGCTTCGAAAGAATGTGTCTTAGGTAGTGACACATTCTGTCTCTCTCTCTCAAATAAATAAATAAAAGGAAAAAAAGAATTGACATTCTTTAAATACCAATTAGATTGAGTTGGTTAATATGCTCTTCTAATATTCTGCACACATATGGATGTTTTTCCTACATTTCCTATCAATTAGTGTGAGGGAAAAAGGTTAAAAATCTCCAACTTGTGGTTGTGGAATTGTTTCTCGGTTGTTCGTTTTTGCCTTATGGTGTCGATGCTATGCTACCATGCACATTTAAGACTGTTGTATCTTCCTGATGGCTCGATCATTGTATTTTCCCGCAATTTCGATCTTTGCCTGGAAGTCTGCTTTGTCTGATAGGAAGATAGCCATACCAGCTTTTTTACAATTAGTATACACGTGGCATATCTCTTTCTCTTTTCCTTACAGTGTATGTGTGCTTATAGTTAAAGCATATCTCTTGGGGCGCCTGGGTGGCTCAGTCGGTTGAGCGTCCGACTTCAGCTCAGGTCACGATCTCACGGTCCCTGAGTTCAAGCCCCGCGTCAGGCTCTGGGCTGATGGCTCAGAGCCTGGAGCCTGCTTCCCATTCTGTGTCTCCCTCTCTCTCTGCCCCTCCCCCATTCATGCTCTGTCTCTTTCTGTCTCAAAAATAAATAAACGTTAAAAAAAAATTTTAAAAAAAAGCATATCTCTTGTAAATAGTATACAGTTAGGTCTTATTTCTTAACTCTTCTGACAAAAATTAGTGTGTCACCTTATTAGTGAATTTCTCAACTATTTACATAGATTTAACCTACCATCCTGATTATTGATTTCATTGGTCCTGTCCGTGCTATGCTCTTTTGTCCTTCCTAACTTTTTTTGGATTATTTGATTATTTTTTGGTTTCTATTTTATCTCCTCTGTTGGCTTTTTGGCCACATCTTCTCGTTTTATCTTTGCAGTAGTTTCTCCAGGGATTATAAAACTCATCTTGAACCTACTTTAGTCTACCTTGAATTACTATTATACCACTTAAGGTAAAACATGTATTTTATGCATTTTTACGTAACAATGTAATTCCCTTCACTTCCCTATTCCCTTGTGCTGTTATTGTCGTTTACTTTACTTCTGCATATGTTTTAATGGCCAGTGCTTTGTTATTACTGCTTTCAACAGTCAGGAGACTTTTTAAGAAAAGTGTTTAAATGGTCTTTGGTATTGACCACATAGTTTCCATATTAGGTACTTTTCATTCCCTCCTTCAGACCCAAGCTTCCATCTGTGGTCACTTCCCTTCAGCCTGCAGAACCACTTTCCTTTGTATTTCTTGCCGTCTTCAAATCATGACCTTTGGACTCCCTCCTTTACTAACGCTGGGTCATATTTGAGTCTACTTCTAATGATGGTTGTTTCTCTTGATTGTGGGTCTCATTCTCCTGCTTCTCCATGTCTTAAAACGTCTTGTTTTATGCCAGGCTTGGTCTATGAGAGTAGAGATTGAGATGGGGGCGCCTGGGTGGCTCAGTCGGTTGAGCGGCCGACTTCGGCTCAGGTCACGATCTCGCGGTCCGTGAGTTCGAGCCCCGCGTCAGGCTCTGGGCTGATGGCTCAGAGCCTGGAGCCTGCTTCCCATTCTGTGTCTCCCTCTCCGCCCCTCCCCCGTTCATGCTCTGTCTCTCTCTGTCTCAAAAGTAAATAAATGTTAAAAAAAAATTGTTAAAAAGAGTAGAGATTGAGGACCTGCCGTCTTTTTCCCCCAGAGAAGGTAGCCTGTTCCCAAACAAGGACCTGACTGAGGAGCTGACTGTTTTGACCTTCTCAGGAGTCAGTAACAGCGACACTGCAGTTTCATGTCAGCTCTCTGGTTTCAAATGATTTGAGGATGGGGTCAGCCAATTCTCCACCAGCACGCTGGGAGCCAAGCACTACAATACCACCAAGACTGCTCTGGGCTCTCCAGCCCTGCTCTCACTCTCAGCTGTTTCTTACTTAACAAAAGTCCCCGTGTGTCGAGAATTTGTGTATGACGAGAATTGGTTTTGCATTTGGGGCCCTTCTGTGTTTGATCTCTCACACTGGCCCATGCAGTCAGTAAAGATTTGGCTAATCTTTCCTTATCTTGGGTCAGTTCACTCTCCTGTCCCTGCTCAGACTAGGCAGGAGCCCACCAGTCTGAAGGAGCTGACACTTAGGAAGGGCTCATCCTTCCCTAGAGTTCCATTCATTGAGATTTCTTTGCATCCATAGCTTTTAAAAACACAGTATTATTTTTTTTGACATATCTGGTGTTTTCACATTTCAGCAGGAGCAACCAGCCCCATCTCTTAATTAGAGCACTTCTCGCGTTAGTTCTGAAATGGCTTTGTCCACACTGGTTTCTGTTTTATGGGGGGGGGGGGGGTGGATAGACGTTGCACTCAAACACTCCTCTGATTTCATGTTGCCCTGTGTTCCTTCACAGGAGGATCTCGTGGATTCGGATAAAGAAGCCCCTATTGAATCCACCTTTGTCCACATCAAAGAAACCCCTTCTGAACAGGAGAGCACCTTCTTCCTTCTGACGGAGAATGGGGAGCGAGCTTACACCGTCAACCACGAAGCCAGCCACCCGCCGCCCTCCAAAGTCTTTGTCTGTGACAAGTCCGAGAGCACGAAAGAATGCTACCTGAGTGTCATGCCCAGCCAGGCGCTCTCAGACAGCTCCACTGACTTCATGCACCAGATCATTGACCAGGCCCTCCAAGAGGTCCCGGGGAAGGCCAGCAGCACTGGTGAGCCATCTCCGGAATCTTCCATTTTATCCTCCAGAAAGGACAACCGGAGGTCCAACTCTTTGCCAATCAAGAAGACCGTGCACTTTGAGGCTGACACCTACAAGGAGGCTTCCTGCAGTAAAGACCCTTTCTACAGTCAAGACCTTCGCTTTGAGGGGAGCCCGAGAGGGACAAAGGACTCGCTGAAGCAGGATGGGGACGTCCTGGCAGCTGAGATTGCCGAGGAAAAGCCGAAGCAGGAAGCCCTGAAGATTCCGGAAGCGGCCTCTGATGAGTCACCGGGGGTCGAGTCTTTGGTGGACAGGAAGATCAATCATTCGCAGACTTCGGAGAGTTGTCCCTCCTGGAACGGGGCGCCAGAGGGTGCAGCCGGTGGGGGGAAGGAGACCCGTCCCCTTTCACCCCTCGGGGACAACGCGGTTATGGCCGATTCCTTGGAGATCAAGGTCCAGCTGCTGACCGTAGAAGCTATGGCTGAGGAAGACTATTTTGAAAGCACACCTTTAAAAGCCTCTAAGTTCAACAGCGACCTAACAGATTTTGCCTCAACCAGCCAGGCCTTCAATGAGGTTCCTCCGCCTCGTGAGAAAAGACCTGTCGAGGAAGAGGTTCCAGAGGATCACGCTGAGAAATTGGGAAAGAGGAGAAGCAAATCTGCGCACCAGCGCAAAGACTCGGATGAGTCCCCAGAGAGGCCGGACAAGCAGGAACCCCACAAGGACCCTGGGCAAGAGGACCCAGGCTATTCTTTGGCCCCTGAGGAGGCACCGGTGGAAAAAAAGCCAGAGGCGTACGAGAAGCCCAAGCGCAAGTCCGCGCGGCGCCGTCGGGGCGAGGGCGAGGACGAGGGGGAGGCCGCGGGGCCGCAGGGCCCGGACGGCGAGCTGCCCTCTGACCCTCCGAGTGGCAGCCTCAGCCTGGAGACCCTGCACAGCCGCAGCCAGGAAGGCCTGGACTTCAAGCCCTCCCCGCCGCTGTCCAAGGTCTCCGTCATTCCCCACGACCTTTTCTACTACCCGCACTACGAGGTGCCCCTGGCTGCGGTTCTGGAGGCTTATGCGGAAGGCTCAGAGGACCTGAAACACCAAGATCTGGATCTGGAGGAGCCGGAGGACTATCTGCATGACCTGGGGGCCGGGGCCGAGGAGGCCAAGGAGGCCGAGGTCTCTTGGAACAGCTGTAGCTTCTCGGGGCCGGACGAGGAGGGCCTTGAGGCCAGCATCCCGGCCCCGAGTACCGACAGGGGTGCAGAGGGCACCAGACCAGCCTCGGAGCCCGCACCCCCAGCCCCTCCAGAAGGCCACCAGCCAGGGGAGGCCGAAGAGAGCGGCCCTGTGGAGAGCCATCAGGTAGGTGGTCGCCGATGCGGGGACCCTGGGCCCTGCACAGGGATTCTGCTGTTGTCGCAGCTTCAGCCTCCACAAAACGGGGAAGCGGACGCGTCCATCGCAGGCGGTTCGGCCAGTTTAAGGAGGTGCTCACTCACTCAGGCTCGGGCACGGGCAGGGCTGGCCCCCGAGAGGAGCTCTCCTGAGATTTTGAGCCTGGGGGGCCTCCAGGAGCCCTGCCCCTGCCCACGAGGCCGCCAAGAGGATATAGAAAGAGGCTGTGTGGGAGGGCCTAGCATCGTAGTGGTAATACTTGGAAACAGCGATCAAAGCACTTAGCAAACCTTAGCCCCCACCTCCTGCAGCCTGAGAAAACCAAGTGGGACCTCATATCTGACTCCGGCCTTGATTTTTGGTGGCACAATTATCCTGGGCTTAGAAGTGGGGGGCATGCACTTCTGAGTTTTAGCGGCTGGGCACAAGCCATTTGGTATTCCCGTTTCAGCTGGCCCAGCAGCTCGAGGGGCCACCGGAGGGGGCAGTGAGAGGGTGCAGGGGACCCTGACCTGCTCCTCCTCTTGGTCCGCTCCCTTCCCTCCCCTCCAGCCAAGCCAGCCTCCCCCCTACCTCCCGGGCACGCCACACTCTGCTCTGCCCCTCCCCCCATGTTACACTTGGCAAGTACTCATTCCTCTTCAAAGCCCAATGCTAATGACACCTCTTCCTAGGAGCCTTCCCAGCTTCTCCCCCGGAGGCCCTTGCTTGTCGTCTATAGCCAGTGACACGGGACAGCTCTCTGCCACTAGTCTGGTTGTGATTTTCCCTCCCAGGAGAGAGTGAGCATTGAGGTATTAATGTTCGGATTCTGGAGAGAGCCTGGCAGGGCTTGCAGTGGAAAGGAAACAAAGGTGGATTGCAGGCTGGTTTGGGGGCGTAAGGTGGACACAGGGTAAATTAAACACCAAGATAAATGGTGATGCTCTGGCTAACGGCAGGGGAGAGTCTAGGCTGAGTGAGGGGCGGAAAGATGCTCAGAGGAATGAGAAATCCTTGCACCTGGAGGGCTGCAAGAGAAAGGGACAGTATCAGTGGCCTTAAAAGACATTTAGGGTCTAGATGGACCGGAAGCGGTGGCTTGGTCTTGTTCGCCCAACCCAGACGATGCACTGGGCAGAGCAGAATTCTCAGTGACGAACAGCCTAGAAGCAAGCGTAGCAGGGCCACCCGTGCTGGGTCTGCCTTTGGATGGAGAAGAGAGGGGGGCGTCCCACAGGTGCCAGGACCCACCTGCCAGCTGCCGCTTCTGCCCCCAGGGAGAGGAACCCAGTCCCCGGCCCCCACCCCCTCCCACCTGCTGTCTTCTTGGAAGCCAGCCCAGCCGAGCAGGCCCTTCCAGCGGGGGACCCCAAGATTCAGCGGGGTGGATATGGCCCTCAGTGACATCACGTCTTAGAGTCGCCAGGTTGGGGGACCATGACAGCAACTGTGGCGATTTTCTGGGCAGCAGATCTTTCAGGACGAAAGAAAGGGGACCAAGTGGGTGGCAGGAAGATAAGCTTAAGTGGCATCTCTGCCCCTCCGTGCTATTTAAAATGGCTTATTAGCAGCTCAGTTCCTCTCCCCGGACCCACTGAGTGCGGCCTGCACACAGGCCGCTTCATTCTCTCCTGCTTTGCAAAGAGGAAGGTCATTTGCCAAGAGCAGGTCGTGCAAGGTGTGTGTGCCCAGCATGCAGACAGGTGATTTGGGGTGGGGCTGAAGGGGTCCTGGGCTGGGAATGATACCGGGAGATGTAGATTTCAATCCACCTTACGCTGAACTAAGCGTGAGCCCTGGGGAGAGCTTCCGTTCCTGGCTACAGTTTGCCACCGTCTGCCTCTCTGGGCTCTGAGCTGCCTCCTCTGGCTGCCCCCCATCCAGTGAGCAGGCCCCCACTTGTCCCAAGTGAGACCAAGGAGTGCACCCAAGTGAGTGCAAGGAGGGCTTGTCGCCCGGGATGACAGGTGAGGTCTGTCTGGCAGACAAGACAACACAGAAGCATTTCTCTGATACCTGGCCCTTCTTTTAAAAAGGAAAAAAAAAAACCAAAAACAAAAAACGGGGCGCCTGGGTGGCTCCGTCGGTCAAGCGTCCGACTTCGGCTCAGGTCATGATCTCCCAGTTTGTGGATTTGAGCCCCACATCGGGCTCTGCTGACAACTCAGAGGCTGGACCCTGCTTCGGATTCTGTGTCTCCCTCTCTGCCCCCACTCCACTCACGCTTCTCTCTCTCTCTCAAAAATAACTAAACATTAAAAAAATTTTTTTAAAAAAGGAAAAAAAAACCTGCCAATGAGACGAGAAAATGGAAAATTTCTTCTTCTTCTAGTCTTTAAAAAAAGTCTTTTCAGTTCGCCTTTCGGAGAAGGTAGCATTGGCCCATGGATGACGGAGGGGGGATGGGCATTCACACTGCTGGGAGCAGATTTAATTCCTGCACGGAGCGTTGTTCTCCCGGGGTGCACGGGACAGGCCACTCTCATCCTCATAGTCTGACACCTGCAGAGCAGTGTCTTACGGCCCCCGAAGGGATTCTTGAGAGGTGGCTCCGACCACCCCCACGCTTCTCGATTTCACTCGGGAACGTTGCCGCGGGGTTTCAGAGTGCCTGGTGTGGACGGTGGTCAAAGCCACTTCCTTGTCAGATAAATGCCAGAGATGTCGCACTATGATCCAGCAAAGGCACGGGGAAGATGTCATCCCACAAGCTGTTTGCCAGTGTGTCCACCTCTCCCAGCCCAGGGGTCGCCTTTGCACCTGTTGGCCCACTGGCTTCCAGGATCCGCTCCTCTCTTTAAGTGGGTGATGGTTGTGTGAAGGGCCCAAGCATCGCCCAACTGTATGGCATATCCTTCATGAGAAACACGGTGTGGTATCGTGAGAAGAGATCGATAATTATTATACCCATTTGACAGATGAGGCAAGTGAGGGAGAGAGAGAAAGAAAGCCGGTTGCTTAAGGTAACTAACACAGCCAGATCTCAGTGACTCCGAAACCCATGCTGTTTTTTACAGTCTGTGGCCTTGGCACTCTAACCAGGGGTGGGCTTCTCTTCCACGGTGGGCTGTGCTGGAAGGAATCCCCGGGAGGGGGCGCCCTAGCTTCCTAGAATTCAGGTGGAGCCGAGCGCCGCTGGGTGGGGGAGGGGGGGGGTCTCATGCACTCAGCACTCAGCCTCAAATGCTGACTTGTGTTTGGTTGTCTTTGTCCTTAAGTCCCAGGAATCTGAAAACTCGGGAAACTTAGCAAACTCTTTAGAAGAAAAGGTAACGGGAGAGTCAATCAGCAGTAAAAAAAAGGAAAAAAGGAAGCACGTGGACCACGTAGAAAGTTCAATATTTATAGCACCCGGCACCGTCCGATCCTCAGAGGACCTAGAAGGAGACACGGGTGACCACAAAGTCCTTTCCAGGTATTTTATCACTGTCTTCTCCCCCCAGAGACCGAGCTAGAGAGTTACTCCCTGAGTTCATGTCATTCTTGGTTTCTGATTTGGGGGGAGGGGGAGCGGGTGGGGGGAACACAGGGACGGGACCGGACGGCAAGGGAAACACAGGTTCGTACAAAAATTCATCCAGCCAGTTGGTCATTTATTTGCCAGAATCAGAAATGGATCGGTCCTCCTTATCTACACCCTGCTCCCCGGCCCTGCCCGGCCTCCCCGTTACCAGGCCCGCTCATACGCGGCAGGGCCCGGCGGACACGAAGCCCGCCTTCTCCCCTCTCCGAGTACCTTTGGGTGGAAACTGGCAGTGGGCGGCAAGATGGCAGAACCGGGGTAGGTGTGGGGTGTGAGACGGTGCGGTGTTCGAGGCTCTGCGGACGCCCCGGCCCCCGGATGCCCCCTGGCTGGGCTAGGGAGAGAGCCAGCCTAGCCATTTATAAGCATCTCACAGAATTCAAAGCAATGTGCTCCATAGGCACGGGGGCGGGGGGGGGGGGGGTGGACCTTTCATGGCTGTCACATGGAAGCCGGACGTGAATGATGTGGCTTCACCTGTGAGTTTGGGTCCCAGGAAGTGAGGCCCGTTGACTCGTCTCTGGGGGAGGAGGAAGCTCGGAGCGCCCATCTGCTCGGTCACTCCAAGGGCACCGGGTGAGCCGGACTGGCCCCAGGGAGAACACTTAGCTGCTGAAAGGTCAGAAGATCCCGGTTTCTCCCCGCCGTCCCTCGTCGCCACCGTGGCCACTGTTGAACCTGCCCTAATGTGTTCCAGCATTTCGCATACGGTCCCTCATCAGTTCTCACTGTAGCGCCTTAGGCGGGTAGGAGGGACCATGCTTCATCACCGTGGGCGCAGGGGGGTCTGGGGACACCTCCCAGCCCAGGAGATGACAGAGCTGGGGTCTTGGACTCAGACCCGTCAGGCTCCATGACCCACATTCTTTCCGTGACCCCTCATTGCCGGCGGTGGGGGAGGCACACTGGCTGCGAAAGGGAAGTTGTTGAGATCAGCATTTGGGGAGGAAGTGGGGAGAAGCCAGGGCAGACAGAACCAGAAGGAAGAGTTGGCGGATGTCCTGCCTTCCATCTCCCCTCCGCTTTGCTTCTGCTCCTGGGTGGGCTACAGGGGACAAAAGGAAAATAGGTGGGGGGGCCCAGGTGAGGAGGGGCAAGGCACAGCGGAACCCTGCGTTCCCACTTTACCCATGACCCCCGGAGTCCCTCTCCCTGCAGAGACCTGGTCATGACCGTCCGGCAGACATCCTTGTCTTGGCGTGCAGCCCGGACCCGGCTCTAAGTGCAGATGGCCCGCATGGGCAGGTGGCCCAGGCGACCATCTTCTCCAGCACAGCTCGCTCGAGGAGGGGCCACGGGTCATTTCCAGACGGCTGTCCCTCTTCACTAGGGGAAGATGCAGGCATGGCTCCAGCCCCCCGGGGGCTCAGGCAAGCAGGAGGGAAGGCGCGCCCCCTCTTCTGTGCTGGAACCGAGGGGAGCACCTTAGGTGCCAAGAGGCATGCGCGGATTTCACCTTGTGGACCTCAGAGGCAGGTGGAGAGAGGGTCGGGGGCACCTGCGGGCTGAGATGTCCTTCGAGCTCAGTACAGAAGGATAGTGGGATCTGGACTTGGGAGAGGGACAGAAGGCGTCCGGGTGGGAGAAAGAGCCTGAGCAACCAGCTGGCACACAGCAGCCACCCCAGGACGTGCAGGTCGGATGTGAGGGGGTCAGGGAGAAGCAGGGGAAGGAACACTGGGGGATCGATCATCTGGGACACCTGCTGCAGCCAGGCATCAAGCAAAACCCGTCCCAGAGGAGATGAGACAGAGGGGGCGGATGTTCAAAAGGCAACGTTCTGTCGGTGTGCGTGGGAGTGAGGCCCGGTTGACTTTTCCCGGCGAAGGTTTGAGCGACGTGCACGTCCTTCTGTGTAGAGCAGACAACAGTCCCCTCGGCGGCGGCTTCCCATCCCACTCGGGCAAAGCTGTAATTATTACGTCGCATTTCAGCCGCGGGGAAGGCTGCGTGCCAACGCACGCAGAGGGCGCAGGGGTGTGCTCGTGGAGAGAACGAGTGAGGCCCCCTGCGCCCCTCCCCTGTGCCAAGCCGTTTCACCTGCAGTCCGGCAGGTACCACCACCCCCCTTTCGTGACCGAGAAAGTGAGTTCAGAGAAGTCAGTTCCTCGCCCAAAGTTCTCGAACTGGACGGAGCCCCCGGGCACCTCCCTGCCAGGCACACACAGCATGTTTTCCTGGCTGTACCTTGACTGGGGCTTCCCATTGTTCTGGGCAGAAAGGGCCATTGTTCCCGAGCCTTCCCGACCCGTCTCCCCCGGCTCTCATCTGTGTCCCTTCTTGGTCACCTCTGTCGTCCTCCCCAGCCCGCCAAGCACCTTGGCTTTAGTTGAGATCCTTGAATGGCCCCTCGAGCTCTTTTGCCTTTGAGGACCCTATGTCCCCAGCCTGTTCCGTGTCTTGCTCCTGGGTTTCAGCTCCTGAAACCACTTCCTCCAAGCAGCCTTCTTAGATTCCTCCAGGCTACTTTTAATCCCCCTTTATAGACTCTCATGGTCTCTACTCTTTTTCTTCACCGCATGAACCCAAACAGGAATGTCTCCAATTATTTGTGTAAGGATGTATTTGTCATCTGCTCTCACCTTAGACGGTGAGGCAGCTCCCTGGAGGCTGGGGAGGGCACCCAGCAGAGGTCCAGAGCTTAGCACCGCACTGGGCCTGCAGCTGGCCTTTAATAAACATTCTCGGGGGCGAATGTGAATAAATAAATGCATTGCTCTCTTATTAGTCTGTGGAGGGCGGGCTCCTGAGGAGCCGGGCCCTCAGCCGCCCGGCCCAGTGCCTGGCACACAGTAGGCGCTTGATAATGCTTGCTGGGAGGAGGGAGTTCGGGATACAAAGCTGAATCGGCCTCCTGTGGATGGTACCAGAACACAGAAACCACCCGCAAGAAGGTACGCGGAAAGCTAGCGGGAGAAGAAAGAGCAGGAGCCCTTCTTGATGTTGACCCGCCTTTTACTAGAAAATAGGATCCGCAGGTGGGAGTTACCTGTGTCTCCAGGTACTCCCGTGAGTTGAGTCAACACTTATGGGACATTGCTGGGGCCCAGGCACCTGACGGTCTCTTCTCTTTGTGGTGCGTTTTGTGTCGTGTCCGTGCCGTGATACTCGCTCGCCTAGGCTGGCCCAGTGCCTGGCACGTAGTAGGTGCTTCATACCTATTAGCTGGAAACATGCCCGATGCAGGGGAAGAGGTTGGTGAGGGTCCAGTGGGCGGGAATAGCCAGGCTGCCGATATGAATTCCCTGGCAATAAGCTCGTGGGTCAGATGCCTTTTTCTTGGACCCCCGGATGGCCACATAGTAGGTCCGCCTTGAGGAAACGGAAGTGATTGTCTCTGATCCCCAACACCTCGTTCTCCTGTTGAGTGGCAAGACAGGGCCACCGGGACCTGGCGTGTATACTGTACTTCCCACCAAATACCGCAGCCCCGTGACGTAGTCGGGGTGGGGATGATGATCCATTTTACAGATGAGCGAAACTGATCCGAGACATAAAACACGTGGCTAAGGTTGCCAGTTAATCGACCAGGAGCCGGGATACAGCCCAGGCCACTGGCTGGGCATCTTCGGCCGCCGCCCTGGGTGAACCAACTTCAGCAGATGATCAGAGATACGTTCCCCATCAGCCTCAAAGATATGGTCAGAAAATCGGCCTCCTCGTGCATGAGAGAAAAAGAGGTACAGACCCCCGAGAGCTGGACAGAGAGCAGCCTTGTGCCTAGAAAGCACTAGAAAGGGAGTCTGGATAGCAGGTCTCAGCCCATGCGTGACATGAACGTTCAGAGGACCTTTGGCAATTCCCAGATCTTGGGATGCTCAGAGAAGGCCCTCTGTTTCTTCCCGGAAACCCTATGACTTTTAAAAATACGTGGTCTGCTTTCTATTTAAAATTCTCAGTTGCTTTTTTCTTTTTTTCTTGTGGATGAGGCCACAATGTGTCTCTCTCTTATCCATCCTACTGTTTGTAAGCACACTCCAACCCAAGTGGGCGTGTTGGATACAGTTGCTCCTTTCCGTGGCTGGGCCTGAAGTCATAGCTGGCCTAAACCCACGTGTGGAAGACTTGGGGCACGGGTGGCCGTACAGGGGGACCCGAAGAGCTCCTGGTGGCACCAATTCAAAACGTGTGTTTATTTTTCAGGACTAGTCACAGTGACTCCAGCATTTACATTCGACGACATACTAACAGGTCTTTGGAATCGGTTAGTATGGGAATTTCTTCTTCTTCTGCGTGGCCCCTGCTAAACCAATCCCTTCCCGTCCTTCCTCCTCCCGGCCCAGAGCTTTGAAATTACTGACCTGCAACAAATGTACTTTTGGATAGAAGACAAGCAAATTCACACCTTGAGGTTGAGCACAGTCCCACCGGATGTCCAATTGGGGTTCTAGGGGATGTAAATAAAGTGCTGACTGTACACCTCGAAGTCCTCTTTGTTGTAAAAAATGCATCCAAGAGCTGCCACCCAGCCCCGCACACGCCCCCAGAAAGACCACCCTCAAAGACAGAGCGCAATGTAGGTGGAGGTTCCAGTCTACCTTTGCAGCTACTTAGCCCTGGATGTGTTGGGGCCCAAAGCACGGGGGGGGGGGGGGGTGTGCCGCAGCCCGATTCGGGTTGTGGGCGGTGGGGCACCAGCCGGGGGCTGGGGGAGAGGGTAGAACACCAGTAGAATATCAGTTAGCAGTTTGATTTTGGAACTTAAATGCTTGCGATATTGAGAAAAAGCGTGGCATGCTCGGCTTTGTATGTTTAAAATCGTTTTATTTTCTGTTTCAGAGATTTCATCTTTACTAATTGGGTTGCGGGGGTTTTGTTTATAAATTTCACTGTAGGACCACTTTAGCTATGTTCAGTTGAGGAACGCGGCAGATCAGGATAACAGAAGAAACCGAATGTTAACCAGGTTGGTGGCTTCAGTCCGAGTTTTGCGGGGTTTAAGATTTTTTTTCCTTTCCTGTTTTAATTGTGCAGCCTCCCTTGGGGGCGTGGCTACGACTAGGCTTTGTTGATGGCGATAGTCGTAGTCGGAGGTCATGCAGGAAACCACCTGCTGCAGAGCAAGCGAATGTAAACCGAACATACGTAGGAGGGCAAGTGGGAACGGATGAACGTCGATGGGCGGGGAATGGCTCAGAAAACGGGCTGCCGTGTAAAGCCGGGTGTGGGTCACGAGCCCCGCAGCTGCGTAGATGCGGGGGTAGAGCCAGGCAGTAGTGATGTGATGCTGGGTGTGTTCCCCACGTGTAGCACCTGACCACCTGTTCCTTCTGTGTCGCCCCTGCAGGTACAATACTCAGAAGCTCACTGAGCTGATATTACAGTTTTATGGCATCAGAGCAGATATGAAGAAGGAATGCAAACATACCAGGATGTCTATGAAAGTATTTCTTGCTGTTCGAGAACTAGCTGGCCTTGTCCGATATTGCCGAATTGGCATAAAACCGCCCACTTAGGACCTAGGAAACCCAAGCAATCTCGAAAACTCTGACAATTCTGAGATGCTCCTATCCCTCTTAAAGATATCGAATCACTTAATTTCATTGATTTGCTTTTTTTTAAATACTTGCCACGGATTTCAATGGGCGGGGAAGGCCTTAGATTATTGAAATGGAAAGCCTCTCTGAATCCAACACCCACGAGTGTAATCCTCAGAAGCTAACCCCGTCTGGCTTTTGAAAAAGAGACAAGACATGTTTCCCTCCCCTGCCGTAAGATGGGAATTTTAACTCACGTCCCTCCAGGCGTGACGTACTCCGAGGAGCGGAGTGCGCTTCGCTTTTAGGAGATAGAGACCTGGAAAATGTGAACTAGAAGGTTGAGAAATGCAGTCACGCTTTCCGTGTTTCTGGAGCGTTATTACCTTTGTAATAAAAAATGGAGTTTAAATTTTTTCTAGAAACGGTTCTAAGAAAGAGAAATTCTGTCCGTTGTCCATTGTCACGAGTGAATCCGTTTCGAGGCCAAAAGGCAAACGTTTAACCCACTGTTGGCCTCGCTTTTCTGTATCAGGAGATCGTTCCAGGAGGAGCTGGTTTCCACGGCTCACAGTCTCCACCGCACGCCCCAAATGACCACCCTAAGAAGCTTATGCTCTAGGCTTCTATAAGCAGAGACCCCCAACCCCTTTCCAACCGCATGATGGCCCCAGCCCTTGCCTTAGGGAGAACTGAGCTTTAGCCGCCAGGGAAAAGCAAAATGTCACTTTCACTCCACCTTCTGTAAATGAAAAGAGGGAAGACAAGTCTGACCAGACGCAAATCTAGAGATTATTTTGGAGGTTCTGTTCCAAAGCCAAAATCAAAAACTTGGTGGGGGCGGGGCGGGGGGGGCGGAGAAGGGGGGAGGGCGTGCCTTTGTTTCTGAAGGCTGTTTTTAAATGATCTATAATCAGGGAACTCTATTTATTCCTTTAGATTACGAAAGACATCCCCTCTGTCACACACTAATGGCGCAGTGCCATCAGCCCCCAGCTTTGCGTTAAGGGCACTGTGGTATAAAGGAAGGTGTCCCGGATGGGGGAGTGGTAGTTGTGTGGCCCCGAGCAAGCCCCCGAGCCCCCTGAGTCTTAACCTGCCCGCCTTCGCAATGGGGCCGACCGCTTTACCCCCTTAGGGTCGTGCACATGAACGGAGGCCCCGTGAAAGCGCCACCTCTTGGGTCTCTGCACGTGCCCCTCGGGGCCACTTGACTGGCCCACTGGGATGCCCTCCACTCTCCGGTTGGGCAGTGAGGTTGCAGGCTGGGGAGGCAGGGGAGGCCCATCCCCCCGGGGACCCGCTTGTGACTGCCTTGCCTGTGTCTTCCCTTCTGCAGGAAGGCCAACGACTCTGGCGAAGCCGTGTTCCAGGAGAGCCAGAGCTCACAGAGCGACTCTCTGACCCAGTTTGTCCAGCAGCCGGATATGATGTATTTTATTCTCTTCCTCTGGCTCCTGGTTTACTGCCTACTGCTGTTCCCACAGCTGGACGTCACCAGACTCTGATGCGTGTGTCTGCATAATAAAAAAAGGCTCCTGAGCGGGGGGCAGGAGTCTTGTCACTTCCCTTTTATTGGGGTTTGGATGGGCCACTCTGCAGACAGCCGAGGGCCTCCAAGGAAACAGCGTCCCTCTCCCTGCTGTCTCCGTGGGTTCCCTTCTCTCCTGCAAGTCCTAAGCACGCTTTTCTCGTCCGCCGTGTCCTCACAACTCAGGTGTCTGGCTGGAGTCCCTAAGCGGAGCGTGTTCCTGCGTGCCCTGCTTTGGCAGGTATGAAGCGTCCTTGCTAATATTTAGCCATAGCCCGGGTCATAGCTCGTCCTGCGTGCAGGTTTTTAAGGCCTGGGATGGCTTTGAGTTACTTGCCTCTGAGAGGAGGGTCATCCTGATGGGAGGCAGCGGGGGGCGGGGTGCCCCACACGCAGAGCCTCCATTGGAAGGAAAACTGACCCGTGTTCCTCCCAGAGGTGGGCTTCGAGTGAAGGTGCTGGGTGTCCGTGCACCTGTCGGGGTCTGGCCGTCTCTGGGACCGTCCATCTGGGAGCGGCAAACCCAAGGAGGAGAGTGAGGGCTGGTGGTAGGCTGGTCTTTTTTTTTTTTTTTTTTTTTTTTTTGGCGGGGGGACAGAGATGTAAATTCAGTTTTGTATTGATTGAATTAAGGTTAAAGCTGTGATTTTCAAAGAGTTTCCGCCAACAGCACCCTCTTTCAGATGAATTCCTAGCAGGGGAGAGTCTAGCTGGTACATTAAAAGCCGAGCTCAGCCGACACAGGGCCGGGCCTGGGATCCCTCCCGCTTTGCCTGGGCAGCGTCCCCAGCATCCACGACAGCTCCTGAGGCCTCCGGGCCGATCTCCAAGGCCCCACAGGGCACTGCAGAGAGCTCTTTAAAAGCCCCAGGAGGAGTACAGGAACGGCTGGGCTCAGAGTCAGTCCCGGCTGATGTCAGAGCTACAAGGGGTCCGGCAGGCTCCTGCCCCTTGTGCACACCAGTCTCGGCACAGGCATCCTTACTGGTCGGTCATAATGGGATTCTCGAAAAGACTTTCCGGAAGGTACCCCAACAAGTAGACCGGAACAGGCAGTTTGTGAGGAGACCTCCCCCCACCCTCCCGTCTTCCTTCAGCCCTGCACCACCCTCCACCCCCGTTTCCTGCCAAGATGTAGGTCCTGGTGACTCGGTTTTGCGTCCTCCCCCGCCCCGTGGTCCTCCCCTCTCCAAGCAGGACTCATAAAAATCACAGACTCTTAGGTCAGGAGAAGCCCTCAGACAGCCTGTTGTCTGCTGAACCCAGAGAGGCAGAGCGGGTGGACCGAGGTCACACAGCAGCCAGGAGCAGACTTGTAAGCACACTTGTGCCCCCTGATGCCGGGTCCAGAGCTGTCCCCTCTTTGGCAAACCTTGTATCTGGCCCAGGAGTATCCTGGAAAGAAGATGAAATGATTAGATAAAAAGGTCCTCGTTTAGACAAAACCAAAATGTGGGGCCAGCCACAACCTTTGCCTTGTTCTCGTGTTTTTCCCGGGAGGAAGCTGCATTCACTTTCACGCTCGTCCCCCGTGACTTCTGGAGTGCCCTTGATAGCTCGGATAGCTTGATAGGTGACAAGCCAGCCGTTGTTCCTCCTGCAGAGATCACGGTTCTGTCTTGGCAAGCCCAGAGGCTTGCTCACTTCAGGGAATGGGTTTCAAGTTTACAGAATCCCAGCACGGCCAAAAGAATTTACAGAGCATGTTTTGGTCAATGACATTCCAAGATCCCATTCTGGTGACAGCCTGCCTTGTCTCCTCCTTAGTTCTTAGAACGAATCCGAGCCTTCCGAGCCGAAAGCTGCCGGGAGCTTGGAGTGGTGCCATCGTGAAGGCCAAATGTGCCATGGAAAATGAGCTAATTAACGAGCTCTTTGGCATCTCTGAAAGCTAGGATACAGATAGTAAAGAATACGTGTGTGGTGTTTTATAACCCTGGACGCCACGCGGTCCTTGCCTAAACTAGATGCTGGAAAAGCCGGGGAGGAGCCCATCCAAACACAAATCTTACGGGTTGAGACCTCGTTCAGAAAAAAAAATCTCTGCAGGCTTCTTCTCTCACCCATTACAACGTGTAATATTGTTCAAAACCAGCCACTGGGGATGGGGTGCCTGGGTGGCTCAGTCGGTCGAGCGTCCGACTTCGGCTCGGGTCATGATCTCACCGTTCGTGGTTCAAGCCCCGCGTCTGGCTCTGTGCTGACAGCTCGGAGCCCAGAGCCGGCTTCGGATTCCGTGTCTCCCTCTCTCTCTGCCCCTCCCTTGCTCGTGCTCTCTCTCTGTCTCAAAAATAAAAACATTAAAGAAACATTTTTTTTAAACCACCCACTGGTGAGATGCCTAAAAATCGTTTGATTCAGGTTGGCTGTAAACAGATTTTTTTCTTTAAAGGCAAAAAAAAAAAAAAAAAAAAAATTCTCCATTTGAGTATAGGCTTATACGGAAGAGAAAGTTGGATATAAAAGGTGAATACCGAAGCCCGCAAGACAAACCACCCATGGCTTTTCTTTTCTAAGAGTCAATTTTTAATTCTTACCCGAGTAATACATATTCATAGTTTTTTAGCCAGCGTAGGTGCATAAAGACCATTTGCTCCTGGGCCAGGTGGTGCATAACCGTGGGTACACGGCCTTTCTTGCCCAAATTCTCCCCCTCCGGTTTGATCATCTTTTTGTGTGTCTTTGTGTTTGCTTGTGTGTTGCTTTGGGTGTGGCACATTCTTTAGTAACTTCCTGAGAAATGTAACCTGGGAAGTCAACATTTAACTACCTTGAGGTTGTGCATACCTTAACACGTCTTGATTCTGCCTGTACCCAAGTATAACTGGGTGCAGGATTTCTGGTGGAGAATAACTCTCTCTTACCTGCCTCCCTCAGGGCAGTGGTTGACATTTCTGGCCCCATCTGGATGCCCAAGCCTCTACGTGCGACTTGGGCTTCTCCCCACGTCCCAGGAAGCATTCAAGTTTCCTTCTTTCTTAGTGTTCCGAGCTGTCCTGATGGTGGTGTGTCCTCTATAGTGTGAACCTCATGCTGGGTTCTCTTGGGAAGTTTCTTAAATCTTCTCATAGTGGTTCACATCCTTTCTTTCTGGACCACCTGTTATTCCAACGTGGGACCTTCTGCGCCATAATCCTTTAATATTTTTTTTTTTTCTTTTCCACTTGTAGTCTTTTTATTTGGGGGGATCTGGCTTCAGGGCAAGGTACTCAGCTCATCTTCTCACACGCCTGATGAATGGTGAATGCTTAATTTCCAGAACATTTTGTTGCTGTTCTCTTGTTTCTGTTTTATAGTGTCCTGTTCTTGGTTCGTGGCTGCAGATCTTCGCCGTCTGGGGATGTTCATGATAGCGGGTCTGGGGAAGTTCTTTCCTGCTCCCTGTATTGGCTCTGTTTTCTCGAAGTCCCCTTTCTCTTGGTTAGTCTCGGGCTCCGTCTTTCACATCACGGGCTTTCTTCAAATATCTGGTGGTTCTGTGGATCCATTCGTACTGGAGAGTGACACATCCGAAAACAGGCTGGAAGACCTTTGTCAACCGGCGGGCTTTTCTGTAGGGGCACCCAGTTGGCACCTGACGTCTTCATGAGAAGGCCCCCATATCGACTGTAGGTCTTTTCTCTGGGGCTAATTGTTCCTTTACAGATATTTTCACTTCTCTCCTGCCTGGGAAAGAGGAACATACTAGAGCTGCTATGAAGTGTCCTCTTACACTTTCTAAAAAAGGCATTCCCTCCGGGTGAACGGCTTCAAGAAAGATGCCTCCGCTGGGCAGAAGCCACCCATAGGCACTTGGCCTGGCTGGCAGATGGCATCTTTGGCCCCTTTCTCTAACGAGATGTAGACCTGAGCGAGGGCAGGGCTTTAGGAGCAGAGCAAGGACTAGATTTGTACGGCCCAGTCGTTCCCTCAGCCAAGCGCCTTTGTGCAGTGCTCAGACTGTACGGCCGCACCCGGAGACCCTAACGCACGCCCGCGTGCTCGCGTCCTGACCTGAGCGGGCAGTCTCTTCACAGTCCGTACTTGGACTCATTGAACTGCTCCTGCCTCGCTGTGCCTGGTGTCCGTGGGTCGCAGCTCCTCCGATCCCCCTGTGGAGTAGGACCACAGCTGTGACAGCTCAGTGGCACGTCTCCGCCCGTGTGCGGTGGTCGGGTCCTCTGCCCTGCCCTCCTCTCCAGCAGCGCTGCCCCTGCCACCAACGGGGTGGCATCTTTCACCCCCTCTCATCCCCTGTCCATCCCATCGTCTTCACGAGCGCAGAACCTCTGTTCCTTTGCTCTTATTCTCGCGGGGGTCTCACGAGGGATGAAAGGAACCCACGTGTTCAACACCCCACCTTGAAGCTTCCCGTCTGAGTTTCGGAGCTTCCCGTCCTGTCCTGGCCAGACCTGGCCTCTGTGGGGAGAGGGGCTCCCGCCAGGACCTGGGACCAGGGAGTTTACTGTCACCGCCCAGGACAGCCACCTGGGCACGCACTGTGTGCCTGCTCCTTGTAAGGCGAGCGCACTTTAGAAGGCTGCCTCTTTGGTCAGTCTTTAGAAGTCAGAGGATATTCGACAGCCTTAGGCATCTTGTAAGGGTCTAGCACTTTATCTAAGCAATCAGAACACTGAAGGCCAGGAAGGGGACGTGACTAGTCCCACTGCTAGTTAGTGACCCCAGTATGGTCATCGTGATTCCCAATTACTTTTTTTTTTAGTTTATTTTGAGAGAGAGAGCGCACACGCATACGGGCGCAGGGGAGAGGCAGAGAAAGAGGAGAGAGAATCCCAAGCAGGCTCCATGTTGTCAGCACAGAGCCCGACACGGGGCTTGATCTCACAAACCGTGAGATCATGACCCCAGCTGAAACCCAGAGTCAGGTGCTTAACCGACTGAGCCACCCACCCCCCCACCCCCCGCCCCTGCCGGTCACATTTTCTGCAAAACTACATCCTGCAGCCACTGAAGGTGCCCTGCCCCTCCCTCCTTGCCAAGGACTCAGAACATCGCGACGCCAGTCTCTCAAACACACATCCGAGTAAACAAGAATGTGTCTTACCGAATATCGGAAATCACCAAAGCTTCTTTGGTAAGAACTATTCTCCTTCCGTGGTTATGTCTCTTTCCGAGTGCAGTCACGCAACGGGACTCGAGGGCCCGCCGGAGCTTTGACATGTGGCCTCTCTGCCTCTCTGCTTAGAGACCTTCCTCCGGGGTCTCTGCCGAATTACCCAGCTGTACTCAGCTTCACGTCCTGAACCCCCCCAAGTGGGCTGCGTGGGAATCCCAAGCCGGCGTGGCTTCTCAGAACCTTCTTGACGATGCTCTTGCCGGGAAGCAAACACATAGAGCCCTCCAGGTCCAGATGTACTCTTTCTCTCTCGCTGACGTTGCATAATCTCGGCTAAAACGGCCTTTGGGGGAAGAGTTAACATGTTGGGCCCGCAGCTGTCCCAGGGACCCCTCCCCCCCGCCACCCCCTGAATAGCAGGTTACACCTCTGGCCCTTGCAGCTGGTGAGCGGGGCTGCTCCCAGGACACAGTCCAGGACCCGGGGCGAGACGCTGAAGGCTGAGAGCCGGCATGAATGAGATCATGCTTCTTTGCCGAAAATTGCCACAGAGTTTGCCTGAACAGTTAGCCAGGGTGAGGGAGCCACGAGAGGAGACATAGCTTCTTCTGCTGAATGGGGAGTCCACAGATCTTTCGACCCCACCTCTCATCAGGCATTTCCTTGCAGAAGGACGGCAGTTTAGGGAAGTTTAGGGAGCCTGGTGCCCGAGAAGCATGGCTTTGGGGTGAATTGTGCCCCGGATCTAACATTTCTGTCATGTGTAGACCCCGCGTGTTTAGGCTCAGGCTTGGGGTGAGTTTGGCCGAGTAATTGGGCGATTCCCGGGTACTTGGGATCTCCGGCTTCTCCGAGAGCCAGCGGAGGACCACGGGGGTTCCTGTGCACCCCGGCCTGTCCTAGAATCTGCAGGACCACCTCCCTTCCCCCCGCCTTCCTGCCCCGCTCCGCAGAGCCTGGAGACTGACTTGTCTGTGTTTACAATGTGTTCGGAGAACCTTGAGGAAAACACATCAAGCAAGCAGTTCTTGCTGGCCGAGGGCCGTCCCATCAACAAGCCAGAAAGACAACTATTTATCTTGTGCCGTTTGACCACGATGTTCTTAAATGCGAGCACAACTCAACCCTCCGTGGGCCGATCCCGCGCCTAACCTTTTAAATTGCCGGCGCCCTGGGTTTCATCCTGCAGGGGTCTGTCCAGCTGAAACCATTTTCCTTAAATCATCACTCCCTTCGTCCTCTTCCTCTGGGAGGTACTGTGGGATGGGGAAAGCGCAGGTTTGGGAATCAGCCAGATCTAGGCTGGAGGCCCCGCTCGGTCACCTGGTATCGGCATGACCATTAAGCCCTCTGGGCGTCTTCTGTGAGGAGTGGCCCCCACGTACACACTGGTTGAATGAAGAGTGCTTCCCTGCAAATCTGCCGCGAGGCTGGGAAGTGTCCAATAGCTCCTTGCTGTGCATCGCCTTCCTCTCCAAGCTTTGCAGACGCCCTCTTTCCTTAACGTTCCATTGACCGGAGCTGCTTTGCAGCCTCTCCCATCTGCCTTGCTCCCGCCTGCTGCTCTGTCTCCACTCTAACCGGAGCCTTTTAAAGAGGAAGTTGCAACCACTGTATACCCATTACTCCCTGGACCCTCAGCACAACCACGGGAGGTCAGTTCAGAGATGAAGCTAACACCTAGGGAGGGGAAAAACAAAAAAACAACAAAAAAAAACAAGGTCACAGAACCAGGAACATAGGACTCTTGTTTGCAAACCCTGATTTTCGCCCTGGGCTTCACTGCTTAGAAAATAAAGTTCTACCCTGACGAGGTTCTGATTCTTGATGACTTTGGCCTAGTTGGCAACTGGGGGTGGAGGTTCCCAGAGTCGGGAAGGTGGGGAACTGGGTTAGCCCCATTGTCATTCCCCACCGTGCGTCCTTCTTCCCCCTCTCAAGTCGCTGCACTTACTCCCAAGCCCATATCAGAACTGCTGAAGTGTCCCCTTCGTGCTTGCATAAAAATGACTGGAGATGCCCCAAGTTCATGTTTTAGCCTGGGGTGGCAAATTTGCAGCCAAACTCATGGCCTCTAAAGAACCTCTAGCAGTAAAATCTCAGCGTCTAACCTCACAAACTTCAGCGACCCATTACCTCTGCATCCTGCCCCAGCTAATCACCTCTCCACCTGCCAACACATGCTTTTCAGAGCCGGAAATTAGGCTCTCTCCTTCCAAAAACAAATACATTTCACGGTGCTGGGCAGAGCACAATTAAAGTGGGGTTGGAGGAGTCAGAGAACTTGGACGAAGTCTTAATTCGTGGGTCCGTGACCTAGAAATACTTATTTTTCCTTGAAGTTTAAAAGTTGTGATTTTTGTATTATTGCAAAAACGGAAATATCTTTTTGGTTTATTCCACGCACGTCAGTGACCGCTTCCCTTAGCCCCACCTGAAGTCAATAGAATGTTCTCCGCAAGACGGTGCTACAAATGCCTGTGTTTCTAAATGCCCCGCAAGGATTGAAACGCTTCCTTAAAGGAAACTCTCTGTAACCTAGAGAGTTGACATGGTTCCAAAGTAGGACGACAGTGGTCTGAGCATCAGGAACCCACATCCAGGCTGTGGCTCACCTGCTGTGACACCTTGAGTAATTCACTTACCTCTCTGGGTCAGAAGTTGGAAGATCTGTTAGAAAGTCCTGCCTAGGTTTAAACATCCAAAGGTTAGCAAGTTCGATGGGGTTTTTTTGTTTTGTTTTGTTTTTTAGGTTCAGTAAGTGACCTCTTTGCTTAAAATAAATGCATCTCTGTATTTTGTAAGTGAAATCCAAAGCTTAGAACATTGCTTCCGGCTTTAGTATCTGATAAAGGTGCCTTCAGGAAGGGTTTGGTAAAACAAAGCGTAGTCTGTTAGAGGTGTGGGGATGAAAGTTGGGAGGAGGGTGGGGGAGACCTGCTTCCTAGGGCTCCCGGACCTGAACTGGTCTCCTTAACTTAGGTCCGCATAGAAGGCAGTTTCCCGGGGAAATCTGTTCCAAATGTCAAAGTTCAGCAGTGGGAGCAAAGAGCTGTAAACTGGACCTTTCTTTCTGCACTCCGCAGCTTGCCCCCTTTCCCTAGCAGACTCCAAACAGGTAGAGAAATCTCAGTGGACTCCAGCTGTGTGCATTCTAACATGGGACCCCTGGAGCCAACGAGGGACACCTCCGGGTCGAATGTCCCTGAGCGGGTGCTGTACCTGTGGGGTGGGGGTGGAGGGATTTTGTGCTTGAAATTGCACCGTAAGACAGTGCCTGCATCACCTGCGTCGGAGCCAAAGACAAGTTGGAAAAAATAGTTTTTCGCTACCATAGGACATCGTTGGGGCAAATTACTAAGCCTGGCCGTGGTATCTTCAGAGCCTGTTCTATTGGATGGTGACAGGAGTTTATTTCAAGATCTGTAATACGTTTAACGGATTCAATGCTACCATTTCTTTCAATGTCACGGCAGAGCTTCCTGGACAAATGTCTGAACCTTTTTACTGAGGGCGCTAAGAGAATTATTGAAAAAAAGTGAAATGTTATTTTGTAGAACAAGGATTATTTTGTCTATTTAGTACATACATATAGCCGTAGCTTTGTAAAAAGGGGTCTTTGTAAAAAGAAATGGTATGAATGTGCACTCTTATTTATTGATTATTGTAAATGAAGATATAAATGACTATTTGCATAATTTATACCTGTGGGAAATTCACTGGAGTATTTGCTATTTGACCGTTTTCTATTAAGGAACAGCATAGGCCCGGTGCTATGACGAGTGGTCTCGGAAAATCACGTGTATTCTTAAGAAAATTTTTAAGTGTAAACTCTCCGTCTCATTGATAACTCTTATTTCCATGCGTGTCTGTGTCTGTGCGAGTCGGGAAGGTGCCTTTTCTGACGATTAACTGGCCTCGAGCCTGTGCGCGTGAGGCTCCAAGAAGAAATAGTAGAAAAAGAACAGTGGTGAAGCAGCTGACTGCCCGCCCTGGGTTTGAACCCGGATCTGTCTCCCACCAGCCACGTGGCCTACCGTGAGGGATTCTAGGAGTCCGGGCTCCCCGGAAAACAGAGCCCCAGTAAAGCTTATGTGCTCATGCACCATCGGGGGGATCAGTGCAATCCTAGGGAAGCAAAAGTGAGACAAGGAAGGAGAGAAGAAAGCAAACCAAAGGCAAGACGGCATATTCATGGCCCATCTGCTGGGGATCAGGCACCGCTCTGGCTGCTGAGTATCAATAGTAAATGGAACCAAAGCCTTTGTTGGTAAGCTCCTTGGAGCTTACGTTCTAAGTTGGGGGAGATAGACATGAACCCCCAAATAGGCAAAATATATAGCATGTCACATACGTATAGGTGAGTGCCGGCAGAAAGGCCGGGAAGGGGAATCAGGTTGGGAGCGGAGGGGAAGTGAGATATTAACAGTCAAGAAGGCCTCTTTGAGGGACAGACGTTTGACTAAAGACCCAAAGGAGACGCAGGGACAAGTCCCTGGAAGGTGTGGGGGACGAGCTTTCCAAACAGAGGAAGCAGCAGGTGCGAAGGCACTGAGACGGGACCACGGCTGGTGTTTTTAAGGGACACGAAGGGTCCCGTGTGGCTAAAGCAGTGGTTGGGGGCGGGGCGGAGAGGTAGGAATTCACTGGACCAGGTCAGGGAGGGCCGGCCCCGTAGGATGTCGTAAGGGCTTTGACTTTTCCTCTGAGAGAGCTGGGATCCACCGGGGGGGTTGGAGCACGTGCTGACTCACCTGTCAGCAGGCTGGCCGTGGCTGTCCCGAGGAGGCTAGACTGGGGGACAAGGGCGGAGCTAGGAGGCCATTGCAGCCATGTGGGGAGAGAGGACACTGCTAAAGACCAAGGTGGCGAGCAGTGACTGAATGTGGATGCCTTTGGGAAGCTGACCCTCGGGAGTTGCTAATGGGTTGGGCCCGGGGTGTGGGGGTCAAGAAAGGCTCCAGGTTTGGTGGGAACGATGCCAGTGCCGGGCGCTGTGCGAGGGGCAGGGATGTGGGAGGGGCGGGTCTGGAGTCTGAATCTGAGCAGGGGAAGCTGGGATGCCTGTTGGATGTCTCCTTCATCTCTCCTTGGCCAAGGGTCTTCCGCCCACGGTGCGGGGAATGCCGTGGGGTGACCTGTCCGTCCAGCCCCCCTGATCCCTTCGCTGCTCTGCTGCTGTGCTACTCTGGGGCTTGGGAACCTCTGGCGTGTTCCGGGTCCCGGGTCCCCAGGGCACCACGCAGCCATCCCCGATGGCATCCTGCGGGGCCCCCACCTCCGCCTCTGCGCCCCCCTGCCCCCCGCGGTTAGCATTCTCTCCTCTCACCTGGCTGTCTCTGCGTTTCTAATCTTCTGAACACCGACACCAGGAAGCCCTCCGCAAACCTGCTCCCTGCTCGAACGGACACGAGGAGAAAGCACGGGGTGAAAACACATCAAACTGTCCGGGGGTGGGGGACACGAGAGGAAGATCCGTCCTGCGTTTGGGTCGCCAAAGCCTGGAACCAGCTGCGCGCGATCTTGTTTCGCCTCGGTGGCCCCTTCTCGTTTCGGGCACGGTGACTGTGCCGTGAAAAGGTCAGATGTGAGGATGTGCCATTTAGGACCAATGTCAGCCGCCTCTGGCAGAAAACCCACCAAAGCACTGGCTCCCAGCGTTCTTCTAGCTGCATCGTCCCTAGGCTGTCATCCTCGTCCCCTGCTCCAAAGTGGTGTCCATCCCCCCAAACGGCACGTGTGTTGGTGATAAGGGCAGGAGTAAGGTCAGTGAGTAGCTGGAGAAGAAAGCGGTGTCTATGGCTGCCATCAGCTGCCCTTTCGTGAGCATTGTCCCAGGGCTCCAGACACCCCTCACACCATCATAAAACTCACACCATCCCGGGAAGTGGGCATCCTGCCCATGAGAAGGCTGATGTTGGGTACAAGAGACTCATTCACATGCCGCCCGGCAGAGTTAGAATAAGAACTTGGGGCGCCCCCACCCCCACCCCGGGGGCCTGGGTGGCTCCGTCGGATGAGCATCCGACTTCGGCTCAGGTCATGATCTCTAGGCTTGTGTGTTCGGGCCCCGCGTCGGGCTCTGTGCTGACAGCTCGGAGCCTGGAGCCTGCTTCGGATCTGCGTCTCCCTCTCTCTCTGCCCCTCCCTCACTAATGCTCTGTCTTCTGTCTCTCAAAAATAAATAAACGTTAAAAAAAATTTTTTTTAATCACTTAAAGAGACAGCCAGGGGAGGAAGGACACTCAGATCTCCCTCCATCATCTTGAAAGCAGGAAATAAATCTTCCATACAAAAGATCCCCTCCCTGCACCAGGAGGTAAAGAGACCGTTATCACCAGAGATGGAGAATTTAGAGCTTGGAAGGCTGTATAGACAACCTTGTTACTCTTTACTAATTTACTACCCCAGCCCAAAAGCTGTTTGGAATTCCTTTACCGACTGAACTTGCCAAGTTAGGTTTTGTTTGTCCTGTCAATTCCTCACAGATGTATTGTCTTTGCCTCAAAAGCGTACGGGGCACCTGGGTGGCTCAGTCGGTTACGCGTCCCACTTTGGCTCAGGTCATGATCTCGCAGTTCATGAGTTCGAGCCCCATGTGGGGCTCTGTGCTGACAGCTCACAGCCTGGAGCCTGCTTCAGATTCTGTGTCTCCCTCACTACCCCTTGCCCACTCACACTCTCTGTCTCGAAAGTAAAAAAAACATTTAAAAATAAATAAATAGTATAAAAACTGCCCACCTTGGTCATTTCTTTAGGTCTCGATTCCACTATCAGGACTCTGTGTACAAGTCATTACACTTAGAGGGTTTTTTTCCCTCCTTTTAATCTGTTTCACGTAAGAATCCATGGGGCGCCTGGGTGGCGCAGTCGGTTAAGCGTCCGACTTCAGCCAGGTCACGATCTCGCTGTCTGTGAGTTCGAGCCCCGCGTCGGGCTCTGGGCTGATGGCTCAGAGCCTGGAGCCTGCTTCCGATTCTGTGTCTCCCTCTCTCTCTGCCCCTCCCCTGTTCATGCTCTGTCTCTCTCTGTCCCCAAAATAAATAAACGTTGAAAAAAAAAATTAAAAAAAAAAAAAAAAAAAAGAATCCTGAAGGGTAGCGGGAAATTTCCCCTCCCCTACAGGATCATAGGAGCTTTCTCCCAAATGGCCTTGACCAGTTGAGCTTCGAACCTCCTTCACTGACCACAGCCCTGGCAAGTACGCCTGTCTCCCGCTAGAAGAATCCTCCGGCCATGACAAGACACAGTCTAGGGCCAAGGACGCGGGACGTCCTGCCCAGCCGTCATTGTGTGGACGCAGGTAAGTTCCTGGCTTTAGTACGCCTGCATCCTCCAGCATCGTCAAAACGCCAGACGGGACTGAGCCAAATCATCGTTCTCCCCTTCTTTCAAACACTCAAGCCCTAGATACCAACTGATGGGGGGGGGGGGTGGTGAATCTCTAAACGTCCTCCCACGTACAGCATGTGACACGGTGGCCAGCACTGCACTCCGGGGACCAACGCGACCTCCAGCCAGAGGGAGACACCCCACCGCGTAGGTGCTACGGCAAACGTTCAGCCTTTTTAAATCTATCAGAAAATAATAGCTTTCGCTTTTACCGTCTGTTCCGTAAATGGGATAAAAGTCTAGGCTGCCCTTCCTCCCCGGCACATTTATCTCTCCTATTTTAAGTTTTTTGAGTTTACTTATTTTTGAGACAGATGGAGAACGAGTCGGGGAAAGGTAGGGGGGGGGGGGGGAGAGAGAATCCCAAGCAGAGGTCCGTGTTGTCGGAGCAGAGCCCAAAGTCACCAAACCAGGAGATCGTGACCTGAGCCAAACTCAAGAGTCGGACTCTTAACCGACTGAACCACCCAGGCACCCCTCTATCACTCTTGTTTTAAAGTCATTACTAAAAAATAAATAAATAAAAATAAAGTCAATTCACCCCTGGATCTGTGAGCCAGTAGGTGGGGTCCCCACGTCAGAGAATACATACATTCGGCTGCATGCTCTGGAAACCTGGCCTCGCCACACAGGCTTTAATTTCTCCCACCCCTGGATCTGTGGGACCAGTAGGTGGGGTCCCCACGTCAGAGAATACATACATTCGGCTGCATGCTCTGGAAACCTGGCCTCGCCACACAGGCTTTAATTTCTCCCACAGTCCATTGAAGTGGGTGGTCCTGAGGTGTTGTGGCTCCGTGATGTCACCCATGTGTCGGGTTTCTTATGTTCTGTCATCCTTAGTGTGTGACTTTCACCCTCATGGTCTCTTCCGGTCAAACAATGTTCTCTACAGCCCCAGCCTCGCATCTCTGTGTCAGGACAGTAGAAGGAAGCCCCAGGGAGAAAATAAAACAGCCCTGGTAGACGTCCATGTATGTCCCATTGGCTGACACTGTGAGACACAACCAGCCCTGGGCAGCAAGGGAGGTTGGGAAACGTAGTAGCTGCCCGTAAGAAAGAAGAACCTGTCTGTTGATGAAGAAGGAGAGAATGAACACAGTGGAGGCAGCTGGTTGTGTCCGCTCCAGACTCCTCTTGCCCATTTTGGGGAGTGGGGTTACCTCATTCTTTTCCAATGGGACACCTAACCATAATGACCACTTATTAAACATCTGTCATGAACTAGGAAGTTTGCCTGAGCCTCGATGTTCTCTTTCAATCTTTGCAATAATCCTGAAGGCAGATTATTATCATCCCCATTTTATAGATGAAGAAATGGAGACTGAGAAATGTCATGGGGCACCGGGGTGGCTCAGTCGGTTAAGAGACCGACTCTTGATTTCAGCTCAGGTCACGATCTCATGGTTCGTGAGTTCAAGCCTCGCATCAGGCTCGGCACTGACAGCACAGAGCCTGCTTGGGTTTCTCTCTCTCTCTCTCTCTCTCTCTCTCTCAATAAATAAATAAACTTAAAAAAAAGAAAGAAATGTCAAAGGTCCCATCCAAGGCATCACCCAGGCAACTGATGAGAAGATCCATGCTTCAACTCTGAGGTCTCCTTAAAGTCTAACTTTCCGCTATAGCCCAATATATATCTTGATCATTGCCTCAGAATAAGGGCTGGTGCTGAGAGATTGTCACACTGCAGATTATTCTTCTAAATTCAGCATCGTTCATTTCCCGGCTATTCCTCTGCTGCCTGTCCCATGGGGTAACTCACTGATATAAACAATCTGGTATCCAGTCTCAGATGGCCATCTGTGCTATTTTGGTCCCCGCAAATATTTTTGTAGCAAACCTCCTATAAACACAAGTGCTTGAAAGTTCACCTCTGTTTCTCAGGGTCCAAGGGAGCCTGAGTCTTAAGGAAACTGATCAGTCAACATGCCTAGTTCCAAGCAAAAGAAATCGACTCTGGATGATGAAGCAGAAAGAAGTAAATGAAAGGGATGGGGAGTTAATAATGCTGGGGGTTTTGTTTATTGTTTGTGTAATCAAAGGCTCTGACTTTCTCTTCAACGAGATAAGTAAATAAAAGGATATGGGCAATAAAAGAATTGTTGGCAGAGGTAGAGAACCAAATTTGGGGTAAAGCATGGAGATCAGTCCCCGAGTCAGAAGAGAAATTCCCTGCACCTTTCCTGCCCCTTGGAGCCCTGGGGAGAGGCACCAGGGGTACCCCTCTGATGCCCTTTCACCACCAGGAGGCTCAACTTTGCAAACTTCCACTAACGCTGCCTCCCCCAAAGCCAGGTGCCCGCCACCACCCCATCTTATATTGGGAGGCAGGACTCCACAGGCAGGAAATTTCTCTACGTGTAGAAGACTATTTAGACGATGAGGGACAAGCATGGGGCACCTGGGTGGCTCAGTTGGGTAAGCGTCCGACTCTGAAAAGACATCTGATAAAGGACTTGTATCCAAAATATACCAAAAAAAAACCCAAAAAACAAAAAAACAAAAAAAAAAAAACAAACCCCAAACTCTTAAAACTCGGTAGGAAAACAACCCAATTAAAAAAGTAAGAAAGCAATCTGAACAGACACCCCACCAACAAAAATCTACAGATGGCAAGAAAGTATTTAATAGGATGCTCAACATCATAGGTCATCAGGGAATTGCAAATTAAGTCAAGGAGGTACCGCCTCACATCTATTGGAATATGGCCAACATCCAGAACACAGCCAACATCACATGCCAGTATGATACAGAGCAACAGAAACTCATTCGTCACTGTTGGGAATGCAAAAGAGGTTATAGCCACTTTGGAAGACAGTTCAGCAGTCTCCCACAAAGCTAAACAGAGTGTTTCGAAAAACAAACACACAAACCAAAAACGACGACGGCGGCAAAAACAACAACTGAGTGTATTTGGAGGTCTCGTTGGTTTTATTAAGCGACTCAAGAACCGGGCAGCAGCCCGTCCAGCAAGTAGAGAGATGCTCGGAGGAGTTATATAAAATGGCAGATTTACATAGGAAGGGGGGTGACGCGGGAAGTCATCAGCAAAAGAAAAGAAAGGATTGTTTCAGCCAAAACGTCGTCTTTTGGGGGTGAGCGGAAGCGTTTGTATCACGCAGGCGACCCTCACTCGTGCTTGATCTGGAAATGGCAGGTGGACTCTTAAAAGATCACATTCTCGGAAGAGGTTGAAACTGTAGTTAAATCTTCGTTGTAGGGGGCAAAGGACTCCAAACTGGGCTTGTGTTTTTCTTTTTTAACAACTGTCTTCCCATCTGATCTGGCAGTCACGCTCTTTGGTATTTAACCACATGAGTTGAGACTTGGGTGCACACAGAAACCCATACGCAGATGTTGATAGCTGCTTTCTTCATAATTGCCAAAACTCGCAAGCAACTAAGATGTCCTTCAACAGGTGAACGGATAAACAAACTGTGACGCATGTAGACAATGAGCCGTTATTCAACAACACAAAGAAATGAGCTATCAAGTCATGAAAATACACGGAGGAACCTTAAATGCGAATTGCTACGTGAAGGAAGCCACTGTTAAAAGGCTATATACACCTTGCGATTCCAACCACAATACATGACATTCTGAAAAACACCAAACTATGGAGACGGTAAAAAGATCAGTTGACTGCCTAGGGTCACAGGGGAGAGTGGGAGGGATGAATTGCCAGAGCTGGGGATCTTTAGGCAGTGAAACTATTCTGTATGATACTGTCATCGTGGGTACCTGTCAATATGCACTTGTTAAAACCCACAGAACTACCCAACACAAAGAGTGAGCCCTAACATAAAGTGTGGACTAAGCTGAAAAGGTTGCGGCTTGGAGCGCACAGTCAGGAAAAAATTCTTGAGACATCGCCGGTGCAAAAAGATGGTTTTATGAAAGGACCGGGACGGGACGGGACCCGTGAGCAGAGAGACATGCGTTGGGGTTGTGAGGGGTGACTGATTATATACTTTCAAGTTGGGATGGGATCAGGGATAGACTAAGTCTCTAAGGAATTTGGAAGCAGGGGTTCCAGGACCCCGGGGGGGGGGGGGCTAGCTGTTATTAGGAAAATGTCATTCGTTACCGTCTAAGAAGACCTCAGTCATGAGACCCTTCAGATGTATGTCAGTGGGCCGTATGCTTGGAGTATGATTGCTAACGTGTCTTAGGGGGTGGAGATAATGGAAGTTTCCAAAGGGACGGTCATATGTTAAAGGACACTTCCAGGAGGTCACGATAATGTTAAGCCAAGATTGCCCCTTGCCCTTAGCCAAGTATTAACCTCGAGGCAGCTGAGTTCCTAGAGGAAGGTCACTCTGCCTGTCTCATGAACTTGTCAATGGGCTGTAAGTAGTAAGGAGATTGAATTTTTTCCTTTCGCCTTTGTTGCCCGCATTGTGGTCCTTGGGTGATGATGAGGTGTCCGTGCAGGTTCATCGATTGTAACAAATGTACCACGGTAATGCAAGATGTTAAGGAGGGAGACTGTAGAATCGGGAAGTAGGTTGCTTTCTGCTCCATTTTTCCTTAACCCTAAAACTGCTCAACAAAAAGACGTCTATTAAATTTTTTTAAAGTTTCATGAAAAAAAAAAAAGAGGTATGCGACAGCCATGATTATCATAGGAAGTTACTACCGAGTAATTAACCAGAGGGGTTACAAGGTACTCTTTTTGCCCAGGGAGAGGATCTGAATAGTCCAGTCACAGAAGACAAAGAACACATCTTACATGAACCCATGGGTGCAAATGGGAACTAAAGAAACGTAAGCTGAAACTACCACTTTCCCCATTTTAAATTAACAAAATGTACATTGCGGCACTGTTTTACACATGCGAAAACAGCGTATAATTTCAGATGCCACCTGCTGTTCACCAGAGCTGTGAGGCGTGTGTTAGGATAATTCCCGACTGGTGGGAGTCTACTCGATAAACACTTGGGCTTGCTGGTGTGGGGAGCAAGATGCTCCTGCCTTTTGACCAGAAAAGTCTAGAAATTTATTCTAAGGAAGGTTTCCTGAGAACTGAATTCTACAGAAGTTAAAAACCAATCATGGAATATTATTGTTCAGGAAGAATGCCCTGGTGTCTCCAATACATTGATGACATCTTAAAAAGTGTAAGATGTTACAGGATAAAGGAGGCTCCGAAAAGATAACAACCAAATGCAACAGATGAACTTCGTCTGGACTCTGATTTGAAAGAACCATAAAAAGATGTTTTTTTGGGGGGGGGGGTGGCGCCTGGTTGGCTCAGTCGTTTAAGCATCTGGCTTCGGCTCATGATCTCATGGTCCGTGAGTTTGAGACCCGTGTCGGGCTCTGTGCTGACAGCTCAGATTCTGTGTCTCCCTGTCTCTGCCCCTCCCCTGTTCACGCTCTGTCTCTCTCTGTCAAAAATAAATAAATGTTAAAAAAAAAGTGTTTTTTTGGCATATGGGGAAATTTTAATAGGGACTGGAAATGAGGTGATATTGACAAATTATTGTTAATTTTGTTATGCAAAAAGTGGCAGGGGATTATGTTTTAAAAAGTCATATTAGAGAGGCAAGTTGAAATATTTATAGATAAATTGTCATGCTACAAATAATCCAAATTCATGTTATGTATATTTTACCACAATTTTTTGACATCCATAAAAAAATATGTAGTGGTGAGGAAGAAGGGTGTGGGAAATGAAATAAGATAGGTAAATGTTGACGGTGGCTGAAGATTTATTATGAGCACGTTGCAATTTATTATACATGTTTTATATGCTTAAAATTTTCCACAATAAATGCTTTAAACCATCCCCTTACTACAAACAAACCTTACTACTTTTTCTAGACGTTAAGCTGGGCACCCAGCTGCCTGGTAAAGACTCCATTTCCCAGCCTTCCTTGTGGCTAGGTGTGGCCATGTGACACGTTCTGACCAATAAGAGTTAAGAGGAAGTGACCCCTGACAAGTGCTACTGATGGTTCTTGCCCTTAAAATAACTCCCTCTGTGTGGGTTTCCCTGGTCTTTGCCATTTCCCCACATGTATCCTAGGGGACAGGGTCAGAAATATTGGGAAAGGAACCAAGGAATCCCAACCTTTTTTTTGCCCCCTAATCTAAGAAATTCATTCTTTATTACATAAAGATAGGACTGAAGGATACTCTGTCTCCCTGGATCGATTTCAGGACCAATTTCTATGACTACATCAAGCGAGCCTTCACTCGAGAGTCACTCCTGGAACACCCCATGCTCGCTCTCTCTGGCTTAGTTTAGGTGCAGTGAATCAGAAGAGAACCCATGAACTTCATAGCCACGAGCTGGGACCTTGTCGTGTCAAGCTTGTTTAGGAATTTTCTTAGCCATTTGCTCAGTTAATACAGATGATGAAAAATTTGTACGCCCCGTCTATTATGTTTCAAGCACCGGGCCAGGTCTGAAGAAGACAGATTAATAAGGTACTATTTCTCCCTCTTTTAAAGATCGTGTCGCCTGGTGATTTAATTTATACAAGACTGTAGACAGAATTTTGTGCGCTGTGGTTGGAAAACAGATCTTTCCAAGACCACGCACAGTGCTATCATTTCTGATTAGATATAAAATCCTGACTCTAAACAAATCTCTGCTGGCTTCGATCTAGCAATAAAAGAATAGAGCTGCTATTCAGAGGTTTTTTTTTTTTTTAACTGCAAAAACATTATAACAACAAAAAATATTTTAAAAGAGACAATTCCACTAGTAATCAATACATATACCATTTGAATGTTTCCATTTACTACAGTCCTTGTTTATGTTTATGTACAACTTTTATAAAGCTTAACTAGGAGCATATATTTAAGATTATACTCTGGGGGCGCCTGGGTGGCTCAGTCGGTTAAGCGTCAATTTCAGCTCAGGTCATGATCTCGCGGTCCGTGGGTTCGAGCCCTGCATCGGTCTCTGGGCTGAGAGGCCTGCTTGCTCTCTCTCTCTCTCTCTCTCTCTCTCTCAAAAATAAATAAACATTTAAAAAAAGAGAGATTATATTCTGGAACATTTGGTCCCCCCCTCCCTTCATTCACACATTTTTCATATGGACTGCCTACATATCTTAATGGTTGCAGGATATTCTATCATTCTAATAGCATATTTTACTTAGTTACTATCTAAAGGTTTGTTTTTAGGTTGTTTTGAATATTTCACCATCATAAAAAAAATGCTATAATACACAACTTCATGAATTTAACTTTTTCCTGTCGGAGTATTTCTTAGCAAAAGTTCCCAGGAGTATAAACGCTAATTCAAGGAGTGATTATTTTTGTGTTCCCTGCCAAGCTGATTTCCGGAAGAATTGAGCCAATTATGATTACTAAGAATACAGCAGTTTGAACAGAACATCACCACGTTTGAGCATTTTCATGTACATTTTGGTTAACTTAGAAAATATATTTTAGAAATTTATTTATAAAAGAATACCTTTCTTGAGTTTTTAAGATTGCAAGTGGGGTTGACCTCTTTATTTGAAATTGACTGCCCTTGTATGAAATACGAATGTCCTTGCACAGGATATCTATCGGGGCCTTCAAGATATCATTGTATCCCTGGCTTTTATTTTTCAGGCTTGACTTTTTGGGGAACAGTTTTAGGTTCACAGCAAAATCAAAAGGAAAGTACAGAGATTTCCCATACGCCCCCTCCCCCCTCCCACAGTTAGCCTCCCCCATTATCAATGTCCCCCACCAGAGGGGGACATTTGTTACAACTGCTGTCCCCACAGTGACACATCATAATCACCCAAAGTTCACAGTTCACGTTAGGGTGTATCTCTGGCTTTGGATAATATCGATTACTTGTACCAATTGCTTTCAATCACAGTACAATTTTTCAGGAACCTCGTTAATAACATTTTCTGACAATATCTTGCTAACAAGGATGTCCGGGGCAAGTGGGTCCCATGGCGTTTTAATATATTTAAGCAAAGAGTTTCAACTGATTAATAGATGCCAAAATGGTAATAATTTCACATGATATATGAAATACAGAATAGACCACAGGGAAATACATAGCTCCATCTACTGTAAATACTTTGAATTGGATATCTCTGGGTTTGTACTTTATGCCCCTCAGTTTGTTTTCATCATGCATTTAATTAAGAGTTTTGTAAGTGATGTCGGGCTCATAGCATTTTGCTAGACTCTTAAGGGACATAACTATAATTAACATGAGTATCCTGCCCTCGGATCTGCTCGCTGAACAGTTTTAAGGCAGCCCCTAGCCCAGGCTTGAGAGCCGGTCACCTGCTGACCCTGTACTGCCTTGGAAGGACTGAAGTTTTAGGGTCTAAGAGGAGTTTGCTCTGCTCTACCTAAAGCTCCAATCACTGAAAGGGGGTGAGGTTAAATGACGAGAGGGCAAAGGACTTCTGGAAAGGGTTGGAGAGGTGAGTAGGGAAGCGGAGGGAGAGGGGCCAGGGCAAGGAGGTTGCCAATGGTGTTCCTACTCCCAGGTGACCAGCATTTCGAGACAATGAAAGGACGCGGTCAGAGGTGACGGTTCTGTGACGGACCAGGTCATCCGTTCGTAGCAGGAATGCGTGGCACAGGCCAGACGGCATGTTTTGAACTGGAAGAAACTGCAAGCGACTGCAGTCCAGTAGATGAAAAAGGTTCTCAAGTAAAAACCATACCCTGTGGTAAGTGCTGAAATAAAAGCCCGTGTGTGCTATGTGCCTTGAAAGTAGAGAGAAGGAAGACACTCACTTTGCTGCAGGGAGGTCAGGGGCAGGAGCAGCGGGGCATCAGGTCTCAGACGGGTGACCTCACAAAGGAGGAGACTGGTGAGATAAATCCTGAACGGTAGGATTTCTGAGGGCACAGAAAGACAGGAAGGGTATTTTGGGCAAGGGGAACAGCATGAACAGCTGCACAGAGGCGTGAAATGTCATCATGTGTTTGGGAAACAGGGAGCCTGGTGCAGCTGCAGCTTGGTAAGGTGGCAGGGCGAGAAGTTACATAAGCAGCTTCTGCAGGACCTTGAACTTCAGGGTGGGAAGCCTGCAGACACTGGGGAGCACTGAGAGCCCTGAAGCAGGGCAGAGACGAGAGAACAATCGTCTGGAAGCGAAGCAGAGGGTGGACTGTAGTGAGTGAAGAGTTGGAGAGGCTGGGTAGGAAGCTATTGCAATGAGTTCAGAGGAGAAATGGAAGAGATCAGAAGCAGGGCAGTGGCAGTATAAAGAGGAGGAAACAGAATCACAAGGGGAAGTTCAAATTCACCTGTGGGACGGACAGTATTGGGCCACTAACTTGACTTGGGTGGCATTTCTAAGCAAGACGGGACATTGAGAGAAGGAGTGATCAGGCATTTCATTAATATGCAGCCGTCGACGCACTAAATGGCACACAAAAAGCATTCCATACTTATTATCTATTATTATTACTATTACGCATGTTAACAACTGAGTCATCATTTGCTGGCTTTTTTTTTTTCAGATACTCATTTTCATGGATAATTTTTAGAAAACTTAAATAATTGAATTTCTTTGGATCAAGCAAAATATCAGAAATTACTAGAAAAACCTTTATTGCATTTAAGATTCTTTTTTTAAGTGTTTATTTATTTTTGAGACAATGTGAGAGAGAGTGCAAGCAGCAGAGGGAGACACAGAATCTGAAGCGGGCTCCAGACTCCGAGCTGTCAGCCCAGAGCTGGACGCAGGGCTCAAACTCACGAACCATGAGATCATGACCTGAGCTGAAGTCGGACGCTTAACCAACTGAGCCATTCAGGTGCCCCACATTTAAGATCTTGAACCCTTAAGTCAGAACCTTGGTAACTTAGTCTATTCAAGAGTGCCCATAAAGCAGGTGCAAAGCATTAAGGTATTACCACACCTAGTTTTTACCTCTGTCACCTGCCTTTGCACTGGGCTGAGAGCTTCCGCAAATCAGACACCGACTTCTTAGCCATCATGTCCCCAGTCTTTAGGGGACTCTGAGAACAAGGTCACGGCCAGTGTTCCAAAACCCTTTGTTGAAGAACGAAGCAATAAATAAATGAATGGATGGATGAGGCAACAAAAGAATGAAATCCTTCTTTTGGACTAAATATAATGTGCATCGTACTTGGAAATTGCCCAAATGACCCAGGCAAGGGATGAGTAGAATGAACGCCTGACAGACACACTTAGACACGCTGGAATCCACAGCGAATAGGAGCCAATTAGCTTCCCATCCAGAGGCAGCCGAAGTCCCGCTACCCACATCCTCCCTCTCCCTAGTAGTTTCCTCGCTAAATCGATGTGTCAAAGAGGTTTTAGCCCAAACAATTTGGATTTGGTTTCTAATACTGCTCAGATTTTTCTGCACACTTCACAGACTTTTTGTATAAGGATACTGATTCAGGTACAAACCCCCAAATACCAGTGATGTAAACAAAGTCATGTTCCTCACCTAAGAGTTTAGGCTGTTGGGGCACCTGGGTGGCTCAGTCAGTAAGCGTAGGACTCTTGATCTCAGCTCAGGTCTCACGGTTTGTGGGTTCGAGCCCTGCATCAATCGTGCTCAGTGCTGACAGCGCGGAACTTGCTTGGGATTCTCTCTCTCTCTCTCTCTCTCTCTCTCCCTCTCTCTCTGCCTTCTCTCTCTCTTAAAACAAATAAATAGGGGCGCCTGGGTGGCTCAGTCAGTTGAGCATCCGACTTCGGCTCAGGTCACGATCTTGCGGTCCGTGAGTTCGAGCCCCGCGTCAGGCTCTGGGCTGATGGCCCAGAGCCTGGCGCCTGCTTCCGATTCTGTGTCTCCCTCTCTCTCTGCCCCTCCCCCGTTCATGCTCTGTCTCTCTCTGTCTCAAAAATAAAATTAAAAAATGTTCAAAACAAATTTGAAAAAAACAAATAAATAAACTTAAAAAAAAAAGAGTTGAGTCTCTGATGGTGGCTCTAAGATGTTGGGATTCCAGTTTCTTTCTATCTTGTAGCTCTTACATCCTCAATATGCAGCTTCTGTTACCTCATCTGACAAGACAGATCCACGCCCCACCACTGTGTCCTTATTCCAGCCCCAGGAAAGAAAGAAAAGAAGGGAGGAAGACATTTTAACTTTAATGGAATGACACAGAAGTTGCCTGCATTACTTCGGTTCACGTCTTGTTAGCCAAAGTTGGTCACGCGGTCACATTAGCTCCAAGGGATGCTGGGAAATTAAGCATTCAGCTGGCTCACCGTGCACCTGCCGGAAACTCCCATTGCTCACAGAACGAGGTCCTTAACCTTTCTTAGGCCGTGGATCCCCTTGGCAATGTGTTGAAACTGCTTCTCAGAATTCTCGAAGTTTTTAAGAAAATAAAAACTTCAAAAATATTTACATGACAGGTAATTGTGAAATATTTACATCTGTGCTTCTTCCCGCATTAACCACAAATATGGCAGCCGGTCTAATAAGTGTTGTAACTACCGTGGCTGCTGCCTCCATTACATTCGTCATTGAAGGAAATACTAAACTTCAGTTAGAGGTTAGTCAAAACAGAGATGTATTTTTTTTCTTTATCCTGGTTCATGAACACCCTGAATTCTATTCAAAGGCTTCTGGGGGTCTGTGAACCTACATTATGGGCCCCCCACTAATATCATAAGATGAAGGGAGACTCATTTCAATCCATGCCCGGGCTCTGTGGTTAGTGCTCTCTGCGGGAGTCAGAGTTCAGTGAGGAGACAGCAACCACAGGGGCATTTGAAAGGGGAAAGTTTAATATAATTATTAACTATAACAATGATTGGTATCACAAGGAATTGACTGGTAGGAAGTAGAGGGAATTCTAAAGAATGTCGGAATTGCAGATGTAAAGAGAGCTCGGGACTGACATCCAGGAATTGTTAGAGGGCATGGCATGGCTTATTGGATGGCAGAGCAGTTGGTGTGGAACCTTCTGGAAATCCATCCATGCTGCAGAAAGCCATTCGTGGAGAGGGATCTCGCTGCACATACTATGAAACAACCTGTGGCGGTTGCTGGGTGCTAGGTGCTGGGTGCTGAGTGCTGGGTGCTGCTGACTGTATACTGCAGAAGTCAGGCTCTGGGGAAGCTACATTGCAGGACTGGGCACTGGGGAAGCCGTTGGCACAGTGGGAGCCAGGTGCTGGGGGACCTGCCTGCACTGATGTAATTGGTGATGCTCTAAACCTGATGGCTGGTCAATCGCTGTTGTTTGACCACCAATTTGCAATTTCCCTCTTTACTCCAGCCTTGTCTTCCCAATCGATGGTCCTGGGCTTCTGCCCAAGTTCTTGGTTATCTCCTAGTTCTCTCTAAGCAAAGCTTCAAGAATGGACTTGAATCTCACCAACTGGTCTAGAACTTGGATACTTTGCTCAGCGTTTTCTAGTTCGTTCCTTGGAACCACAAATTATTATCCAAGTATCTTCGCTTACCAGGTGGAATCTTATCACACACTGGAAACTTAAGTGAAGTCCCGATGGTTTCTGAGAACCACGTTTGTTACGGCGCCCTACCCAACAGACTGAGTCTTCTTGGACCAAGCCCAGACCTACCAACATCTTTTGGATCCTGGGAACCTTGTTGATTCCAGTTTCCAGACACACTCCTCTTCCAAACCCCCATCCGGTTCCTAGTGTCTGCCCTTTCCTGCTGACCCACCGCTGAAATCCATGATGACTTGGGGTCAAGGCCCTTAGACAGTCAACAGCAAAAGGGGAAAGACCCAAGACTAGCCTTAGGGGCACACAGAAGTGGTTCCTACTGATGTGAAGTTTTTTGTGGAAAGTTCTAGAAACTCGTCCACCTAAAATATTCTTCTTTCCTTCTTCTATTCCCTGCTCCCTCATTCTCCCCGCCCCACATACATATCTTACCTCCAGACTCTCTCAATACTGGAAACAGTACCATTTGTGGGTTTGTTTTTTTTCCTTTTGGAGTTAAAATCATCGTGATTTACTGAAATCTCTTTCAGCTACTCATACAGACCCCTGAGAGAGATAATAAGCCATTATTACCTACAAACGCTTTATGATGTCTTATTTACTCCTTGCTTTTAATAAGCTGTCTGCAAATGGGGCCCCGAGGAGGTAAGTCACAACACATGTCAGTGTGGATCGACTACACATCCAGCTTGCCAAGGACAGTTCCAGTTTACATGTGTTGTCCCAGGATGATTTTTAATCGCGTCCCATTTCCCTCTTGCCTAGGTGTAGACAATAAATCAGTCACTTAACTAAGTTGGATGGGTCTGGACCGTGTCATTTCATTTGGGGAAGGGAAATCTGGAGGACGGATTGAATTTGCTGGGAAGCAGTACGGCATGTTGAGGAAAAGTTGTCAGAGAAGAGAAAATGCCATAGAGACGGCTGCAGACAAGCTTTGCTGACTTTAGAATTTGCCATAACCAACCTCCCAGGGTGAATTGGGTTCCCATCTGTCAATGCACCTGGGAATGGTACACGTTGGCTTTTGAGGAACATAGCCCAGCAATAAAAGCCTAGTGACACAGGCTTGAAGTCAGTCAGTCTTGAATTTAAATCTCAAATCCGGGGCGCCTGGGTGGCTCAGTTGGTTGGGTGTCTGACTTTGGCTCAGGTCTTGACCTAGTGGTCCTTGAGTTCAAGCCCCGCATTGGGCTCTGTGTCGGACAACTCAGAGCCTGGAAGCGACTTTGGATTCTGTGTCTCCCTCTCTCTCTGCCCCTCCCCTGCTCACGCTCGCTCTGTCTCTCTCTCTCTCAAAAATAAATAAACATTAAATAAATAAATAAATATTTAAAAAATCCCAAATTCACTCCTAACTGGTATGTGACCAGGTCCCTTCTCTACTCAGTCTTCTACTGATAATCTGTGTCCCTTGTCTCTTTGAGTCTTAATTCCTTTCTTTGTCAAATTGACATGATAGTAACACCCACTCTTGAAGCAGCACTAAAGATGAAATGAATCAACGTGGGTAAGGTATTCAGCATAATGCTTGGGGCGTAGCAATCACTCAGTTTCATCAGTCGATATCAGTAGTGGAATGTTTGTCCACCTGTCCTCTGAAAACCTCCTACCCCACTGTAGTAGGCTGAATAAAGATGGCCCCCGAAGATATCCGTATCCTGATCCTTGGAACCTCTGAATGTTACCTTGGGTGGCAAAAGGGACTTTGCAGGTGAGATTAAGGTAAGGATCCTGAGATGGAAGAACTATCCTGGATCATCTAGGTAGATGCTAAGGGTACTTACAAGTGTCCTCATGAGAGGGAGGTAGAGAGAGATCTGACTACAGAAGCATAGAAAGGTGATTTAATGCTGGAAGCCGAAGGTCGTGCTTTGCAGATAGAGGAAGAGACCTCAAGCCAAAGAACACAGGCAGCCACCAGAAGCGGAAAGAGGCGAGGAGATGGATTCTCCCCTCCCAGCCTCCAGAAGGAACCAGCCTGCCAATACCTTGGCTTCAAGCCCAATGGGATAGAGTTTAGACTTCTGAACTCCAGAATTGTAACAGAATACATTAAAAATTTTTTTATGTTTGTTTGTTTACTTATTTAGACAGAAAGAGAGACAGAGTGTGAGCTGGGGAGGGAAGACAGAATCAGAAGAGAGGAAGAGAGGAAGACAGAATCGGAAGCAGGCTCCAGGCTCTGAGCTGTCAGCACAGAGCCCCACGCGGGGTTCGAACCCACAAACCTTGAGATCATGACATGAGCAGAAGTCGGACTCTTAACCCACTGAGCCACCCAAGTGCCCCATAACAGAATACATTTCTGTTGTTTGAAACCACTGAGTTTGTGGTAATTTATTACAGAAACAACAGGAAACTAAGACACCCACCCATAGGGGGAGCCTCTCCATAGTCATATTTCTTTCTTTCTTTTTTTTTTTTATTGAGGTGTAATTGACACATAGCGTTACATTAGTTTCAAGGATACAACATGATGATTTGATACTCGTATATATTGCAAAATGATCACCACAATAGATTGTCCCCTTCCATCCCCGTCCATAGGTACAGAAGCCTTTTTCTCGTAATGAGAACTTGTAAGATCTATTCTCTCAGCAACTGTCAAAAATAGAATAGCGTTATTATTAACTATAGTCACCACGCTGTACGTTACATCCCTGTGACTTATTTCAACAGCCTTGTTACTTTCCCTTGGTCTAAGAGCGGACACATGACCTAAGCGGGGACAATTAGATTCTTCCTCCCAGGCGTTTGGAATTTTGACCTAGGCATGTGGGTGTTGAAACACATCCATGGCAGCATGCCAGAGACATGGTTCATGACCTTCTGTTGCTGGGTTTCTCACACCCGTCATGCTTCCTGCCTGCCCCTTAGATTAGTCAGCTCTCCCTCAGATATAACAGGGATCTCCTGTGGGATTTAACGGTATCCTTTCAACAAAAATCCCTTTGTCAATTAAGGTAGCTAGCCTTAAATGTCGGTTGACGGTCACCCCAAGAAACCGATCGATACAGACAAGCTGCAACGAACAATCATCGGAGAAAACCACTTGTCTGCAACAAGCCGCCGGACTACAGCCTGGCTAACGGCCCCAAGTCAGGCTTCTGTGGCTTTAAAGCAGTTACAGTACCTGAGAAGCTCCACAGCACAGTTGAACAGGGAGCAGACGAAACACCAGGGCTGCTGAGAAAACGGTTCTTTCTCCCTGGCCCAGCACAGTCAAAGGTGAGGCAGCTCATTTTGACGGGGAACCTTAAGGAAATGTCATTCTTTTTTTTTTTTTTTTTTAAGGCTTATTTATTTTTTAGAGAGAGAGCATGAGCGAGGGAGGGAGAGAGAGAGAGGATCCGAAGCAGGCTCTGAGCTGTCAACACAGAGCCCGAAGCAGGGCTCGATCTCACGAACCATGAGATCATGACCTGAGCTGACGTCGGATGCTCAACCGGCCAAGCCACCCAGGCACCCCAGGAAATGTCATTCTGAGAAGATCGGCGTGTTCTTGACACACGACTGGATTTTCCCTAAGAGACTGTAGTTGAGAGCGGATAGGGGTGGGGGCGGGGGAGGAACTGAAGAAATGTTCCCACCGTCCAGTCACCAAACTGCCGGGGAGAATACAAAAGATGCATAGTTCAATCTAAAAGAACTCACGTTTACTCAGGCATGTGGCGAAGCTCTGTGAAGTGTGTTGTTCACTTTCAGAGAGAACACTGCAGCCAAACCCGGGGCCTCACGAGACGCCACCCCGGAAGAGCGCACAGAAGCATGGGAGTGAGTTTGCTTCTGTCACTAGCCTCCTGTATATCCTCTGCTGACCATTCAAGAGCCAGTTCGGTGACAGCGGCTTCCGAAGAACAGCTGTCTTTTCCCTAAGGCTTCATTCATCCAGCAGGCTTTTATTGAACTACTGCTTTGTGCCTGGGACGGTGCGAAGGACATGTGACCCAAAGAGGATCTGACATCTTTTCTGCTCCTGGTGCGGGCTGATCGCTGAAGTGGGAGACACAGGGAAAGGCTCTGCTTTGATACGGAGCACCTCAGAATCCTGCCATCAGGATTGTCGACGTCTGGAGGGCACAGACCATATGCGATTCTCTCATTTCCCGGGGTGCCCAGCACAGGAGTATGAGGGTAGAGAACCCTCATACTCAAATATGTGCTGCTACTTTTATTGAGTTGATTTCAGCGATTCTTGCTATATGTCTCTAATAGTCACGATGACTGCAACTCATGGAACGCCGATTAGGTGCTAATACATTATTCACTGAATTCTCTCAACCTCAAACCGCGGGTACTCATATTATTTACACTTTATGAAGGACAGAAATGACGCTCTGTAAGGTGGTCTTGTAAGAGACAGGGCTGGATTCCAGTCTCGACTGTCTGGAGACGGAGGCCGACCTCTCTCCTGCCGTACGTGGTCCTGTGACCACATTTTATGGAAAATTTGCTAAGGGTCAAAGAAACTTCAAGCTTTCTATTTTTCATAATCATTTGACTTGCAAGGATGGAGATGCAATTCAAATGGTTTTAAAAATATTGGGGGCTGGGTGCCTGGCAGGGCTCAGTCGGTCGAGCGTCCGACTTCGGCTCAGGTCATGATCTCACGGTTTGTGAGTTCGAGCCCCGCATCGGGCTCTGGGCTGACAGCTCGGAGCCTGGAGCCTGCTTCGGATTCTGTGTCTCCCTCTCTCTCTCTCTGTCCCTTTCCTCTCACACTCTGTCTCTCTCAAAAATAAATAAACACCAAAAACAAACTAAAAAAAAAAAATGAAGCTGACTTTAAGGCTATCTTACAATGTCTTGGTCTCTGTCTTTCTGTCTGTCTCTCCTTCCTCCTCCACACCCTGTCTCCATCTCTCATCTCAGTCTTTTCTATTTTTTGGTGTCCTTGGCTTCCCCTGAAATGGGCCCTCTCCGCACGAGGGGAACACGGCTGCCAGGACCACACGCTTACGCCCACTGACCAGTGAGGCACCGGGATTCCTCTTCACCGATTCCAGGCACAAAAATCTTAGGGAAGGTTTTGATTGGCCGGGAGGGGGTCACGCGGCCAGGAGAAAAGTGAATTGTTCCAGCCTTCACATGGCCAGCTTTGAGATTAGGGGTGGGGTCTGTGCCTGGCAGTCCGTGGAATGACGCGGTCAGAGGTGGGATCGTGGGAAAGAGAATTTCTACTTAAGAAAACATGGGCTGCCCCAGGACAGACAAAGCAATGTGTGTGCATTGCTGCATAAGACATGGGCCGTTGCCTCCTGCGGTAGCTAATGTAGGTGTAACTTGCATTGAAACTGCGGAAGAAGGTACGTTTCGCTCAACTTTAAACAGAGGAGGGGACCTTCATACCAGTGGTGTGATAAGTCAATGTGGGCTGCATAGGGAATCACGCAGTCTTGGGTTTTGTTCTCTCCCTCTCTCCCTCCCTGCTCCTCCTCTCTCCTTCCTTTTTCCTTTTGCTCCGTGTACACCGTGGAGACATAGAAATACGCACGGATGACACAGACAGCACCACTTGTGTCCCCGAGAAGCTCTGCCTGGTGGGGCCCTGGCCTGGGCGTGGGGGCAGGGAGAAGAGAGAACACAACGTGGGCGGGGCCAGACTCAGGGGGGGTGTTGCTGTGAAAAAAACAAGGGTGGGTGTTAACTCCAGTTGGGGGGCCGGGGTCAGGGGTGGCCACCTGACGAGGTGGCATTTGACTAAAGTGTGAAGGACAAGGGGCATTTGCAGGCACGGAGCAGGGGAGGCTTTCCGGCCAGTAGCTGTAGAACAACTGTTACAAACGCCAAGTCAAAACGTAGGGACCCAAACACCCTGCCTCTGGAAAGGAGAGTGTTTTCATGGTGGTACCAGGAGGTCAGTGTCCCCAGAGCATATGGAGCAAGCCGATCGGGGGAGCATGACCTGAGGCCAGAAACCCCGGTAGATGCTGGGTTCCTGGGGGACTTGAGTCCCAGCTAAGAAGTCATGGAAGGTTTGGAGCACTGGAAAGATCCAAGCGAAGGGATTCACACCCAATAGCCTCTCTTTTTCCTCTGATTTATTAGGTAAGAGAGAAAGAAGGTCATTACTGGTCATTACAGTGGCTCCCACCGGTATCCAGCTTGGGATGCCACTCCAGGGGTCACTTGCACCCATCCTGAGACCCCAGGGACGGCAGCAGCATTGTGGGGTGCTATGGGCTGTGTTGCGGCCCCACAGAATTCATACGTTCAAGCCCTAATCACCACCCTGAGAATGTGACTATAGGTGGAGACAGGGTCTTTACATTGGTGATTAAGGTAAAAAGAGGTCAGATGGGTGCGCCCTGGTCCAGTCTGGCCTTGGAAGAAGAGGAAACGGGGCTGCCCCAAAAGACACCAGGGATATGAGCGTGAAAGCAAGTTTTCTGGGGGCCCTTTTACGAGGGCACGAATCCCAGGCCCTCGTAGATCATGGGGGCTCCACCTCATGACCTAATCACCTCCCACAGGCCCCACCTCCTCCACCGTCATCTTGGGGGTTAGGGTTTCCACGTGTGAATTTGGGGGACACACATCTGCAGGACACAGCACACAGCTGCATCTGCAGTGGCCTTGTTCCGATTGGCTTGGCTCGCGTCACATGGGGAAGGTGTCAGAGAACCGCGTGGAACTAGCTCTGGAGTGTGAGAACTCAAAGCAAAGACTGATAGGTTTTGTTGGTCTAGAAAAACAGGGAGGTGAAGGGTAGCATAAAGAAGAAAGGAAGGATAAATCTACCTAAACTCAATATTAAAGTCGATAGTTCTGTTGAACTGCATTAAAAGAAAATCTGGGGATACCTGATTTTATAATTCTAAGCTCCTTGAAAAATGGCCTCCGTGCAAGTACTAATCCCCTGTGAATGTTGTTTACCAAGTAACAATTCAATGCAAATTCAGAGTATACTATGTCTTTCTTCCCCCAATTACAAAAAGCTAATGCCAAGATATGGGAAAGTTGCTATAGTCCGATGTGAGGGAGGGGCAGGGAAAGTCAATCAAATACTGTGACACCGATAAGGTTACCACGGGGCTATAATGTTTCTGTTGTTTTATTTTCCCCTGTCAGAGTGAAAAGATACTGAAACTCTATAGGGGAGCTATGCAGGGCGCTGGGAAAAGTGGCAAGGACTTTGGGGTAACATTCCCTGGTAAAATACCGAATTGTCTGAAGGTCAGGCTTCTTTCCTTCCAAATTAAACAAGCCTCAGGGATTCAGTACTGATGTGAGTGCAAAAGACACAATCGAATCAAAAGTCATCCCCCAAAACCAAGAGACGCCAAGATGCCAGGAGGCCAGGAGATGACTTGATTTTTACTCAAGTTTAAAGAGAGGCGTGGGGCGCCTGGGCGGCTCAGTCGGTTAAGCGTCCAAATTCAGCTCAGGTCACGATCTCGCAATCTGTGAGTTCGCGCCCCGCGCCGGGCTCTGTGCTGACAGCTCAGAACCTGGAGCCTGCTTGGGATTCTGTATCTCCCTTTCTCTGCCCTCCCCTGCTCACGCTTCTGTCTCTCTGTCTCGAAAGTAAATAAACATTAAAAAAAAAATTTTTTAATAAAAGATTAAAAAAATAAAGAGAGGCGTAATATAATTGTGATCTGGGACAGTGAAAAAGGTATGGAATGTGTCTGACTGGTGTATTTTTCTCTACATTTTATTCCAACTCAAAATGTTACTTGAATAGATTAAGGTTCACGTTTAGCTGTTTTATTTTGTTAAAAACAAAGCAAAATAACCTCTCTTTTCCTCTCTCTCTGACCCTCCCCTGCTCATGCATCGCACACCCACTCTCAAAATAAATAAGTAAACTTAAAAAAAAAAAAGCAACATAACAACAAAAGTTGAACCATGTGGTAAAGACCGATAACCTTTTTTTTAAATAATTTTTTTAAGTTTATTTATTTTGAGAGAGAGAGCATGTGCGCTTAAGTGGGGGAAGGAGTAGAGAGAGGGGTAGAGGGAGAAGCCCAAGCAGGCTCTGTGTTGTCAGCACGGAGGCCAACGTGGGGCTCGAACTCACCAACCGTGAGATCATGACCTGAGCTGAAATCAAGTCAGACACTGAGCGGACTGAGCCGCTCAGGTGCCCCAGGGCTGCTGATCTCGATCACAGTTCACAAGGCGCTTTGGTCACATGGCAGAGCTCCGATGCCCAGCAGGGCTCTGTCGGACTTACATCTTCTGCTTCCCGGAAGACAGACTCTGGGTGAACTTGAAACCACCGCCATTCGAGGGGAGAGCAAAGCACACACATTTTCACCCTCCAAATATCCCCAATTCAGCTCCATGTCTCTCCCATTAGGACCATCCTGGTCAAAGCCATCACTTCCTTACACTTTCGCAAATGAATCCTTTGATTTTGCGCTTCTCTGTTGTCTACACTGGCTGGAGTTAACATTAAAGAATGTGTATCTGGGGGCGCCTGCGTGGGTCCGTCAGTCAAGCATCCGACTTTGGCTCAGGTCATGATCTCGCCGTTCCCAAGTTCAAGCCCCACATTGGGCTCTATGCCAACAGCTCAGAGCCTGGCGCCTGCTTCGGATTCTGTGTCTCCCTCTCTCTCTGCCCCTCCCCCTCTCAAGCTCTGTCTCTCTCTCTCTCTCTCTCAAAAATAAACATTAAAAAAATTTTTTAATGTATATCTGATGTCATCACCGTTGGCTGAAAAACCTTTCTATGGCTTCCCCATCTGTGAAATGAAACAGTAAGTCCTTAACATGATACACAAGTTCCTTTGTATTCTGGTACCACTGCTCCTGGTTCTCGGGCCTTTGGACTCTGGGAGTTTCACCGATGGCCCCCTGGCCAGGCCTTTGGACTTGGACTGAATTACAACCCCAGCTCTCCTGGTTCTCCAACTTGCAGATAGCAGACTGTGGGACTTTTTGGCCTCTATGATGGGGTCAGCCAATTCCTATTACAAATCTCTTCTATTTCTCTCTCTATATATCCTATTGGTTCTGTTTCTCTGCAGAACCCTGACTAATACAGAAGTGTGAAGAACTCCCATATTTCCTTTACCCTGAAACTCCATTCACTTTTCACCAATCATACCGATGATATCTTTTAGGGCCAAAAGATCCAAACCCAGCAAGGATTACACGTTGCACTTACTCATCATATACCTTCAGTTTCCTTTGTTCTGGAAGTGTTTTTTAGTCCTTCTTCGATCTTCATGATCTTAAAATCTTTCAGTATTACAGGCCAGTCGTTTATGTAGGCTATCCCTCAACCTGGGTTTGTCTGGTGTTTCCTCATAAGATTCAAGATGCTCAGGGGCGCCTGGGTGGCTCCGTTGGTTAAGCATCCGACTTCAGGCTCAGGTCATGATCTCACAGCTCGTGGGTTCGAGTCCCACATCGGGCTCTGCGCTGACAGCTCAGAGCCTGGAGCCTGCTTCGGATTCTGTGTCTCCCTCTCTCTGCCCCTCCCTGGCACTCTCTCTCTCTCAAAAAATAACGTTAAAAAAATTTTTTTTTAAATGCATGTAATGCAGTGTGGGGTGGGGCCCACTTTCTGTCTTGGACTGCAGGTCCAGCTGTCGTGTCCCTGGCTGCTGGCCGAAGCAGACCTTGTCCGGTAGGACCCTTGACACGGTCCACGCACAATAGCTGTGCTTGGCCTGTGCTGTGTCACAACGGCAGTTCGCGGGATAGCGTGAGGACATGCTGCTGCTTCTCTGCGGTTAAGTTTCCCCCAATAAAGCCCATATTATAGCTGCGCCGTGTAGCACGCTTCGGGTGTATCTGTGACCTGTTGCCTGAAAGTTAACATTGAATACTTGAGTAAGGTGACGTCTGCTAGATTCTCTTTTGTAAAGTTCTTGTTTTTCAACTAAGAGTTATAGGGGAGATGCTTTGAACCTATGTTACTATCCCATTCTTTGTCCAACTTTCACCCAGGAGATTTAGCAAACACTGATATTTCTTGTCTGATGATTGCCAAATGGTGATTTTCTAATTCCATCATTCCTTCTAAGTTTTTTTTTTTTTTAAGAGAGTGATAGAGCATGCACACTCGAGAGGGGGGCAGGGAGAAGGGATAGAGGGGGAGGGAGGGAGAGAGAGAGAGAGAGACAGAGAGAGAAAGAGAGAGAGGGAGAGAGTCTTAAGTAGGTCCCGCACCCAGCACGGGGTCAGCGAGACCCTGACGTGGGTCCCGATCCCACAGCCCTGGGATCATGACCTGAGCTGAAATCAAGAGTTGATGCTCAATTCACTGAGCCACCCAGGAGCCCCTATTTCTTCCAAATTTCTAGTTGCATTCTATCCTAAGGAAGACCTGTCTCTTTTCTCCTCACTTATTCATTCATTAAACACACACACACACACACACACACACACACACACACACACACATCAGCGTGGACTCATGGATTCTATTTTACTCCATGGGACATAATCTCCTACTATCATCATTTATTTTGATGTTCCAATTTCCCAGATTTGGCCAGCGGGAGTCCCTTCAAACAGACTACGTTGTTGTTTTGAAATGTCTCCTTCACTCTGAGCATTTTCATGTTTTCTGGCACGACAAGAAGGTCCAGGCTCACTTACGCTTTCTCTGTCCCAACCGTGAAATCAGGTATTTCTTCAAGGATTCCCGGTTCCTTTTAGCAGAAGATGGTGTTTCAAGCTGGGTGTTAGGTGTTCTCCTGGATATAGGGCTGCTGCTCCAGGGTTCTTTCAGCGGACAGAGCTAGGGAGTATATATACATAGATATACTTTTATGTATATTGAAAGCCCTAGGTTCACATCAGTATCTCCAATTCCAACCTGACCACTCAAGCCTTCTTCTTTTCTCCTTTCTATATTTGTAACCCCATTCTCCAACAGTGAGGAATGTGGCTTCCGTGGTCCTCAATATAGTTTTTCATTTGCAGAGTCCCCTTGTATATACAATTGGCTGCCTGACTTTGCAGGACTGCACCCACCTTCCTTGTTTTGGCTCTGATCTCCACGCTCGGCTGACTTCCTAGCTGAATAGTGGGACGACTGTATTCTCCTGGGTAGATGGAAAAGCAGAGAGAACCAGTCACTAGAGAAAGATACACAGATAAGCAGACACAGAGGGGAAAAAAAAATCACAGAAGGATATAGAGAGTACCTTTGAGTTCCTGAAAGCTTTCCAACTCCTGGGTCTACTCCTTTGCTGTAGCTGTATTCCTGCTCCCGGCTTCTGTGAGAAGCGTCTGCAACCTTATGATACAGTTCTTCCCTTTTGGTTAAGCTACTTCAGGTTGGTTTCTGTTACTTGCAAACAAAGAGTCTTAAGCAAAGGTATATTTGTATCCTGACTTGTCCTACAAAAAAGAAAACAAATTATGGAAATAATCAGGGCAGAGGGAAAATAAAAAAATTTGCCCACCGAAAATGCATACCACATGGCACTATACCGTTGCTTAACATGGGCTGAAATATTAGCTCCAAGATTTCTAGTGATCCAAACAAAGTGTGAAACACTATCCCTGACAAGAGTTTATGTCTCTGGATTTAAAAACAAGCCAGCAACTAGAGCATGAATAGATAGATCATTGGAACAAAATGCAGAGTCTACAAGTGAACCCTTCAACAAATGGCCAATAAGTGGCAAACCGTGTAGCCATCTGGAAGAAAAAGAATTTGGATCCATCACTCATCCCATATACTCAGTCACTGCCAAATGGATCGATGTTTAATTGCAAAAGACTGGAAGTCTAAGTGCCCACCAATAGAGAATTAGTTAAATAAATCAAGGCACATCCCAGCAATAAAGTGTTATGAGGATTGAAAAAAATAGCAAGGGGATGCCTGGGTGGCTCAGTCCGTTAAGCGTCAGACTTCAGCTCAGGTCATGATCTCACGGTTTGTGAGTTCGAGCCCTGCATCGGTCTCTGTGCTGACAGCTCAGAGCCTGGAGCCTGCTTTGCATTCTGTGTCTCCCTCTCTCTCTGCACCGCCCCCCCCCCCCACTGTCTCTCTCTCAAAAATAAGTAAACATTAAAAAATTTTTTAAAAATAGCACGGACCTCTGTATATATTGCTGCAAAATACCTTCAGGATATATTATGTAAAGAAGGCAAGGTAAAGTAGGCGTGTAGAGCATGCTACCATTTTTGTAAATGAGGAAGTCTTGGCTTGTATGCACATGAAAAAATTCTTCTGATGAATGAGGAAGAAATATCTGCTTGGGGACAGGTGTGAGAAAGAGATTCTTTCTACTATATATATTGTTATGCTCTCTGACGGATGAACCATATGTATGTACCACTCTTTTTCTTTATTTAAAAAAAAAAAACTGGTGAAAATTAGACAAATCCGCTGATGGAGAAGACCAGCTAGTCTTGACAGATTGAACGGACAGCAGGAGGGGCTAAAAGTTTTACCTGCCCCCAAATTCCCACCGCTAGTGCCTATTTTCACCCTGAGAAGCCATCCTTTTCACAAAGGATTATCTCCCTAAAGCCTTTATGTGTGTTATCGGGGAGGTCTGTTGCCCACAGTGCGGTACGTGTAAGAAACGTTTTTATGGAGGTCTGCCCAAAGCATTCTATTTCCTAATTTTGCCCATGAACATTCTATGTTAAGGCGAAACTCCAAGCCAATCTATGGTAGATGTATGATCAAAATTTGAGCACAGTAGTGACTGACAGCACGCCAGTCCGGAAGCCAGACTACCTGGGGCTCTAATCTCAGTTCACTTATTAGCTGCTGGAGGCTAGTCAGTTTCTCCATCTGTTAAAATGGGGCCAGTTACAATGCCCATCTCCAATTTATATCACGAGCATGTGCACCTTAGGGCAGCCAGTCCAATAGCAACAAAATGTGGCCCACGTAAGACATCACGATTCCTCTAGCACAGCAAAAAAAAAAAAAAAAAGAAAGAAAAAACAAGTGAAACTACTGTTTATCCCGCTGTGTAAAACACATGATCACTTCATGTCATCAGCAAGATTATTAGTGCGATGTCTTACAGTCTTTTTTTTGGTAAAGCACACATACATCTATGAGTTCCAACCAGCACATCCCACTTGGGACTGGCCAATTATTAAGTGCTCAAGAGCCACACGAGGCTGGTGGCGGCTGTAGAACACCGGCTATCTAGCACGGAGTAGGTGCTGAGTGCTAACGCTTAAGATTGGAAGCATCCCCTGCAGTGCACCAGCCTACCCCAGGAGTCCTCCGGAAGAGATGCCTACATTTGGGGGTAAATTAATAGGATTCTCTTTAAGCCCATGACTTACTGGACCTCCATCCACTCTTTAATTCACAGACACGAGGTGTGGCAGAGCGTTGCAACCTATGCAAAGGGACAATTTACATAAGCGCCCCCCCCCCCCCCCGTCTCCGTCCCATTATCCGGTTATTCCTATTCCGGGGCGGGGGTGGGGTCTGTTGTCTCCCCAAATGCAGAGGGCCCGGCACCACCACCGCGGGGGAGAAGCAGGCGAGTGGGAAGGCCCTTTAAAAAGGGGAGGCGGTGGTAAGAGGAGGGCTGAGCCTCCGGAGAACAATCACGGCCGTGGGGAAGGGCCACGTTTAGGGGGCGGTGGGTGTCAGAGGGGCAACGATGGAGGCGGACGAGTTCCGAGAGCCGGGAGGTTCTGCCGAGCCCGGCGAGCGCTAGCGGCCCCGGCGCGCGGGCCCAGGAGCGCGGCGAAGGCGCCGGGCCGCAGGCGGTGGATCGCCCCGGTCCACTCCCGGCGCTGGGCCGCAAACGCCTCCTGGCTTCCGCCTCCCGCGTCCGCTGTCTCCCGGCTCCTGAATGGCTGCGGGGCCGGGATTAACCTTTCACCGCCGCGCTCTGTCCAATCACAGGCTCGCTCTCATGCCGGCGCGGGGCGAGCGCGGCCGAGCGGAGCGTGGGGGCGCGGAGGAGGCGGCGCGGGCGCCGGTGGGATTCTTCAAGCGGCTGTGCGCCGTTGCCGCGGGCCGTGCGCGGGCTGCGGGCGAGCCGGGCTCTGCGCAGTCTCCGCAGGCGCGGGCGGGAGGGGTCGAGGCGGAGGCGCGGCGCGGCGCAGGCTGCTCCAGGCCCAGGTGAATGGAGTAACCTGACAGCGGGGACGAGGCGACGGCGAGCGGGAGGAAATGGCGGCGGCGGCGCCAGGCGGCACCGGGAGGCCTGGGCTGTGACGCGCGCGCCGGAGCGGGGTCCGATGGTTCTCGAAGGCCCGCGGCGCCCCGTGCTGCAGGTGAGGCGGGCTCCCGCGGAGCCGCTTTGTGTGCGGGGCGGGGAGCGGCTGCGCCCGCCTCGGCGCGGAGGCCCGCGTGGGCGCCCGGGCCCGGACCCGCCGGGGAGGGCAGCCGGCGCGGGCAGATGGCGCGCGGCCTCGCCCGGTCCCGGGCGGCGCGGCCTGCGAGCCGGGCGTCCACCGGGCCGGGCTCCGCGCCGCCCGGCCCCTGGCACCCCTCCGGAGTCGGCGCCGTGGAGGGCCGCGGTGCGGTCGCGTTGGCGGCGGCCGGGGCCGCGGAGCCCGCGCTGCCGCCCGCCGGGCCCGCGGAGAGCAGGCTTTGACAGGTCCGGTTACGCACGCGGGAGCGGTGCGGGACCCGCGGCGGGGTCCGGGGAGCATCCTCGGGACCGCGCCGGGCCTGCCCGGAGGGCAGGGAGGCCGGCTGTCGTTGCTGGCGGGGAAGCGCGAGCCTTGGGGTCCCGCCCGGCGAGGATTGTTCGCGTTTATTGGCAGGTGACCAGATCTGGGTCCCCCGGGGCGGGTGGCCGGGGCCATCTTTTCGCCCCTCCTCTCCGATGTTTTTGTTGCCAGAACGCCTGAACCCTGCAGAGGAGCAGCCTTTCTGGAGGGTTTTTCATCCCCGGGAAGTCGGTGTATGTTTTAGGTTAGCGCATCAGATTCATGGGGATGGTCTAGAAAAACCGAGCTGCCCCGAAGGCTTTGCCCGCTGCAGAGCTAACACACCCCGTAATGTGTCTTTAATAGCCCGGAGATTTGTAAAAGCAAGGATGCGTGAGGAGTCCTTTGCTCTTCAGGGTTCAGTCTGTGCGTTTGTGAAGAAAAGTCCTTCTTCCGGGGACCCGCTGCTGATCCACATGGAAAGTCTGAGCATTCTTAGGATTATCACGAGATAAGCATTCATCTTATTAAAGAGTAATTAACTTTGAAGCCTGTGCCGCTGGGAGGTGCTTCTGGCTTTGAATTTTCTGAATCTTTACCATCCCGATTTTCAGTTGTCTTTCAAGTGCAGCACACTCAGTGAATGGAAAAGGACAGGAGTTAGGAGTTAAATTACTTGGAAAGTACATATTTGTTAATGTGCTCTCGTAAGAGGTTCACTAAATTGAAAATGTATGGATGTGAACATGTCGTTTTCTCAGTAAGAACCCATCTGAATCGAGAGCTCCAACAAGTTATTGGACGATGGGTGATGGTGCAGGATTCTGAATGAGACTGCGAGGGAGTAGCGATTTTAGGACTGTTAGTATTTGAGGGAGTGTCATTAATAGCTAGGCTCTGGAATAATCAGTTTCTTTCGCAGTGTTGTCTTTGGAGCCAGTTAGCTACCTGTGGCATGTGTACATTACATGGAATATGTGGTCTACACACACACATATATGGACACGTGCATATAATTATTTCAGAACTTCATTTTAGGTCACATAAAACTTGCTCTATAGATTAGAAATACTGTAAACATTGCTTGTAATATGATTACTATAAACATTTAAATAGCAACATGGGTTAATGGATTTATCCATGGTATACACGTGCTGTTTTAAGAAAAGATGTATTCACCAATTTAATTCGGGGAGAAAAGATCTTCTTTTCCTGCAGTTTAACGCTATCAGCTCACCATCAGAGGTTAAGTTCCGTCGACTGTATTATGCCTGCGACTCTTCTGTATGAGTTGGTATAGCAGGGTTTTGCCATTGCCAAGTTTTCTTGTCCTAGGTTTAGAAGACGTTTTATTTTGATGTGGCTCGTGATTCTTACCTGATAGTGATTTGGGGGGTGGTACATAGGTGGCAGTTCGTTTGGTGTAGTGCTGCCTTCTAGGAATGACGTTTATGACCCTGGGACTCTCCCCTGCCACCATCCCACGTGCGGGATGCTTGTTTCATTTGAGAAAGTAGGTATTTCGGAGAGGTTCCCTCACTTGTGACCCGGTTAACATCCTGTGGTCATTACTTGTGGCAAAGGAAAGAAAGGAAACGTTTATTAATAAAAAGTGCCTCCTTCTTCTGTGCCAGGATGTTTCGGTTGCTTTTCTGTACCTGCTCCTTCAGACCTCCCTGAGACAAACGCAGTATCGTCCTTCTTTTACATGCAAGGATATGAAGACTCCGATTATTGACCTGAGTTGTGAACCCAGAAGTAGCAGTCAGGAGTCAGTCATGGTTTGATTTCAGAGTCCTTGCGTGTGGGCTCTTTGCAGTGCACTCCGTTACTGCAAGTGGATTTTAGGAGAAAACCTGTGTCAGACGCGGGTGAGTCCTGGGGCGCCTGGGTTGCTCAGTTGGCTGAGCATCAGACTTCTACAGCTTAGGGCATGATCTCATGGCTCGTGAGTTCGAGCCCCACGTCAGGCTCTGTGCTGACAGCTTAGAGCCTGGAGCCTGCTTAGGATTCTGTATCTCTGTCTCTCTCTGCCCCGCCCCTGCTCAAGCTCTGTCTGTCTCTATCTCAAAAATAAAAGTGAAAACACTAAAAAAAAAAGAAAGAAAAAAAAAAGACAGGTAAGTCCTTAGTTAATATTTGTTGATGGGGCGCCAGAATGGCTCAGTCGGTTAAGCATCTGACTGGCTCAGGTCATGATCTCAAGGTCAATGAGTTTGAGCCCCGCGTCGGGCTCTGTGCCGACAGCTCAGAGCCTGGAGCCTGCTTCAGATTCTGTGTCTCCCTCTCTCCGCCCCTACCCTGCTTGTGCTCTGTCTCTTGCTGTCTCTCAAAAATGAATAAATGTTAAAAAAAAATTTTTTTTGTTTTAATTGCTGAATGAATGGAACTTTTTCTAACCTTAAATATTCTGGTGACCCCTGATTATCGGAATCATTCATATTTTTTTCTTTTTTCGTGGTAAAATCGGCATAACAGAATTTACCTTTTTAACCAATTTTAAATGAGGAGTTTGGTGGCATTAAGCATATGTCTGTTGTGTTGCAACCATCACCACCATCCATCTTCAAAACTTTTTCATCATCTTCACCTGGAACTCTGTCCCCATTGAACATTACCTCCCCATTCCTCCCTCCTCCCAGACCTAGGCACCCCCATTCTTCCATCTCTGTGAATCTGACTGCTCCAGAAACCTAGTATATGTGGAATCATACAATATCTGCCCTTTTGTGACTGGCTTGTTTCAGCTGGCATAGTCTTCAGGGCTCATTCATGTTGTAGCATGGGTCAGACTCTCCTTTTTTTTTTTTTAATGTTTATTTATTTTTGAGAGAGAGAGAGAGAGAGAGCGAGCGCAAGTCGGGAGGGGCAGAAAGAGAGGGAGACACAGAATCCGAAGCAGGCTCCAGGCTCCGAGCTGTCAGCCCAGAGCCCGACGCGGGGCTCGAACTCACAAACCGTGAGATCATGACCTGAGCCGAAGTTCAACGCTTGCTTAACTGACTGAGCTACCCAGGTGCCTGTCCGACTCTCCATTTTTAAGGCTGAATAATATTCCTTGTATATGTGTATACATGCCACATTTTTTTTATGTGGTTTTTCATGGATGGACGCGTAGGTTGCTTCTGCCTTCTAGCCTTGTGACTAATGCTGCTGGGAGCATAGATGTACAAGTATTTGTTTGAGTCCCTGCTTTCACTTCTTCTGGGTATATACTCAGAGGCGGTCAGGCTGTTTCTTGATCATCAAAACGCTAGAGTCGGAAGTTACTGTAGTATGAGTTTTCTGAGGGTTGCTCTAGGCGGTTACGCTATCCTACAAATAATTCCCCTCTGTTCAGAGATGAGTTTAGTCTCCTTGAGTCCCAGGATTTACTCATTTTTATGATCTTGCTTCCTATCACTGCTTGGCGAGTAGATGTGCAGGGAAGTGAATTCATTCAGTTGATTCATCGTGGGGCTTTGGAGTGCTCTGATGCTGCTAGAGGACGAAACTGGGAAGGTCTGTGTTCAACTTGTGTAAACAGTAAGTTGAAGCCAAGTGATTTATCTTGTTTACCTTGTTGTGCTCTCCCTTTTGGACATTCAAGAGTTTACTTCGTTCAGAAACCCCAGTGGATGTATGTGTGTTACACTGAGTCTTATTCACAAGTTTCTTTGGAATATTTTTTCCTATCGTTACGCACTTACGACTTGCCGAAGTAGGTGATGATCTTACGAAGCAGCACCCTGCCTTTTGTAGTCTACCTCCTGAGCCTGTGAGGTGGATCTTTTCTTTATTTTCTGATTCTTTGATGTTCATCAAATCCTTTGCATGTTACAGGCTCATTTTTTTTTAGTTACAGCTGATTTCCGCTAAGGCGATTCTCGTGGTATTACAGTCTGTGTAGACATAGCCATTTACTACTTTATTTGTCTACTTTGAGAAAGGATTTGAGATTGTCTTACACTGATGGACTGATTTGAGAAGACCGAAAACAGTGGCCTAAGTGGAGGGGTAGAGTGTGGAAGTTGCTGGAAGGAATTATCGGTGAGAGGCTGAGGGCAAGGACAGCCTCGGCATCTGCATGTAACCGAAGAGGTTTTTTTTTGTTGTTGTTTTGTTTTGCTTTTTTGTTTTTAATTTTTATTAGTCAAAGCAAAAGAGGAAACAACTAATTATATAGTCGGCATTGACTAATGAGAGGAAGTAAACCAGAGAAGCCGACTTCTCTCTCGTATGAAGAAGAATCATTTGGATTCTTGCCTAAAATGACATTAACGATAGATGGAGAAAATGTGTTGCATTTTACAGATAGGGAAACATTTTGCACCTGCCATTTTAGAGAAAGCGGAGGAAAGCCTCAGGCTTCGGTAGTACAGGTGTGCCTCGTACTGGTAATTTGATTCGTCAGAGTTTAGTTAATTTATCTTTCAGGTGATGTCCCCGCAATATCAATGGTCTCATTCAGGCTTTTGACCAATGCTGAATCACGATCCAGTCACAAATGAACCCTTTTCTGGATAGCGTAGGCAGTCAGGATCTTCCAGATTCTCTCTGCCCGTCTTTAGGAACGCGTGTCAGTTGCCTTTCTTACATGGTGGTGTATACTCAGTGAATGAATACAGAGAGAAATGCATTATTTTTGAGGTCAAGTCAAGCTGATGAAATTGAAATCTTCAGTCATAGAAAAAGGCCTTTGTTAAAACAGATCCCCGAGTACAGAGTGGCTTTCTCGTTCATCTGAAATTGTCAATGAATTGTTAGGACTCTTTTTCATACACAAAGTTGCTTTACATTTTCAATAAGTGACTAAGAAGATGCCACAAGAAAACATTGTCAGAGGAGGTCCCTAAGCCTGTTACTGGAAAGAAGACAAAACAATTAAGTTTTGGCCCTAGCGTTCTCATCTTTGAGGCTCATGGTAATAGTAAGTGTTGGCTGCGTTAAGGTTGATAAGATATTAAGGATGGAAGAGTGCCTGGCCTAGAAGGTGCTCAGATTTGCCTAATGAACTGATTAATTTATATTTAATTTTTTTTGGAGTCGTCCTTAGAAGCCAAGATAGGTTTACGGAGCATGATATTGCTTGTATATTAAGGCTTTTAGAAAGATCATCGTTCTTCTTATTTTGGACAGATCATGCTGTCTGATTCGTGATTCTCCTCCATTTGTGATGTACATATGGTTAAGTGCATAGAAACATTGTGGACCAAGAGAAGTGTTAAGAAACTCATAGAAGAAACTTGCTGTAAAAATCGGGAGTGGTACCGGTATCGAAAGCATTCTCATTGAGGCAGCCTGACTGTGGCTGTTGTGATGTTGGTTCTGTTTTTGCCGACAGCCCGATGTACGCAATGAGGTAGTAGCGATTTAAAAAAACACGTTTGGAAAATTCCTCTGGGAATTAGGTGTCTACAAACCCATTCAGAATTTTAAAAATAATGTATTGAACTCAAGTAATGAGAGGAGGATCTCAATGTAAAACTCGATCTTTGAAATGATGTAGAAAGGTTCTTTGACCAAGGAGTTAGGTCAGCAAGACTATTGGAAGGGGAAAAGAAAGGCGGCAGCAGATTTATCTAATACTTTGAGATTCCAGGACTTGTGTCTTTCTGTCGGTTGCAGCCTAGGAGGGCAATTAACCTGTCAAACCCAAAGATTTGAAGGCCTCTGATCAGTGGTATTTTAAGCTTTTTCCACCTTGGAGAATTAAAGATTAATATTTTATTATAGCATCATAGGGATGTCTGCAGTGTATCAAATAGTGCAGCTATCTATCTGACTTGGGTCTCTGTAATAGAGATACCAAGTGTAATAATGCCTTTATATTGCTAACTCTCCCTAAGTAACCATTATCCTCCTATTATGCATGAATAAAACATCATCCTTGAGTCTGTATTTCACACCATCATGAACCGTTTATATATCTGTCACACATCCTTGGTGTAGGCCACTGGTTCTTACTCTGTAGACAGAGACTACGGATTTGATGAAAGATGTGAATCTTATTTCCAGAAAAACGTACATACTCGTAATTTCACATGAAATTATACGAGGTGCAGGGATCCCTCCTGAATGCTATCTGTACGTGCTTGCTTAGGCCATGTCTACACAAAGACAACTAATAGGTTAACTAAGGAGCAGTGACAAAATTCTGGATGGTTGACGCACAAGTTCCACACGATTGATGGAATCGAACGAACAGTGCAGAATAACGTGTGGTCAAGAAACCTCTGTTCTAGTTGGCTTTACTTCTAAATAACTAGCCGTATGGTAAGCACAAGTCACCTTGGCCTTTCTAGATTTTAACTTTCTCACTGAACATTTGCAAGCCTCTAAATATCTTCTAGTCAGTAGTCTTTAAGGCACCCCTAGAACTCCGGGACCTCTCCATTTCAAGCTGAGGGTTTCGACTGAACATGAGGCATGGAAAAGAGAGGCTGCATTTTTCTTGAGTATTAAGGTTTGTATACAGGGACCACGGGAAAGGAGACCACGGAATTGTGGGCGGGTCCGAGCAGGGAATGTAAAATGCAAACGTGGAGAAATTGTCTTGAAAAGTATAGAGAGAGCCAGATTTTGCCTTGACCGGATGGCAGAATCTTTCAGACACAGTTGAGACTTTTCATCGTCTGTCTCTGCTTCCAGTACAGCTCAGTAAATGTTGGTGAATGAGGAGAAAATTTCACAGAAGCGGTTTGAAGCCTTCTACCTGACCAGTATGGTGAGGAGCCAGTAACCCATCAGGAGGCCCTGGGTACTATTAATGAGAAGAGGGTCTACTGGGAACCCTGGTACTTTAATTTTAAAAGCTTTTATTTTGTGTTGAACACTGTACTGAGAGCACCTAGCTTTTTTCCCAGTCTTGTATAGCTAAACATTAAAAAGGGAAACTCCCAAACTTCTAAATCTTTAGATGTACCTGCTGCATATACTAAACTCAAGTGATTTATTGATCTTAGGCCAAACATAATTTGGGGTGTGTTTATTCTTTTATTTTTTTATTTTTGATAGAGACAGAGCGTGAGCAGGGGAGGGGCAGAGAGAGAAGGAGACACAGAACCCGAAGAAGGCTCCAGACTCCGGGCTGTCAGTACAGAGCCTGACGCGGGGCTTGAACTCACAAATTTCAAGATCATGACCTGAGCCGAAGTCGGACGCTCAACCGACTGAGCGACCCAGGCGCCCCAATAATTTGGGGTGTTTTAAGGAAAAGGCAGAATTTTGTTGCTAAGAATATGTGAACAAATGATTAAACAAACCAAACCAAACAAAAATCACGTAAGGCATTTGAGTGCAGTAGGCAAATTGAGCCGGAGGTAAGGCAAAAGCTGTAATTTCTTGTCTAAATGCAGTTAGCGCCTTCAAAGGAATGATTCTTTTTTTGCTTATCTGATATATGCCTTTAGTGTTCAGCCCTTCTTCGCTAAAATATGGGAAATAGTCACTGCCAAATAGTGCTTCCCTTTGGGGATATAAGACATTTCCATCGACATATGATGCAGTTCTGAAGGAGAATGTTGTTTTGACACTCAGTCTTTGTAAACACCTAGCTTTTGTGTTGGTGAACATTAGGAAAAGAGAATTCTGGGAAGTTTGTTTTACTTGTGAGCTGGGTCTGTACTTTCGCCAAGAATGGGGAAAGAAGTAATTGTTTTTAAAGCCTTTCTTTAAAGCACGTGCACAAATTTGCACACGCATAGCACACGTACATATACATGTATAATACACGTATACATGTATGAAGCCTGTATTATCTAGGTCTCTGCAGCAGACGCTCGGTTAAAGTGCTTACTTGTGTTTTCTGTATCGAGTGAAGACAAAAATCACACAGTGCATGGTAGTTTCGGGAATATTAATTTCTCTAGTTTATTTCACCATGTCTGAACCCCCTTTATGATAGCAGTCTCGTTTCAGGTAGTACTTTTCATTTTACTAGAGAAGTTCGCTTCGTAGTATTTGTATCAGGTAGTCAGTTGTGTTTAGTCATCAGTTGAATGGAATAAAGATACTAGAAGAAATGACGGGATATATGGTCAGTTATTGTGTGTTTATCTAGCACCTGTGTTCCTAGACTAGAAAGGCCGAGAGGAATGTCAGTGGCCAGGGCTGATTTCAGCTGCCAGCGGCTTTAAAATTAAAGCAGTATTTTTACTTAAATGTGTTTATGCAGATTCAGCTGAAAATGAAGCATTCAGTTTGCTTCTGTTATTTTTAAATTGCATTTTACTCTTTTTCAATCCCCTGGGGAGATCAAAGGGACCATATCCAGGAGCACCTTATTTTGACTAGCAAATCGGTGTTAATCGACTCCTCCTTTGAGATTATCGAGTTTTGTGTGTTGTGGAAATAAGTTGGGAGTCAGAATTCAGGTAGAATTCCACCTCTCCCATTTATTGGTCAGTTGGCCTTGGGTAGGTTATTTCAAATCCCTGTACAATGGAAATGACACTTGCTTCAGGGCTGTTTTGAGGATTCAATGAGATAATAGATAATTTAATGCTCCATTAAGGTAAATCTTCTCCCTTCCCTCTTTCTGTGGGAACTTCCGGTATTTCATATGTACCATGGTAAATGAAGAATTTTTGCATATTGTATTAAGGATTTTTACTTCTCTTTTATAATAAACTTTAAGTGAAATCAGTTTCAGCTGATAAACAGGAAAGTACCTAAATCACAAGGATGTACAAAGTGAACACGCCCAGATCAAGAGCAGATACGACCAGTATTTTACAAGCTCCTCTCAGTGCCCCTCCCAGGCAATTACACCCCCGCCTGCCCCGGTCCCCTGCCCCCCCCCAAAAAAAAAAAAAGCAAACACCGTACTGACTTTTCCTTATTTCTAACTTTATGGTAGTAGAAGTTATATGGTATGATTTTGTGTTGGGTCCCTTCACTTAACATCTGAAGTGTGTGAGATTCACAGTATTCTGTTGTATGAATATGTCCACGTTTACTTGTCTGTTGTGTTGTTATTGGACACTTGTCTTGCTTTCAGTTTCAGCTGTTAGGAATAGCGCAGTTCTTTTGCATGTTTTTCGGTGAATATGTGTCTATTTCAGTCGGTGTTCACTTAGAATGGAATTATTTGGGTTATGGGACATGCGTGTATTCAGAGCAGACACTTCCAATTTGCAGCTCTACTGGCCTTGTATGAAAGTTCTCTAAGCGTCACATCCTTTCCCACACCGGATACCCTGTGTCTTCCCTTCGGCCGTTCTGATGGGTGTGGTAGTAGCTCATTGTGGCGTAATTTGCATCCTTCTAATTGCTTATGAAGGTTATTGGCCATTTGATACCCTGTGCTGGGAAGTCCTTTGCCTACGCTCCATTTGCGTCTCTGCCTGCTCCTTACTAATCGGTAGAAATTGTTTCCGTATCTCCTACCCTGGCTTGCCTTTTCACTCTTAATCAGATCATGTCATAAACAGACATTTTTAGTTTCGACGTAGTCCACTTTGTCCATTTTTTTCCCTGTATGATTAGTACTTTTAGCGTCTCATCTAAGAAATTTTTGCTTACTCCAAGGACATGAAGGTATTCTCTTAAGTTGTTTTCTGAAGACTTTATTGTTTTACGTTGCACGTTTAGAACTACAATCCAGCTGGCACTGATTTTTGTGTATGACTTGAGGAAGGAGTCAAGACTCACTTTTACATCTGGATACACAATTAACCCAGTTGTTATTTGAAAAGACCGTCCTTTTTGTACTACACTGCAGTGTTGTTTTTGCCATTAATTAAATAACTTGTATGTTTGGGTCTGAGTCCATGGCCTGTTCTGTTGCATTGTTTTGTGCCATTACCCACACTGTCTTATGTATTGTAGCTTTATATTAAATATTAATAAATCAGTTGACCTTTTTTTTTTTTTTTAGAGAGAGTGCACGTGCACTTATGCTCATGTGTGAGCGGGGGAGGGGCGGGAGAGAGAGAGAGAGAGAGAGAGAGAGAGAGAGAGAGAGAGAGAGAGAGAATCTTAAGCAAGCGCCATGCTCAGTGCAGTGTCTGATGTGCATCTTGATCCCACTACCCTGGGATCATGACCTGAGCCAAAATCAAGGGTCAGATGCTCAACCGACTGAGCCACCCAGGCGCCCCTAAATCAGTTGATTCTTGAGTGTTAAACCATCCTTGCATTCCTGTGATAAACTGTAACTGGTTGTGATGCATTATCCTTTTTATACATTCCTGGATTCAGTTTGCTAACATTTTGATGAGTATTTTTACACTTTTGGTTTGAGAGATAGGTCTGTAATTTTACTTTGACCATGATGTCCTTGTTGGATTTTGTTGTCAAGCTTATGCAGGTCTCACAGAAAGAGTTGGAAAGGATTCCTTTTCATTTCCGTCCTCCCAAAGGGTTTGTTGTTAACATTGTAGTTGTTTCTTTAAATGTTTAGAAGAATTCACTCTAGTGAAGCCATCTGGGCTTGGGAGTTTTTAATAATCTTTTTTTTTTTTTTTTTAAAGCTATAGGCCTCTTCAAATTTTTTGTTTCTTTAGATGTTAATTTTGGTCGGTTTTATTTTTCAGGGAATTTGCCCCCTTCTGAAGTACTTTCTTTAGTGGCTACTAAGATGTAACTGATACTAAAAATAGAAATAACCAGATAAAACTTCGCTCCATTTGGAAAAATTGCAACTTTTTAAAGAGATTGTTAAGTGATTTAACATAAAGAATACTCTTCATTGTGGTTCGTGGAAGAATAAGCAGTGGTTAATGCCACTCGAATTAAGTTTTTTAAATACTCTTCCAGTTTAGGCACAAGTGTGATTTATGTGGACAAAGTTAGCTCCCTGAAAACAAATTATATTCAAAAGCTATTGTTATGTGGAATCTGTAATTAGATTCGGAGCTAAATTTTTAATCTTTGACCACATTGCATTTTGGATTAATTTGACTAGTGAATTATAATTTAACATGTTCTTGGTTCTTTGCAGGATTGTTTCTAAGCGATAGTAAAAATAAAAATAAGTCGTTAAAGTAGGAAGTAATGGCACCTTAAAAACATTTTGGGAGTGGGGCAGTCCATATTGAAATAACCTCTAGGATTGGTTCTTAGTGGTAAGAATTGTCAGCATTTATTCATTCAAAAAGATCCTGCTTGTGCCTGGCACCCCAGTTGGTTCTGGATATATAGATTTACTGTCTTTAACTGAAACTGTTGACTTTCTGAAAAAGTGGCACTCGATGAGACCTACAGTTGAGGCTGAGGGGTGGGGGGGTGGTGGTATATGCAAAGGCTCTGGGGCAGAAAGGCCCTTGGTGGATGTGTCTGCAGGGAGGAGGTAGAATTACACAAGTCCCAGTTAGAGATAGATGCAGGGCCGTGTGCAGTAAGGATTTTCGATTTTATCCTCTAAGTGCAGAGGGAATGCATTGAACTTTTGAGCCATCTTGCTATACTGGTTTGACTCATGTTTTCCCTATACCTAGTTACATGGTATATTCTTCTCTTGTTTTTAATCGCTTTCTTTTCTTCCCCCTACCTAGGACTGATGGTTTTTGATAGTCCTTGGCGGGAGGTTGGGTCTGGCAAATAACAAAGATTTACTCATGCTTTTGGTGTTGAGTGCATTCAGACAGTTCACTTACTGCCTCGGTCCCTTACAGACCTCAGGCTTTATCCATACAATAAGGCGGAAGCAGATGTAGAAAATTCTAAAACACATTTGGGGTGTCCTAGTGGCTTTGCTGGGTTCTGGTAGTATAGGAGGTTAACAACACATTGCCTTTGCAGGGTTTGGTAGCTGCCGGTTTTTTGCCCTTTGGTCTAGTGTGGATTCTTTCCTATGTTTGTTTTTTTTTTTTCTTTCTTTCTTTTAAGAGGGTTATAAATATTCTGAAAGATGTGAGCCTGCACTTGTAGTTTTGGTTCCTGCTTCTTTCCCATCCTTTGTAGTCCCCAAATATGTCAATAATGTCACATGCTCTTAATTGTGCCTCACGCAGCGTGTTCTTTAGTGAGGCTCTTGCAGTGTTTCACCTCCTCCCCCCAGTACCCAAGTTCTCTTTTTCACGCCTAACATTGTATCTATTTTTTTAGTGATTTGCCTATGTGATGTAGCCACTGAATTAAATGTAGGTGTTGTGGGATGATGTAGGAGAGAGAGAGGAGCCAGAGGCTGACAGCTCCACAGACAGTTCCCGATGTAGACCCGAGGGGCTCCCGGGTGGCTCAGTTGGTTAAGTGTCTGACTTCGGCTCACACCATGATCTTGCCATTCGTGGGTTCAAGCCCCCTGGCGGGCTCTTTGCTGACAGCTTGGAGCCTGGAGCCTGCTTCAGATTCTGTGTTTCTCCCTCTCTCTCTGCCCCTCCCCAGCTCGTGCTCTCGCTCTCTCTCTCTCTCTCTCAAAAATAAATAAACATTAAAAAAAAAAAAAAAGAAAAGAAATAAGGCAGAGGCTGAAAGGCAGATGAGGTCGTGTGCCCAAGATCTCATAGCTTACAAATGGATCCCGTCACCACTCTGACTTTGGAGCCCACTTCTTTTCCCCTCTCATCTGGATTCTTTCTGTAATGTGTGTGTTCTGGGTTTAATTGTAACTGAGTGAAATAAGGGTGAAATGCAGGAGGCTGCATTTGTTCTGATGCTGCTTCTCTTCTCTTTTTTGAAGCATCTCTCGAATTTCCGTAATGGACATATATTTTTTTAAATTGTATTTAGCAGTAATGAACCTCCATCTTTCTTATTAGGTCAGGTTTTGGAACAGCCTGAAGTTCTCTTGATCACCCAGTGTGGATCTCCAAGTAGAGATGTGCAAACAGGTAGCCAAGGATAGAGAGTCATCCCTAGAGAGAGAGTGACCAGCCATCCTGCCTCCTCCACGGTTGGGATAAGTGGGTGCCTAGTGCCTGGCACAGGGGACTTGCAGTGTGCAAATAGAGAAAGTTCCTGTATGAGTAGAGGCAGTGATTACAACGGGGAAAAGGAAGGTCCTTTCTAAAGGAAAGAGTAAACTTCAGAAGTTCCTTGTTTTGTCCGTCACCGCTCCTGCCTCTGGGCCTTGGAGGGCCTCATACACAGAGCCCTTGGCCGAGATGAACTAGGTGGGAGCCCTTGGCGTGTGCTGAGACTAGACGAGCAGAGGCCCAGATCTTGTTGGAGCCCGCGGGTTCTCGGCCCTGGTGGGGCTGCGCAGGAAGCCCTTTAGGCTGTGGCTCCTGCTTATCCTAACCTATCCTGCTGTTTGAACACTTGTGTGGGGCAGATGCCACGGCACAGGGCTTATGATGTCCTCAGCGTGACTTGCCTGGTTTCTTTTTAGTGCATCTTCACATGCTGGCTCCTCCCCCGCATGAGGCCCTGTTACTGTCCCCTCCCGGACTGAGTCCCTCCAGGACTGAGCTCCCGCCCGGCGCTCACCTTCCCCAGAATACAAGCCGGCGGTACGGATGTCTCGCTCAGTAAATATTTGTTGAATGAATGAATAATTCAAAGGGCAGGAGGCAAAACAAAGGTCTTTTAAGTGGGGAAAATCACCCTAAGCGCCCCCCTTTTTTCTTCCCCCTGTGTTTTGATAGTCAAACATCTATATCAGTGTTTACTAGGGTTCCGTTTTTCACTTTGTTTTAAAAATATTTTCAAACTCATGAGCTGTAGGAATAGTCTAAAGAATTCCCACACCATTACCTCCATGTACCAATACTTAACATTTTGCCACATTTGCCTTCTCTCTCTGCATTCCGTTGTTACTTTTCCGAACCTTTTTAGATCAAGTGGCAGGCCTTATACTCTTCACGACTGAATACTCGAGGTAGATTTTCTAAGAACAAGAGCAGATTCTCTTACATAATCACAGTGTAGTCACCGAATTCGGAGACGTTAGCATTGATGATGACAGTTACATTTCACCAGTGTCTCTATGGGGGGAGGAAAAAACCTTTTCCTCTGGGCTCTTCGCGGATGGAGCCTGTGAATTAAATTGACAAAGGCCAGATGAACCAGACAGAAGATTTGTTTGGCATATGCACGCTGGAGATTCACCCGGGAGGAGTGAAAACCCAAGGAAGCAGTTAGGCTTGAGAGTGTATGTACCATTTTAATAAAAGGCAATGTATTTTGGACGCGTGACAAGACAAAGGAATGAGAGTTGGGGCTTCTGGGGATGGTCAGTCGTGGGAAGGGAAATAGATGAGGGAAAGTAACAGGGGCTATGGTAGTAAGGTTTGTTTATGCAGATTCACATCCTCCGGGTCTTTGGGATAATTAACGTCTCTTCCTGGTACTGGAGTGGGGAGGAGGGACACTTTCACAAAGTGACATTTATGTCCTGCGTTGAGGCAGAGAGGGAAAGGGCAGAGAATTCCTCCCGCAGCTGCTATTTCTCCGTTGCCTTCAGCCCAGAATACTCTCTACGCCAAAGTGGCCTGTTTTCGGGTGGCCTGTGCTGCTTCAGCCCAGTAATGTCCTTTATGGCCGTTGTCCTTCTATTGTACGGGATTCAGTCCAGGAACCGCACCGTGTGTGTTGCATGCAGTTGACACGTTTGTTTCCACTTGGAATCTGGAATCTTTTCTCAGACTGTATCTTCTGTGATACTGACCTCTTTGAAGAGCAGGAGCCAGTTGTTTTGTGAAACGAACCTCAAATTTCGTTTCCATGTTTCCTCATGATTAGATTCAGGCTTTGCAACTTTGGGCAGGAAAATCTACATAAATGACGTTTCTTTCTCAGTTCATCACATTTAGAAGTTACATGTCCGTTTGTCCCAGTCCCAGTTTGTCCCAGATGTCACTGTGGTTAAGGGTGTCATCTCTTGGGTGTTCCAGGGGCAACGTTACCAGTTTTCATTAGGGTTCGTAGGTAATCTGTGCAGAGATACCTTAAGATGACGTAAATATTCTTTTGTAAACTTCACCCAGCGTCTTTAGCATCCGTTAATGACTCTTGCCTCAATTAGTAACGTGATGGTTAAAAATGATTTTTTTTCTGTCTTTCCCCTACGTTTATTAGTTGACGTTAAATAGAACTTTATCTAGATTTCACACCTAATAAAACAACGTTTCTAAAGCGTGTCTTTGGGTTTTCCCAGTTAGTTATGTTGCAACTTTAGAACTGTACATTATTGCTGAAACATCTTCAAGGTTTCTATCCAATCAGGTTGCGTTAACGTGCAAGACGATTTTGCCGAGGTTCGGAGCTCTGGGAGGACGAGGCTGGTGGGATAGGATAGCTGGATGCTGGCAGGATTATCATTGTGCAGATGGGTGCCTCTGTACCTTTGATGGCTTCTGATCAGCCCTGAATTTTCTTTGTTGGGGGACGGGGCAAGGATGGGGTGTTACACTTGTGAAAATAATGTAGGTGGTTTAAAGTCTTTTAAAAGTAAGAAGTATCCAAATTGAATTTGTTATTTGGCCTGCAAAAAGATACATATTAATTTAAGGTTAGATCAGTAAGGCTTTTTTCTCTACCTGGAATTAGTTGATGAAAACCAAATTTATTGATATTTCCAGCTTTGCTTTAATTCTGTGCAAGTCAAGTATGAGATGATCTTTCCTTTGAAAAGTCTTACAGTTTTGGGGGGAAAATCACTATAGCAATAGTATCTAATGTGGAGCAGAAGATACAAATTAAGCCATGATTTGGGTGGTTGGGTGGGCTCCTGTGTGCTGCATGAGAGGGGAGTCCAGTGATAGGTTTCAGGTTCTTTGGGGTGAGTGAGTGGCAGGTGGGGGCCCGGAAGCGGAAGCTCATGTGAAGGCTGGGATACACGAGTCCTAGGCTTCTGGGGAAGGCAGAGAACATGAGTGGGTGCACGTCTTGCGCTCCAGTGCTTGGTGCTTCCCCCCTTGCCCGGAGCTTTTAATATGTTTGCTTTCCTGACTCAAGTTGACTGAGCTGAACGGCCATCATAGTCCGCGGTCTCTCAGACTCATTTTGTCTCAGGACTAACCTCTCTTTAAATTTGTTTTTCTTTTTAATGTTTATTCGTTTTTGAGAGACAGAGAGAGACAGAGTGTGAGCGGGGAGGGGCAGAGAGAGTGGGAGACGCAGAATCCGAAGCAGGCTTCAGGCCCCCAGCTGTCAACACAGAGCCCGACGCGGGGCTCGAACCCACGAACCGCAAGATCATGACCTGAACCGAAGCCGGACGCTTAACCGACTGAACCACCCGGGCGCCCCAGGACTAACCTTTCTTTAGTATTAAAATGTTCATTGTTGTATTGTGTTAAAACAGCTTAACATAGAAAATGGTGGCCTTTTTTTTCTCTCATGGATGTTCTTATGTGATACATAAAAGATAGACAAGAAGAGGGTCACGAATTGAGTAAATTCTAGCACTTGTTGAACAATGTTTTTATTGAATAAAGGACAGACTCTTGAAATCAAACAGTAGCCTTAGAATTCACCTTGAAAGTTAGCGGTGTATTAAGTATTTACCTCTTGAAACAAACTGAAGGGTAAATGTCCTTGTAGGTAACCTGAAGGGGAGGGACAGTTCCAAGTGCCATTTTGGTGTGTAGGAATGTTGTCTTTTTAAGAAATATTCCAAGTACGTGGGCCACTGGCCGGCAGCCTAGAGATACTTTTTATGTGGAGATTTTGATGGATGATATTTGTTAAAATGGTGTTTGACCTGTATTCAGTTTCTGTTTTAGACAGATCTAATTTTAGGCTTCATGACATTGAAATGTAAACATAATATGTTTGTTACAGATTTACAGAAACCCAGAAATTTGGTTCATAGAGTAGTGCGAGAGAAGAAAGCTAGTGAATTTGTGGTTTAAGTCCTAGAAGCTAGGGTAAGTTTTACCACATTTAATGGCTTAAGAAGGGAGAAGTTAAAAAAAAAAAAAACTTTTTGTTTTCTTTCTTTTTGTTGGTTTTAATCTAAAGTCTAAATTATTTCTCTCTAGATTTATTTAAGTAACCTCTACACCCAACATGGGACTCGAACCCATGACCCGAGGTCAAGAGTCACATGTGCTACCGACTGAGCCAGGCAGGTGCCCCCGGAATCATTTCTCTCTAAACTGTGGTCTCACTACAAATCATCCTCCACGTGAAAGCTTGTTTTCCAGTTCTAAAAGCAATAAATTGTTCGAATTGCAGGAAATTTTAGAATGCAGAAAAGTTTTAAGGAAAAAGATGGCTTATGGTCATAATCCCATCCTCAATTTTTGGATGAATATTCTCTCTCCATTCTTTCCTTCCACCTTCTTCTTTTGTTTAGTTTGTAATTTGACTTTGTCGTGATCTTCCTCTAAATAAAAGTGCTTTGCTGTTTTCCATTGTATTCCATACTGTAAGCAGTTTTGTTCATTACAAATTTTAAATTTGTAAGTAAAATTTTTTGTTAACATTTATTTATTTTTGAGAGACAGGGCACGAGCAGGGGAGGGGCAGAGAGAGAGAGGGAGACACAGAATCTGAAGCAGGCTCCAGGCCCCGAGCTGTCAGCACAGAGCCTGACTCGGGGCTCGAACTCATGGACTGCAAGATCATGACCCGAGCCGAAGTCGGACGCTCAACCAACTGAACCACCCTGGTGCCCCCAAACTGAAATCATTTTTTAGATGTTCATTTTTGAGAGAGAGAGAGAGAGAGAGTGAGTGTGCGTGTGTGCAGGGGAGGAGCAGAGAGAGAAGAGGACTAGATAGGACGGGAGTGTGGTTGTATAAATCCTGCCATACACGGAGCATTTTCTGTGTCACAAGAACGTTTTTTCTACCAAGCTTCATATACGTGATCTTAACCAGATTCTCAGTAATAGCTTAGTATATTTTACAGGCAAGGAAACCACGTTAGAGGGAGCCTGATAAACCGGGGTCTTCTTGAGACTGGACCCCTTGTTGGCTTTCAGATGGTTTTTAAATGATAGATACTTTAAAAAAAAAAAAAACCAGTTTGCTTTCCGGCTGCCCAGGTGACCTTACCCCGTGCCCCTCCCACGTGGTGGGCCTCGGAGAGGAGTGACTGTAAGTGAGAAAGTATTAAGGGGTGAGGGCATCACCTCGGCTTCCGAAGGTCAAACGGCTGAGACTGCTCATGCCCCGACTCTAACTTAGAAAAGGAAGGTCGGTGGGAGTGGTTTTGAAACAACTTGGGTCCTTGCCGTGCACGGAATCCTCTTTGAAGGAGCCAAGCTTTGGTGCGCTTAGCTCTGTCATCGTTTTAAAAGCTCCTCCCCCTAACGTACTTGGATGGCAAACTCTAAGATTTCTCTAGTACTCAAGTTCCAAGAAATGGAAGTTTGTTATTTGGCATGGATATTGTTTGAGAATATATTTTATGGGTTTGTTTTGTTTTAAAGATGAGTGTTGAGGAAATATAATTGAAAACAGAACCTCCTCTTTCACCCAGAAAAATCTGTCCACACAGGTAGAGGGAAGAAAACAGTTTTCTTACTGGGTAAGCATTAAACCAGAGGGCCACGGGCCTCACAGGCTGTCCACTAAGCAGGCTCCAGAGACCAAGAGATGTCACTCTTCTGTACCGTCAAGTGGTTACGACACTTGACATCCATGGTTTCAAGATAAAATTGCTCATTTCCTCACATCTTCATGACCAGAGGTGGGTTTTGCAGTTTGGAGTTCGGTGGCAAATGAGGCCCATCTCTACCTAGGAGACTGGGAGACGTCGGGCCTTGTCTTTCTTGAGGATTAGGTTTCAGGGATACCTTTCAGGTGCTAGGAAAACGTTCCTGAGATGGGAGACCGGCTACGGGCTCTTTGGCTTTTAAAGAGATTCACTTACGTTTGGAAAGTGTTGAGAAAGAAATTGTGAACAAAGGGAGGGAGGGAGAATCTCTTCCCTTTATGATCAACTGGGAGAGGGAAGCCTCTTACTTGTAACTTGCCTTTAGGCCAGTAATTGTCTAGACCCATCACTTTGCATCTATAACCACGGACTCCCTTGCTGATTTCAGGCTTGGTGGGTAAAATGCCCCGGATCTCCGACATCGTGTTTGTTGCCGGGATCCAAAGGCTCTTCAAACAGTCCTTAGTTTTATCTGTTTTCGCTTACAGAAGTACTTTGACAGCATTTTATGGTCACGGTGTTAACGCGTGGTTTTCTTTGCTTCACTATGGGACTTTTAGTAGTTGGCACCTGTTGGGCTTCATGAGCGTAGGAAGGAAATCCGGACAGCGATACCTGTAGAGTTAAGAGTGTCGGCACCTGTGACACGTTGCGATGAAATGACTGAGTTGTAAGTTGTGTTCCGGTCTTGAAAATGTGTACCGGCAAGCCCTAGATGCTTCTGGACCTTAGACCAGAATGGTTAAGCTGCCTGTTGTCACAAGCCTTTGTCTGAAGGGGTATGGCTGGAGTTAGATGCTAGTTAATGTGGGTGAAGTTTGTTGGTTCGGACTAAACCCTGACCGAATGTCTGATACCTGGCATGTCTTTTTCCGAGCTATCTGAAAGGGGCTTCTCCAACAGGAGTTTGCATGTTTGTAGTCGAAGTTCTGATCATCAATTAAAATGAGAAAACTTGACCTGTTGGCTCTGTATTTATGAACACGAAATAAGTTTTCATTGTACTTGGTGCGTTAACTCTCTGACGTCTGTACCGAAATGCCTAAGGAAATAATTTGGGTGACAGTAATCTTGTAAGAGTGGAGTTGAATTTTAAAGCATTGTCAGCTTTATTATTTTAGTTAACGGTGTTTTGAGAAAAGGTGTGAGTGTGAATTACAGCGGGGTGGAGTGTGACAGATGAGGCCTTGATGGTGGACGGAGTCTGTATCCTCCCAGGTGGTGGGACAGAATGGAATTAAGCGTCACAGGAGGAGGTAGCTTTAGAAACCCACACAGACGCCAGGAGAGGGGAGATCTGCTCCTGGGAAGCATGGTTACCGACCCACATGGTGTTCCTGCAGTTTCAAAGTCAGATTTTACGGGGCGGGGCAGGGGGGGATGGAATTTACTGCCAAGAATTCTCCCTTCTATCTAACTGGATTGTGCCAACAACCTGCACACGTTCTCAGTTGTACTAGAACATAACAAAGGCTAATTTTGAAGGCAGCTCTTTCAGGTGTGTACTGCTTTCTTGACTCTGAGTAGAAAAATAAGTTACCAGGAATCTTACTCTGATAAGTGAAGTATGCAAAGTTTGTCAAATAGGAATTTTCTTAAAGTTGGTTTTTAACAATGACTTTAATGTTCTAAAATATTCTCTCTGATTGCTTTTAGGTTACCTAGGGTGTGAATTAATACAGACTTGGAAACTGAAAGAACTTAGAATCAGCATTTTGAGGTAAATATGTACGTACTACAGCAGTGCTAAGACCTGCTTTGTTAACTGACTAGCAAAACGAACTTGTCTGTGAGATGAGAAAGCGTCACCTGTGCTCGAATGGCCTTCGCCCGACTAGACCAGACACGGATGAGTTTCACGGTTTCTTTTCCCGAGCCTCTGGGAGTGGAGACACTGCAGTCATTAGCGTAATGAGCACAAGCAAGGTTTGGTGTCAAAGCCGACAAAGTCAACATTTGTTCCTTAAATTAAGCTTCCCGTGTTAACACACTGCCTTAGTTTTTGATCTGTGATCTTTTACCAGAACCGCACTGAATTTATAGTTCTTTAGAACAGTATCGTTGGGGTGTGTTCTGAATTCTTTTATTCGTGAATGAATTCTGTAAGAGAGTTTATAGTGTGGATTGAACTGTTGTGTTTTTAATTCCATTCTGAGAAATTGAAATCGCTGACAGATTTCATGCACGTATCGCGGTGATTGGGATTTCTCAGCCAAGTGCCTCTTTCGGGGATCTTCGTTTCTTTGGTGTGTGTGAATTTAGGAAATGACGTATACGTGGCATTGTCATTTTTACCCCCCGTTATTCTAGCTGCTATCTTTAGATTTTGTTTACTGTGTTTGATTTTCTTGTATTCCTTTTGCAGCCTTTTCTTGAACTTTCCTCTAACTTTTTCTCTTCCCCAGATCTCTGGGAATTAGGCATGCTATTGTTGCCAGCCCCCACTCTCTTGTTCTTTGTTTTGGAATAAGACTTCATATCCTAAAATAACCCAAATGTCTTTTGTTTAAAATGTAATACAAAATAATGGTCTTTTATTTAACTCTTCTTATCAATGGGGCTTTCTTGTAGATGTGTTTATATTCAGTTTTAAGTACAGGAACCTTAAACTTGGCTATTTTTGCATTTATTTTTAGAGCAGAAGCTTGGGCATGCTGTGATTTTCCAATAAACTGCTATCACAATGTCAAAATGCAGCTCGGACAACAGCAGCACAGAGATCTCAAACATTAAAACGGTAAATCTGTGATTTATCTATCATACGTGGAAAGAGGAAGAGAGTTTGTTCGTGTGTTTTACTAAATTATTTCTGAGAAAATACTACGTAGAAGCTACACAATGGCCTCACCAATTTCGTGGATGTAAATTGTTTGTCCAGAAACTTAAACCCTGTCCTCGAGGAGCCATCACAAGGCGTTGTCTGTTGGCTCTGCGGAAGCAGTTAATCAATAATCAGTTCATCTGTGAAACTACAGAACGTTTACTTCCCAGCAGGGATTCAGAGCTTTTTGTTAAGACCAGCCTAAGGGGAAAAAAAAAATCTACTTAAACACACCAAAGAAAGTAAAAATTGGCAAAATTACAGATTGTTCTGTTTTCACATTATTGGATTACCTGTTGAGGTTTTTCATCTTGGATTCGCTTTCCCTAAATAGAAAGTATCTCTGGGGCCAGCCACTGTACATTCAGTCGGTGAAGATGAACTTAACTATTGTGACCTTACGGAAAAGCAGGTTGAGAGGGTTAAATCGCGGTCCCCTGTCTCCTTGCAGACCCTCTCCCGCACCCGCCCTCCCAGGAGAGGGTGTGGATTTCCAAAACCTACACAAATACCTTTGGAACTGTGACGATTCTGTTCTGTACGTTATTGTGCGACAGTTGTGACTCTCTTGTTGAGTTTATCAAATACTCGTTTGAACTTGATTCTTCTGCACGCGTGCTCCTACACACGTGTGCCGGTAGAAGAATCAGGGTGTACATGCATCCCTGTGCAAATGCGTGCCAGGTGACCTGATGTCTGCAAGGCACACAGAAGCCGTTTGAAGGTGTTTATCGTCACTCACGTGGGCACGGTTTTCATTCTACAAACTGCCACGTTCTGGGGGTGGCTTGGTGTGGCGGGCGAACCGAGTGTGCAAGGGAGTCCCAGTCTCACCACTCATACATATTTACTTTTCGAGAGTCTTTTTTTGGAAACAGTTTCAAACGTACAGCGAAGTCACAAGGTTAAGAGTGGGGCAGAGAATCCGCGCTTTGCCCCATTTGCTTAACGTGTTGCACACGTTTGCTGTACGTGTATGTGGTTTCTTTGTCTGAACTATTCGAGGAGAAGTTGCGTACATCTCATGGCCCTTTACCCCTGGACACCGTGGGGTCTGCTTCTTAGGAATAAGGCTGCTTTCTTAAACAGCCTTAGTGCCGTGACCAGCCTCGGTGACTTTGACAGTTCTATCAGGGGCTCTGTAATGCCCTCTGTGGCATCATTCTGCAGTACAGGATCCAGTCTGAGATCACTCACTCCAGTTAGCTGTCATGTCTTTATAGTCTTTCATCTGGAACGTTTTTAGAGTTTTTCTTCGTATTTTACACATTTTTAAAGGATACAGTCTCCCTTTGGAAAAATAGAACATTCTTCTCATTTATTTTTTTAGACTCTTTCTCGGGACTTATTAGTTACAGTTCTGCCACTGTTATCTCTGTGAGAAAGAATGGTGGCAGCGGTGACAGCAGCAGGAAGGGGTGTCGCGGGTTCCTGGCTCCACGTGGTGTTGGCAGGTGAAGGAAGAACTCTTTGGGGACTGGCATTGCCACCTTCCTCCTTTTTTATTCTCTTCAGCGGTCAGGATTTATGCTGATTTCCTGACCCCTTTTGCCATAGTTTTGATCGGTCTTGGATTGGTATTTGAGTTGGGTGGAGGCCGAGGGAGGGGGTCAGGCTTTCGGCATAAGTCGTCCCAGACAGTGAGCAGCCCACGGTAAGGAAAATGCAGAATGGTTTGACCGGGTGGTAGTCGGTGGGAGGGGCCTGTGGTCTGGGCCGTGGGCCTGCAGAGTGGCCCAGTGGACCTCAGGAGATGAGGTGCCATGGCTTTAGCTTTGGGTTCTTGGCAGCCGTGTTTGGTTAACCCACGGGCGTGCAAGCAGCGGGCCTGAGGAGTTGAGAACAGTGAACGCTGCACGGGGGGTAAAAAGAATGGTTGGTGGGGCTTTGGTTCGGTAGACAATGAGCGGATTATTTCTAGGAAGAACACAGTTGGTAACGTTCAGACCGTGCTCCGCAGTCCTTTGCTCGCCGTCCTCCTCCCAGAGGGATGATGAGAACGATCGTAGGTCATCCTGGCTGGTCTGTGCCGTCTGACCTGGCCGCACCTGCATTGCTGCTGTCCTCGGCGCCCGCAGCCCTGTGTCCCCCACTACTTACAGGAGATCACACCGGCACTGGCCAGATGTTGAGTTGTGGTCCCCTGAACTGACCTCTGAAATCAAGGGAGACTGGAGACTTCTCGTTGGATTTGATAGAACAGCTTCAGTCGCTGTCCTGTATCGTGGTCGTCCATTTCACGCGTCAGGAGATTCAAAGGTTCTCGTCAAGGACGAAGAGTGGGCTTCTTTCCGGTTTCATAGTGATAACAGTGAAAACTCCCAAGCAGTGTGGGGGGCAGAGATTTCCTTTGGGGGCAAATAAATGCTGCTGACAGTCAGAAAGCCGATGGTGGACTGCCACGTTGAGGTCTGAGACCCTGACCCTCTGTGTGCAGGTTAGGAGTTTGAAAAAGACTCGGGTTTAGTTTGTCATTTTACATCATTCAATTCCTCTTTGGGAAAGAATACGTGAAACACAGAAGAGCCCTTACCTACCGTGAAAAACTCAGAATGGTTGCCCTTTGTCTTGATTCATCTAGGATGTGTGTAATTTTAAAGGTAAATATTTAAATCGTTGGTCAGCTGTGCAGTTGAGCTAGGTTGTCAGTCGAGGAAAAGACCTTGTGTGTTTATAGTCTTTAGATACAATGACAAAGTGTTGGCAGGTATCTGAAACTTCAGTGCCTTCCAAACATTATCTCGCAAGTTTATCGATAGTGGCATCGATAGAATTGATAATGCTTGAAAATGTTTGTTTATGCACCCACATGCCTCGCATGTACATGTGTATTTAAAGAGGCATCATATTCATATTTTCTTTTAAAGGTATATGACGGGCATGGTTCTCTATCAGTCAATACAGATCCGGATTTTCTTCGTGAGTTCAAAGTATTGTATGATAGAACTATACCATCATTTACTTGCTCACTTCTTATCAGTGCGTTTGAAAGGTATTGCTTGTTCCCAGGTACTAAGGCATCAGTACGTATCCGTGTCCTTGTTTCTTCGTGTAGTTGCCTAATTATTTCAGACAAGTTTCTAGGTGTAGAATTGCCCGGTCGGAAAGTACAGAAAGCTTGACTTTTTAAAACGATCCTCTTAGATCGAGAAAAAGCTAAAACAATGACAGGGGAAGTTTGAAAGGGTCCAGGGGAGTGATACTCTGATGTTTCTCTTGTTTCTTGGCTTTCTTTCGTCCTTAACCCTGCATGGTGGTGTAACGGTCTTCTTTCTCCCTTTGTAGTAAGCTGCGCTAGAGCAAAATGCAGTGAGAGAAGCACTGGATGAATGAAAGCCCTGCTTTGCAGCCCCTCAGCATGGCGGGCCTGCAGCTCGTGACCCCTGCCTCCTCACCAATGGGCCCTTTCTTTGGACTGCCATGGCAACAAGAAGCAATCCATGATAACATTTATACGCCAAGAAAATACCAGGTACTAATGAGAACACTAATACTGGAGCGTTTCCGCTGAAATGGAGTCAATTAGCACGTAGTTGACATGTCTTATGTAAAACCCGTTTACCTTTTCAAGCTCTCCTCTTCTGAGTAATTTTCTCCTTCCAGATACTTTTGTTCCTAATGGCCCTTTTCTTTTCTAACATCTGCCGGCCGATTGACGTAATCATTTTGTTTGTGAAGTTCCTTATTGTTTCCCCTCTGAAAACCTCTCCCCTCGCAATACCCAATACCCGCTTGGGTGTGTCTGTCCTCAAGAGCTCGGAGGGAATGGAGACGGTTCGAACCACCACCAACGGGCAGGACCACGGTTACTGTAAACTCAGTTCTTCGTGTTATTCTTGGGGAGTTTTCTGTCCCCCCTGCAAAAATATTTCCCAAACAGATTGTAAACGTTCCCCCACGCGTGTTTCTACAACACAGCTGGCCATACGTCACAGGCATTTTCGCGCCTGTGATCTCCTTCTGGAAAGATGCAGAGGGTCTGTGTTGGCAGACTTAGCAGAGGGAGATCTCAGGAAGCAGTGAAGTTTCCTGAATTAAGACAGGACCCAGTTTTCCCAGTGTTGTGCCCAGATAAGAAGTGTGGCGTCTTCTTCCCCACTGTATTTCTAGGTGGAACTGCTCGAAGCAGCTCTGGATCATAACACCATAGTCTGTTTAAACACTGGCTCAGGGAAGACGTTTATTGCCGTACTACTCACTAAAGAGCTGTCCTATCAGATCAGGGGAGACTTCAACAGAAGCGGAAAAAGGACGGTGTTCTTGGTCAACTCTGGTAACGCAGAAATTGTTTTATCATACTGTGTGGAGGACATCGCATGAGATTTTACGGTTGAGCACATTTTTAAAACCAGTTTATTTATCTTGAGAGAGAGAGAGAGAATGGGGGAGGGGCAGAGAGGGAGGGAACAGGGAACCCCAAGCGGGCCCTGAGCTGTGAGCACAGAGCCCGACGTGGGGCTTAATCTCACAGACTGTGAGATATGACCTAAGACCAAACCAAGAGTCGGACGCTTTACCGACTAAGCCACCCAGGGGTGTCCCGGAAGCACTTTTTCTCTGTGGCTATTAAGTTAGATGATGGAACATATAGAGGGTTTGAAGAATAATATATTTGTTGAGATTCTGAGAGCAGAAATAGCATTTAGTCTTATCTCTTAACTTTATAGTACATCTCTTTTAAGCGTCAGCCGTCTTATTTCACAGATGTCAAACTTCAGCTTTTTCCTTAAACGTATTTAATTCTGATGCTACGGTTTTTGCATGGGCTACCTTTCGGAACATAAGCTAATCTGTGTCGTCACAGTTATTTCTGGTTATATTTGTTTTAGCTTTGCAAAGTCCGTCAAAAAGTGCTTGATTTATGAGACTGGTAGCATTGTGATTTGTGATTTTACTATGCCAATTACAGAAGGGGAGGGAGGTGCTTCTTAAAAGTTAGATATTCAGTTAGAGTCTGTGATCCTGGATTTGTGTTTGGCTTTACATATTAAAACAAAAAGTATAAAATGTGAACCTGAGCTGCTGGGGCAGTAGTCTCCTTTTTTGTTTTCAGATGGTCTCAACATGTGATGTTCTCCTGTACTTTAAATATATATGAGACCGTCTTATTTCTTGGCAAAACGATCTGATTTTACTGAAGAAGACAGGAGTGGGGGGTGGATCTGGAGTAGTTCCCATTCCAGCCTAGAAGTTCTGTTCTTAGGTTGGGAAAACCGGCTGTAAAGAAGGAGGGTGGCATAGGGTTCTCTGAAGTGAATGACGGAGGACCAGGTCTTAAGTCTAGTAAAAGCATTTTGGAGGATCACCTTGGAAATACGGTTTTCAATTGGCTATCTAAAAAATCAGGGGTTAGGTAATGATATATAATAATAAGGATTTCCTTAGCTGTCTTAATCATTAGTAGTCCAGAGAGCCAGCTATGTAAGATTTGTCCTATTTACAAGGAGTATTTGTATCTGTAATCAGCAAACCAGGTTGCTCCACAAGTGTCAGCTGTCAGAACTCATTCAGATCTCAAGGTTGGGGAATACTCAAGCCTGGAAGTAAATGCAGCTTGGACAAAAGAGAAATGGAACCAAGAGTTTACTAAGCACCAGGTAAGACTTGGAAAGAAATTTCCCTTTGTAAATCCCTACGAGTCCTCGACTTCGTCTATAAGATGACCTTTAGTCTTGGTTGTCTTTGTTTAGTTTGAAAACTCGTTCCTGTACTTTGTCAGCCCAGGAACTAGCCCTTCCGTACTCTTTCTCACGGTCTAAAACCAAATGAATAGGAACGTATAATGTTGCTCTTACTGCACAGGAGAGAAACAGCTTTGCAGTGTGATTTACTGGCTGGAAAAACACAAATTCTGATGACGTACTTCCCGCTTGTGGATAACCTGCTTTTCAGAAAATTTATGCTTGAGTGAAGTGTCTTGAGACTGGAGATGCTTCTCGGTTGAGACCTTTGGGTCTTTGACCAGAGACTTCCTCTGACTTACACGTTTGTGTGGAGCCAGCGTGCGTAGAGGGTCTTTTTGGTGTTGGTGTGTCTGAAGCGGTTAGGAGGTGCTCCGTAGCTCAGCTGGAGCAGTGCACACGGACTAGCGTGTCTCGCACACGGGGTTGAGTCCTCATCAATAAAACATTGAGATGTCCGCACAGAGATAGTGCCCTGAAAAGAACATTTGGTCGGTGTCTTCTTCCAGAAAACCTTGTCAGTTCAACGGGAAAAAAGAGGAAAACACAGGGTGAATTGTGTTGTCGTTTGATTAAATCAGTAGGTCTCATCAGTCAAAATGGGGCTAATAGGAACCTGAAAACCTGAAGTAGTTTTAGGAGACTTATCATAAAAGCATGGTCCCTGTTATCAAGAATTTTTTCCCCTAATCTGTTTCCGTATTTGCCCATCTCTGCTTCTTGGTTCCAAAGTATTAGCTTGCGTACGTTTAGAACGTCTGTTTTGATTTTGACTAATGAGTTCCTCACTTCTCGCCTACAGAATGGTGGCTCCGTAATCTGATTTAATAGAAGTGAATCCAGGCAGGTAGGCAGGTGAACGCACGTTCGTACACTGATGTCAGCTTTCTTTTAGGTTCTTGTTATGACCTGCTATGTCGCCTTGAATGTTTTGAAAAATGGTTACTTATCGCTGTCGGACATTAACCTTTTGGTGTTTGATGAGTGTCATCTTGCGATCCTAGACCACCCCTACCGAGAAATTATGAAGGTAAGTTTTTAGGTTTTTATCAGTCTTAATGCAAGTCAAATTCCTGAGAATAAGCGGTGTTTTTATATATCAAAAGCAGTAATATCCGTTACCAGTTTTGGGAGCTTCATTCCCTGTATGAACGAATGAATGTGAAATTAATTTTCACTGAGATCTATAACAATGAACTGTCATGCGTAACCTATAGTAAATCTAGTCCTGGGATAAACTTTTAAGCATAAGTAAATGAAGTACGTAATGCGTGATACATCCATTATATCATCTGTCGTAGCACATTGACATACGCTTCTTGGATACAGGGATCTTTGAAACAGGCTCCAGTCATTCCATAAGTGATACTTTTAGTGTCTGCCCATCTTCCTGATTTGTGTCAGTCTGGCAGTGTCTCTGTCGTCCTGGCCTCGCAGAATGAATGCCTCACTGTCAGCATCTCTTATCGTGTCAGCTCTGTGAAAACTGTCCATCGTGTCCTCGTATCTTGGGACTGACTGCTTCCATTTTAAATGGGAAATGCGACCCCGAGGAATTGGAAGAAAAGATTCAGAAGCTGGAGAAAATCCTCAAGAGTAATGCTGAGACCGCAACTGACCTGGTGGTCTTGGACAGGTAGGCGCTCGGCTGGGGTTTCCCCTTCCGTCCCTTTCCTGGGGCCTCCCGGGCAGCGCCTGTACAAGTGGACGGGTGCCTGAGGCAGGGAACGAGCGAGTCTGAGAATCCTTAGGGCAGGGACCTCCCCTTGTCTCCACAGAGAACAGCAGATGGAGGGGCTCCGTCTCTCAGAAGATGGCATGAGCGTGGGCCCCTCCTGTTTGCTGATGTGGACGAGGACCGGGAGCCAGGACAGGAAGCTTGTTTCTGCCCACGTGTGTTCATGGTCGTTCCAACCTAAGTGTCCGCGTGATACTTTGCAAGAACACGACTTTATGGACAGAATTCAGTGTTTTGCGCTACGTTTAAAAAAATTTTTTTTTTTTAATGTTTATGTTTGAGAGGGGGAGAGACAGACAGAGCACGAGCAGGGGAGGGGCAGAGAGAGAGTGGGAGCCAGAATCTGAAGCAGGCTCTGCGCTGTCAGCACAGAGCCCGACGTGGGGCTCGAAGGCACGAACTGCGGGGTCGTGACCTGAGCTGACGTCGGATGCTTAACCGACTGAGCCACCCGGGCGCCCCTACGCTACGTTTTAAACTGATTGGAAAAACCCCAGTGTTTTGCAAATGGGTGTGACTGTGTGAGAACAATGTTGTTTATGCTTTCTGGGTTTGTGTCTTTGGAAAGGTAGCTGCTTTGAGTTTCAGTAAAACATGTACACATACACGCTTTTTGATTTGAGTTGGTGGATGGGAGCTTATACCAATTAGGTTTATAATTAAGTTGATTCAACTCACATTAAAGCATCCTTATAGGCGATAGTTCTTGGAACAGTTATAATGACTAGAGAAGCCGATTTCTCAGGGAGTTAAATCAGACAGGTTTTGAAATCCTGGCTTCCACTGACTGGGAGTTGTATGACTTCAGGCGAGTCCTTTATTGTCCCGGAACCGGTAAAATGATGTTGACCGTGGTTTCGGGGGATTCCTTGATGATCAGTCACGTTGATGCATGGAAAACATCTTGCAGTGTACCTGCCATTTAATAGGAACTTGGGGAAAGATCTCTTTGTAGAACGAGAAGAAAAGGTAATGTTTCGGATCCGTGGGGTGTAAGGATTCAAAATACATGAAATACACGCATGAGATACAAATCTCGCGACCTTTTGGACGTGGTGTTTTTGACTTTCTCGAGCCAGAATGAGCTGATGTGGCAGTGAAAGGCTGTACTTTTGTTCCGAATTAGATTGGGAAGCCTGCAGTGCTTGAAGTTTGCAGAAGTAGAGGTATTAGGGCACTTAAGTAAAACTGATAAGCGGTCTATTGAATCTGGTACTTCCCAGTTCTCTAAGCGTGACTCTCTGGTTAAGTATAAATTCTGATGGAGAATAATGAAAAACGTAGTATTTACACATGTCTCTAGTGTATTTCATTTCCTTAATCGTTGTTAGTGCTTTCATTTAAAAATTTTTTTCAATGTTTATTTTAGAGAGAGAGAGAGCAAGTGCGACCATGAGCGGGGGGGGGGGGGGGGGGGGGGGGGGGCGGGGGAGGGGCAGAGGGAAAGAGAGCCAGAATCGGAAGCAGGCTCCAGGCTCCGAGCTGTCAGCACAGAGCCTGATGGAGAGCTAGAACCCACGAGCCACGAGATCATGACCTGGGCCGAAGTCGGACGCTTAAGCGACTGAGCCACCCAGGCGCCCCAGTCATTGTTAGTGTTTTCGAGTATTATGTGCTGTTCTCGTTGTCCTAGTTCATGAAAGGCATAAGAGATCCAAGGATGATACCATAATCGGTTCAAAGTTAGGTGAGTTTTCCTTACAAGGATACGGTAAAAACACATTAAAATAAAGTTGAATTTGCAGATGCTAAGAGTTTCGAGTAGTGTGGAGGTGGATAGATTCAATGATAGCATTTTCCCTCTATGATCCGCCCCCGTCCCTATTTCTGTGTCTGAGAAGTAATCATTGAGTTGTTTGAGTATCTCGATGCCCAAAGAGGCAAAAGCTGAAAGTCTAAACCTATAAACCCTGGGGTAATAAGGTCATGATAAGACTCACAGAATTCTTGGAACGTGGGCTCTAGACAGTCCCTCCTAGAGCCCTCCTGAGCAAGCGTAGCACATCTGAAAGTGAGTGCCCTGGGAGGAAGACCACTGCGAGCCTGCCTGTGATCCCAGGATGTAGACACATATTCGGGGATCGTAGTGCGGGAGTGAGTTCACTGTGGCAGTGACACCCGTTGTTTTGTTACAGATACACTTCTCAACCGTGTGAGATTGTGGTGGACTGTGGGCCGTTCACGGACCGAAGTGGCCTCTATGGCAGGCTGCTGCTGGAGCTGGAGGAGGCGCTGAACTTTATCAACGACTGTAACATATCTGTGCGTTCGAAAGAGAGAGATTCGACTTCAATTTCTAAGCAGGTAAGCGTGTACAAGTAAGTAGAGAAAGCAGAAGTTGAGTTTTCCTGTCGAAACGACAGTGTGCTCCTCGTGAGGCTGTTGGTATGTTTTAGTTCAAGGACTTGTCTTCTTATTCCTGGACTTTTTTCATGGAACAGATCATACCGGGTTGAGTTCATGGTCACCTGACATTATTAAATGTCGACCTCCTTGGTTTCAGGAAATAGGTTGGAAAAAGGAAAACAAGGAGATGGGTTGGGGTCCGTTGTTGTTGTTGGGTCAGATGAGTTAGTCAAACCCTCGGGCTGAACGAATTCTTCTGCTGTTACCCGTGTGTAACTGGGTCTGAGCCCATCGCTCCTGAGTGGCACAGCTTTGGGAGGAGATCCTTTTTGATCAGTGGTTCCCAGAGTGTGGACTCCAGATCGGCAGTGTCAGCGTCCCCCTAGGACTTGTTAAAACAGATTAGGGACTCATCCTTTACCTGCTGAAGCTGAAGCTCAAGGGCGGGGTTCAGCTGGCTGAGACGTGACAAGTTCTCCAGGTATCCCGATGCATTGAAGTTTGAGAATCATCATCCTAGGACTTTGCAAACCATTTTTTTTTTTTAATTTTTTTGTTTAACGTTTATTTATTATTGAGAGAGAGAAAGAGACACACAGAACATGAGCAGGGGAGGGCCAGAGAGACGGGGAGACACAGAATCCGAAGCAGGCTCCCGGCTCCATGCTGTCCGCACAGAGCCCGATGCGGGGCTCGAACTCACAAACTGCGAGATCATGACCTGAGCCGAAGTCGGTCGCTCAACCACCTGAGCCACCCAGGCGCCCCACAAACCATTTGTGAAATAACGCTGTTACATAGGAGTCCAGATTTCTCTCCTGATGACTTTTTTCTGGAGCAGCTGTGCTTAGACTCTTCTCAGCCCTTGATTTCTCATTAAGTCTGCATTCAACCCAGTTTGCCTTTTACTGGCCTGCAGACCCGGCAGTCCCTCAGTTACAGCCTCGTTAGGGATTTACATTCTGCTCTGAGCTAAGAGCGGAAGATGCGGCTCTCTGGGCGTAAAGTGCAAGGAAAATTCTCTTGCTCTTGTCTGACGCCTCAAAGAAAATTGCTCTGCTACATAATTCACCTTGCATGTCTACCTGGAAGTCAGTGATTCCGTTTTACTTGTAACAACAGACCTGAAATTAAATTTTATTAACCTTATACGGGTGCATCTTTTATATTCTGTTAATGATTACCTTTTCTGGGGAAGACAAAAGGATGGTTCTGGGCATACATGTATATGAAAAAGTAGAGATTGAAAAGCCCACCGGCCGCCCCCCTCAACCTTGGGGCACTGGCCTCAGTGTCTGGATGAGTGGGGTGAATGTATTTTGAAGGGGCCGATTGGAGACAGCTTCAGTCCCACTTGAACCGTGCGTGAAAACGCTGCGTGATGTTACCGCTCAGCATTTGGCTCTTTCTGTTGTCCTGTAGATACTGTCAGACTGTCGTGCCGTGTTGGTGGTCCTGGGCCCCTGGTGTGCAGATAAGGTCGCTGGGATGATGGTCCGGGAGCTGCAGAAGTACATCAAACACGAGCAAGAGGAGCTGCACAGGAAATTCCTATTGTTTACAGACACCTTCCTAAGGAAAATCCATGCACTATGTGAAGAGCACTTCTCTCCTGCCTCACTTGACCTGAAATTTGTAACTCCTAAAGTAATAAAACTGCTCGAAATCTTGCGCAAGTACAAACCGTATGAGCGGCAGCAGTTCGAGAGCGTCGAGTGGTATAATAACAGGAATCAGGATAATTACGTGTCCTGGAGTGATTCTGAGGATGATGACGAGGACGAAGAGATCGAAGAAAAAGAGAAGCCGGAGACCAACTTCCCGTCTCCGTTCACCAACATCTTATGCGGGATCATTTTTGTGGAAAGAAGATACACAGCAGTTGTCTTAAACAGGTAAATAAACGTCCAAGATTAGCGGCTCTTCCCGTAGTGGAGCGAGGCAGCTTTGGGCTTGGTGAAGGGATGCTCTGTAATCGCTCTGAGACTGGCGGAAGGCCCGGGTGGGTGGCCTTCACTCGATACCGTCATGGGTCGTGTGCGATGCTGTACCGGCATCGACGGGGGGGACGTGCGTGTGACTGTCGCGTTCCCGAAAGGCTAGGTCTGACGTGACCTGAGGCTTTTTTTCTCTTGAAGGATGTCCATCGGTCGTGACCCGTTTGACACAGAGAGCGAGTATGGAAAACTTCCGTGACGTTACAGTGAAACACTTTTTGTCTCCCGTTTAGTTGTCAGATGCAGTTCAGATAGTTCACCCGTGACTGTGTGTCAGGCTTTGTGTTGAGCATTTCACACCAGGCTTTCCCCTTCACGTAGCTGGAGGATAAATTTTACCGGGGAATCATCGTGGTTATTTTGTTGCCGCTGCTGCTGTTAGCTTTTTCCTCCTGACAAATGTCGATTCAGGGTTGCAGATCCGCGGTCGAAAAAGTTGAGAACAACTGGGTTTGCAGTTTGGCTTGGTTCATAGACTATATGTTAAAACTTTCTGACTCAGAAGAAAATAAAAATGTTGGGGAAGCATTCCGAGAATATTGGCAAAGGATGACCCTGCATCCAGACTAGGCCGTGGATGCCCATCTCCCCCCTCCTCTTTGGCAGAAGTTGATTCTTCCTGAACGTCGGCCCAGCCAGGGAGCGGTACTCCAGACCTGTGTCAGACGGTCTGGTAACGTGTGGTTCTTTCTGGTTTGTGTACAGATGCTGTGGTATCAAAGGGCCAGAAAGGGGCCTTATTTTGTGCTTCAGACAATCAGACGACGATCTGTTTCTCTCTGAGATCCATTAACTGGCCAGAGCTGATCTCTAAGAGCCAGTTCCGCAAGTAGTGATCTCTGAGGAGGAATTCGGCTTTGGTTCCTGTGGTAATTTGGGATTTCCCCCCCCCCCCCCCCCAAACTGCTTCTCACTGTTTTGGGGCTTTGAAAACTTACTTGAGTAATGAGAAATTGGACTCTGGGGTAGTCATCTGGCGGTTTTTAGTCTGGTAATTTTCATAGTCATTGGGCCTGATCCTTATGATGAATACAAAGTAAAATAATGTTAGGTAGTGAATTACATTGGAATCCAAAGTTTAAGGTTGGAAAGGGACTCGTTGACTATCTAATCCAGCCTACTTATTTTTATAAAAAAGAAAGGGCCTCAGGAGGAAAAGTGATTGGCTCTGAGTGAAATTGCTAGGCAGTGGCAGAGACAGTTCTAGAATCCTGATATCCTCCCTCCTAGTTTCCAGTTCCTTCTACAGTCATGATGCCCTTGGGCATCACAGAACACTAAAAACCAGCGCTTTATAGTGGGCAGACCATCCGGGACGCAGACCAGGGAGCACATGACCGTCAGGATTGTTTCTTAGAATGGGGGAGAGGCATTTCAAGGGTCAGCTCCAAGCTTCATTATAGCCCTGCCCCCAGACAGGATGGTTTACGAATTAAATACACTTTAGGGGACTTGGAAGAAATGGGGTACATTTTCTTCTTCTCCCTCTTCTCTACGTGAATTCTTAAATGTAGAGCTGTGCCAGTTTTCACTGCAGGAATACTAGCCTGAAACCGTGTATCAAAAACCAATCAGTTATTTCCTATTGACTTTGAGGATCAGATTAATTGTGATCAGCTTTCATGAAAAGTGCCTGGAATTTAGTGTTGGATGATGAATCAAGAGCGGTTTGAGAGTCAACTTTATGGGCAGCTAATGAAATATACAATAGAGGTCTTGTTCCAGTAAGCTTTTTAATAAGCTTAGAAAAACTTCCTGAAATCCACATTCTTTCCTTCCATCAGTTTAATGGGAGGAAAACCCTTCCTCAGTGAATGGTTTCATGGGAGTCTAAGCTATTGTGATACATGGGCAGTTTTGTCCTCTCCTAATTAAAAAAAAAGAATCATAGCTACTTCTGTGTGTAATGTAGCCACGTGTATAGTCTTAGGATTACACTTTTCCTTTTGCCTTATGTATGGGCTTTATGGTTTATAACTTACCTTTAATTTTGTTTTGTTTTTTTAGTTTATTTTTTGAGACAGGGAGCGAGAGCAAGGGAGGGGCAGAAAGAGAGGGAGAGAGAGAATCCCAGGCAGGCTCCGCACTGTCAGCACAGAACCCAGTGCAGAGCTTGAACCCATGAACTGCGAGATCATGACCTGAGCCGAAACCAAGAGTCGGACGCTTACCTGACTGAGCCACCCAGATACCTTGGTTTCTAACTTACCTTTTAGATATATATTTAAAATTTTTTTCTTCTAACGTTTATTTTTGGGAGAGAGAGATACAGTGTGAGTGGGGGAGGGGCAGAGAGAGAGGGAGACGCAGAATCCGAAGCAGGCTCCAGGCTCTGAGCTGTCAGCACAGGGCCCGATGTGGGGCTCGAACTCACAGACCACGAGATCATGACCTGAGCCGGTTGGACGCTCAACCGACTGAGCCACCCAGGAGACCCGCTTTTAGATCTATTTTTAAATTTTCCAACACTCCATGAGAAAGGAAGGTGCATGTATTAACTGTATCCTAGATGAGGAAGTGAAGACTCCGTTTGTGATCCTCCCAAAATAAGGCAGATATGGCCCTTTTCACTGTGTCATTTATTAGTCTTGTATGACAGTCGAATCTGACATGCCTGGGTTTACATCCTCTCTCTACCCCTCTCCCTCTGTCTCCCTAGTAACTTAAATGTTTACAGAAAAGTTGTAAAGAGATTACAGAACTCCCTTGTCCCCCTTAGTTGGCTTCCCCCATCCATTGTTAACATCTTACATTATCGTGTACATTTGGCCCAACCAGGAAACTAACATTGGTGCGCTACTGTTAACCAAACTTCAGACTTCAGTTTCATTTACCAGTTTTCCCGTTAGTGTCATCGTCTTAATCCCAGGTACCATGTTGCATCTAGTTGTGTGTCCCTGATCTCCACTGGTCTCTTGTATTTTCTCTTTTCCCGTGGTTCTGATGACCTTGACAGTCTTGAGGAGTACTGGCCAGGTAGTTCGTAGACTAGCTCTCAACTTGAATTTGTCTGATGTTTTTCTCAGGATTAAAATAGGGATTTAGGATATGGAAGAATACTGTAGAGATGAAGTGCCCTTCTCATCACATCGCATCAGGGGGACTCATGGTTATCGACGTGAGACATCACTAGTGACATGAAACCTCGTCACATGGTTATGGTAGTGTTTGCCAGGTTTCTCCTGGAAGGTGTTCTTTTTCTCCTTACTTTATTCTGTGGAAGCAAATCACTAAGCCAATTCATTTATTATTGGAATTCTTCTGTGAGGAAAACTTCTTCTTTCTTTGATTCTATTTGTTATTTATATTCATTGACTTAGGTTCTTTTCTCACTGTGGACTCATCTTTATTTTTTTAAATATTTTCTTTTAACATTTATTCATTTTTGAGAGATAGTGCACGAGCAGGGGAGGGACAGAGAGAGAGGGAGAAGCGGAATCCGAAGCAGGCTCCAGGCTCCAAGCCGTCAGCACAGCCCGACACGGGGCTCGAACCCACAAACCCACGCGCGATCATGACCCAAGCCCAAGTCGGACGCTCAACGGACTGAGCCACCCGGGCGCCCCTCACGTTTGTGTGTTTCGCACTTCAGGCTTTAACCTGACGTTAGGTCATTTACCTTGTTGCTCTCGTTGTTCCGCTCTGAGCCGTTGGGGCTCCTTGAGGTCAGCTCCTGTGTCCCTTAGACATGCCCTCATCCTTTCTGTTGTTGATCAGCCATTTCGTCAACGAGCCCCGGTTCCTTTTATTTCTACTCACTTTTTTAGATGTGTATTTTGTGGAAGCTATTTAACTTTTACAAAAAGTGTTTATTATTTTGAGAGAGAGAGAGAGAGAAAACATGCGTGGGGGGAGGGGCAGAGAGAGAGTGGGGGAGAGAGAGAGAATCCCAAGCAGATTCCACACTGATAGTGCGAAGCCTAACATGGGCTTGGACCCACGAACTGCGAGGCCATGACCTGAGCTGAAATCAAGGGTTGGACGCTCAACTGACTGAGCCGCCCGAGCAACCCGAAAGTTATTTAACACTTTAAAGCCTCAGCATCTTCATTTGTAAGATAGAAATTACTTCTCTGTCTCTTAACGTATGTAAAAATGGCTGTTTTCTCACCTGATACAGTAGGTGCTGTTTTCTCACATGCTCTACGCACACGTTTGGGGCGCGTAGTGTCTGTATACTAGGACTATCGGTGATGGTTCTTTTGGTGGAATCACAGAGGAATTACATTTGATTTGTTCATGTTGTTAAAAAAACGTAAGGCGTAAGGAGACTATTAAAAGCTATTGTTCACATATTTTAGTACTTGGCAGACATTTCAAATGATGTGTTTGTTTCTTTGAATTTTTTTCCCCATACGGTTGTCTGCACAAATTTGCAAGCTTAGTGAAATCACAGTTCTACTAGTTTTCTGAATCTAGCGCACATATTTCCTATTTCTGACCATGCTGCTTCATTTTTTGTTTGTTTGTTTGTTTTTTAACATCTATTATTTTATCTTGAGAGAGAGAGTGAGAGACGATATCCCAAGCAAGCTCTGCACTGTCAGCACAGAGCCTGACGCGGGGCTCCATCTCACAGACTGAGATCAGGACCCGAGCCAAAATCCAGAGTCAGCCACCCAGCCCACTGAGCCACCCAGGCGCCCCTGCCCATGCTGTTTCTGATGTAACTGGGAGGCGATGCGTGTAACACAATGCATTGTGTGGGCTGGTGCCAACTGAGTGAGCTAGGTACAGAGATTGAGGGCAAACATCTAAAAACTCTCAGTTTTGACAGCGGTGTCTGCTGCATATAAGACCGTTGGCTCTTGAATATTTGTTTCATTTTCTTAGTAAATTTTCACGGAAGTTGACAAAAAATACCGCTCTCTGATGGATTTGATACTAGAAAAAAATAAATAACTCGTTCTTAGCTGCAGATAGTTTGAGAAGCTCTGTGCACTAGAGAGCAGCAGGGCTTATTGAACCGCTTGCTTGTGCGACAGCTGACAGAAACTCAGTGTGAAACTCAAAAGAAACAAGTAAGACTTCGTGGCCTCTGTTCATGGTACTGTGAAGTCTCTCAGCAGTTTGCGTAACTCACTTGTGAGCTCCCTGACCATCCTCGTTTCTCTGGAAGCCTATAGCTTTGTCTGAGGAGTGTGATTAGGCATCCCCTCATTTATCTGATAAAGTTTCCTCTCTAAACACCATCATCATAAGTATATAGCATTTAACTACCGCTTACAAGAGATTGGGTTTGTTAATGTGCATATCGTCTCTTCTGTCCTCTACAGTATTGATGTGAGTTTCAGTAGGAGAAATACGTTTACTCTTAGTGCCTTCTGCTTCTCAGCTCGTTGAAATCTGCTAACGTGATCATTTTGGCAAAGTAAAACACATCCTTTGCCTGACTGAATTAATTATTTTGCCTACTGCCTGACATGAAGTGCATTTTTTAACCTCTTGATGCTTATTTGCATACATGATCCTTTGGAAGTACCTATTTCTACGATAATAAATTTTGTATTTCAGGCATGCGATTTCTTGGCCTGTAACGCTTCTTTCTGTTACTGACATCGTAAGCTTATTATAATAACTAAACAAAGCTTGGAACGTAGTAAGGAGGTTTCTGATTCTGAACATTTTAAGTATTTGAATGTAGAACAGACATGTAAACTAACCTAGACATGCATGTGTTTGGCTGATTTGGAGGCAGGGAGATACTCTAGATGGCCACTCAAGGTTTCTTCCAGCTCTTTGATATTAGTCTGTTTCATGTATTTAAAAAAAAAAAAAAAAAGAATGGTTTGACTTAAAAATGCAATTTTCTATTAGGAATTTATACTATGCGTATGACTTCAGAAGAACCATCTGGAATCACTTACGTCAGGTGTGGAACCATTTATCCCGTGTGCTGAGTTTTTGAATGTGGATATTTCCAAAATAGCTGTAATGGCAACACTAACTGTTAACCTCTGTCCCCGAGTAACGTGACCCCCCTCCTGTAGCTTTCTTCCATCTCTCAACCAGAAGGCCCGCTTTAGGTTACTGGCGTTCTGGATTAATACAGAGCAACAGGCAGGAGGAGGGACGAGTTGGGGAGCCTGTCTTCCGTGACAGGATGGGATGGGGACTCTGGCACCGACTGCCGTGCCGAAGTCTGGCGTGTTCTGTTGTGCAGAACTGGGGTGGGGGGGGGGGTGTCAGCGGCCTGGGGGCAGGAAAGTGTTGGGCCTGGAGGCGCGCCTCAGCAGACAGGCATCCGTTGCCCTGGAGCTCTGCTTCCAGTGGTACAGGGCGTTGTGGTGAGATTAAAATAACCATGCTGTTTCGCACACAGCAGGAGCTCTCTTAGTGCATGTAGCTGGAGAATGAGGTTTCCCTCGCCTCCGCCTCTGAATCCCCTCTTGGCCTCAGGGTGTTGGTACGCATTCTGCATAAGTTTGGCCTTCTGCATAAGCTTGGCCGTAGAGACAGGGGCTTGACTGCAGCCGCAAGTTGTGTGTGTGTGTGTGTGTGTGTGTGTGTGTGTGTGTGTGTGTGTGTGTGTGGAGAAGAACATTGAGCTTTCAGAGAAGTGTGTGCGGCTTTTTCATGATAGGTCCTGGCCTGAGGCCAAGATGTTTGAGGATTCCATGTTTCTCCCTGCCTAGCTCTGTCCCCTACTGGGCTACATTCCTAGTAAGTCCTCACTGCCAAGTTAGAAAGTTGGACGTACTGTGGCCATTTTGTTCGGCAGGCTAAATCAGCCCTGTATTTGGCGTTACCAGTGAGTGTTTGGTCCACAGATCGATGCGGTGAAGAGTGGCAGTGATTTCTGTTTAAGCTCGTTGAAAACAAAACGTAACAAAACAAAACAAAAAACAAAAACCACCAAGACCCATTGTGTTAGGTATGTTGGCAAAAAATACACGTAATTTCCATTTTAAGGGAGACCTCACAAACAAAAAAGTTTAAATTTTTTTTTTCTCCTTCAGCAATGCTTAACTTCCAAATGTATGTAATTTTCTTAGATTGATAAAGGAAGCTGGCAAACAAGATCCAGAGCTGGCTTACATCAGCAGCAATTTTATAACTGGACATGGCATTGGAAAGAATCAGCCTCGTAACAAACAGATGGAAGCAGAATTCAGAAAACAGGAAGAGGTAACTTAAGTTGAAATAATTGTACAGTAACAATTTTCAGAATATATGTGTATACATATATATACATACATATGTATATATATGTACACACACACACACACACACACACACGAACTCTGCTCCTAGGAGCTCCCTTTCTTCATAGTTGCTTGGCGGCATTTTCGGTCGCATAGAATACTTGCTCATAGATAGACTAGCCGTCTCCTATGAGGTAGCTGTTTGGTGATTCATATGTTCAGAATTAGAATAGCCGTCTAGGAAATCAATTTGGTCTTAATTACCATCAACCATTTCATTTTCCTTTATTGGACTGATGGCATTTCCTAGAAAAACAAAGCATGTGTAACCGTAACTCCTGTTGACTGCATATGACTGAGCTACAAAATGAATTTGTTCTCCTATAAAGTGTTTTGTTTTCTGTTTAAAGTTCTGCCTTGAATACTTCAAAAATAACGCTATATTTTAAAGATTTGGGCTTAAAGTTTTTCATACATTCTAAGATTTTAATATAGGAGACAGCATTGTAAAGATGGGAAACCTAATATAGTGCTCTGGCTGGCAAACAAAAAGTTTTTATTTGAAGTTTGTTATTTAACTTCAAGGTAGACTAATTCACGTTGGCGTTCGTTTTCTATGTCGTAGCTATTTGATAATATTCCAAGTTTGGAGAGTCTGACAGCCAGTATGATAGATCTGTTTAAAAGGCAGCTTACTTTATAATTTAACTTCTCCTAGATTGGGAAATGGTGTTATTTTAAATCTAACATAGAAAATTTTTCACTTACCTTTTTTAATGAGTAGTTCTGATTCTTTAAATCGAAAATGTCCCAAGATGCCAAAAAGTAAGTAATGCCTTACTTGTAATTTTGAATTACAAGTGTTTTAGGGATTCTAGTGAAAGAGTCTTGACATCTTTGGGAGGCCGTTGGCACAGTGTCACGGCCGGAAGATACCCTATGTGAGGTCAGAGTATCAGCAGGACTCCAGAAGCAGATTCGTTTGGTCACTGTTGGCTGCATTCTGTGGTGGCCATTGAAGAAGCCAGCCTCTCCGCCCGGAAGGCTTTCTGTGGCTCGTGCATACTTGTGTACAGCAGAAGGGCACTTTGATTTTTCAAGTCGTGCTCAGGTGAAAATAAACCAGAGTCTCTCTGCACACGTGCTCATGCGTCTTGTTGTTTGTGTGCTGCTGTCATCTTTAGCCTGGACTTGAAGATCGAGTGCGCCTAGAGTACGTGTCAGAAACGGCAGTTTTCACTTACTGGTACTGCACCGTTCCTTTGGAAATTTCTTAGAATTGCTTCTCTTGTTGGACTTTTTTCAGGTACTTAGGAAATTTCGAGCACATGAGACCAACCTGCTTATTGCGACAAGCATTGTGGAAGAGGGTGTTGACATACCAAAATGCAACTTGGTGGTTCGTTTTGATTTACCCACAGAGTATCGATCCTATGTTCAATCTAAGGGACGAGCAAGGGCACCGATCTCTAATTACATAATGTTAGCAGATACAGACAAAATAAAAAGTTTTGAAGAAGACCTTAAAACATACAAAGCTATTGAAAAGGTAAGTTCCGAGAGTCAGTAGGGTGTCTTTAAGTTGTTTTTTTTTTTTATGTGCAAAGAAATGGGTAGAAGCAGTTTTACCTGCAGAGCGTAGTCTCAGCAAGGGTGTGCAGTGTGTACATTGTGAGAAAAGTCAAGGAGCCACAGAGCCAGCACTATTTTACGAACTGTTTGAGAGCCCACAGTGAAAATGGTCCTGTGGATTGTGGGGGGAAGATGCCTGGAAAGTGTGTCCTGTTGGTGTGGGCGCTGCAGTCCCAGTTGAGGGGCTGAGTTGCGGAGCCGTCACAGGGTGATGACACAGCCCCTGTGCGTGTGTGTGTGTGTGTGTGTGTGTGTGTGTGTGTGTATAGATACGGTACCGTGCAAACCTTGTGCACGTGCGGTGAGTGTCTCCACGGTTAGAGCTGGGGTGGGGGGAGTGCTCTGGGAGGGAGTGTCCGCATCAGGTGACTTTGGAATTCTGAAGCATGTTTAGGAGAGAGCGGTGTTGCACGTCAAGAGGGCTTTTTCCATAGGTGCAGAGGCAGACAACTGACATAGGGCAACACGGCATTTGTTCCCCTCGTAAAGTCTGTTTTTACAACGTCCAGATCTTGAGAAACAAGTGTTCCAAGTCCGTTGATGCGGGTGAGACTGACGTTGATCCTGTCGTGGATGATGACGATGTGTTCCCGCCATATGTGTTGAGGCCCGATGACGGTGGTCCGCGAGTCACGATCAACACGGCCATTGGACACATCAACAGGTATGATATGAAGTCACTTGCGTGGAAAACCTAGGAGTGTTACAAGGCTTAAGTCTAAACCTGTGAGTATTGTAGTGTTTACCTGTTGCAGACGATCACCAGTCTTTGCATTTGTGGCTTGTAATATTTTGGTGAGAGAAAGAAAAGAAGTTGCTTTTTTCCACTCATGCTCCTTTTTGGTCAGAAGGTAAAAACTGTATTGCACGGTGATAAATGTTTAGGTTTTGTTGGAAGGCTGACTTAATGAAGGCATGATTTTTTTTTTTTAAGTTTATTTATTTATTTTGAGAGCGAGAGAAAGCACAAGTTGGAGAGGGGCAGAGAGAGATGAGAGAGAGAGAATCCCAAGCAGGCCCCGAACTGTCAGCGTGGGGCCTGACGCAGGGCTCGAACTCATGAACTATGAGATCACGACCTGAGCTCAAGTAGGACGCTCAACTGCCTGAGCCACCCAGGTGCCCCAAGGGATGCTTCTTTTAATTAGATTTAATTTAATTTTACCTTGCTCACTGAATTTTTTTTTTTTTATCCTGAAAAATCTCGTGCCATGAACGTTGAGGGATGTTGAATTTTCCATTAGCCGCGATATTACAAGATGATGATACGTTAACTTGTATTTCTGATCATGGGCTAATTTACTTTGTCCAGAATTGGTAATAACCTTTCCAAGAACTAAGAAAAGCAGCTACATGCCTAGATTATGTATCAGGATAAGTTTCTGTGCAGAGGCAAAATAAAGCAGCAACCGACATAAGATTTTTTTTTTTTTTAACTCTTTAATTTGAAACCATTTCACACTTTAAAATGTTGCAAGGATACTGCAGAGAACTCTCATACGCCCCCCACCCAGAGAGACCCATTCAGGTTTCGCGAGAATGTTTTGGTAGGGAGAGGATCCAATCCAGGATCAGGAGTTGTGTTTTTCTCATCTCTCCAGTCTCCCTCAGCCTGGAATTATTCTTCAGTTTCCTTGACTTTAATGACCTTGAAACGTTTGAAGCTTATAGGCCAGCCATTTTGTAGGCCGTCTCTCAGCGTGGCTTTATCTGCTCTTTCCGACGTTGAGCCCCAGGTTATGCACTGGAGCCGGCACATCACAGAAGGGATGCTCTGTTCCCATCCCGTCCCGCCGGGCGCACTCAGTGTCAATTTGTGCTCTTACTGGTGGTGGTGGCTCCTGATCACTTCCAGAAGGTCTGCAGCTTCCTCTGTCGTAAAGTTGCCTTTTCTCCCTCCATAGTGAGTGTGTAGTTCATGGGGAAGTGGTTTAAGACCATGTAAAATTTATTCCTCTTCCTGGTTTCACCCACTAGTTTAAGTATCCATTGATATTTCTGGCCTGAATTGAGCATTGCTGTGGCATCTGCAAAATTGTGATTTTCTGATTCCGTTGTTCTGTTTGCTGGCATTCTGCCGTGACGAAGAGCTTTCTCTTTTCTCCACTCATTTATTCTTTTTATTTATCAATGTTTTTATCTCATACAAACTGAGGGACTTATGTTTTATTGAGTGGGTTATATTCTGCTCACTATCATTTATTATTTGTTTTGATGTTACAGTTATCTCAGATTTGGCCGTGGAAGCCCCTTCAAGCTAGTCTTTTTTACATCACCATTGTTCTTTGGTCACTTCCTTATTTTATGGCACACTAAGATGTTCTAGATTTAAGTCCTATTTTCCTTGCCCCAGCCTAGATATTGGCTGTTTCTCCAAAAGCTTCTGGTTTTTTTTAGTGGCAGATGAGTGGTGTTTAGAAACCAAAGTCTGAGCACTAAGTGTGTTCATTGCCTCTGGAGTATTGCTACTCTCAGTCTCCTTAGTCGGCAGAGCTAGAAACTACGTGTGTGTGTGTGTGTGTGTGTGTGTGTGTGTGTGTGTGTGTGTATTCACATGCACATTTATAGCTGTATTTATTTGCATACCTGACTACCTTTATGTTGTTACGTCCACTTTTACCATGACACCACAGGGTTCATTCTAGCTTTCCTCTTTTCCATCTTTGTTTCTGGCTTCTTCCATAGTGAGAGATAGGACTCCCATTGTCCTCAAAATAGTTACTTTTATGTTTAGTATCCCTGAACGTAGGCAGTCTCCTACTTCGCAGGGCTGCCGCCGTGTTTGGGTGTCCCGAATGCACGGGTCATGACCTTGCAGGGCAGCTGCTCATTCTGCTGCCCTCCTTGTGTGAGTCCTGCCCCCACCGGATTACCTTCCTGTCCCAGCCAGCGCCCTGCTTGCTCAGTCTCAGCGCCCTTGAAGCTAGCTTCCTGTTCCGTATCCCTCTCCTTGTACTGCTGTGGGGTGTGGTGGGAGGGCAGGGGCAGGGGTCTTCTTGTTCTGATGCTTTGCGATATGTCAGTACCGGGCTGTCCTTCCGGCCTCTTCTGACGCCCTCCTTGGGCGGGGCCTGGTAGTTTGCCAGGGCACATAAGACAGTAAGGACCAAACCCTGGCGGTGTGTTCTCCTTACGGACTCCGCACAATATTTTTCTGTGCGGTATGGTAGCCCTGGGCGTGCCTTTTTAAATTCGAGTTTTAGCTTTAATCAAAATTAAATAAAATTCGAAGTGAGTTTCCTAGCTGTCCTCACCGCATTCCAAGTGCTCCGTGGCTGCTCTGTTGGACAGTGTTGACACCGACTGTCACGGCAGACGATTCTTTTGGACGGCACTGTTCCATCTTACTGAAAGTTGGAAGCAGTGAACTCACACTTCCCGTGTCAGTACCAATCCAATAGAGGGGAAGAGGGACATAAAAACTTAAACTTTAGGATATGACTACCAAAACGGGTTTTTTTCCCCTATTTCTCAGTTGTGGATTTAGCATCAGAATTTCTTTTTCTTCACAGATACTGTGCTAGATTACCAAGTGATCCGTTTACTCATCTAGCTCCTAAATGTAGAACTCGAGAGTTGCCTGATGGTACATTTTATTCAACTCTTTATCTGCCAATTAACTCACCTCTTCGAGCCTCCATTGTTGTAAGTTTAGAAAAAGAAATGATTGTGCCTTGAAAATATGTCACTAATGGATTTTTTTTTTTCAGCTTCTGTGCGCCAATGCAAGTTATAGGTAACTTAGGTTTAGATCTTTTTTTTTTTCTTAATTTTATTTAATCATTTATTTTAGAGAGTGTGTGGGGGATGGGGGCAGAGAGAGGGAGATGGGACCTGACGTGGGCTCTGCACTGACAGCAGAGAGCCTGACACGGGGCTCGAATCCACAAACCATGAGATCGTGACCCAAGCCAAAGTCTGATGCTTACCTGGCTGAGCCACCCAGGCGCCCCACTTTAAATCTGTTCTCCAGGGAAGGTTTATAAGTCTCTTTTGTGGTCAACTGCACGTTCAGATCCTCAACAGACTGTATAGCTAGATGACCCCTAAAGTTTCCTCTGAGATCTTACTAGTGTCAGCGTTTCTGACCGAATCCCTCAGCTGTGGCTTAAGATACTTCCAGGAGCAGAATTTATTAAATATGTTTGGGCTTTTGTAGTTGTTTGGTTGTTCACCCGAAAATCTGCCTCTGTGTAACTGCTGTGCTTGGTCCCAGTACTGATTTCCAGATATTCCGGGATGACTAATTTCTCTTACATATGAAAATTTGTGCTGTTAATTTGTATGTTATAGTCACATTTTGATAGATCTTTAGTTTGTTTCCTCTTCATAGATTAGTCGAACTAAGATACATTAAAATCTTACTGAAATCTGTATTCATTAAAATTGTCAGATCTCCATCATAGCTGATCTAGGTTTTACTGGGCAGGACTTTTAAAAATGGCCGTTTCAACTGTGGAAATCAGGGTTTTAACAAACTTGTTGGTATTTTTCAAAATGAAGAACTTTACTCTGGTAAAGTTCAGCTTTAAAGATGCTGGGGCAGAGGCTTCCTAGAAGTCGTATGTGCTAATGATCGATAGCTACGCTCATGTACAGTGGAAATGTTTTTTGTTACTTTCAGGGTCCGCCAATGAGCTGTATACGATTGGCCGAAAGAGTTGTAGCTCTCATTTGCTGTGAAAAACTGCACAAAATTGGTAAGAGTGATTGAAAAGCACATGCAGATAAAACTAAGGTTGAAACCCTTGTAAAACAAAAGCACATCAAGGACCTCTGAACTCGCTGCTCTCCTTGTGCTCTGGTGAAGGCGGACGTACGTACGTAAATACGGTGTAACGTGAGGGTCCTGTGACATGTACCAGCTTTGAGGCCATAGCTTCCCTGCGAATACCTGTAATGTATTTGCTCCCTTTACTGACCCCTTTTCAACACATAAAGGTCTTCTTGTAACTGTTGAGTCGTGAGCGTTTGTGTTTTAATGGGTCGTTTTCTCAGATCGGTTTAGTTTACAAATTAACCCACTTAAAAAAAAAGGGAAGTCTTGTTGTCCATAGACTTTGTAAAACAGAGTGCTGTTTCTCTGTTCAGACGTCATTTAGAAACACTTTTCTTTTTTTTAATTGAAGTGTAGTTAACACACGATGTTACATCAGTTTCTGGCGTAGGACATGGTGGCTCCCCAAGTCTGGACGTTATGCTGTGCCCCCCGCAAGCGTAGCTGCCATCTGTCACCATACAATGCTATTCCAGCACGTTGTGCTATACTCCCTGTGCTGTGCCTCGTTTAGACGTTATTTCTGCACCTTGGAGCAGAGTTTGTAATCCTCGCGTTGACTATATGAGCGCCAAAATAGCCTCCCTGAAGCATCACGTCCGATTACGCTGTGCTATTAAAGCAAAGCTGCTTTAGTTTTCACCCCCCTTCCCGTTGTCGCTCCGGATTATTCACTTATTAGAGAGGCAAAATCCGGATTGTTTATGTTAATTCTCGGTACATTTCCTAGGTGAACTGGATGACCATTTGATGCCAGTTGGGAAAGAGACGGTTAAATATGAAGAAGAGCTCGATTTACATGACGAAGAAGAGACCAGCGTTCCAGGAAGACCAGGTTCCACAAAGCGAAGACAGTGCTACCCAAAGGCAGTTAGTATCGGTTAGAACTGCATATGAATCTAACCTTTCTGACTTTTTATTTCCTGCTACCTCAAATCTGCATTCCCCTGCTTGGCTTCCCAGGCCTTGTAATTTGGCCCGCTTGGGATCTCAGCTCGCTTCCTCCCATCACAGCTTCTGCCAGATCAGCCAGCCCCTCCTCGTTCCCGTGTGCGCTCTGTGCTCTTTCCCACTTAGGACATTGCTTTTGTATTTCTCCTCAAAAGGAGTTTGGCCTCATTTGTCAAATTCTATCCAGAATGAGTTCATTCCCTTTAGAGAGGTGTTTTTTGTTTCATTCCCTTTAGCGGGAAGACGTTGGCCTCATTTGCGTTCGGGACTAAGACGAGAGGATTTGCACGGTAAGATAGGCAGATGGAAGGGTGCCCGCTCAAGGTGCGGGCGCACAAGGATTTGTCGGGAGCCAGGATGTGGCCCGCCTGCGGTCAAAGCCAGTTCCGCCAGCGTGCCGCGTCTGGCTAACTCTATGGCATCCTGGCAGGATTCATGTGCTAAGACGTCCCTGAGTCTGACTTCCAGGCAGAGCCGTGCTGGACTGAAGGTCTTATTGAAAAAATACTTGCTAAGATTTTTCCCCCCTAAGAATTACAAACAGGGGCGCCTGGGTGGCTCAGTCAGTTGAGCGTCCGACTTCGGCTCAGGTCATGATCTCACGGTTTGTGGGTTCGAGCCCCGTGTCGGGCTCTGTGCTGACAGCTCGGAGCCTGGAGCCTGCTTGGGATTCTGTTGTCTCCCTCTCTGTCTGCCCCTCCCCCGCTCACGCTCTGTCTCTTTCACTCACAGAAATAAACAAAAAAAAAAAAAAAAAAAAAGAATTGCAAACAAAAGCAAAATTTTGCTGTGTATTTTTCATCCTAGCCTAGAAGTATGGTTCTTCTGTTTTATTTTTGCAGCGCTGTTGAGCATTTTACTTTTTAGACGGTTTTCACTCAGCCGAGCATTTTCAAGATTCAAAATCATGTCAGTTGTTTAAAAATTATGAATATTAACCCGTCCCCTGAAATGCTTGTTTCCCTCAGTTTTCCTCAAGGGCTTGCTTCTCTGTCTTCCTACTCGACATTTACCCCGGAGACCACTGGGCTTGTTTCCTGTGACAAAGGTCGTCAGTCATAATAAGTTTTAATCAATAGATACGTTCTGGATTATCTGGCATTCTGATAACCCTGTCTCCTCACCAGTATTTCTGTGCCTTTTAACTACAGATGCAATTTATGCCCCTGAGCCTCAGAAACTTCACCACTCTGTTGCGTAGGGTCGTGTGACTATTGAGAGCTTGGAAACAGTCTCAGGCCCGTTAAACTGCAGTTTACTCCTATAACTACATAGCCATTAAAAATGATACAGATTTGTATTGACCAAGAAAGATGTTCTCATTGTAGGAATTGGAGATAAAAGAAATAAGGTGACGACAGTCTTTGTTGTGTCATTCCGTGGGTGATGAAGCACACGTGTGTGTGTATGTTGATCCACATTTGCACACAGGAAAACATCTGGAAGACGATGCAGTCTGTCAAAAAGTTAATAGTAGAGGCGATATCTGAGCAATACAGTTACATGGGACTTGTAAAATTTTGCATGTTTTCTGCTATTCTGCAGTGAGTAAAGACTAAAAGCCCCAAGGAAGAGTTCTCTGATCAAAAGAAAGAGCTGAAATGAAGAGCGTTTCTAAGAAAATGCCTACAGGGTTTGGTCGTTTTTATAAAGTTTTGGTGTTAGAGTCGGCAGTGCGTTATGAGGGAGGTGACCATGGGCCACCAGAGCCCAGGCCTGAGCAGCGCTGGCTGTCCCCCAGAGTTAAGGAATGAGGCCTCCTGCCCTGGGTGTTTGCTTCCCTTTTTCTCATCAGCTTTTAGGAAAGCTGCAAGTAAGTTTGTTTGTTTGTTTGTTTGTTGGCCAGTGTCTGGACAAGAGGCTGTCTGTCACACTTGCTTAAGTTTTCTTTCTAATTTTAGATTCCGGAATGTTTGAGGGATAGCTATCCCAAACCCGATCAGCCCTGTTACCTGTATGTGATAGGAATGGTTCTGACGACACCCTTACCTGATGAACTCAACTTCAGAAGGCGGAAGCTCTATCCCCCTGAGGATACCACCAGATGCTTTGGAATACTGACGGCCAAACCCATACCTCAGGTAGACAGTTCTTTAGGACTGCTATCGATAAGAGGGAACGGCTAAAGCCATCTCTCGTTACCTCAGGATGTTTGCTACTTAAGAGTCAAGGTGTCCCTTCTGTTCCCCGGATTGACAGCGTCGTTCCCCCTCTGAAATGAAATATTTGTGATGGAATAAAATACCTGTTAACTCTGGGGATGCTTGATTTTTCTTTTTGCTAAGATCCCGCACTTTCCTGTGTACACGCGCTCCGGAGAGGTCACCATATCCATTGAGTTGAAGAAGTCTGGTTTCACGTTGTCTCTCCAAATGCTTGAGTTGATCACAAGACTTCACCAGTATATATTCTCTCATATTCTTCGGCTTGAAAAACCTGCACTAGAATTTAAACCCACAGACGCTGATTCAGCATACTGTGTTCTACCTCTTAACGTTGGTAAGAAGGGCCCAGACTCTGACGTGTTGGCTGATACTAGCTGGAAAAGGGAAGCTTGCGTAACGTTAGTTTATGGTGGCCGCTAGAGAAATCTCTTACTAGAGACCACTCCAAATTAGACACCTGCTCGAATACGTAGCTTAAGTAAGAATCCCACCCGTATTCTATTTTAACGAGCTAAAGAGTCTTTTCCTTCCCTAAGTGAATGACTCCAGCACTTTGGACATTGACTTTAAATTCATGGAAGATATTGAGAAATCTGAAGCTCGCATAGGCATTCCCAGCACAAAGTATTCAAAAGAAACACCCTTTGTTTTTAAATTAGAAGATTACCAGGACGCAGTCATCATTCCGAGGTGAGTATCTAAGCGGAGCGCCACGCGGGGGTGGCACTTTGTTTCGGGAGAGTCGCTCCCTCGGGTGGAAACCCAGGGGTCCGTGGCGTTGATGCATCTCCTGGGAAGCGTACGTGTCTCTTCCTGGTGGGGCCTGTTCTCCCTAGCTGACTTCCTGTTGTGAGAAACCACACCTCGAACGCTGTGGGTGGAGGGGTTTGATTTTGTGAAGTTCAGATCATCTACACGCTGTTGAAAGGCTTTCTTAAAATCGTCTTTTTTTTTTTTTTCCAGCTTATTTCTTAGAGAACGAGGGGAAGGAGAGAGCGAGGGGAGGGAGAGAGGGAGGAAGGGAGGGAGAATCCCAAGCAGGCTCTGAGCTGTCGGCGCGGAGTCCAACCCAGAGCTCAAGACCCGCGAACCGTGAGATCATGACCTGAGCTGAAGTCGGATGCTTACTGACTGAGCCACCCGGGCACCCCAAAATCTTCCTTGTTTTAATCCCCAAAGTCTTAAAGAATTTGATTGTAAACAATAGCTTCTTAAACTTCTCATAGGGAATAATGGTATTAAGTGCAATGAAGTAGTAAATCAGGATGCTTTTTTTCTTATTTTGTAAGAATTCAGGGGATAGTTTCTGAGCAATAAATTTAAATATAGGAACCCTTCATAAAATTAGAGTACTGGCTGTAACTCGGTCTTTCCTGATTTCTGTTTTTTCTTCTTTGCAACTTAAAATCATATTTAAAAACTTTTTTGACTTGATTATTATTCATTTTTGAGAGACAGAGACAGAGTGCTAGCTAGCAGGGGAGGGGCAGAGAGAGAGGGAGACACAGAACCCGAAGCAGGCTCCAGGCTCCAGGCTCCGAGCCGCCAGCACAGAGCCCGACGCGGGGCTCGAACCCACGAACCGGGAGCTCATGACCGGAGCCGAAGTCCGACGCTTCACCGGCTGAGCCACCCGGGCCCCCCCTAAAGTCCTGTTTTAAATGTCAGCTGTCACCAGACTGTTAATACATGAGTGGTGCCTTCATGCATGTATGTGGCAGGCACCTTTCATGTGTAGCCTGTTTGTAATGCAGAGTGTTTGCTCACTCGGCTGGTAGGGTATTGGAAGTGCTCTGCCCCGTATATATTAGCGACACTAAGGGAGATTGAAAGGTGCCATGTAGCTTTCATGTGTTAATCAGCGTGATCGGAGATCTTTAGAATGAGGTTAACCGTAACGTAGGGTGGAATGGAGAAGCGATTTTTACTTAATAGAAACATAATTTTCATCTTACACCCACTTGAAATATATTATTTGGAATTGAACTGCTCATCAACGCTATTTGTTTTTAACCTTTGAACTTGAAAATCATAATTTGCATTTTCATATTAAAAACACGCGTTGAGAATAGTTGCGTCAAATGTATTGCTTTTCTTTTTTAGATACCGTAATTTTGATCAGCCTCATCGATTTTATGTAGCTGATGTATACACTGATCTTACCCCACTGAGTAAATTTCCTTCCCCTGAGTATGAAACCTTTGCAGAATATTATAAAACAAAGTATAACCTTGATCTGACCAATCTCAACCAGCCACTGCTGGATGTGGACCACACATCTTCGAGGTAAGGGGTTTCAGAGATGGCATTTGACTGTCACCTGAGGCACTATTTGCAGAGGTCGGCAGACGACCATAGGGGGTCACTGTCCCGCTGCCTGCCTGTCAACTCTGAAACCGGGAGATTCTTTGCACAGAGAACTGCCCAGGGTGGGGTCCAGGAGTCCTCAGTTTAAATGAGCTCTTCAGGTGACTTGTAGGCACACTGAGCTAGAGAACCCCTGTGAAGGGTCAGGGTGGGGGGGATACTTCTTTTTGTTTGATAAAAATATTTCGAAATTCTTACAGACTTAATCTTTTGACACCTCGCCATTTGAATCAGAAGGGGAAAGCCCTTCCTCTAAGCAGTGCTGAGAAGAGAAAAGCCAAGTGGGAAAGTCTGCAGAATAAACAGGTAATGTGTTCACTATTACTCTAGCATCATTTACTATTTTGAAACGTTAGGTTTGACTTCTTTATCAGCAGGTTGAACTGAGTGACTTAGGAAGTTTTTGGAAGATCCCCAACACTTGGGCTTTGTCATGTTTTAGCTAATACCGTGTGTGAACCTGTATTTGAATGGCTTTTTGGAAATATGACGGGTTTCCTTTGATACTTGGTCCACTGGCAAAATTCGATTCATCCTTATAAATCCTAGATTAAATCCCATGCAGCCTTAAGCCTTAAAAGGGATTGCTTTTAGAAGAAAGACTTTATTAATATTCGTGATTTTTGTCTTTATCCATTAGTGAAATTGGTCTTTAATTTTTTATTCTTTTGTGTGTTTGCTTTATATTTGTCCACATTTTTGCTTATTCAAAGATCCTGGTTCCAGAGCTCTGTGCTATACATCCGATTCCAGCATCACTGTGGAGAAAAGCAGTCTGTCTCCCTAGCATACTCTACCGCCTTCACTGCCTTCTGACCGCAGAGGAGCTAAGAGCCCAAACGGCCAGCGATGCTGGCGTGGGAGTCCGATCACTTCCCGTGGATTTTAGGTATGCCTGTGCTGTCAGCCAGAAGGAGCGCGGGGTTATGGAAGCCTGTTTGCAAAAGAACTGAATTAAGTTCCGATTTTAATTTTATATAAAACAGTTCTTAAAAGCTTAAAAAGAAAGCACGGATGTCTCATACATGAAATAAATGCATCCTTTGATTCCTACATTCTTGTGACGTTGCACAGGGAGAAGGGGGTCGTTCCTCCGTCAGTGATGGCGGTCAGAGCGAAAACGGAAACAGTTCTTGGTTGCCCTGCTGACATTGGAAGACCACTTCCTCTTCTGTAAAATCAAGTCTATATTAAATGGCAATTGCCTCAAGATGTTCTTTGTCTTTTTCTCTTCCCGCTAGGAAAGTTTCCGCGTTCTAAGGAAATTATTGGCTTAACCACTCAGATTAATTTCGGTTACCCAATTGTGGAGACCACAGTGGTTCCAGGGATTAAGGAATCTTAAAACAGGACAGTAGTAGTCACAGCTGCATTTGCTGAGTACTTACCTCGGTGTCAAACACTGGCTCGGATGCCGTGGCCTGTCTTGGGTCATTTAATCACTAGGACGGCCCTATGGGGTAGGAGTGGTTGGCCCTCTTCCGAGTGTGGGAAGCCGGGGCGCAGAGAGGTTCCGTAAATCACAAACTCGTTAGCCGGAGGGCCTGGGATCCCGGCCCAGACGGTGGCTCCGGGTCCCGTTGCCAACCCCACGCGTCGGTCGCTCCCACCCTGCGCTTGCTGTCGAGCGGCGGATTAAAGCGGTGCAGGGAGCCACGTCCCGCTGCCTGACGTACTCGGGGCAGAATTCCGATATGGTGATTTCTGCCTCGGGGACTTGTTTCTCCTCCAAAGTGGGAGCTCGTTTGGAGGGATCGTTATTTTACTTATTTATGTCGTTGACGTTGTTCTTGCTCTGAACCTCGCCCTTTTGAAGGGTCTGACGAAGTCATAAAAATGTCTTTGCAGATACCCCAACCTAGACTTCGGGTGGAAGAAATCTATCGACAGCAAGTCCTTCATCTCAATTGCTAGCTCCTCTTGGGCTGAAAACGATAATTACTGTAAGCACAGCACAATTGTAGTCCCTGAAAATGCTGCACGTCAAGGTGCTACTAGAACCTCCTCTCTAGAAAATCACGACCAAATGTCTGTGAACTGCAGAACGCTCTTCGGTGAGTCACCCGGTAAGCTCCAGATCGAAGCTTCGACAGATCTCACGGCGACCAACGGTCTTTCGTACGATAAAAACCTTGCCAATGGCAGTTGCGATTTAGCGAACAGAGACTTTTGCCAAGGAAATCAGCTGAGTTACTACAAGCAGGAAATACCTGTACAACCAACTACCTCATATCCCATTCAGAATTTATACAGTTACGAGAACCAGCCCAAGCCCAGCGATGAATGTACTCTCCTGAGTAACAAATACCTTGATGGAAATGCTAACACATCTACCTCAGATGGAAGTCCCGCAGCGGCCACGACGCCCGGTACTAACGAAGCTGTTCCCGCGCCCCGGGACGGGAGGGCTTCTGCGCAGAGCCCTTGTCCCGGCTACTCCTCGAGGACTCTTGGCCCGAACCCTGGACTCATTCTGCAGGCTTTGACCCTTTCAAATGCTAGCGATGGGTTTAACCTGGAGCGGCTTGAAATGCTTGGTGACTCCTTTCTAAAGCATGCCATCACCACGTACCTGTTTTGCACTTACCCCGACGCGCACGAGGGCCGCCTTTCCTATATGAGAAGCAAAAAGGTAAGAAATACCGTGTTTCTCACTCAGAGTAAGTGTTCGGCGTGCCTAGGACGTGGGGTCACGCGCCCGCTGGTTTCAGAGGACGAGGGATCGCTCAGACGGGAGGCTGCCTTTCCCTGATGAAGCCCCCAAGGTTTGGGGCGTCAGCTGATCTGTGTGTGCCTTGTGGACGGATGGAAATTCAGCTCTGATGGGACCGTTTGCGAGAATACGTGTGCTCGCTGGGTTCCCAGGGGGTGTGAAGAGGTACGAGGCGTGGTTGTTTGGGGGGGAGGGTGCTCGTGCTTTAATTTCAGTGGAGAGAAAAGTTTATCTGGGAGAATGCCGTCTTGGCACACAAGGCATCCGGACCTGGAGAAAACACAGGTCTTGTGCGGAGGAGCTTGTCTTCAGGGTTCTTGGAGAGTGAGGAAGGGAGGGGAGCTCGGTGACTCCCCAGCATGAAGGGGGTGACGCCTGAGCTCCGAGCACGCAGGGGACCGAGAGCCTAGAGGAAGGGTGTGACCCCACGCCAGCGGGAATTAAGATTTCAGGAAGGGAAGCGGCGAAGGTAAAATGTTTAAACGATGATAAAAGAGGTGTCACAGGGCAACACGTCCGCGCTTGACGTGTAACTTACAAAGCTGCTCGTTGCCCCGGACGCTCAGAGAGAAGGACCGTCGCTGGGAGGAGAAGGCGTTCGTGGAGGAGGTGCACTGGCACCTAGTGTGTAAACAGTGAACAGACGGCAGGGCGCGTCGGCAGCACTCAGTGACCCAACCGTGGCAGCAGGCAGAGGAAAGGGTAAAAGGGCAGGTGTGGGCAGCTCTGTCGTGGAAGATGTTCAAGGCTGGGCCCAGGAGTTTGCGCGTGTTTGGGATGTCGGGGGCACTTTTCACGTCAGGAACTCTTACCGTTCTGGAAGCGCTGCTTGTACGTGATCGCTCTGGTAGCAGAGTGCGGCCTGAGTCCAAGCGCAAAGCCAGACCGAGCGGGGCGATCGGCTGGGCTTTTGCAGAGTGTAAGCAGGCAGAGTAGGGGATAGTTCTCGAGTTCCAGCAGTGAGGACAGGACCGAGGCGAGTAGTAGTTCGGGGGGAATGAGAGTTGAAGCTCACACTTCCTAAGCGTTTCCTCCAGCCAGACGCTACTTTTGCAGCCTTATGTGTTATATCAGTGGCCTAATTAAATTCTGCATACTTTTATTACATTTAAAAAAAAAATGTTTAATGTTTATTTATTATTGAGAAACAGAGATAGAGCACGAGCAGGGGAGGGGCAGACAGAAGGGGAGACACAGAATCCGAAGCAGGCTCCGGGCTCCGACCTGTCGGCACAGAGCCCGACGCGGGGCTCGAACCCACAAACTGCGAGATCATGACCTGAGCCAAAGTCGGACGCTCGACCGACGGAGCCACCCAGGCGCCCCACTTTTATTACATTTTTTAGATTTTATGTATAATTGTATACACTTTTATTATCCCTCTTCTGTAGACGAGGATCCTGAGGCAGGAGGTGTTAGCTTGCCCCAGGGTCATGTGGCAAGTACGTGGCGGAGCCCAGACAGTGCGGCTTCAGAGACCGTGCTCTTCACCGTCACACTCCCCTACCTCCGATGTCACTCTGTAACACCGGACACTACACTGAGCGTTTTACAGACCTCGTTTACTCTTCTCACTGAGCCCCTGGGGGCTGGATAACACACCTTCATTTTGCAGGTGGGGAGACTCCTGCCTGGAGAAGTTGCTTTTGGTTGGCGTAAGGTTACTTAACTTACCAGTCGGGAGGGCGTCGGAAGCAAGAACCCGTTCCTTCCACCGCCCTTCTCACTGCCCCTCCGTGTGATTGGGGGGCAGAGAGAGCCGTGATGCCGGGGTGCCCTTGTGTAGGCTGGGGCCATGGCGGCGCTCTTGGTGGGAGGAGCACAAATGGAGGAATCGGGGTGAGGATTAGGGTTTTCGGACCTCGTGGAAAATGAAGTGAAACGTTGGGATCGTTGAGAATTTAGGACTGAACTATGGCTTGGGCGAATAGTCTTCATGAGAGTGATAATCAAAGCTGTCAGAACAAATGGGGTCACCAAGAAGGTGGTTGTAGGAACAAAACATCAGAGGCTGAGAATCGGTATAAAGCGATAGCACACGGACTCTGTTAGGTAAGGAAGAAATCAGCGTACGTTTCCGAAATAGCATCTCCGCGTCTGCCGGACAGCTTTGGCTCCTTGCTTCCAGTAGAGATCATCGTTATTCCCTCAGCTCGGTCTGGTGTCCTGGCCAGGCCTGAGCCCCTCGCTGGTCTTCGCGCGGACTCCACGCACGCACCCCCGCTGTCGTTCCTCTCTCACGGCCCTCCCCCCGCTTGTCGAATGGCCTCTAGGTCTCTCTTCCCGTTCCGTCCCGCCACCCGTGCCATCTGAGTGGGTGGGATCGCCGTCTCTGTCCTCCTGTTGCCGGCTGTGATGCTGGGATTCTCTGGCTCTGGAAGAGGATGCTAGCGTTTATCAGAGCCCTTACGTTTCTGACAGCGTGCCTCACGTAGTGTCACCTGCGGACACCGGTCCCCCCCCCCCCCCCCAGCTGTGTCGCCTGCAGGGACTAGCAGACCCTCAGTTTTCTGACTGTTCTCTCAGGGATGTGGGTACCTGTTCAGTGGTCCCGAGTTCCCCAGAGAAAGGGCTCGTGAAGTACTTAGTAGAAAGGAACCTGGTTTGTAGAAAATGCATATGGCGTGGACCATTCTAGATCCTTGTTTCCAGGTTTTTACTAGACGTTTCTAGGTAGAAATGTTAACGAGTAAGTGAGTTAGGGAGGACATGGGGTCTGTAGGAAAAACACAGCACAGGGCAAACAATGAAGCTGTTTTATTGATGTGAATAAACACGGAGTTATTACCTTTTGCTGTGTTTTAAAATGATTGAACAAAAATGTCATTTGTGGCTTAGGAGTATAAAATGATTTTAGCTCCATTTACTCAGTGCCAGTTTCCACTTACATAGCTAGAGTCTGTGGCATTTCCCCCCATTTATTTCATTACGAATATTGTGACACCTTAGATGCTTTACAGGGATTCTTTTCTATTCTGATAGTTCCAGTTGGCAGTTTGCATTTGATATCATCAGGTTGTGTTTTTTTTTTTTAAAGTTTGAAATTGTGTGAATTGTTTGTTCTGACTTTATAGGGAATTTGCGTATTAGTTTTTTCTGATCTGCGTTTTTATATCCAGAAGTATTCATCTAACGACACTAAAGGTTGTAGAATACACGGGCACGTAAAATTTCTTACCGTGAATAGGCAGAAAACCTGTACGTTCTTTATAATTGATGACCAGTTGTGGTGATACGAACATGTAACTAAAACTGTGTTTATTTGCCTGGTGTGAACTCCAGCAGTGGGCATTTATGGATAAGTGTCTTACACGTTTTTTCTGCTAAAGGTCAGCAACTGTAATCTGTATCGGCTTGGAAAAAAGAAGGGACTGCCCAGCCGCATGGTGGTGTCCATATTTGATCCCCCCGTGAATTGGCTTCCTCCTGGTTATGTAGTAAACCAAGACAAAAGTAATACAGATAAATGGGAAAAAGATGAAATGGTAAGTTTTTGGTAACTGGAAGGACTTCTACTTTGGTGAACGGGGAGAATTTTGTTCTCTTAATTTTCTGTTTCTTTTCCGTGGCATATTTGTAATAGAGTAGGAATTTGATGTGTTAATTTCTCTAAGGAGACTGTCTCTTCATTGAATTCAGAAACAGTGTTAGATATTTTTTGGGGGGGGGGACAATTCTATCATCTTCCTTTTCCAGAGGTATATGATGTTGTGACTCTGAAAAAGAAGAAAACAAAACTCCGTAATATTTCACTTTGTTACCCTGTATTACAATTGAGGACAGACCCTTAGCTCTGTTCAATAAAATGACTCTTCAGTGGTCTGTGATCTCCTATCTATGAAGTCATTAATTTCAGTAAAGCCTTGCTTTGTAGTTCAGGGATTTCTCAGTGAGGACTAGGCCTTCTCTAGTGAACTAAAAAAAAAAAAAAAAAAAAAAAAAAAAAGATCCTAAAGGTTGTAGTTTTTTGGAAACAGTTTAAATTTTGCCAGGGACTTGAGACGACCAAGTATTAGCTGCAGCGGCTTCATTTTGTCTCGTGTTGAAGGCCACCAGAGGGCACCTCGGAGGGCTCGTGAGCCGGCAGAGCGGTCGGTCCCTCCCCGTGGTGGGCGGCTGGGGAACGAGAGCGCCTCTTCCAAACTCAAAGGCGATCTCTCTGGCACTTTGCTTTCTCGGACATTTATTTTGCATTAGTGAGAAACTAGATCGTTGTTACTTCATTTTTCCTCCAGGCCAACGCTGAGAATACTGTTTCTTTCACAGATTATGCCTCCTAAATATGTGCTCTTCACATCTTCTTTCTGACACGCGCGTCCCGGTTCCTGGGCTCAAATATTTCCAGGCCTGATGCTCTGCGACCCTGTTTTGATTTTTATCTCTTCATTGAGTATATTTTTAACTCGTGCAGTATTTGAGATGATTTCAGTGTCTTACAGAAATTGACCTCCTCTGGAGAAAAGCATCAGAATATTTTAATGCAAGTTGGGTTAGAAAAATTATATTCGTTCCTGATTTAGAAATGAGTGGAACCTTAGAGGAAAATATGTAGATTTTGAGAACTTTAGAGAAAATATTGCATATCTATGAAAAACATTCCAGTGATAATTATTCTGCCTTGTAAGTAGGTTCATAATATAATCGGTTCTTTAAAAAAAAATTAGCATCAAGGTGACATTGACAAGTCCCTTTGATTAAAAAAAATTTTGTTTTAAGTTAGAACAGACATTTCTTATTTTCCTTAACATTTCTGATGACCTGGCACCGTGACTTTTGGAATATATTAAAGATCCTGTTCGTATTTTCACTTAGTAATTTATGCTTACTGAAACAGACACAGGAGAGCGTGTGCATTCCTGCTTCACCCGCCTCGCTCCTCCCCACGTAGGTTTAAGAGAAACCTTTGCATGCGAGTGCAGAAGGTAATAACTCAGAAGGTTGACTTGAACTGGAAGCGAAAAGAGTTTTATGCTGGCATTTTTCTGAAGAGCCTGAAGTGTTCTTATTTAGGGAGGTCGGACCCCGCTATTTCGCAGATGGAGAAACTGAAACCCAGGGGCATTAAAGAACTTTGCTTTATTTGTGATAAAACCCAGTCTTTGGGGTTGGTGTGTGTATATTGCCAATTTCAGACTATAGGAGCATCTTACCGAAGATATACGAAGATTCTATTTAACGAAACGTTTTTTCACTCTGATTTTTTCTTTTAATGGCAGTTTGCCTTTTTTTAGTGCAAGGACCAAACAGTAGTCAAAACAGCTCATGTTACCTCGAAGAGTACAGGGCTTTTTGCAGGAAGTAGTTCCTAGAGGTCTGCCACTATAGTTTTTTCTCATATTCTTCCGTAATCTTGAAAACGTTTTATAAACTTTTTTTATTAAAAAAAAAAAAAATTCAGGCATGTTGTTGTAGATACATACACGTCTACATTGGCTCACTACTCGTCTTTATTTTCAAACAACTACACTGTTCCTTTTGAGTCCGACTTAAAATGAAATATTTGTAGTATTTAAAAAATACTTGACAAGGTTTGAAAACTTTTGTCAGGAGATCTCTGGAAAGTTGTTGCTATCAAAATTGAAGCAAACTCTCCTGCCTTTCGCCCCAAAGGAAAGGAAAGTCTTTTTATTTTATTTTTTTTATTTCTTGCGCAACAGAAATTTGGCATCTCCTAGCATTGCAAAAAAGTTACATCATTACTGAATCCTAGCCCATTATTAAGGTTGTCATTCACAAATAAGCTTTTGCCAAAGAAATTGGAATTAGCAAAGATCTTCTGACAGAAATTGGATTGTTGTGTTTCATGTTAGTCTAAATTTTCTTCTGTTTTTGTCAGTTATGCTATAATCTGTTCCTCTGATTACTGTAGCACGGTGGAGGGGAAAAGCATAATTTCCCAAATTCGTAGCTTAGTTCAGTGATCACTTTTAGTTTTCAAGCAGAGCAATCCAGTTTTACATTATAGCAAATGTACTTTGATTTGCAGTGGAAAGCGGGGACAGAACTTTCCCATGAACCCCTATTGCCCATTTTTAATATTCTACAGATTTTTAAAGCAGTTGATCTTTTTTCATGTATTTATACTCTTCGTTGCACAGATAATGCTTTCTCTGCATCTGGACTTTGATTTTATTAATTTGAAAATCTTTTCGAAACATTTTAAAACTTTGTCAGCAAAATTGAAGACCTCTGTGATCGGCATGTGAGTGCTTTTATTGTGTGTCTGCTGGAGTAAGCCTCCTTAGCTGCAGTTGTGCCTCGCGGACATTAATTTTAACTTTATATCCATGTACAGAAATCCTTAACTTAAAGCTTCATACTGGCTAAAGGTCATTTTATAACTTAGAAAATGAACATTCAAAGAACATGTTTTACTTTGTTTATATGATTAAATAACTTATTTTATGTTAATTGAAAACAAATGGCCGTGATTTTAAAGTTGCCTTTTAGTATTTGTGGTTGTCATTTGAAATTATCCACAACCCTTGCTTTTATTGAGTTTCAAACCCTTTTAAAAACAGCAGCTATGTCTCCCCTCCTTCCCCATTCCCCGTCGTTTCAGACAAAAGACTGCATGTTGGCTAATGGCAAACTGGACCAGGACTTTGAGGAGGACGACGAGGAGGGGGAGGATCTGACGTGGAAGGTTCCAAAGGAGGACGCCGACGACGAAGATGATTTCCTGGAGTATGATCAGGAACATATCAAATTCATAGATAACATGCTAATGGGATCAGGAGCTTTCGTAAAGAAAATTTCTCTTTCTCCTCTCTCAGCCACTGATTCTGCATACGAATGGAAAATGCCCAAAAAATCCTCCTTGGGTAGCATGCCATTCTCCTCAGATTTCGAGGACTTCGACTATAGCTCTTGGGATGCCATGTGCTACCTGGATCCCAGCAAAGCCGTCGAAGAGGATGACTTTGTGGTGGGGTTCTGGAATCCGTCGGAAGAGAACTGTGGTGTCGACACAGGGAAACAGTCCATCTCTTACGACTTGCACACCGAGCAGTGCATCGCGGACAAAAGCATAGCCGACTGTGTGGAGGCCCTGCTGGGCTGCTATTTGACCAGCTGCGGGGAGAGGGCTGCCCAGCTGTTCCTCTGCTCCTTGGGGCTCAAGGTGCTCCCGGTAATTAAAAGGACTGATCGGGAAAAGGCCATGTGCCCCGCCAGGGAGAATTTCAACAGCCAACAAAAGGCCCTTTCAGGGAGCCGGGCCGCCGCCTCGGTGGCCGGCCCGCGCTCCTCCGTCCTGAAAGACTTGGAGTACGGTTGTTTGAAGATTCCACCACGATGCATGTTTGATCATCCGGACGCAGATAAAACACTGAATCACCTGATATCGGGTTTTGAGAATTTTGAGAAGAAAATCAACTACAGGTTCAAGAACAAGGCTTACCTTCTGCAAGCTTTTACACATGCCTCCTACCACTACAATACTATCACTGGTAAGAAGCCCCAGCCCGCACTCCGTTTCTCTGAAACGGCCACCTTGCGCTAACTGCGTTACTTGGGCCCCGTTAGAGAAAAGCATCCTACGCATGTACAGGCTTGGTGCTTAACGTGCACGGTGGAGGGAGGGAGCAAGAGAAAAACGAAGGCGGCTTTATTTTCCTCTGCTTTCCGGGAGCCCTGCGCCTTATCCTTGGCAGCTGGCGGCCTGGCCCTCCTTACGCGCTCGCGTAGACGTGCCGCACGGGGGAGTTTGAGCGCTCGTATTCTGTTGTGTTTTTCCCATTTGAATCTTCCCCCGGTGGCTCTCTGCTGCCTGTTCAGTGCCGGTTTGGGTTCTTGATTCATTCATACATTCTGGATGAACTGTCACATCTTTTTACGGTTCTTCCTGAACGGAAAGGCCCCTCCCTTTCTTAGGGTCCCTCTGGATCTGAAGATGAGCCGGTGAAAAGGAACTTCTTCGGGGAGGGCGTCATTGCCCTCGCTCTCGCTCTCGCTGCCGTCTCCCACTCGGCACTGCGCCCCAGGCTTTCCTCTTCTGTTTAGTAGGCGCCCGGGCCATCAGATTAGAAGGGAGATGAGGTGCCCGGAACTGCTGCCAGCTTCAGCTTGTGAAAAGCCCGTGTACTTTTTTCTGTATTCGAGTAGTAAGTGCTTGAATCTGGAATCCCAGAGCAGAGTAGAGGGTCTGTATTCAGGAAGACAATAAAGGTTAAGATGATCAGAAAAGCGCAAAGCCAAAAAGTAAAAACCCATCTGGCCCTGAACCGGTAGGACCCACAGCACGGAGGGCTGTTTCTCTTTGTGCAGAAGCCGATGGTCCCTCCTGGCCTCTGCGGAGCGAGGGGCCCTGCCTCGGAGCTCCAGGTGTCCGGGACGCGCCGCCCCATCTGTCCCTGCCCCAGCCTCCTGGCTTGCGCGGGTCCTGCTGGGCATGGTGAGGAGATAGGGGTGCCGGCCCCAGGCTGGGGGCCTTCTCCGGTGTGGGCAGCCGACCCGTGGTGCCTCGGGTCTTTGCGCACGGCCTCAACTCTCCTTTCTCCGGCCCCTTGTTCGGGTCAAACTCGGCAGTTCTTGCGCAGGCAGAGAAGGGGGTTTTCTAGTATACTGGCTGGCCTCCCGGGTGGCTGTTGTGACCCAGGAGTGGAGAGGCAGGGTGGCCGAGTACACACTCCGGAGTGGGGCCAGAGCGCGGGGTGCGCGGGCAAAGAGCACACTGTGTGAGCGTTACACGGGGGCAGAGCTTGGGGAACATGGGGTGCACAGGGGCAGAGCGCAGGGTTCGGGGTTGCACGGGCTCAGAGCATGGGGAACACAGGGTGCGCGGGGATCAGCGCCGGGAGCACGAAGTGCGCGGGGGGGCGGGGGGGGGGGGGAGCAGGCGGGGCAGAGGGGTGCGTGGGGCAGGGCACGACTGGCCCCAGACTGCCGGTGCAGGAGCGAGGCTGCCGCCGCTTCAGTGGCACTCAGCACCCGCCTGGTCAGCCCTGCGCCCCCGGGGTGGGGGGTGGGGGGTGGAGGGCCGCCCTGCTGGGGCCCCCTGGCCAGTGTGGGTCCCCTCGCGCAGCGCTCTTTGGGCCACCGTAGGCTTTTATAGGACCCCCAGTTTATAGATACGAAATACGCTTTCTTGGCCAGATTGAATTGCCAGAGGCTTTAGTAAGTGTGGCACGTCACACGGCTTGTCACTGGAGCGGATGCGTGAACTTCGCCCGAAGCCCGCCAGGCCTGGCTGCGGTGGGTCTGGGGCCCCGCGCGCGCGCGCGCGCTGCGGGTTACCGTGCGGGTTACCGTGCGGGAAGGCGCGAGCTGACGGCTGCGCCCTGGGCCGCCCGCAGATTGTTACCAGCGCCTGGAGTTCCTGGGAGATGCGATTCTGGACTACCTCATAACCAAGCACCTTTACGAAGACCCGCGGCAGCACTCCCCGGGCGTCCTGACCGACCTGCGGTCCGCGCTGGTCAACAACACCATCTTCGCGTCGCTGGCGGTCAAGTACGACTACCACAAGTACTTCAAAGCCGTCTCCCCCGAGCTCTTCCACGTCATCGACGACTTCGTGCAGTTCCAGCTGGAGAAGAACGAGATGCAGGGCATGGACTCGGAGGTGAGTGAGGCGCCGCCGGCAGCCAGCCCGCCGCGGGCGCTCCCGTCTCCGGACGGACGGAGGGGACAGCCGCGCGTGCTCCCGTGGGCCCTTTACCCTTGACCGCGCCCACGGGGCCGCGCGTGGACCTTCGGGGGAGGGAAGCGGCCGGGGCCTGGGGCCGGGTCGGATCGGGCCGCCCCGGCTTCCCCTGCCCGAAGCCAGCGTGAACCTTAGGGCTCCTGCGGTTTATTCTGCCTTTGGTTGTTCGAAGGGGTCAGAAAGGTTCGCTGATGCTTTGTCAGGTAAGCGTCACAAACGTGTGTCTGTTCTGCTGCTGCTGCTTGAAAATAGGAGAACTCACTTAAAAACCAGCCTTCTGAGATTCTAGCCGGTGGCATTTGGGAGGCTTCTGGCCTGAGTTCAGCCCGAGGTTCTTCCGTGATGGAGCTCATTTTAATGTGTTCCGGGCTGTTTTGAAGTTTTGTAGCAAAGGATCTCACTTCCATCTTTCCCCTCTCTGACCCTTCGCTGCCATCCTTCTGCAGGCCTGTGTGTACCCAGGAGAGCACTCTCGGGTCCTGTTCTGCACGTCCTGATTCCTTTGTTTCTCTTACTTTTGTAGATTTCTTGTAAGGAGGCAGGAAATGTGTGCGGCATTCTGGTGGCCGTTTTCATTGTTCCTTCGGTGATCTGCACCTTCCCTTCTTTTAATTGCCCCAAACCGTGGCTGGGGAGCAGTGCATTTGCTTTGACTTGCTGTGAAAGGAATTGGAGGTGTGGCCGCAAGGGAAGTGTCAGAGCGCGTGCCGGAGGGGAATCCACGTTCCCCGGCGGGTACTCGTCCAGGGTGAATGGTCCGAGTTGGAGCACAGCTAGCAGTGGGACCAGGACTTAGGACCAGCCCCTGTGTTCTCAGTAGGACTTCTGGTCTCGTTCTTCAGAAGCCCTTAAGCTTAGAATTTGAGGCACTAGCCAAACTTCGACTTCAGCCGTTTTTGATGACAGCGGGCCACGCCGGTTCTGTTGGGTCCCCTCTTTTCCTGACCTTTGTTTACAGAAACGTATGTATCAGGAGTCATAAAAAGTGATTAGAAATGTCAGTGGTCTGGCTTTTCTGACTTCCTGTTGGATCTTAAAGTCTCTCCACCTCTCCGGGCCTCGGTTTCTTTTTTTGTGAAAGGAGAGAATTAAACTCAGTAAGTTTTAAAATTCCTTTCTACCTCAAAACCATGATGTACCAACAGTAAGTATCTTGTTTTCCCAAGAGTCAGCATTACAAGTGGTTTATATAGAGCTCTGTGTGGCTAAACAGTCCATCTAGAAATTTTAAAAAAACCTCACCTCTTTTTTTGTTTCTCACAAGTAAGTTGTGTTTATTTTATAAAATACAGATAAGCAAAAGGAAGATTAAAGTTACGCAAATATGCTGCCTTAGAAATAACCAGACTTAACGGTCTGTGATGTTTTATTGCTAATACGTATAAACATAAACATACATGAAATATGAAGTGCCGTTATATTATGCATAGTATACCACAGTGTGTTTTTTTCACTTAATGTATTGAGGACACCTTTCCACGTATCCAGCGGCATTACAACTTTCAGTAGCTGCACAGTTGTCAATATAGCTCTAATGGAATGTATTTAAACAGTCCGTTGTGCCTAGACATTTAAGTTGTTTTTACTTAGGGCTTTTAATAAACATACGTGTGGCAAATATATCCAGTACCTTTTTCAGATAAATTCCTAGAGATGGGATTCCTGTTCAAAGAATTTTGAACTTTTAAAAGGCATTAGTATATTCATAATTTTTCATTACATTAATTTGAATACGTGTCAGGTACTCTTAATAGGCAGGGTGTGCTAAGGGGTTTAATAAAAAGGGAGCTTGGAGAAATCTGTCTTCTAGTAGAATTTCCCTGGCAAAAAGTGATAACTTCTACTCCCCAAAGTAACTTACACAACCCTTGCCCGTGCTGTACGGATTAGTATTCTGCCTAATCCTTGCCAAGCCGCTAGGGGGTAGAAATGTTTTAAGATGAAGTTCTTTGATGAAGAGTGGATTTGAAAATTTTTTTCATACATTCATTAACTATTTCTAATTTTGTGTTAAAGTTGATTTTGTTTTCATTTAGAAGTACTCTTTTTTCCCTTTGCTGAGTATAGAATAATACTGAATGGGGAAGGGAGTTGTTTTTGTTTTTTTTTTTTTCTTTGAGAAGTTGGAAAAATCTTTTTTTTAGGTAAGATAATGTTTATGAAGAACCTGTTACAGTGTAGTAGGTGGTTGCCCCAAATGGTTGGTGGTGTTACCCTTGTTAAAGATACAGTAAGAGTCCTTGCTGAGAAAAGAAACGCACTTCTGTGGAACGCCTTTAAAGATGGTCTTTTTGCTTACACATCACTTTTCTCTGTATTTGTAAATAGCTCAGGAGGTCTGAGGAGGACGAAGAGAAAGAAGAGGATATTGAAGTTCCAAAGGCCATGGGGGACATTTTCGAGTCACTTGCTGGTGCCATTTACATGGATAGTGGGATGTCCTTGGAGATGGTCTGGCAGGTGTACTATCCTATGATGCGGCCGCTGATAGGTACCGTTCGCTCCCCTTGGAAAGAAACAAAATCATCCTTAAAAAAGAATGACAAGGATATCACGCACGCTGTTCTTTCGTTTTGATTACAGAAAAATTTTCGGCAAATGTGCCCCGCTCCCCTGTGCGAGAATTGCTTGAAATGGAACCAGAAACTGCCAAATTTAGGTAAGGCAGAACGTGCATGGAAAAAATTAAGTTGCTTGAAAACGAGGGTCGGGGGGAGGGGGGTTGGGGAGTTGTCAGAGATGTCATAAACTAATGATTCTGAAAAATGTTTACACTGGGGCATGCGCTCTGCACTTTATATTTGTAGTCTGATTGACTTTCCCTTTTGCTTTCATAGAGTAACGCCGCGTTAAAAGCGAGACGCAGCCCCGTCTGTCGGGGTACGCGCCCCCGTGCGCTGCACGTTTCCTTGTGTGCTGTCGGCTTGCACACCCCACCCCACCCCCCCCCCCCCCCGAGTGCGTGCTCAGTGCTGATTGACAATCATAATAAATAGTTCTGACTTCTGATACAAGCTGTTTGGTTTCTTCGCAGCCCGGCTGAGAGAACGTACGACGGCAAGGTCAGAGTCACGGTGGAAGTGGTGGGGAAGGGGAAATTTAAAGGCGTCGGCCGAAGCTACAGGATTGCCAAGTCCGCGGCAGCAAGAAGAGCCCTCCGCAGCCTCAAAGCCAATCAACCTCAGGTTCCCAACAGCTGAAGCCCCTTTTTAAAGTGAAAAACACAAAAAAAGCAGGATTAAGGGGAAAACCATTGAAATTGACAAGGGTGATTTCAAGTCGGTAGTGAGCGGAATGAATCGAAGGCAGAATTTAAAGGTTGTTTGATAACAAGCTAGATTACAGAATAAAACATTTAACATATGTATAAAAATTTTGGAGCTAACTGTAGTTTTAGTTTTTTGCGCAAACACAATCTCGTCTTCTTTCCTCACTTCCGCTTTGTTCAGATCACAAGAGTGCTTTAATGATGACATTTGGCAAGTGTTCAAAATAATTATCGGCCGTTCTCTTTTTGTGTGGGGTTTTTGTTTTTGTTTTTGTGTTAACCTAGTTTCATTTCTGTCAGCTTCGCTTAGTGGTAGGAGGCCAAGGAGCTTTACAGCTGAGACGGCCCCTGGATTCCGTGGGGCGTCCTCCCCTCCTCAGCGTGGGCACCGGCACGGGTCCCCCGGTGGCCCATGCGCCCAGGAGAATGGTGCGGTTTGCCAGAGGAGAAGAGTGCCCGCACCGTCCTTTCTTTCCATGCCCTGTCATGTAAGACGATGTCTCCCGGTCGCCGTTGCACTTAATATATAGTAAGGGACAGGTTTTTCATTAACGTTGGCTGGCACGTTGGTGAATCAGATTTTCGTTTTCTCATGCCACGTAGTCTTGAATAGAAAAAGGTTCTCGCCTTAAAAGTAAAGCCCTCATGGATGTCCTTTTGATTTCCGATCCTTTTGGAACAAACTATTTTACATTCCCTTCATTTTATTACGCATTTAAGATGTTGAGACCGTGTGATACTTGCAACTCACTAGTGTGGTTGTGACTTATTACAGGATTATATTAGCGTTTCTGTCGTATGTGTCCCGAAGGCATCTTGAAAACCAGAATAGATACGTAGTCTCTGGATTTTTTCTAAGCACCATAATAAAAAGGATCTTTGGCTAAATACCCAGTTTTACTAAAAACCTCCTGCTAGGTAGCTTCACTGATGGAAATTGTGGCAAACAGTTTTGCCCTGTAGGCTGTTGCTCTAACAAGATAACCTTTAGACATATCACACCTAAAATATGCTGCAGATTTTATAAGTGATCGGTTACTTATTTAAAGAAGCAAAACAAAGCACCTTTACCGTTAGTCTCTTCTCACGTCAATGTCTTACTGTACTTTTCACAGTGTTGCATGCAGATCTCACCTACCAAAGCCGTGCTGTTAATGCCATGGAAATGTAACGTTTGTGATAAACTGCCGTAATTTTGATACATCTGTGATTTAGGTCATTAATTTAGATAAACTCATTCTTTCGATCTTTGGAAAAGGAAAAAAAAAGAAAAAAAAACGTTTTTAGGCATTTGCCGAAGTTTCTTTAATTAGACCTGTAGGCACTCTTCACTTAAATACCTCAGTTTTTCTTTTCTTTTGCATGCATTTTTCCCGTGTTTGGTGCTATGTTTATGTATTATGCTTGAAAGTTTAATTTTTTTTTTTTTTTTTTTTTTTTTGCACTGTAACTATAATACCTCTTAATTTACCTTTTGAAAAGCTGCAGGTCAGTCCTGCACTCCCACCGACACACCAGTAGAGGTTTGCTGCAATTTGCTCTGTTAATTATGCTTGAAGTTTAAGAAAGCCGAGCAGAGGTGTCTAATGTTTTCCAGCACATCATCCTGAACTTGATGCTTCATGTAATGCTGCGTTTTTGTTTTTAAATACACTCAGATACTGTATTTCTTGCTTTATCTGCACCACCCCCCCCCCCCCCCCCCCAGAGAAACACCTCTCTCTGCACGCGTGCGCAGGGAAAACGGTCAGCTCCACTTTCTAAGGAGACCTGAGTTGGACGGGGATGTGAAGCTTCTCCAATGTTATTCGTTGTCTCCGGTCTTAAATTTCAATTGCGATCTAAATTATTCAGTGTGTCTTTGAGCAAATTGATTTGGGTAGACTCCTTTTGAAAATACTTCTTTCCGATTTGGAACCTTCGCTTTCTATTCGGGTTTTTAAAACAAAACCTCAGTGTCAGATCTCCTAGCAAGTGAAAACCAAGCAACTCTTGAATTATATTAACTGTAAACGTGTATAATTGACAAGTAAGGCTGGATGTGAATTGTACTTGTGAGGGTGATTTTGTGATAACGTTATATCACAAATCTCTTCTTAATTTATAAACTACCTGATGCCGGGAGCCCAGGGCTTCGCATTGCGTCTAATGCACTAATCCCAGCGTTAAGGGATTCTCTCGCCTCCTGGCACCAAAACCAGATTGTTTCACAGTTACAATTCCCGTTGGGAGAAAAATGCCTCAATATATTTTGTAACCTTAAGAAGAGTATTTTTTGTTAAAACTAAAAAGTTCAGACTCGGATATGATTAGGTCATACATTCTCAGGGGTTCAAATTTCCTGCTACCATTCAAAATGTTTTCTCAACAGCAACCTTTCGCTATTCCATTTTTCTGTTGTTGGAGACAGATAGCTAATTTTGATCTGTGACTCACACTCGGACGGATTCTGTGATCCCCTGGTTTACGAAGTCAAAAAATAAAAACTCGAGTTAGACAAATGAGATGGGTTACGAACGCTTTCGTGCTGCTGATTTTTAATGCTGTAAAGTCCACCCCCCCGACCCCCAGTTTAGCTTGTTGAAATGTTTTGCATCCATCGATTAAGGAGGAAAATCACTCTCTGTCGCCCCACTTGCCACCCGCGTGTGTCATCCCTTTGTTCCTGTGATTGCACTGTGAGAGCGAATGTAACGGAAGCCCCGTGAGCCGAGGGCACTGGGGGGCGGGGGGGGGGGGGGCGCCACGGGCACGTGTGTGCAGGGCAGGGCGGGGGGTCGGGGGGTGTCCTGAAGAAGCAGCTGCAGAAGCTCCTTCCGATGATTGTGTGGAGGTTAGTGGGGACGAACCTTCGTTGTACAGATTCTTCCTTTCTCTCGTGATCTCCTTTCCACGGTCCTAACTATGCTGCGTTTTGTAATAGCTTTGTCCCCCCTCCGTTCTGTTCGTGTAGCACAGAGAAGCCTTGCACTTGGTACCATGCTTTACCTCATTTCAAGGAAAATCTGCTTCACGGAGAGGAAAAAAAAAAAAATGTGGTTTGGCCTCGCTGCTGTTTTGATTTGCCGGATTTGAAAAAGATGATTATAATGCCTGCAATGTGTCATATACTCGCACAACTTAAATAGGTCTTTTTTTTTTTTTTTTTTTGTCTGTGGCATTTCTTACTGTTTGTGTATGACAAAGATCTGTTCACTGAACTCTTAAGTATGTTTTAAACGTATTTGTTACTCTTTTTTTTTTTTTTCGGTTTTCCTTTAATGTCATGTGAAGTGATGAAATCTAGAATGACCTCTAACACTCCTGTAATTATCTCTTAAAAATACTAATATTTTAACATTCTTAATAATAGCTGGCCCTCAGAGAGATTCAGACTGCCCTGCCTAAAGAGCAAGAGACTTGAGGCCGCTTTGCTTCTGTGGGTTCAGTTCCCAGATGCGACCGCTCACCCAGCAGTGGGCTCTTTGCCATCCTTCTTCCCCGGGGTGCAGAGAAGAGTCGAAACCCAGACCGACCACGGTTCGTTCCGTCTTCAGGCCCGGTTGATTTCAAACCTTCTACCTTCCTCTGCTAGGGTACCGAATCCTTTCACACAAAAGTTAAGCCACCAAGCTGAAACCCTGGATACCTTTATTTAAACTGCATCTGAAATTAATGTCGGAGCCCTCAGCCCAGCCCGTGCTCTCTGCGGAAGAGAGACTCGTGTCGCGTCCATCAACTTGTACGGTCGTTTTGATTGCGTTTGAATAGGTCTATTTTTTCAGCCACTGATTACTTTTCGGGAATTCAGTTCTTTCCAAATAAATTTCTTTATTTTATATTGTACATGAGAAGTTTCTAAGATAATGTTTAAGACCAAGAATATTAAAGTGATCTTTTAACAGTTGTTGGAGACCCTGGTAGCAATATCACGGGAATTTACATCGAGACTGTTGTATTCTCCACTCGCAGTGAAAATGGTCTTTCAGAACTAACTTGTAAATATATTTTAGCCATTGATTGATTGGTCTTTTTTTTTTCTTCCCCCTAGTCCATTTTCATTTGGACGTCAACCACAGACACTTTAAATCCTACAGAGGCACTCAGAATTCACTGCATCAGCAGGGTTACATAGCAAAAATGCAAAGGTGAACCCCAAGTAGAATCTCTGGCTTTTTCTGCTGTAAATAGAGTGAAGGAAAATGACTAAAATCGAGAAAAACTAACATGATTTGATTGACAATAACATATTCACCATCACATGCTGCAGCTGTTTTTAAGGAACATGATGTAATTCATTCATACGGTCACCATGCTGCAGAAATAACGCAGTGCACCTTATGGGTCCCAGTTCCCTTTAGTTGTTTCCTTTTGTAATAATTGTAGCAGAGTCAATCTCCAATAAAGTTATGGTCTGTTCATTTTGTGTCCTCCTTTCTTTTTCTTTTCTCGTTTTGATTCGTTTTGATTCGGTTCAAGCGGGTGATAGCACTTAAAATAGTTGTAGCAAAAAGGACCCGTGAAGTGTGTTAATTCCCTGGTCCTATGAAAATGCACATTTTCATAAGATGAAAGGCCTGTCTCCCGAGCTCTGCTTCACGCTGACTTGTGGGGTGGCATAGTAACAGTTGTCTTTTTCTTTTCGAGATTTAAATCCTAACCAGTGTGTTTTTCTGAAATTCTGCCACATTGAATGTGTTCCGAGTCCTGGGTTACCATGTGATACATTTGCCACGTTCCTTAAGTGAATTTGATTATTCTGAAACCAAGTGGTTCAGCTTCTCTGTCTTTAGAACGTACTCCTGATGTTTATTGTTGGCTGTGCAAGAATTCTGTGATTCCAAGATTTGACCCGATCTTTTTGTAACTCGGTAAACTAAGGACTACTAGAAATGATTTGGCTATAGGAACAAGACGGTAAGTATAAGTTTCTCAGAACGAGAAAAAAAAAATCTTAGTTTTCCTTTGTGAAAAGTTTAATCCCTAACTTTTCCCTTCCTTCCACCTTCTCTAAACGAAAGGAGAAAAAGCCTGTGTATTTTCATTCTGAGGAGTTTGGTTAAGGGCCACGTGCGTGTGCGTGCCAGTGTCACGGCCCAGAAATCACTGGCTAGTTCAGGCCGAGCACTGGTCCGGTCCCACCGCCCCTTCCTGCCACCGTGACCCTGCCCTCCCCTGGCGTACAACAGAGAACACAGCCGGGCCGAGCATATCGGTTTGCAGGTCGTGACGTGCATGAAGAGAATCCAGATGGAAGTGAAATTTTTTCTTTCTGCGGATCCATCTGCATAACATGATGCGTGCTTTAGATGGGCTGGCGGATGCCGGTTCACAGCCAGCTGGGTTGGAAACAGACTTGTCCTTGCAAAGACGCCAGGAGCAAGGGAGGTGCGCTCACGGTAGAGGTGCGGGCCAAGAGCTCGCTTTCTAAGCTGCCTGCAAGGCAATGCGGGAACGACCCTTCGATCTTTTTCTTTCTTCTTTTTGTGGCAAATCACGCATAAAACTTTCCCGTTTTTGCCATTGTTCAGTGTACAACCCGCTGTCGTACAGCCGTCACCACCATCCATCTCCAGAACTTTTTCTTCATCCCACACTGGAGCTTTGTATCCGTGAAACACTAACTTCCCTCCCCCTCCTTCCCCCAGCCCCTGGCATCCCCCATTCTACTTTCAGTCTATGGATTTGACTCTTCTCCTGTGAGTAGAATCAGACAGCATTTGCCCTTTGGCCTCTGACTTCATTCCGTTCAGCATAAGGTCCTTAAGGTCCATCCGTGTTGGAGCAGGTTCAGAACTCCCTTCCTTTTTAGGGCTGCATAGTATTCCATTCTGTATATTAACACCGCGTTTTGCTTACCCATTCATCTGCCGATGGGCGTCTGGGTTGCCTCCGCCATTCAGCTGTTGTGAATAATGGTGCTTTGGTACTGGTGCCCACACGCCCTGCATTCCTGCTTTCCGGTTCTTCGGCGTGTACACCCGGACGTGGGATTGCTAGCTCATAACAGTAATTCCGTGTTTAATTTTTTGAGAGACTGCCTTACCGTTTTCCACCGCAGCTGCCCTGTTTTACATTGTCCTCAGCAGTGCATCAGGGTTCGGTTTCTCCACATCTTCACCAGCACTTGCTTTCAGGGTTTTTTTGTTTCTCTGGTTGGTTGGTGGTTTTATAACACCTGTGCTAACGGATGTGAGGTGGCGTCTCATAGTATTGATTTGCGGTTCCCTGATTATTAGTGCTGTTGAGCATCTGTTCATGTGCTTGCTGGCCATTTGTTTTAACTTCTTTGGAGAAATGTCTGTTCAGGTTCTTGGTCCATTTTTGAATCGGTTTTCGTGGTGGTGGTGAGTTGTAAGAGTTCTTTATGTATTCTGGGATATTAAGCCCTGACCAGATTTGTGATTTGCAAATCTGTCCTCCCCTTTTGTGGGTTGCCTTTGACTCTCTTGAAACGTTCTGAATTGCAAAACACATTGGCCTCAAGGCTTCCTTACAGGGCCTGTGGGCCCATGACAGCGAAGGTTTACTGAACATATACTAAACGCCTGATCTGTGCTACATGTTTTTTTCGTTTTATGCCACTTACTCCGCACCACAAGTATGGACGTGACTGCTACTGGAGGGCAGGAAAGCACAGAGATTCTAACTGAGATCCAGACTCAGCCCGCCTGGTTCCCGGCACCGCGTGACTTTGGCTAAGTGGTTTAGCCCTCCTGGCCTCACGCCCTTGCCTCTACCATGAGGAAGGGCATCGTTTGGATTCAGTGGCAGGTTGTGTACATTGCTGGGCGCGGTGCCCCACACGTCATGAGCCCACAACCAATGCTCGTTGTTACTGCCGCAGTCCCCCTTTTGCAGACGGGGACAGTGAGGCACGGAGAGGTGAAGTTCGCCTCCCTGGGGACAGAGGGGTGCACCCTGCCCGTCTCGGGTGGACGGTATTGTCTTCTATTGTCTTCCCGGTAATCCCAAGTCTGCAGCTTTGAGAGAGGCCTTGTCCTGTGTCATTGGCTCAGCCTGAAACGGTCCTGGCCCTCCCCGCCTCCTCTACTCCTCCAGCACTGCCCTCCTGCCTTGCAGACCTAGTCGGGCGCCTCCTTCCCACCACCCTCAGCCTGTGCCTGTGCTTTGGTCCCTGCCACTGCCCCCCGTGTCTGTGAGCTACAGGGATGCAAAGGACTGTGTCCTCACCACCACTACGCGTCCCAAGTCCCAAATGCTTCTGGACCACAGTAGAACCTCGCTAGATGCCGGTGTCGGCTCAGTGCTGCGGTGTTCTCCATCTGCTGTCCGTAGACGTCCGTGATCCCTCAGGAGACGTGCCGTGCGGGTCAGGAGGGAGGTGGGCGTGGGCACAGAGTGGGGAACATCCCTGCTTTTTACAATATTTTCTCCAAAGAGACTAGGACCTGGCGTTCCTAAATATTGTCGTAGTCTTGGGTGAAGGCTAGGTCCCCTGGTCATTATGACACATTTGGGACACGTCGAGCTAAAGACCCGGTAGAGAAATACCCGGAAGAACCTGTGATCTTCCTGAATATTCGGTTTAAATGGACCCCGAATCTCATAGCGGATCTTTTCCCTTTTTGCTCGGACTACTAGGCAACTCAGAGCCAGATTTCCGGTAGACCTCCAGTTCCCTCTACTGACTCCAATGTTTATGCAGCACCTTCTGGGTGCAGGCCCTCCCCCGGGGGGTGCTGGGGGCAGAGCAATGAATAACGGGAAGTCTTTGCCCTCGTTTCAGGCCGTTATGTTGTGGTGCATCCTGGTGGGGAAGACAGGCCGTGGCCAAATCGGCGATAGTTGTTTCCGGGGAGCAGTTCCCGGTGCGCCCATTAGCGCACGCGTCTGTAATCACAGACGCCCGCCTCGCGTCTCCACCCTGTCCTGTAGCAGCATTGGGACTGTCACTGTCGCACTGTTGCCACAGACCCTTTGGGGAATGGGAAGGCCTGGGACAAACATGTTGGTATTCCTTGGTCCAGAATATATTTCTTAAGCAGCCTACTAAGTGTCTGACCTGAGGCTGACCTACGTGAGGAAGGGGCTCCTTGAGGCAAAGAGTGCTCTAGTCATAACTTTGAACTTGGCGCTGGCTTTTGCTGCTTCGGCCAGGGGGCCAGCGTGATGGGTGGGTAGAGCCACGCTTCACACACTGGTGATGACAAGACAGCCAGCCGTGGCTCTCCCCGTGACAAGGGGGCCGGGGGGGGGGGGGGGGGAAGGCAGCGCCCTCGTCGTTTCCTCCCACCCAGAGGCCAGGCTCCAGTGTGGGCAGACACAGCGGGACAGAGTTGCTTTTATGGGAAAGCGCGTTTGAGCTTCAAGTTCTTTTAAGAGCCGTAAGGTCACTTTGGGTTTTATTTGGCGGTTAGTTATTTTTACTTCTATTTACCTATTTGGGAATAAAGGGCTGAATCAGTCCTCTTAACAAGCCAGGATTCCAACCTGCGGTTATGTTTATAAATAGGAAACCGAGGCTTTCCAGAAGTAAGGCTCCCCGAAACCAGTTTTGTTGACAAAGGGGACGTACTGTCAACCAGCGGTCTGAGCATCTCGAGGCATCTGGGATTCCTGAGTCCCAGACACGCCCCCAGGGCGATCCAGCTTTAACCCTCCTGCACCAAGGATGCTGAAAGGAGCCAGGCAGCCGATGTCCAGGAGCCCGCACCGCAGCACAGCCCCGGGGCCAGCCACTGTCTGGTCAAGTCATTAGCCTCCCGTAGCCTCTGCCTCGTCCTCTACGGTGAAGGAGTTGGCCCACGGGATCTGCTAACAGTCGACACGCAAAGCCACGAACGTTGAATTTGCAAACGCAGAAGTAATAGAGATTTGAATCCTGGCTAAGACCACGAATTCCTAGAAGCCGAGCTCATGTCCTTGCTCTTTTCGCTCAACACATTTATGCGTTCGTCCATGAACATCGGTCCGGCACCCCCTGTGGCCGGGGCCCCTGTGGGGCCACCGTGGAGTGAGTGACATTCGTCAGCCAGACAAGTCCGTCACCTGCGCAGAAGCTTACGCTCCGTGGGGGTGGGGGAGTGGGGAGGGGAGACAGATCTTAATAGAAGAAATCTGATCATTCTGGAGAATGATTCTCGCCGGGAAGACAATAAGACAGGGTAGTGTAATCGTGTGAAAGGCTGGGGGGAACGTGACCAAGTTTAAATAGTAAAGACAACATTTATCGAGTGCTTACTGTCCTAAGCACTTTCCCTGTGTTTCAGGTCAGAGTAGGTATGACCTCTGTTCTCATTTTACAGACGAGTAAAGAGAAGCCGGGACTCTGAAGACATCCCTGAGAGCCAACAACACTCAGAGGCTATATTCAGGGCTCAAGTTCCGGTGGCAATGGCTGTGTGTAATCAGTTTCAATCCGGTGTTCCCTCTGATAAAGGACTGACTAGGGCACAGTAGAAGAAAGCCTGGACGCTTAGGGCTGGTTTACTGACAGGGTAGTACTTGAGCTGGGGTTTTGAGGGATGAATAGAAGTTCTTACAGAACATCTCACTATAGTGGTCGTTGGTCTGTGATGCCGTAGACATTGCAGTCTTTTCAGTAGAGCACGTCATTCTTTGTTATTCCTTTGTTATGACACCTGCCTGTATCATAAAGCCCTGATTTTGAGTTCTTTAAGGTAAGGAATTCTAAATCTTCCAAATTAACTCACATTTTACCCCTAGTTTATAATTTCAACACGGATGATGACATCCCTGCCCACGTTCTGAGGGCAGGCTGTATTTTTCCGGGCTGTGCTTTTAAGCCTTGACTTCCATAGGCCCATCTCTCCCGCTCTGAGTCTCGGGTTCCTCAAACATAAGGTGGGAGTTCAGCCGCACCAGCAAATGTGAGTGAGAATCACAACAAAATCAGCATCTCGGGGAGCTGAGAGGCCCAGGCAAGGAACCGCGGGAGTGGAAACTGTCCCCCACCGTGTGTGCTGCGGAAGGCCCGGCGGGGGGGGGGGGGGCCGGGGGCCCCCTTCCCAGCTCAGCAGAGCTGTTCCCGTTTTATCTGTTTTATTTATTGAGCTTTCTTACATCGCGTGGGAAGAAAGGGCGCCACTGCCAAAAACTAATGTTGGAGAACCACTGGGACACAAGCCTGCTAGGACCCTGCGACTGGCCGTCTGTGGTTCTCTGGGGTTCTCCCCCCACGGTCTGGATCTCGGTACCGTTTCCGCACTCTGTAAAGCGGCCGCCGTCCAGCCCAGCTCTGGCTACCTTTCGCTGATAGGTGAGCTAATCCCCAAACGCGGCAGCAGTGGCCTTACAGCGAGGGTTTCTATTACCTCGTTATGAATTACGGTGGAGTGCCCTGGTGAAGGGTCGAAGGTATTTGAGATCCTTTGGGAGCAAATGCTAGATATTACTAAAACGAGACTCCATTTAATAGGTGATAAATCTTGATATTGTAAGTTTAATATAGTTTGATGGTTGTAAATCCAGTGAATCTACCGTAGGAATTTGCTGTACTTTGCGTTTATGAAATATTTAGTCAGGTGTTTTTAAAGGTACGGCTTTTCTCATAAGGTACTAATTTTTATGGGCTCAGCAAGAAAATTTCATACTGGTGTCACCCATGCTGCCGTTTGTGGGACTTGGAAACGAAAAAGGAAAAGGCACCGCGGGCTCTTGCTTTTTGTATTATAAGAAAGCTCTTCGAACATTTGGCAGTAATAGCCAAATGAAGAAGTAGATATTAGTGTATTTAAGACTATACTTTAGGATTAGAAAACGGTAAGACACAAACCACTTGAAAATAAGCATACATTTGATGTTTAGACCGCAAACTCTAGAAAGGAGTATACATGTGGGGTTGAAATATGGCCGCAGTGTGGATGTTGGGGCGAGTCTACTGGGTTGATGGCCACGAGGCCTCGAGTACATCGTAAGCCATGTGGACTTGTTTTCTATTGCTGGGCAACAGATTCACATAAATTCAATGGGTCAAAACAGTACACATTTGTTACCCCAGGCTTCTGTGGGTCAGGAGTCTTCTAGGCACAGCTTAGCTGGGTTTCCTGCTTAGGGCTTCACAAGGTCATGACGATCAAGGTGTTGCCTGGGCCGTGGTCTCATCTGGCCTGGGATCCTTCCAAGTTCGCATGGTTTTTGGCAGGATTCACGTCTTGCAGGTGCAGAACTTCCGGAAGCTTTCTTCTTCAAGGCTGGTAGGAGAGCCGTCCTCCCCCCTCAGTCTCTTTTCAGGCTTGGATCCTTTTTTTTTTTTTTTTTTTGAGTTCACCCGATTAGGTCAGGCCCACCAAGGATGATGCCCACTTTGATTAATTTAAGGTCAACTGATTAGGGTCCTTAATTACATCTGCAAAATAATTTCTCCTTGATCGTATACCATAACCTATGACAGTGACATCCCGTCATATTGCCCACACTCAAGGGGAGGGTGTTATTTACAGCATACACACCAGGGGATGGGAGTCTTAGGGGCCATCTGAGAATTCTGCCCGCCATACCACAGATGTGACCTTCCGCAAGTTTCTGTACCTCTTGGCGCTTCCCCTTTGAGGGCTGTCAAACGGGGGTGGCGATTCCTACGTGTCTTGGAAGGATCTTGGTGGCCTCCGTGAGAGAACGTGGAGTAAGCTGGGGAGACTCAGGTGCCGTGTGCCAGGTGCCATGGGCAGGCAGGAGGGGCCAGGTGTGGGGGGTGCCACTAATGCCACGGTTCTGCTTCAGCTGACGATACCTCAACAACTCTGTGACTTACCATAGAAGGTAAGTCTCCCCTCCTCCCTGCCTACCCCCTGGCTTCCCGGCACCCCTCCCCGAAACGGTCCCCGTCGGTCACCTTCCATTTCTCAACCAACGTGACCCCGGCCGGAGGCAGATAGGGGAAGACACGTTTTTTACGCAGTTGCCGTGGGTCGCCGGCAAGCTATCGGTCAAATACTATTTGGAGCACAGATAACTGCTTTTGCCATTGTAACCGAAGGCGCACTCCCCGCAGCAGCCATAATTACAAAGGCAGGGAAGTGGGGGGAAAATCCATCTCATTTAAAAGTGTTTTAGTGTCAGCAAACACATTGCGATGCCATTAAGAAAGTTTTTGTTAAGGACACGTTGGACTTGAGGTTTTTAATTTGTTTGAAGTGTTTTGCTAAAGCAGAATTATGTTGGAGTTTACATAAAAGTAGAGACTGACATGAAAAGTTTTAACTTAAGCAGCAAAATATAAAGGCTAATCTTATTTAAAAGTAATATGTATGTCTTGATTGAGTGCCCAGATACGCTCAGCTGGGACTTTTTAGTGGAATCGGGTCTAAGCTGTTACACTGAGTTATACCGAGAAGGTTTTCCTGAGCTTATATTGCCAGACCTGAAATACTCTTGTGGCTGCATTTAATAAAGAAACGAAAGTCTTGAGTAAGGGGATATGATTTTTTATGACAGAAGGAATGCAAATAACTTTTAGTCTCATTGCCTTGACCGGGTTCGGTTTGATTTGATGGAGTTTAATAATGACTTATAACCTGTGCTGACAATATGCAGGCCCGCACAACGTCATTTAACTCATTTATTCTGCTTGCTGTAAAAACAAGGAGATGGCAAATAAATATATGGAACGTTCATTGTTTGTCAGAGGGCCCAAGCCAAGAGTTTTCAGTGACCTTTTAAAATATGGTCCCAGGCTAGTACTAAAATGCCTGTCACTCAGCACACACACTTGCATGCTCTGACCTTTTAACCCGTGCATCTTGTGTTTTTTTCTCTTTCAAATGGGCGTATGCATTTCCAATCAGCTGCAATAGTTCGGGCTCTTGCATTGGAGGATTACTGTAAATTGCAGCCTGACAATTACAATACGCAGGGCACCGGCGAGTTATTAATGGGCTCGCCTACTGATGGCCTTTCAGCGCAGCCTCGGACCTGCTGAGACTCAGCCTAATTAGATCCAGGGGTAGCGGCCCCTGCGGATGAGGTGAGTTGAGGGTGGGGGGGGGGGGGGGGTGGCGGGCAAGGGCTCCCCGAGACCCCGCCTCCAGCAGAGGAAGATATCAATTGATTATGGATGGCTCCTGTCCGCCATGTCGGATCTCTGATTCACCTCCTCCTTAATGACTTGTATTGGCTTAAGGAGCTCTGCACGATTTGACAACGTCAACCTCAGCTGACAAAGACCAGCAGGTGACTTTAATTGAGGGCTTCTATTGCAAGAGATTTTATGCAAGACAGAGCAACAGTTCAACAGACACAAAAGAGGCCTGTAAAAAAAAAAAAAAAAAAAAAAAAAAAGTCTGCAGCCGTTTCTGGGAGACTGGGAGCAGACCCGGAGTTAGCTACTTTACTTTCGCTTCGTTTATGCTTTTTTCACCCCTCCGGTGGTGGGATCAGGAAGGGAGACCCCCTTTCCTAGCCTCTCCCCCACCCCCACCCCCCACCCCTCACCCCCCACCCCCCCGCCTCCCCCGGCCCCTGGAAGTTCTGCCGCCGTCTCTCCTCTCTTGGGTTTCAATATTTATCTTGAGGGATGAATTATGTCCAGGCATAAATGATGTTTGACACATCTCGATGCTGGGGGGAAAAATGAAATGTTTCACTGCTCTGAAAAACATTGCCCAGAACACATCACGCGTCCTGAAAGAACTGAGCACGCTGTTTAGTTTTAACAAAATTAAACGGACGGCCTGTCTGAAGCGTCGGAGGGGCGGAGGATAATGATCGGTGAGCGAATGAATGAATGAATGAAAAAAAAAATGATGGCCGATAGGATCGCAGCCTTGGAGCCCCCGGAAAGGAGGGGGGAGGGAGGGCTAAGCGGGGTCCAGCAGGAAAGCTCTAAACGGGAGGGTCCGTTAGAAAACCCTGGAGGCGATGCCTTGGTGTTTTGCAGGGTTGACTCACCTAGAGGTGTGTGTCGTCCAGGTGGGTGTGCGGCCAGCACCTGCTGCCGGCCGCTGGCATGAGCCACGTGCTCGGGCCCGAGAGGGGCTGCGCGTACCTTCTTGGACACTGTATCGGCAGCCTGTCCCGCCGGCCCTCGGACCTCCACGTCCTCTTCACCCCCCACCGCACCCACCGTGCACTTAACACTCCTCCTCACCCGACTTTCTACCACGATCCCAAAATGCCAAGTGTTTTCACGCCTCCAGCTTCGGCCTGTGCTACTTTCTCCGCCTGGAGGCCCCTTTCTCATCTCTGCCTCATCTCACAGGCTCCTATTTACCCTTCAAAGACTCCGGCCCCCTCCTCCAGGAGACTTTCCAGTGCCTCTGCCCTGGCATTCTGCCTCCAGAGCCTGCACGCCCACCCACTCCGCTGCAGGGGACGGGGAAGCATCTGAACATCCGACCGACCGGCCAGAACCCAGTCTGCACCCCAAGGAAGGGGTGTCACAAGGAGCGAAGGCAGTGCTGGGTTCTGGGGAAGGTGGGTAGAGGTGGAATCGGTGGTGTGGGTGGTGGGGGGGGGGGGGAGGTTACCTTAAAAGGGAAATGGACTCTGAGGCTGGGCAGGACTCCAGGGCCGTGGTGACAAGGTTGTCCCCACAGAGCTCGGACCCGGGACGTCTGTTGGGTGCCAGTGCTGGATGGTCGAAGGGCTAGGAATGCTGGCCCAGAAGGATTCCTGATTTGAAATAATGTGATAAGGAAACTCCAGGATCCCATCAGCCTACATCCTACCTTGGTCCGTGAGTTCTGAACAGGTTGGTGGTTGCCCCGTAGCCCCCAAACGGGAAAATCCATACACTCCAGCCTCCCCACACACTTCCACTGTCATGGCCTCAGTCTCCCTGCCCCTGCTCTGTTGAACAATCGTCCGTCTCCGCCTGGCCTGCCCTGCCCAGCTCTCAAGGCAGCCCCTCCTCTGAGAAGCCTTCCTGGATTCCTCATCTTGGTAGAACTATTTCCCGAGTCACATGTTATCAGTCTTACTCTGCGTTCCTGGAGCCCTGCCTTGAGCCACTGGGGGCTGGGTCTCAGGATCATCTCTGTATCGCCCAGGGCAGCCCCAGTCTGTTGAATGAATGAGAAAGCAAAACGGAGGAACAGATCCCAAAGCGTCATCCACAAGTTTCGGAAGTTAGGTTGCTTGATTTTTTGTTTTTAATTAGGACTTGGGACTGTTGAATACTTATTTGGCAATGAGTACCTTTATTAAGTAACTGATAAGCATAGTAATCAAGGGCATCTTATTCGGTTGCTGAACATCTACTACGCAACGGATTTTGTGGATGGAGGTTGGTGGCTCCTGCCATGGAGGTGGTACCAGTCCAGGTGGGGAAATGGTGCACAGAGGCAAACAGAACAATGTAGTGAGAAGAAACTCACACCTGGACCGAAGAGAAAGAGGTGGTTGGAGGTGGGGGATGGAGACGGAGGGGTGATGGAAATGGGTGTAGGGAGATGGGGGGTGATGGAGATGGGGGTGATGGAGATGGGGTGATGGAGATGGGGGGCGATGGAGTTGGGGGTAGGGAGTTGTGGTGGATAGAGATGGGGGCATCCTGGCTCTTAGAGGAAGGAGAAGGTGGGGAGTCTCTTTGTCATCATCCCTGGTGCCCAGGATGGGGGCAGTCTGAGCTCCTGCAGTGCAAGGACCATCACAAACCATCTCTCCTACCCAAGTGTCTAGTTCAGAGCTTGAAACCAGAGGTTCCCAGTATATACTTACTCAGTGAATAATGTTGAGTGTGCAGATTGCATCCTGAGTTGACACTCCAGCTTGGGCTTCAAGCCCGGGCCAGCTGTCCCAGTGCCTACCCAGCCTTTTCCAATGGGCACGGGAGACTCATTGCTTCCTCTGCCTTACTTTGCTCGGTCGATGCACCTGCTATCCTCCGTCTCTGGAAATGCCTTCTTCCTCCTCCCTCCTGCTCACCTCTCCCTTAGCATTGCCTCCTCTCGCCCTCTCTCCAAGACTATCCTCCGCTTCTGCCTCTCCTACTGGCCTGCCTGGACCTTCCTCATGACCCCTAAGCAGCAGCTCGATCTTCAGCCTCCCTGTCCTGCTATCTGTGTCCGTGCAGTTGTCAGACTTTTCGGGCAAAAATAGCCCAGACCATGCCCTGCCCTCAGATGGCTTTGTCCTCCCCTTTTCTCCACTCCCTGCCTCCCACCCTCCTCGTGTGGCACCTCAGCTGGCCCACCACAGCTGTCACCTGACTCCAGCCCTCCTCTTCCACTCCGTCTTCACCCCCTCCCCACCCGCGCTTGGGCTGCACAGGACTGGGCTCCATCCATTTGCTGGGTGACCTTGGGCCAGCTACTTAGGCACGACCCTTGGTTCTTGTGTGGTTAAGATGAGCGGTCTGGTTGCAGTGGATGGTGCGAGGTGGAGACGACGTGACACGACAGAAAGAAGCATGGCTTTGGAGTCCGGCAGGGCTGGGTTTGCACCTGGATTGTGCCACTTAGCAGGTGTCTGACCTTCTTGCGTAGAAGTGACCATGGCTGCATCACTTCAGGATTCTTCTGTTTCTTAGCACGGGGCCAGACACACAGCACGTGTGAAATAAACAGGCCTGTTATCACCTAAGTCACATCCGTGTCTTGAAGATGATTACTCATCCCCTGCCAGCTGGCCCCCAGCCCCAGGTGAGGGGAAAAGGTGCTGCTCTTGGCTGCACCCCCATTTATTTGGGGACTATATTGCATTCCTTTTTCTGAAAGGTAATTCAGACCTTGGAGCCACGAACACCCGCGTAGTCGGGAATCGCCAGGCCAGGCTGGGGATGGATTGCTGGCCCGTGCCATGGCGAGGTCAGTTGTTCCACGACTGAACCGGTCCCCTGGATGTCACCATTGCCGTGGCCTCGCCTCCTGGCAGTCGTTCTCCAGAAGGACCTCATTAGGCTGCCAGGGGAAGGCATCCTGGCCGTGTTGTCAGACTCGCTCCGCCAGGCATCACTCAGGCCTTGACTGAGCCCCTGTGGGGGCCCTCGGACGGTTGAAGTCATCTTTGTCCCTTCGCTTGTCACTCTGGAGAGGACAGTAGAGCCGAACTTCTTCCTTGCTGGGAGGTTCTCGGAGGAGGTTTGTGAATTTCATACTCCTTCCAAAAGCACGGCCGTGACGGATGGCTGTTCCTGGCCAAACCCGGCCGAAGTGGGACCCGCATTTCAAAGTGTCAGGCTGCAAAAGGCAAGGTAGGGGGACGGAGGGTGGGAAAGAAGACTTGGCGGAGGCGGCGGAGGGCTGGGAGAGGGGCGGCTGGGGAATGATGTGCCCGGGAGCTCACCCGGGAGGGCACAGCCTGGAGGGCGGCGTTGCTCCGGTGGCTGTCCCTGCAGAGATTAGGCCCCTGGCACCTCCCACGTGTGAACCTCCCGGCCCCCACCTAAGGGGCTTCGGTGAGGGAGGAGTGGCCCATCAGGAGATTTGGCAGCTAAAACCCTAATCCCCCGGTGGGGTGCAGAGATGCAGCCCAGCCTCTGGAGCCGGTCAGATTTTAGGGGCTGGGGGCTGTGTTGACTGCCTCCTCTGCCCTCTGCAAGGAATGCCCAGACCAGACCTTCCGTCCTCCTCCCCAGGCCTCATGCTGTTAGAACCGAGCAGTGTGATGGCCGTCTGGGGCGTTCAGATCTTCCAGCAGAATCCTTCCCTCCCTCAGACCATTTTCTAAACCAGGAGACCGAGAGGTGCAGAGAATAGATGTGGCTCATCTGTGTTCTCACCTCCCCGGCTGTGGAGCTGAGGCAGCGGTCGGCCCGGGACCCCTTTCACTTGAGAGCACCTGCTACTTTCTTCATCTGTTCCCCCACCCTCACATCTTACGTGTGGTAGATGTTTCTTTTCCAGGCTCCTTCTGTTTCAGTCCTTCCCGAAGCAGCAGGGACAATAGAGACGGATGGGATTTTGAACAGGAGTGTGTCTGTGAGAAATCACAGGTGACGAGAGCCGGCTCCCAGTCTGGCGAAGGGATGATGGGGAGGAAGACATGGTGTGAAAGTAGGAAACCTTAGCAAGAGACAGAGGACACGATGGGGGTTAGGAATATCCCTCAGGAAGGAGTCTGAAGACTCATGATCTTGTGGTGGCTAAGGTGCCTTGAATTCTTTTTGGGGTGACAAACAAATAAATGATGGGGATGATGGTGGTTGTGGTCATCGTGGTGGTAGTGGTAATGATGGTGATTATGTTGATGGCGGTGATGGTGGTGGTAGTGGTGGTGGTGGTGGTGATAATGATGCCGGTGATTGTAGTGATGATGACGGTGATGATGATGATGGCGATGATGGTAATGGTAGTGATGATGATGGTGATGGTGATGATGATGATGGTGGTGATGATGATGGTGATGGTGGTGGTGATGATGGTGATGATGGTGATGATGGTGATGGTGATGATGGTGATGGTGATGGTGGTGGTGATGATGGTGATGATGGTGATGGTGGTGGTGATGATGATGGTGATGATGGTGATGGTGATGAAGATGATGGTGATGAAGATGATGGTGATGATGATGGTGATGATGATGATGGTGATGGTGGTGATGATGACAGTGATGGTGATGATGGTGATGGTGGTGATGATGGTGGTGATGATGGTGATGATGGTGGTGGTGGTGATGATGGTGATGGTAATGATGATGGTGATGGTGGTGATGGTGGTGATGATGGTGATGATAATGGTGATGATGGTGGTGGTGATGATGGTGACAGTGGTGATGATGATGGTGATGATGGTGATGATGGTGATGGTGGTGATGATGGTGATGATGGTGATGATGGTGGTGATGATGGTGATGATGGTGGTGATAATGGTGATGGTGGTGATGAAGATGATGGTGATGATGATGGTGATGGTGGTGATGGTGGTGGTGATGATGGTGGTGGTGATGGCAATGACAATGGTGAAGATGATAATGATGGCAATAACTCACTGGGTAACTTTGGGTAAGACGTTTATCTTCACAGCATCTCAGTTTCTCCATTTATAACATGAAGAGGTGGAACGTCAGCCTCCTTCCTCCTGTGAGGTTCTGTAATCCAAAGGGAGGATCAGAAGGATGTAGGAAAATCTTTTAGGAGAGAAAGAAAAGGGACCGGAGGAAAACACACCAATTGGGACCAAACAAACAGGAGCGGAGGGAAATCGTTTGTGCGGCCACGAGATGAGAGAGCAACCTCTCCCGAAGTCTCTCTCATCCTTAGCCTGGGAAGCCCGCTCCTCCACCTCTGGGGAACTAAGAATCTCTCCGGCTGGAATGGAAGTGAGTGACCAGCACAGAGGGCTGACCGTACCTGATTTCCCAGCCAGCGAGCCTCACCTGCTAATTACATCTACCAGGCCTGCCTCCACCGATTTTGGCCCCACAAAATCTCCACCCCGCCCGCAAAGGGTCTGGAGCAAATCATTAAAATATCAGGTTTCCAACCCCTGGGGGATGAGTAGGTGCTAAAAAGAGGCCAAGCTGTTTTTGTCAAAAACCAATCAACTCTCACACACCAAATATCCCTGCTTGGTGTAGGCAACCCGCCTGGTGTTTAGGGGTGTGAGAGGCAGCGGGAGGGGCACGGCGGGGGCTCTGGGAAAGCGCTTAACCCCAGGGCACCAATTAGTTGCCCTCAGGGCCAGACAGAGCCACGGGGAGCCAGGGAAGAGAAATTACCCTGTGAAGAACCTACAGGTTCTCCACCAACTGTGGAAGTTTTTGAAAGCTCAGGCTTTCGCCCTGTAGCGTGGGGTCAGTCTTGCTCACCTCTTATAAGGGTCACATGGGTCCGTAGCCGTGGTCGAAGTTTGCAAGCTACAAAGCACTAAGGAAATGCAATTCATTCATACACTCCTTCACTCAACAAAGCCTTCTTAGAGCAACCGCTGTGTGCCAGCCCCAGAGAGGCTGCTGGATCCTAACATTCTGCCCTTGGCCGCCACGTCTTCCTTTCTCCGGGTTCTCCCTTGACCTCTGTGACCACAGCTTAGTCTCCGGCACTGGCTCTTTCTCTGCCTGACCTTGGATGTGGGTGTTCCTTGAGCTCTTCCCTCGGTGCTGCTCTCCCTTCTTCCCTCCCCTCATGACCTCTTCTACTCCCATGGCCTTGATTACCCACTGTGAGGATGGCTCCCCGGAACGTCATCTTCAGTCGAGACCAGTCATGCTCCCTTCTGGTCTCGTCTATCTGTCCATCCCCTGACTTCCCCTTGGATGGCCCTTCCCATCAGCTCCTTGAGAACCGATCCCCTTCCCAGCCTCTCCGAAGCCGCTGCTCCCCCGGTGCTTCCTGTCTTAGTAAAGGGCTTCCTTTAGCTTCCACCCAGTTGCCCAGATCAGAAACGTGGGAACCACGTTGGTCCCCTGCCTTTGCCATCTCCCCATTTGCCTCCCGGTGAGCCCTCTTCCTGCCAAGTCTTCTTCTGTTAGAGCTTCTGGTTTGGGTTGTCCTTCTCAGGCCAGGCAGGACACATCTCGGCAGCCTCCCCACTGCTCTCCGGCCCCCACTCCAGCCTTTTCTGACCCCTTCTCTGCGCGGTCACCGCAATGACGTTTCTGAGGTGCCAGGTTGATTCTACCACCGCCTCACTTCTGGGAGACCTCTGGTCCTAACGACTATTTCCCTGCATAGGGTAATAGGGGAGCCCCTCCATAGCCTCCATAGCTCCCGGGGTCTCGCTGCTGAAGGGCCGCCTTCCAATGTTTTTCACCTGCTTACCACCCTAGGTCTAAACAGGCCACTCGGCACCGTAGGCCTTAATATACCCATCTGTGAAAGGGGGATAGATAACACGTGCTTAATGCACAAGATCGTTGTGAGGTTTGAAGGAAGTAAGGCGGGTTCAGTTTCACAAACAGGGTCATGGACGTGTGTGTGTGTGTGTGTGTGTGTGTGTGTGTGTGTAGCAGTGTGCTAGGGAGTACAAAGAATTGCAGGGTAAGTATGAGGCACTTTCTTATAATTTCGCTTTTACTCAATTCTTGAGGCCCAGTGTCTATCCATCTATCTTTTTTTAATATTTGTTTATTTTGAGAGAGAGACAGGGACAGAGACAGAGCACGAGCAGGGGAGGGGCAGAGAACGGGAGACACAGAATCCAAAGCAGGCTCCAGGCTCCAAGCTGTCAGCACAGAGTCCGATGTGGGACTCGAACCCACAAATGGCGAGATCACGACCTGAGCCGAAGTCGGACGCTTAACCGACTGAGCCACCACCCGGGCACCCCACCAATATGTTTTTATATTAAAACAACCATGAACATATCATGGAATCGAATACAGATTTTGCATCCATGGAAAAGAGAAACAGGAGCTCTGGCAGACACGATGGTGGCCTGCCCACATCTCCTCACCTAGAGAACTTCACGTCTTACCACTTGTCTCCCCAATGCCGTGGAAGCTCACTTCTCCTCCCCGGTGCAGGTCAGAGGGCTGGGAGACGAACACCCCCTGGTGGCAGCCCTCAGTCATTGAGTGGCTAAAGGTGGTGTTGGTGTATCAAGGCTGCAGCTCCCGTGTTCACAGGGGTAGGAAGTAGGGCGGATGGATAGCTCGGAGGTGTGTGAACTTGAGAATTCATGGGCTCTGAAGTGTGGAAGCTCTGAGGTGTGAAGCTATGTGGTGTGTGGTCTCTGAGGTGTGTAAGCTCTGAGAATGCATGGGCTCTAAGGTGTGAAAGCTCTGAGGTGTATGGACTCTTGAGGTGTGTCGACTCTGAGGTGTAAAAGCTCTGAGAATGCATGGGCTCTGAGGTGTGTAAGCTCTGAGGTATATAAACCCTGATGTATAACCTCTGAGATGTTTAACCTCTGAAGTGTGTAAACCCTGAGGTGTGTAAGCTCTGAAGTGTGTAAACCCTGAGGTTTGTAAGCCCTGAAGTGTGTAAACCCAGAGGTGTGTAAGCTCTGAGATGTGTAAGCTCTGAACTGTGTAAACCCTGAGGTGTGTAAGCTCTGAGGTATAAACACCCTGAAGTATGTAAGCTCTGAGGTGTGTAAGCTCTGAGGTGTGTAAACACTGAGGTCTGTAAACTCTAAGGTGTGTAAGCTCTGAGGTGTGTAAACCCTGATGTATGGAAACTCTGATGTGTGTAAGCTCTGAGGTGTGTAAGCTCTGAGATGTGTAAGCTCTGAGGTGTGTAAGCTCTGAGATGTGTATGCTCTGAAGTGTGTTAACCCTGAGGTGTGTACGCTCTGAGGTGTATAAACCCTGAGGTGTGTAAACCCTGAGATGTGTAAGCTCTGAGGTGTGTAAACCCTGAGGTGTGTAAGCTCTGAGGTATATAAACCCTGAGGTGTGTAAACCCTGAGGTGTGTAAGCTCTGAGGTGTGTAAACCCTGAGGTGTGTAAACCCTGAGGTGTGTAAACCCTGAGGTGTATAAACCCTGAGGTGTGTAAGCTCTGAGGTGTGTAAACCCTGAGGTGTGTAAACCCTGAGGTGTGTGAGCCCTGAGGTGTGTAAACCCTGAGGTGTGTAAGCTCTGAGGTGTGTAAACCCTGAGGTGTGTACGCTCTGAAGTGTGTAAACCCTGAGGTGTGTAAGCTCTGAGGTGTGTAAACCCTGAGGTGTGTAAGCTCTGAGGTGTGTAAACCCTGAGGTTTGTAAGCCCTGAAGTGTGTAAACCCAGAGGTGTGTAAGCTCTGAGATGTGTAAGCTCTGAACTGTGTAAACCCTGAGGTGTGTAAGCTCTGAGGTATAAACACCCTGAGGTATGTAAGCTCTGAGGTGTGTAAACACTGAGGTCTGTAAACTCTAAGGTGTGTAAGCTCTGAGGTGTGTAAGCCCTGATGTATGGAAACTCTGATGTGTGTAAGCTCTGAGGTGTGTAAGCTCTGAGGTATATAAACCCTGAGGTTTGTAAACCCTGAGGTATGTAAGCTCTGAGATGTGTAAGCTCTGAGGTGTGTAAACCATGAAGTGTGTAAGTTCTGAAGTGTGTAAACCCTGAGGTGTGTAAGCTCTGAGGTGTATAAACCCTGAAGTGTGTAAGCTCTCAGGTATATAAACCCTGAGGTCTGTAAGCTCTGAGATGTGTACGCTCTGAAGTGTGTAAACCTGAGGTGTGTAAGCTCTGAGATGTGTATGCTCTGAAGTGTGTAAACCCTGAGGTGTGTAAACCCTGAGGTGTGTAAACCCTGAGATGTGTAAGCTCTGAGGTGTGTAAACCCTGAGGTGTGTACGCTCTGAAGTGTGTAAACCCTGAGGTGTGTAAGCTCTGAGGTGTATAAACCCTGAGGTGTGTACGCTCTGAAGTGTATAAACCCTGAGGTGTGTAAACACTGAGGTGTGTAAGCTCTGAGGTGTGTAAACCCTGAGGTGTGTACGCTCTGAAGTGTGTAAACCCTGAGGTGTGTAAGCTCTGAGGTGTGTAAACCCTGAGATGTGTAAGCTCTGAGGTGTGTACGCTCTGAGGTGTGTAAACCCTGAGGTGTGTAAGCTCTGAGGTGTATAAACCCTGAGGTGTGTACGCTCTGAAGTGTATAAACCCTGAGGTGTGTAAACCCTGAGATGTGTAAACCCTGAGATGTGTAAGCTCTGAGGTGTGTAAACCCTGAGGTGTGTACGCTCTGAAGTGTGTAAACCCTGAGGTGTGTAAGCTCTGAGGTGTGTAAACCCTGAGGTGTGTAAACCCTGAGGTGTGTAAGCTCTGAGGTGTGTAAGCTCTGAGGTGTGTAAGCTCTGAGGTGTGTAAACCCTGAAGTGTGTAAGCTCTGAGGTGTGTAAACCCTGAGGTGTGTAAGCTCTGAGGTGTGTAAACCCTGAGATGTGTAAGCTCTGAGGTGTGTAAACCCTGAGGTGTGTACGCTCTGAGGTGTGTAAACCCTGAGGTGTGTAAGCTCTGAGGTGTATAAACCCTGAGGTGTGTACGCTCTGAAGTGTATAAACCCTGAGGTGTGTAAACCCTGAGGTGTGTAAACCCTGAGATGTGTAAGCTCTGAGGTGTGTAAACCCTGAGGTGTGTACGCTCTGAAGTGTGTAAACCCTGAGGTGTGTAAGCTCTGAGGTGTGTAAACCCTGAGGTGTGTAAACCCTGAGGTGTGTAAGCTCTGAGGTGTGTAAGCTCTGAGGTGTGTAAGCTCTGAGGTGTGTAAACCCTGAAGTGTGTAAGCCTTGAGGTGTGTAAGCTCTGAGGCATATGGGCTACATTGGCTCCAGAGTCCCCAGCAGCACTTGGGGGGCAGTTGGCCACCACGGTCACAGGCTTGCCCACCTAGACCTTTCCGGCCACCTTCCCTTCCTCGTCTCGTTTTCCCGCTCCCTGCCGCGGTGTCCTGGGATCCTTCCTCTCCCCCAGACAAACCCCTGCCCCTGCGCCCCCGCCTGGCCTCAGAGTCTGTTTCTGGGGGAAAGAAACTAAGCCACGAGACCCCCACCACAGCAGCAGCAGGAGAAGCAACCATAACGACAATAGAAATAGATTCCGATTAGCAGGTTAATAGTTTTCCACGCATCGTCCTCCCTGAATCTTCCGTTTCCTTCGCAGGAGGCACATTTCCAGATGAGGGTGCTGAGCCGCAGGGCGGTCACCCGGCTCGCCCCGGCTTCACGGCTCACCAGCACAGCGCGGAGACTCCAGCTCTGGAAGCGTCTGGAGCCCGCGCTCCCACCTCTAGGCACACGGTCGTGTGGGTGCCCTTTGGTGGAACCGTCCGGAAGTTCGACGCTGGGGAAAGCTCTGGTTGACTGGAAGCCAGGAGGTCTGGGCCGGCCGGGCCGCTGCTGAGGGGCCCCGTGAGCCCAGCAAACCCCGGGACGTTCCTCATGTCTCACTCACTGCTCTTTTCGAAACGCTTTCTTTGCCTCTTGAATTGCTCTCTCATTTTCCCACTGGCTAACTCTACTGGGCGCCAGAGCTACCTTGCCGTCCTCCCAGCTTGCTGAGTGAACGCTGTGGGCTTCCTTCCAGAAGGCAGTGTTGGGTCCGTGCCGCCCGGTGGGGGTTTTCAAGGAAAGCTCCAGATCCAGATCTCTACAGGACATTTCCCCACCTTAAAATATGGGTCACTACTTAAAAACGTTTAAAATCCACCCTCTGGTCGCCCAGTTAGCCCCATGTGGGGGCTGGATTTTGCCCGCTGGCTACCAGCTAGTGGCCCGGGCTGCGGAGTGATACGGGCTAGAAGCTACGGGGGTAAATGGGCCATCTGCCTCTCCCGTAGGGGAGCCGAGGTCTCCCCGGCTTCCATTACGGTAAAGGAAGGGGCCTGTTCCCCCGGCCCAGCCGGCCTCGGCGGGTAAAGACCTTCCGCTGAAGTGTCCCTGCTTGAGGCTGAGTCCGGACCTCCCTGTACAACCGGGGAAACCGAGGCCGACGGGGGAAATAGTGTGCCAAGTTCCTACCCTCCAGACGGCATCTGAGCCAGAGAAGAGCCCACCCCTCCCCGGCCTCCTGGGCTGTTGGGTCCCCGCAGGGCGGCGGCAGCCTCCTCGCTGGCCTCTGTGGGTGGCTCTGCCCATTGGTTAGTTTCCAGAGTCCGGGGCCGTGGAGTTTTGCTGACAACTGCCAAAGCCCAGGCTGAGTGGTAAAAGCCACCAGACTTCAGAAGGACTGTGGGTGTTTATTTAAAACCTTACAAACAGTTTACAGCCAATGGAGCACAGTTTACAGGCAAGGACCTCACTGCCGGGCGGCCCTGAGGGGCCGCGGAAAGGGCACACGGCTAGTCACTCCTCTGTTAGGGGCTGGTGGGGGGTGTGTCGGCTGGTGGGACCGCCTCACCGGCAGCACTGGGAGGCTCCTGGCTCCCTCGGGTCTCCCCGCCCCCCACTGCTGTGCACTGAATTGTGTCCCCTCAAAAGATGCTGAAGCCCTAAACCCGATACCTGGGAATGTGACCTTACGTGAAGATAGGGTCTTTGCAGATGTAGTCACGTTAACGTGTGGTCATCAGGATGGGACCTGATCTGTAATGACTGGTGTCCTCATGAGAAGGCCCTATGAAGAGGGCCGCCTGGGTGGCTCAGTCGGTTAAGCGTCTGACTTCGGCTCAGGTCATGATCTCGTGGTTCGAGAGCTCGAGCCCGCATCGGGCTCGGCACTGACAGCTCAGGGCCTGGAGCCTGCTTTGGATTCTGTGTCTCCCTTTCTGTCTGTTTCTCCCCTGCTCGCACTCTCTCTTTCAAAAATAAATAAAGATTAAATAATTTAAAATATATATATATAATTAAAATAAAAAATACATATAAATAATATAAATAAATGTATATTAATATATATTTACTATATAAATATATATTTATTTATTACTATATAAATTACTATATAATTTATTTATACTATATAAACCACTATATAAATATATATTAATATATTTATAAATATATATTAATATATATTAATAAATATATACATAATATATTAAAATATATTTTAATATATAAAATATATAATTAAAATAATTAAAATATACATACAAAAAAATATATATATATATATATAAAAAGAAGGCCCTATGAAGACACAGACACACACAGAGAGGAGAAGCCCCTGTAGCCATGGAGACAGAGTTGGGGTCGTGCCGTCACAAGCCAAGGACTGCCATGATCCCGGGAGCCACTGGTAGCTGGAAGAGGTAAGGAAGGGTTCCTTCCAGAACCATCAGAGCACGGCCCCGCCGATTCCCTGACTGTGGACTTCTGGCCCTCGGCACTGTGACAGAATACGTTCCTGTTGCGTGAAGCTGCCTCCCTAGGAAGCTAACGAGCCCCCCCTTCTCCAGGGCCTCTGCCGGGACTCATTCACTGCCCGCTCCCACCCACGGCGCTCTGGGCTCCAGACCCACATATACAAGTGCTGCTTGGCGGTGCCCACCCGGACGCTCCTTGCTCCCCTCCAGCCCGGCTTCCCTGCAGCAGGGCCTGGCTGTGACCTTGTGGTGCCCAGGCAGGCATCGGCGGCCTCCGTGCTCAAAACGCCTGGGTCCTGGAGCAGGTGAGCAGGAAAATAGCAGATACCACCCGTGGGCCGAGAGCATGTAAGCGACAACAGGATTCCTCGGGAGGGCCGAAGATGGCAAGGGAGAGGGGCAGATATCCTGCCTTTGGGGGTGGGACGAGCCAGAGGCCCTCCCCTAGGCGCGGGGCCATCGAGTCTCTGACTGGAAGTCCAGGCAGGGTCTCCGTAACCCCTTGCTACTTGGTTGTATGGGGACCAACAGCAGCGGCCCCGTGAGACTGCAGATCCTGGGACCCTCCCCAGACCTGCGTACTGAGAACCTGCATTTGACCAAGGTGCCTGGGGCACATTGCATCACAGAGGCCAGGTGCTGGGCTGTGGAAGTGAATGTGGCTGAACTTGTTTTTCCCATGCCTCTGGGCTCAGCTGGGCTTTCCACAGGAGCTGGACAGCGCTTAAGACCTGGGGCCTGCTGGGGCCTGCGGGTGCCTGTCTTGTGTCGAGAAGAAAAGAGGACATTCCAGACTTTAAGGGCCCCCAGACTTGTCTTCTTCCTCTGCTTCCAGCCAGGTGCTCCAGGCAGAAACCCGGCGAGACGTGGAATCCTTCCCTCTCGTGACCCTCTGCCTTTGCCTGGTCACCAAGCCCAGGAAGGCAGGAGGCCTGGTGTCACTCCGTCCCCATGGCCGGTCTCTTCTGCTTCTTCCCGGACAACTCTGAGGGTCCCTGAAGCTTTCTGGGCCTGCCCTTTTGTTTCTTTTTTTAAAAAAAAATTTAACCTTTATTTTTGAGAGAGAGAGAGAGAGAGAGAGAGCCGGGGGAGGAACAGAGAGAGTGGGAGACACAGGATCTGAAGCGGGCTCCAGGCTCTGAGCTGTCAGCACAGGGCTCGAACTCATGACCCGTGAGATCATGACCAGAGCCGAAGTCGGTCACTTGACCCACTGAACCATCCAGGCAGCCCCCCAGACCTGCCTTTTCTAAGCCGCTCTTCACCTGGCGGCCAGAATGACGGTAAATACGCTTAATTCCCATCAAGTCAGGCTCCTGCTTAACCCTCAGAGCCCTCGCGCCACTGGCCCCATGTCCACAGAAGGCCCCGAATCCCTTCCGAGGCCCGGAGGCGTGGCCTGAGTCAGCCCTGCCCCATCTCGTGTGGCTCTGCCCCCACCTGCTGCTCTTGCCACCTCTGGCTCGTCAACGCCCGGTTTGTGCCCCTCCCCGCCCCTCCCCTTGTGGGGATGCTTTTTCCTGCTCATTGGCTACCTCACCCCGGTGATGGTGCCTCGTCCGGGAGGCCTCCTTGCCCCCCAGATAAGGCCGCCCCCCCCCCCCGACATTTGCGCCCACGTGTCCCTGCCTTTCCTTCTCCACACTCGTCCCAGTGGTGATTGCAGGTGCAGCTCTGGGTGCACTTGCCGGAGGCCAGGGTCCCGCTGTGCCTGCGTGAAGCCTTCAAACGCTGCGGGCACGGGAGAGTGGCCTTTGGGAAAACGTGAGGACACTGGTTTCTGCCGGTGCCTCTAGCCCGAGCGGACCTCGCCGCACGTCTCTGGTGGCTAGGAACCGGCCAGGGCGGCTTCCTGAGGCCCCCGGGGTGAGCCGGCTGCAGGTGCATCTAGCCGTGGCCGGAGACGTTCTGGGAGTTCAGGAATCTTGAGCCCTGGTGCCTGATGATCTTGGACATATCAAGCAACCTCTGCAAACCTCATCTTCCTCCTGTGAAAAAAACGGGGACGGACTGGCTTCCTTAAGGAATCGCTGTGTGTTTAGTACGTCATATCAGATGTCTAAACAAGCTGACAAGTGAGCAAACACCATCTTGCGGCGAGATCTTGGGCGGGTCCCCTTCCTGCTGTGGGCTGTCACCTCCTCTGAGCGACGAGGACCGGGCAGGCGCCCAGGGGACCCGGCTGCACCTCGAGACTGCAAGGCCCTGGGATCATCGGCCTCCCAGGCAAGTGACAAACTGGCTGACCCGGTCTGTCTGCTGGGCAGGGTGGTGGCGGCGGGGGGCACGCTGAGGGTAGGGGGGAGGGCACGATTGTTTGATTGGAGGCCATCCCCCAGTGTCCGCAAATTCGCTTTTGTTTATTTTCCTGAAAAGCTAAATAAGCCAGTGAGACTGAGCAGCTCCACACCAGACGTGCGTTTTCATTGTAAAAATATTTTTGCGGGTCGGAAAATTGCACCAAAATGTTTTCACAGGCAAAGCGCTGCCGTGTGCTGCTCAGCCCTGCGACCAGCGGCCACCAGGGAAGGGGCCGCCGATGTGCACCTCGGGTGCGCATTCCAGTAATCATAGCAACAAACATTCAGGAAGCACCTACCATGGGGCAGTTTGCCAGTAAGTTCGCGGTGATGTTTTCACCCTCGCCCCTCCCCGTGTGGCCCGTGTGATTGTCATTGCCGTTGTGGCCAGTTCCTTTTTGCAGATGAAGGAGATGAAGTCCAGAGAGGTTGAGTGACTTCTCTAAGGTCACACAGCCTGCAAGGGGCAGAGCCAGGGATCCGGGTCTGTCTGACTTCAGAGTCCAGGTTTTTGCCCCACTGCGGTGCACCTCCGAGGCCCTCGTTCAGGTCTGGAGCACCCCCTGGGCTCTCCCTCAACCTTCTTTATCGCTCTGGTTTCCCGCAGTTTTCTAGGGTGAAGTTATCTATGGAAAGTCGCACAACTACAGCTTGTTGCCAATCTAGAGAAAGCCAAGAACATTCCACGCACGTAGGACCATCAGAGCCAGAGAGGCTTGGAATCTGGTCCTGTGCCAGCACAGAGCAGGTGAGTGACACGGCTGCCCCAACACCATGGGCCACGAGGCTGGGCTGAGGCCCCCTGGTCCCCCAAACCCCCTGCTTCCAGGCCCCCCGGCCTCCCGACCTGCATGGCCGTCCCTGTTACCCGCCTCCGTGAGGCTGGACCTTGTACACAGATGTCACCCACACATTTATACACAAAGACATGCCAGAACGTGTCACAGACCCTCACAGAGCCACAGCCCCTGTCACAGAACATATCCCTGTGAGCCGTGATCTGAGGACGCACCGTGGAGTCCCAGGACCATCATTTTCAACTATCACCGGTGGGAAAAACGGGAGTGAAAAACAATGTAAACGATTCAGGTGATTCCTCCCTCCTTCCCCCCCAGGCCCACGGAGGCCGCCTGCGGCCGAGCGAGGCCTGCCTCCAGCCCTGCCTCAGCCCCAGCTCCCAGGAACTCACAGGGGCATCTTTTTCCTGAAATGCGGCTCCAGACATCCGCCAACCCCGTGGCCTGGTGCTCGGGTGGGGAAGCGTGAGGCTCCGGGTGCAGGAAGGGAAAGGGCCGGGCTGGGCGCGCTCGGAGGCAGCCGTCGCTCCCGGGCTGGCGGGGGCACCCCGGGGCGGTGGGAGGGACGAGGGCTCTTGTGACTCTGGCCATCGGCGCCGTTGCGGCCGCTGACCCTGGCAGGATGAGATCCACCGTGTGGGTTTACCGACCTCCTCCTCGAGGACTGGGCCGCGGCGATCCCTTGGAGTGTCCCTGGGCCTGGCACGGATTTGTCGCTCATGGGTGCTTGGTGACGGATGGCGTGGAGCTCGGGTCCCGCTGCCCTGCCTCTGGCTCTGTGGACGAGTATTCTAGGGCTCACAAGCCTCGCGCAGGGCTGGAGCCCCCTGCGACCGGGGGAGCAGGGGACAACAGTCCGTTGGGTCTGTCACAGCTGGGACAAGGACAGCCTCAGATGGAAGCTTCCGGAGCGGTCTGGTCAAGCCCCCGGCACACCGGTGGCGGCCCAGTAACTGTGGGATGAAGGAAAGTGCTCGGCTGTCAGCCGCGTTTCCGTGTCAGGCGTCCATCCGCCCCTCAGCGGGCACATAAGGTCACGGTGGCCGGAAGAACACCAGCACACGCTCTCGCTGTTGTCTCCGTGCGGCCAGAGGGAGGCACAGTGCCGGACATGGAGGGCGTCTCTGTAAACCCTGTCTGAACGTGGAGACAAAGGGGATTTTATAAACCACTTGCTTTTGCCAAACCAGCACAGCTGCCCAATCCTGGAGTGTGCATGTGTGTATACGTGAGGGGTGTGTGTGTGTGTTGGACACGTGCGAGTGTGCACCTGTGTCTATGTGCACACATACGTGGGGGTGGGGCTAGGGGACAGAGATCAGCCCTGTGGGCTCCAGGGATGGAGGCTAAGGAGGGTCCAGAGGGCCTGGCTGAGTCAGAAGCCAGTGGTCAGAGCAGATGGAAAGGTGTGGAGAGCATAGGACTGCTTCTGAAGAGGGGGCAGGCGAGTGACAGCTGCAGAGGGCAGGGATGCGGGGAGGGGGGGCCGGCCAGTGGAGCCGTGCCGTCGCCACCGCCCCGGAACAGCGTTTCCCAGACCTCCCCGCGGGCCAGCCGCGCTGCTGAGCTCGTACAGACACCGGCCCATTCGGCCCTCGCCCCAGCCGCAAGGGGCAGGACTCTGACTCCCCTGGGCAGCAGAGGGCGTGACCCAAGACACAGGAAGTGACTCGTCCAAGGTCCCCAGCTGGCAAAAGGCGGAGCTGACGGCAGCCCCTGGGCTCGAGCCGCTGTGCTGTCTGAGGCTCCAAGGAGCGGCATGGTGTGTGGACGTCCTGACTTCTGTTGATGGTTAATTTACGTCTCAGCCTGGCTGGGCTACGATGTCCAGCCACGCTGTCAAACGTTATTCTGGGTGTTTCTGTGACCACCGTCTTTGGCATGAGATGAACATTTACCTCGGTAGACTTTGAGTAAAGCAAATTACCCTCCATTAAGTGGATGGACCTCTTCCAAGCAGTAGACGGCCTGGAGAGAACAGAAGAGTGACCTCCCCTGAGCGAGAGGAAATTCCACCAGCCGATGGACTTGAATGGAAACATGGCCTCCTCCCTGGTCTCCGGCCTGCCAGCCCGCTCGCCCTACAGAGCCTGGACTTGCCCGTCTCCATAACCGCATGAGCCCAACCCTTCTAACGAATCTCTTTATTGTTCTGTTTCAACGGACAACCTTGGCCAAATACGCTTCCTCAGGAGCAGACATCGGTAGAACTGGGCAATCGGAAATTAACTCCCGTGGAAACTTCCGGGCACCCGGCGTGGCCCAGGCAGGGGTTCAAACCGGCGAGCTGTGAGGGGTGAGGTGGGTTCTAGAGCAGGAAGGAGCGGAGTAGGGCAACAGGGGTGGCGGATAGGGGCCAGGTCGCCCGATACAGTCCACCTCTGCGCGTTCTCGCTGCGTGGCCACGAGCAAGCCATCTCAGACCGAAGCTCCCGCCACCAGCCCACCAGCTCTGCCTGGGGAGCAGAGCACCTCGTTTCCCACCACTGGGTTCTCTCCCTGCTCCCTGGGCTCCCACGACATCATGTGTCATCCCCTTGGCGGTGGCCTCGGCGTAATCAAACACCCCTGAGTCAGATGTTGCAGAATTAACAATCCCCCACGTGGTATAAACAGAGTTTAAATCAAATGCAGTGAAAGGATATTGCCTTTTAAATCGACCCTGACAGCTGTGGAAAATATTATGCCCAAATAGAATCCTTACATACGACAGACATTAATTCTTCGAGAACCCCTAAACGGGTCCTCTGGATCGTTTGTAAGATTTTATTTTATTATGGATTGGATGTATTGAAGTAAGACTATAATCTTATTGTGCTCTGACCTCTGTTTTTATAGCTCTGTATAAACAGCAGTTACCGTGTTAGAGGGAGAGATGTTTACAGATGGAGAAATAAAAACACGCCGCTTTACTGTGCCGTGGAAACCTGAGACCAGCCCGAGGCAGGGCCTGGGTTTTGTACGTCAGAGGCCCTGTCCTGATGGGAGCAGACAGCTCTGACGGGCAGGAACGCTGGGCCGGGCATGTGTCCTCGGTTCGTTTCGGTGGAACAAGGGCCGCGGCTCCAGAGGGTCGGGTCCTTGCCGCCGGCCTCCCTCCGGAGGCTCCAACATTCAGGCCGTTGGGATCGCTGGGCTGGACGCAGGTGAGGATCAAGTTCACACCCCCGGGGGGCTTGGTGTCTGTGTCTTCGTTGCTCCCTAGAACCGGAGGCTATGCAGAGAGGGGACACGAGTTTTGGAGCAGGACAGACCTGGGGCCGGTCCCGACTCTGCGCTTAAAGATTCCATGACCTAGACTTAAACCCTCTGGAACACGGGACTGAGAGCGCCTGCCTCACAGGTCCTCGTGGGGGACAAATGAGACAATGGACAGAAGGCGCTGGGCACTCAAGAAAGTCCCTTTCCTCCGCCCCCACCCCTTTCCTTGAAAAAATCCTGTGATATTTTGGGGGCACCCGGGCGGCCCAAACGGTTAAGCGTCTGACTCTTGGTTTCGGCTCAGGTCACGATCTCACGGCGTGTGGGTTCGAGGCCCACATCGGGCTCCGTGCTCACAGCGTGGAGCCTGCTTGGGATTCTCTGTCCCCCTCCTCTGTCTGCCCCCCCCCCCCGCTCACTCTCTGTGTCTCTCTCTCTCAAAAATAAATAAACAGACTTAAAATAAGTAAAAAAAAAATTTTTTAATCCTATATTTTTGTGACGGTGGAGCTGAGGGTTCCCGGTGAGTAGTCTCCTCACGGGGGCCATAGGCCACCTTATGGAGCCCAGTTAACCTCCCCAGAGGGGAGTCCCGGCCTTGGCTCCTTACTGACTGACGATGTGTGGACTGCCAGCTAGGTACAAGTGCCAGGAGAAAACAGGGCAGAGGAGGCATATGGGTAGCCGGGAGTTTTAGGACAGGTGGACAAGGAAGTTCTAACTGAGACATGAAACTGAGTCAAAACCCAAAGGAGTTTTCCACGGAATCTATATGACAGCGCTGGGGACGAGGTCAGGGACGTGGCGAGGTCAGACGGGGTCAGGTGTCCAGTTGGCTGTGTAGCCAGGTCACATCCGCCTGCTGGGGGCGGCACAGGGCTGGGCACCAGCATCCTAAGGACTCTCGACGGGCAGGCTGCTGGAGACCTTTAGGGGGTGTAATGGACTCAGTGTTCGTGTCTCCCCCGCAAATCCAGAAGTTGAAGCCCTAACTCCCAACATGATGTGTTAGGAGAGGGGGCCTTCATCTGAGGGGTCAGGGGTTTAGATGAGGTCATCGGGGGGGGATCCCAGGATGGGATTAGTGCCCTCATAAGAAGAGGGAGAGAGGGTATGGCTCTCTCCACTCACATGCAAAGAGGTCATGTGAGCACACAGTGAGAAAGTGCCCACTTACAAGCCAGGAAGAGATTTCACCGGGAACCACATCTGCTGGCACCTTGATCTTGGGCTTCCAGCCTCCAGCACTGTGAGAAATTAACATCTGTTGTTTGAGCCCCGGGTCTGCGACGTCCCGTCCTAGCAGCCGGAGCGGACTAAGACGGGGTTCCCCTATCAAGTCAAGGCTCAGACAAGGACGCCATTTAGTTAGTAAGGGCCCTGTCAAAGGCCGGCCCAGCAGGTGTTAAAAGCCAACCTCCTGCTGGGGAATTGTTAGAATGGATGGTCGAGCAGCTTCCACGATAAGTGATACCCTGTGGTTTGCATACACACGTGCACGTTGGAATAAATCAAATATTTCTCCAAGCCGTGTTTACATATTGATGAGTATATTCATTTCTATTAGCATAGCAGTTGACAAATATATTACCACGCCCACGTAGGGTGGCTCGTGTCGCCTCTGATAGGTCTGCCGCCAACTCGAGCATTTACTCGTTTCTCCTGCCCTCGTGTCCCAAGCCCTGAGCTTCGAGGTTTCTACACGTTTGATCTCCTTGCCCAGCCCTCGCCAGCTCCGGCTCACTGGGGTCTTGAAGCCTCCGGCAGCGTCCTCCGTTATCAGCGGGGCTGTCTTCCATCAGCCATTGTGCATCCGTCTGGTGTGACCCTGTCGAGTCCCCGGGCAGACAGCCGTGAACAGAGCCGACATTGAAGGGAAGCCCGACCACACGCGTGTCATGTCTGCTCCGGGGCCAGGGGACGGTTTGTGCTCAGAAAGAGGAAGAGCCAGGGGCCGGGGCCGCTGTGGACAGGGAAGGGGGCACCCCTTCTCAGAGCCCGATGGGGGTCACCCCCCCCTCCCTTTCTGTCCTCCCATGTGCAGGCACCTGGCCTCCGAGGGTGCGACCCTGGAGGAGAGAAGGGAAATTATGGTTCTTTTCAAATGCCACAGGGGAAAGCCCAGCCGGGTTCTGGGTGGTTCCAAACAGCAATAGATCCCGCGGCTCAATCCAAAGAGAACTTTTGAATGAGGAGCGCAGTGCTGGAGGGAAGGACCACGCTCCAGAGCTCAGAGGCGGGAGACAGTCTGATGGAGAAGGTGTGCCAGGACCCCCTCCGTCAGGTGAGGGTCCGGACTCCCTGCTCCTCCTTGATTTGAGTGTTGGGAGTCTAGGGCAGTGGTTTTCCATGGGGGGCGATCTTACCCCCCCACCCCCGCCAGGGGGCATTAGGCGATGTCCGGAGGCATTTGGGGTGGTTACACTGCGTGCGTGGGGTTGGTGGGGGGCTTTGCTGCTGGCTTGTAGTGGGGTAGAGGCCAGGGGTGCTGCTACCTGGCCTACAAGCTCACTCCGGCCCCCACAACAAAGAATTCTCTGGCTCCAAGTGTGCATAGAACAGTGGGTGAAAAACCCTGGTGTAGACAAAGGTATCGTTCCGATGATGACCTCATAAGTCAGGAAACTTTGACGAGAGGGAGACGTGGGCCCCATCTCCCTAAAGGCCTCTTTTGGGGTGTAGAGGCCCTGGGTGGGAACCACAAGTGATCAAATCATCAGCTCTCCCTACCCCTCCTTGAGGCCCAGGGAGGGGAAGGGTCTCACCCGGTGAGTCAAGGCAGAGCCACAACTAGAACCCCAGTGACTCCTCATCTGGCGCTCGTTGTCCCAGCCCAGGCCCACTCAGTTACCTGGGTCACCCCGGAGACCCCGGGGCTCTGCCGGTCCTTTGCCTGTGTAGACAGTTCGTGCTCAGGGCTGGCCAGGGCTGAAGACGACACCGTGCCCGCAGCCTTGTTTGGGTGTAGACAGAGTTCCTGCCCCCTGTGTGGCCCCAAGACGGGAATTTCTTTCCTTCTTTGGCTCTCTCCCGCCAGAAGCTGGACCGCACTCAAAGCAGGCCTGTCCTCCCGTCCCCGAGCCGCAGAGCCACGAGGGCCTCCTGGCACGTCCGTCTCCTGGTCCCAGGCCGGCAAGGCTTCCACCCTTAACAGAAACCAGCGGCTCCTCGGCCTGGGGCCTGGGGCCCGACTGACAGACAGAATTGTCCTCTTTGGGACAGAATGGTGCGGTTACAGATTCCTTGCCCCCAGATTGTTGCGCGTGGGTTCACAAGGCACCTGGTGTCCCGAGGATGGAGGGACGGTGATGGATACGGAGAGTCTGCGCCCGGGGCGGCACATGGATTTCATCTTTTTTTTTTTTTTTTTTTACTCTTTATTTTGAAACAATTATAGACTCACAAGAAGTTGCAAGAACAGAACCAAGAGGTCCTGTGTGAGCTTTCTGCCTCGGCGACGACATATGTGACTCCAGCACATTGTCAAGATCAGGACATCGTGTGGCACAATGCAGCGAATCGGACTTTAGGCTTTGCTTAGATCTCACCAGCGTTCACACACGCTCAGGTTTCATTCTTTGTGTGGCTCTGTGTAGAGTCCTACGACACTTTATCCCGTGTGCAGGTTCGTGCGACTGCCACCGTGATCACGATCCGGAATGTTCCCCTCTAGGAACTCCCTCCTCCTTCCCCTTGACGGTTGCTTCCCCCCCTCACCCCCCGGTGCCTCACGCCTGGGACTTCTCGTCTCTGTTTTTGGTTTCCATTCTTTTCTGAAGCTCCATCGTTTGCTCAGATGGAGAATGTTACGTAAATGGATCCGTACGTTATGGAACCTTCTGAGACGGGCATCACGCCCTTGAGATCCATCCCAGTTGGTTCCTTTCTTATTACCGAGGATTAGTCCAGGGTGCGATGTACCAGTTTGTTTCACTCAAATTCCAGCCAAATGGTCAGGTCCGCCCTGCTGGTGGTGGCCACCTGGGACATGGGGACAAACGACGACGATCTCATCCCGGTCAACGGAGCGCACGCCATCGTGATCGGCAGTTCTGTCTTCCACGGTCTTCCACGCGCTCGCTCGGCACGTTTTTTGGCACCAACTGTGTGCCATGTGAACTGCATGTGAACAAAAGAGCTCCGGTTTTGGATGTCCGGGAGCTTGTGGCTCAGGAGAGGAGACCAACATTTAATAAGTAAATGGGAAAATACACAGTTAGGACTTGTGCTCGGGGCTTTAAGGAAAAGAGCGGTCTTGCCTAAACAAGATGAAGAGGCACGTTCGCGGAGGGGAACAGCATGCCAGGCCTGGGAACTGCATGTGCGAGGGCTCCGAGGCTGGGAAGAGGCACACGTGTTGGAAAAACGGAGGGAAGGCAGACGATGCGCCAGCGCACGATCCGGGGTCCGGGGCAAGGTGGGGCCGGATCATGCAGATCCTCGTAGGTGGAGGATTTTGTCTCCAGGGCGAGGGGAAGACTTCAAGAGCATTTTAAGGGGGAGAGGCGATGTATGGCTTGTGTTTTACAAAGATGGCACCCGCTGTGGTGTGGCTATTGGACCATCGTGGGTGAGGACAGAAGCTGGGAGACTCGTTGAGAGGCCACGGTGGCCTCCTACGACCATGACCGTGGTGGCCTGGTCTAACTAGGCCTTTGGCAGTGGAAAGTAAGGGAAGCGGACAGGTGAAGCCCCTCGACGGTCAGGAGGTGGGCCGCATGTGATCTGTGTGCAGAGGGGGTGAAAGTGCGCCGAGGCCCATGGCTGTGTGAGGCCTGCTGATGCTGCCCTGGGCTTCTGGTGATGGGGGAAGGGTCAGTGAGGTGGCAGAAAGAGCGCCGATGGGCTTTGGGCAATGTGGCTGAGGTCAGATTCTGGCTCTACCGTGACTTGGCTTTACCCAGTCTTGACTTCCTCCTTATCCAACGGGGCCCCCGGATGGGGTGGCACATGCCTGGCACCCAGCAGTGGCCGAAGCAGCAGGCGCCGCATAAACCGTAATCATCTCATTGAGGACCCGAGCTGGGTTTTGTTTCGCCTGCTCACACCCTCACCTCGCGAGTGCCTGCCATGGGGCAGGTGCCCCATAAAGGCTTGTGAATATCTCCCCTTTCCTTGAATTTCCTCTAGGATCTTCTTGTCCAGGGACACGTGGACAGCGTAAGGTGGCTGGGGGGCCCGGAGGTGGCCGTGCAGGGAGCGCAGGGGACAGGTTGGACTCTCTGGGGCCCTCTGATGTGTAGGGCCCGGAGTGTTCGTTCATTTCGAGAGGGCGTGATTGATTCTACACACTGGCCAGTGGAGCTTTCAAAAACATGGCCCCAGGGAAACGGGTTGGAAACCAAGTCTCTGCAGGCCCACGGGGGCAGTGATCTACCGTATTTCCTTCATCTGAAATGGATGTTCTTTGTCTTTCTTCCTACTTTTCAGGGTTTTTGAAGTCAGGATATACCTTGCATCTGCGTGTTCGCTCAGCATCGTGGGGGTTTCGTTCCCTCCAGAACTGTTGTTAAATCTTCCAGTCGATGGTATTTTATATCGAGGAAATCTGGCTGTGCTTGGCTTCCTGGTCCCTCCACCCCTTCCCGGTGATGTATTAAGTCACTGTGAGTTAGGCTGGACGAGCCAGACAGATCCTGTCTGAAGGTTTTCGGAGTCCCTGGTGGTCCGTCTTTGCTGCCCAGAGCTTCTGAACGTACAGGGAGATGTTTTATTATTTGGTAGCATATAACTTCCTCAGCGTGCTCTCCCGGGGGATATTACTGGTGAACTCAGAGACATTTGCTCTGCATCAGCTTTTACCCTTTGACAGTGCAAACCACTAAATGAGAAGAATTCCCATCGATGACGTGTGCCCCGAAGGAAGCACATAAAAAGCGAGAATGTCCACCGCGAGGCCGGCAGTCAGAAGGGAACGATGCCTTCCCCCTTGGGCCCCGGTAGCGAGCAGTCTTATTTCAAGGAGCCGTTCGGGGTCTGGATGTCAGAGAGAGGCCGGCAGCTGACCCAACACGACTCGGTCCCCAGTTCAGCCAGCGCACGAGCTCCTATGTGCGCGTCAGGATGTACCGAGTGGAGGAACACCCAGAGGGATGCCGGGAGGAGAAACCCTTTGAACTCTGAGTGCAGAGGGGCCAGGGTGGGTGGGAGCCCCTGACCCCACGGCTCCCTGTCGGTGGTGTTCCATCCGTGCGTGATAAGGGCGCCCACTCACCCGTGGGCGGTTGTGATTGTGGACACGGCTGTCTGCAAGGCTGGCCTTCCCGGTCTCAGTTCTGGGGTACGGGGACACACAGGACGAGCCCATCCCTTCCCCAAAGGGCAGGACTTCAGAGAGGCGGTAGCACCAGGCATGGGCCTGAACCCCGGGGTTGTCACTTTTCGGATCCTCGCTGTGACGTGTCTCACGGTTTGACCTCACGGGTCAGAGAAGTAGCCCCAGAAGCTCCGTGTATGTTGTCAGGATGTTATGAGGACACTGTTGGGCACACGGCAGCCTGTCCCTCGAGGACCCACGGAGGTCATTTTTCTCTCGCCTCAGTCCTGGCAGAGAGTGGACTGGCCCGGCCCCAGCGGGGCTTGCTGGAGCGCGTAGGAGCCCGAATGGAGCGGCTCAGGGCTTTCCAGACGGTGGACCCCGGAGCCTGGGCATCGGAGGGTGGCTCAGGGCAGCGGTGTGGGTGGGTGGGTCGGGGGAACAGAGGGTGGGGGGAGCTCGGGCTCCTGACTGCCTCCCTCCCCCGCCCGGAGCAGCCCGTCTGCATCTGTTTTATATACCGCGGCTCTTGGCGAAATGATTTCTGAGAAAGGTTGCCTCCTTGGAAGGTGCGAGCCCAGCCTGCAGTCCTCCACGGCCAGCATCTGGCGACCTCAGCCTGTCACTGCTGATCTGACTCTGGGTTTCTCCCTGTTTCTCCTGCCCTGTTCCTCTTTGGCTGGTTTCTTCACATCTTATTTATTTACTTATTCATTCATTCATTCATTCATTCATTCATTTTGAAAGAGAGAGCATGAGCGGGCAAGGGAGCAGAGAGAGAGAGAGAGAGAATCTCAAGCAGGCTCTGCGCTGTCAGTACAGAGCCCGACATGGGGCTCGAACCCACCAACCAGGAGATCACGACCTGAGCTGAAATCAAAAGTCGGACGCTTAACCGACGGAGCCACCCAGGCGCCCCCACATCATTTTTATTTACACCGGATGTATCTTTTCAGGTTGTTTCAAATCCTTTTTGGGTTTTGAGCCACCGGCTAACAGACACAGTGGTTGCTCCTATCTCGTCTGCACCGCTGTCGTGTTTAGGACCCGGGTCCGGGGCCCTGAGAAGCTGGTCAGGGTGTGTGTGGGTGGGGGACGGTCCCGGGACCACCACCCCAGCATCCCCCCACCGCCTCCACTTCCCGCCACACGTCTTGACACGCACACACCTCACTTGCTCCAGAAGGGCGCCACCCCCCCCACCCCCCCTCCACACCCCCCCCTAGCCCTGTGCCCACTCCTTGTTCCTTCTTAAACTCTCCGGGAGGCCAAAGGCTTCTGGACCCCGGCCCTGCCCCGGGCCACATTCCTTTCCTAGAATGTTTGTTTGATTTTTCTTCTGCCCTGTAAACACCGGAGGAGCCTGAGGGCACGCAAGAGCTGTTTAAAGAGAAGGAAAGGCTCAGTCTTCAGCTCAGGAGCGGCTTCCGGCTGGAGCTGGCCTTCCCAGCAGAGGCTGAAATCCTCGGTGGAAAAAGTGAGGGTTTTGGACCCAGGGAAAAGGTGGCGATAACTGGCCAGGGGGAGCCTGAGATCCAGCTCCGTGCGGGGCCCCTCCTCTGGGATGGGTATTTCCACCTCCCCGGGCATCGTCCTGGGGTGCTCCCTGAACGCGGCCACATCTCTGTCCTTGGGCCCCTAGGCCGGCCGTGGCCCGGGTCCTTCCCTAGATGCTGCCTCGGGCGGCACAACCCATCTTGCCGGTCTAATGGGGGACATTCGGGTGGCCTGCTGGTCCCCACACCGGTTCCCCTTGCAGCTTCCCATCCCTGGGCCTTCTGGAGCCCTCAGGGAAAGGCAGCAGCAGGACCCCCTTGTGCGTGTCCTCCCGGCTGAGCCACCCCCCTGCCATGGCTCCGGCAGACCCCTCCCCCACTCCAGTCCCATCCCTCCCCCATCCTGTACGTCCACCACCACTGGGCTGCACCCCCCCGCTGCCAGGTGCTCACTCACCCACCCACCCACACTCACACATGCACTCCTGTGCACAGTTCCACCATACTCCAATTGCTTACGTGTGCGTGTGTTCACACTCACACACGCACACACACACACACACACACATGCAGCTGTCCACAAGCTTGCCTCTCCCTCCTTTCCTCCCCAGGGAAGAGGGAGGATGGACATTCCCTGCCCCGTTCCCGGCTCAGCACGCAATGGTGCTCCTCTGACATCAACAGCCGGAGGTTCTTCTGGGGACCCGGCCCTCTGTGGTCTCAGTGCACAAGGTTCAGCCGGGCCTGACCCCACCGCGGATCCCAGGGAGCGAGCCAGGCCCAGGGAAGCAGAGGCCAGCTTCCTCCTGGCCGTGGCCACAGTGCAGGGATGGGTACATGACCCAACTTGACTAGAACTTTCTAGAAGGAAGCTGTCCCACTGGGGGCACTGGGGGACTGAGGGTCCAGAGCCACATGCACTGAACCCACACAGGAGGGAAGCAGAGTCCAGACTGAAGGGTGCGTTCCTCTAACACACAGGTGCTCAGGGCAGGAGCCACCCTTGAACTCCCGTTAGGGTCAACCCTCTTTGTGCAAATTAGTTTGGGCAAGGCTCTCTCCCCCGCACCCAGAGGCATGTGGAGCAGTAAGGGGACGGCACTGGGGTGGTGGCGCCCTGAGGCACTTTGGAGTGGAGTAGGAGCTGGGTGGTGAGGCTTGGTGGGAGGAAGCTGGATCACCCTGGTTAAAAAGCGGGAGCCAGGACGGGAAGTCGGTCTTTCTCTGTTCCCTTTTCGGGACCTCCTGCCGCTGCCAGGCCGCTTGGGGTCCCTCGGAGAGTACCTGAGCTTAGAAATGTACAGGACTCAGGTGTGGAGGGACCTCAGTGACCCGGGCCACCTCCTCTCTTCCTCTCAGATGGCCCCCAGGTTGACTGTGGCCCAAGGCAGGCAGGACGCGGGCACCTCGGTAGGGTCCGCACACGAGTTAGGGCACCCATGACAGAGTACCGGCTTCGTTTTGCTTCTAGGTATTTTCTAACTGTTCTTTAATAAACAAGACTACAAAAATCCACCTCCGGAGCAGACATCTGCTCTCCAGGGAGCTTTTCCTGCTCCCCCAGGCTGGGGTAGGAACCACCTTTCCCCATGTTGCTTCTGTGCTTACTCTTATCACTCGGGGCTGGGGGGTTGCTTGCTTACGTCCTGCAGGACGTCCTTAGGGACGTCCCTGGGGACACGGACCGTGTCTTAATTGTATCTATTCCTCGGCATTCGGACCACATCAAACACACCGTAGATGGTGAGTAAACATCTACTGAGCTCAATGGACATTTCCTAGCCGGACACACTTGCACAAGATCTGGCCGTGTCTCTAAGTCTCAGTTTTATCTACGACAAAAGCGTTAATAAAAACATTTACCCAGAGGCACCTGGGCAGATCAGCCAGGTCTTGATCTCAGGTCTTGATCTCAAGGTTCGTGAGTTCGAGCCCTGCGTCGGGCTCTCTGCTGTCAGCATGAGCCTGCGTTGGATCCTCTGTCCCCCTCTCTCTCTGCCCCTCCCCTGCTCTCTCTCTCAAAAATAAATAAAATAAACCTAAAGAAAACCCCCCCCCACATTTACCCAAAAAGTGTTATGCAGATTCTGTCCGTGCTGAGCCCCCTCCCTCCTGGGCCCATCTCTGGGGTCACTTGCTGCTGGGGTGGGCCGTTTCCAGCTGAGGACGGTTCCCCTTCTCAAGGGCCTGCGTCTCTCTCCGCTCTGCCTGAGGGCGTTCTCCGGTTCCAGGTCACCTCAAGGGCTTGTTCCCAACTGGACGTTACATCTGAGAAGGGCAGGGGCAATTACTGCCCTCGGGGAAACCCTCCGCCGGTGGAGACAAGGGTCACCAGCGTCCGTGTCCTCCGATGGGACAGTTCTAAGGGGCCTGAGATAAATTCCCGGACGGTCCGGGCCCCCGCCAAGTGACCCCAGTGCCTGCAGAGGTGACTGAAAACCCTGTGCTCATCAGCCCCTTTCTTGTTCTTCACGGCATCATCTCCAAATAAACAACTGCACCCAAGTCCCGGTCTCGGGGTCTGTTTTGGTGAATGCAAATGGAGACAGCTATTTTGGTGGTAAAATGAGGCAGTGGGTCTGAAGACGCATACTTCGTATAAGTCTGTCACCGTCAGCATTACTGTGATCATCAAAGTCATGCCTTTTCTTGAGGACCAGGGCTGCCTAACCGAATGAGGACAGATTTCACCCATATTTCCACCCCCCGCTCCTCCCTCCCCGGCACAGAACCTGGTACCTTGTCGTTCCAGATCGGCTGACAATCGGACGGCCCAGGAACCTGTCCCTGGTCCTGGCACCTGCCAGGGGCCCCGCCTTTGAACTGCTCTTCCGCCTTTGAACTGGAAGGTAGAGGCTCAAGCGTCCCTCTTGGAGCAAGGCCAAGGGCGTCCCCCCCTCCCCGTGGGCCTGGTGGTCCCCGGCTGCTGGTTCCAGCAGGAAGATTCCATGATCTGCAGAAGGCAGCCATGTTCTGGGCCCAGATGGCTGCACCCCCAACCCCTCCCCAGACAAGATGCACGTCCCTCCTGCTCCATGGTCCAGTGATTAAAGCAAACATATTCAAAGCAACGAGTTGTGCTGAATCAAAGGAAAGACCAAGAATGCATAAAACCCCAACGGTTTAAGTTTCATATAGGAATATCAAAGGAATATTGAAATATAGGAATATCAAGTACCAATTCGTTATTTTTTTTAATGTTTTGCATTTACAGACCCCATTTCAATGGGATGAAGCCTGCTCTCTTTGAGAGGCTCCCATATAATATAAACTTCATTGGTTTTAAAGGAAACAGATTGGAAACCTGGGGCACAGACAGGTTTTCTTGTTCTCTTTCTTGCACGGCTGTGAAGGGTCTAAAGGCAAGGAGACCCAGAGCTATTCGCCGATTTATTAGTGCAGCCATCGAGGGCTCGTGGAGGAGCTCTTGCCTGCCCGGGGTCACCCTGGATGCTGGGGGAGACGTGGAGAAATGGATGGCGTGGCAAGTATGGTTCCTGCCTTGGAGGAATATGATTAGCACTTCTAAAGTAAGACTGGGAGGCGCCTGGATGGCTCAGTGGGTTAAGCGGCCAACTTCGGCTCAGGTCACGATCTCGCGGTCCGTGAGTTCGAGCCCCGCGTCGGGCTCTGTGCTGACCACTCAGAGCCTGGAGTCTGCTTTGGATTCTGTGTCTCCCTCTCTCTCTGACCCTCCCCTGTTCATGCTCTGTCTCTTTCTGTCTCAAAAATAAATAAACGTTAAAAAAAATTTTTTTTAATAAATAAATAAAGACTGGCCCTTCACGCGTTAGGTTTCTCTAGAGAAATAGACCCATAGGATACACACGCGTATATATGCATGTGTGTGTGCGTGCATGTATCTCCATATCTATCATCTTATCAATCATCTATCTGTCTGTATCTACTGAGACATTTAAGAATGGAACTGTGGGAGCTGGTAAGTCTGAGATCTGCAAGTCGGAGTTGATATTGAGACTTGGGTCCAAAGGCAGTGTAGGGGCAGAGTTCCTCCTCCTTGGGGAAACCCCCATCTGTGCCCGCACGGTCTTCGACGGATTGAACGAGGCTCACTCTCATTACGGAGGATAATCTGCTCTACTCAGAGTTTACTTACCAAGTGTGAACCACATCTAAAAACTACCTTCACGGCGACGTTGGCGTTCCACTAAGCAGCTGGACGCCACAGCCTGGCCGTGCCGACAGGTGAAAGTAGTCATCCCACCCAAAAGGAGTATAAAGTCCAGTCCTGGATTCGCCTAGTTGTCAAGCCCCTCCCGTGTGCCCAGCCCTGTTGCGGGTACTGGAGAATAAGTGGGAAATAGCATGGCAAGGCTTGGGACCCTCTCCTTGTGGAAGCCTGATGATAAGGAAGTGAACAGACCCTGGAAATGGGTCCCTGGGGGAAAGTGACACAGGATGTGCTGGTGGAGAGAAGTCACGTGCAGCTCTGGGAGAAGGGAGAGCAACTTCAATACAACGGACGGTCCCCTTTTATTTGGGGAGGTGATGCCTCAGCTGATATCCGGTACCAAGAAGGAACCAGCAAGGCCACAAGTGCAGGAAAGTGTGTTCCTGGCAGAGGGAGTAACAAATGCAAGCCCTGAAGTGGCAAACAGTCTGGCATATTCCCAGATCAGGAAGAAAGATGGCCCATGAAGAGAGAAATGATGTGTCGTGCATGAAATCAGCGGGGTAGATAGTGGCTGGAATATTCTGGAGTCACTAGGCCATTTATATAGTTCCTCTAAACTTGGGGGAAAGCCTTTGGAAAGTGCTAAGGAAGGGAGCAACATGATATGGTTTATGTTTCTTTTTTTCTTTTTGAGAAAGAGAGCATGAGCAGGGAAGGGGCAGAGGGAGAGGGAGAGAGAGAATCTGAAGCCCACGCCCAGTGCAGAGCCTGATGTGGGGCTCGATCTCATGACTGTGAGATCATGACCTGAGCTGAAGTCAAAAGTGGGACGCTTACCTGACTGAGCCACCCAGGTGCCCCTGATCTATGTTTTTTGAGTCACTCTGGCTATTACGTGAAGGATGGGTCTAGGAAAATAAGCGTGCAAATGGGGATCCAAGTTCCGAGGCTGTTGCAAAACCCAAGGGAGAAGAAATGGCTTCTAGAATGGCAGTGTGAGGAGTTCTGCAAACTCTCTCCCCAGTGAAATGCCATAAGTGGTGAAAATTATATTAAAAAAAAAGCACTATCAAAATATCTTGAAATTGTTCTAAGGACATGCAACAAATGCAGAAATACTTATTCAAGAAAATCTACTAAATCTGTGGCACTTAGGCAAGAAAACATGATAAAAGTCATTCATATTAGAAAGTAAGAAACAAAGCTATCTGTGTATTTCAAATGGCATGGTCTTGTGTGGAAAAATCCTAACTAGGGCCCCTGGGTGGCTCAGTCGGTTAAGTGTCCAACTTTTGACTTCAGCTCAGGTCATGATATCATGATTCATGAGTTTGAGCCCCACATCGGGCTCTGTGCTAACAGCACAGAACCTGCTTGGAATTCTCCACTTTCTCTCTGCCCCTCCCCTGCTCAAGCTCTCTGTCTCTCAAAATAAATAAACATTAAAAAAAAAAAAAAAGAATATCCTAGAAAAAAAAAAAAGAAAAGAAAAATCCCAATGAATCCTCTGAAAATGTGTTAGAACTGAAAAACAAGTTCAGCCACATTGCAAGCCAAATGATTAATACGCAAAAATCAATTGTATTTCTATATATTAGCGGCGAATAACATGAAAATGAAATTAAGAAGACAATTCCATTTATAATAGCATCAAAAAGAATAAAATCCTTAGGGATAAGTTTAATGAAAGAAGTGTGAAACTGATACTCTAAAAACAACAAAACATTGTTGAAAAAAAATAAAGAAGCTCTAAATAATGGAAAGGCATCCCATGTTCATGGAATGGAAGACTTAATATAGGTAAGATGGCAATGCTGCACAAATGAGCTACAGACTCCATGCAGTCCCTATCAAAACCTCAGCTGGTGTTCTTACAGAAACTGCAGAAATTGGCAAGGTGGTCCTAAAATTCATATGGAAATTCAAAGGATCCAGAATAGCGAAAAGTCTTAAAAAGAGAAGTACAAAGTTGAAAGGCTCACACTTCTCAGTTTCAAACTTACTGCAGAACTACAATAATCAAGATCATGTAGGGGCACCTGGGTGGCCCAGTTCATTAAGCATCTATCTTCGGCTCAGGTCATGATCTCATGGTTTGTGAGTTTGAGCCCCGCATCAGGCTCTGTGCCAACAGCTCAGAGCCTGGAGCCTGCTTCTCTGTCTCCCTCTCTCTCTGCCCCTCCCCCCTTGCACTCTGTCTCTCTGTATCTCAAAAATGGATGAACATTAAACAAATTTTTTTAAAGATAGTGTGGCATTGGCATAACAATAGATATATAGATCTAATAGATGGACTAGAACTGAGGGTCCAGGAAGAAACTCTCAAATATATAGTCAACCGATTTTCAGCAAGGAGGCCAAGACAATTCAATGAGGGAAAGAATAGGCTTTTTAACAAACAGTTCTGGGACAACTTGAGATCCACCTGAAAAGAATGAAGTTGGACCCCTAACTCCCACTATATGCAAAACTTAAGTTAAAATCAATCAAAGACTTAAATGCAAGGGCTAAAACTATAAGAATCTTAGAAGAAACTATAGGAATAAATTGTTGTGAATTTGAATTCACAAAGCCTTCTTAGATACCAAGTCCAAGCGACTTAAGAAAAAAACAGACAAATTGGATTTCATCCAAATTAAAATCTTTTGTGCTTCAAAGCATGTCGAGAAAATAAAAGGATCATCTACAGATCGGGAGACATTTTGAAATTACGTAGATTTGACAAAGGTCTTGTATCTAGAATTTATAAAGAACTCTTATAGTCCAATAATAAAAGACAGAGAACCCAATTACGAACTGGGCCAAGGATTAAAATAGATATATGGATGGCAAACAAGCATATGAAAGAATGCTCAGCATCCTTAATCCCCAGGGATGCGCAGATCAAAGCCACAATGAAGATGCTCTTTCACACCCACTTGGATGGAACCCTCAGACGTTGCTGGAAGTATTGTAAAGTGGGGCACCTGCTTTGGAAGACAGTCTGGCAGTTTCTCAAACGGTTAAACAGAGTTACCATATGACCTAGCAATTCCAGGCCTAGGTATGTACCCGGGCAGAGTAGGACCCGCATCCCCACGAAACCTGGATGTGAATGTTCATAGCAGCATTATTCCCAATGGTCAAAAAAGCAGAAACACCCCAAAGGTCCACAACTGACAGATGGATAGACAGGATGTGGCATACCTAGACAGTGGAGTATTGTCAGGTGCGAAGAAGGGATAAAATGCTGGCACGTGCTACAACATGGATGAAGCTTGGACACTCGACGACGTGGAGCGAAAGAGGCCAGATTCAAGGGACCTCATCCTGTAGGATTCCATGTATATGAAATGTCTAGCGCAGGCACATCTCTAGGGACAGAAAGCAGGTGAGTGGCTGCCCAGAGCTGGTGGTGGTGGTGGCGGACGGGGAGCGGCGGCTAACGGGGCTTTGTCTTTGGGTGACGAACGCATTCTAAAATTAGATCGTACACTCTCAATACGTTATAAAAGTCCCTCTGTGACTCTGCTAAGATGCCTGCTCTGAATGGATGAAACGTACGTGAATTACATCTCAATAACATTGTGCACAGAAATTGCAGGCTAGGGAAGACGATGGTTTGGACCACGGCGAGGGGGAGAGGCGTGGGGAGCAGACGGTGTAGACAGATATTTCCAAGGCTTTGCAGATGGGTTGGACACAAGAGGTGAGGGGAAGGGCGGTGGGGGGAAACCAAGGATGACTTTGAGGTTTTGGTGCCTGAAAACTTCATGATATGTGCTGAGGGGGGAGCAGATGGGGGGGTGGATTTTTTGGTGGGGGAAACTAGGAGTTCTGTTTGGATATGTTGGAGCAGCTTGGGAGACATCCTAGCGGAGCCTCCGGGGGATACGAGGCAGACGCCAGTAGGGTCACCGTCCCGGGTCGGCTCACCTTCACCACGGCCCAGAGGAACATTCGTACCGTTGCATTTCCCTCCGTTCTATAAGTGAGAAAACCAAAGCTTGGGAAGCGTGATGCACGTGTGTAAGGAAGGGAAGCTTTTCATTTTTTTTTTTAATAATTAATTTTTTTTAAATGTTTATTTATTTTTGAGAGAGAGAGAGTAGGGGAGAGGGGCAGAGAGAGAGGGAAACACAGAATCTGAAGCAGGCCCCAGGCTCCGAGCTGTCAGCACAGAGCCCGACGCGGGGCTCGAACCCACAAACTGTGAGATCATGACCTGAGCCAAGGGCGATGCTTAACCACCTGAGCCCCCCAGGCACCCGGGAAGCTTTTAAAAGGACCCCGTCTTGGGAGGAAACTGGGAAGAAGCCAGTTGCCTGATGCATCATTGAGCCTCCGAATTCACCAACGCCGGGGGCCATCCTACGGGAAATTTTGTTGCAATGAGAAAGTCCCATTCTTTATTGGTGAAGCCACTTTGAGCAGAAGTTCTTGTAGCTGGAAGCATCCTGACGGTCACAAGTCTTCCCTTGTGCTCCAGTGTTGTCCCATAAGATATTTCCGGGATCAGCCACAGCTCTCCCTGCTCCCTCTCCTTGGGGGAAAAACCCATCTGGGGAAGGGATGGCTTCAGGCATGGTGGGATCCAAAGCCCCTGATCATGTTGCTAGGACATACTTCTTGGCCTCAAGGCCCACATCCTCACAGCTCAGTAACCCAGACGAAGCGAGGACTTCTTCACACACATCGAGCTAGCCTCGAATTTCCAAGAAGAACTCTTTTGGGGCCAGACCTAAATCACCTGTTAGCTTTTGTTGATGAGGGTTCTGGAAGAGGTTCAGATTCAGCCCTTCATTTTTTTTTATTTGACAGAGAGAGAGCATGAACGAGGGAGAGGGGGGGAGAGAGAGACTCTTAAGCGCATGAACGGGGGGGGGGGGGGGGTGGGGGACTCTTAAGCAGGCTCCGCGCTCAGCACAGAGCCTGATGCGGGGCTTGATCCAACGACCTTGGGATCATAACCTGAGCTGAAATCAAAAGTTGGATGCTCAACCCACTGAACCACCCGGGCGCCCCCAGCTTCAGCCCTTCTAAGCCACTATGGAAACAAGAATTTGTTACTGGAATAGGAGGGAAGGGGTGCCAGGTGAGCACAAACAGCAGATGCCCACTGCACCTGCCACCAAGGGCTTGGTGGTCCTTATTCTGGGAAGTGCTACATAGTAGCTCTCACGAGGCCCCTTAGCATAATCAAGGCTCTGAGAAGTCCTGCAGAAAGGGATAACAACTCTTACAACATTGAACCCAGCATTTAATAAATACGTTCATTTTGATTGTTTGGAAGCCCACGAATTAACATCCACTGAATCCCAATTTTGGAATAGGATTGGGAGGTCCTGGGCTACATGATGCTGATCTTAGGCCCCATATGCTCTCACATTTGTGCCTCCTTCAAGGCTGTGAAGCAGGAAGAAAAAGTAACAAGGTCCTGGGGTGGAGGAGGAGGCTGTGGACATGACACGTCAGCTCGTGGGACGCCATGTGGAATAACTGTGGTGTGATTTGGAGGAGGTGGCCTTTCCGCACCGATGCCCGCCATCCCCAGTATGTGTGACTGGAGTAGAGACAATAAAACCCCACGACCTGTCATAGACGTTCCCTGGAAACTGCCAGAACACTGAGACAGCCACCCCTCAACCCCAGATGGTCTGGGATGCACAACCTGAGTGAGTAACACGGTTAGAAGTTCAGACTGCTTCTTGAGCCACTGGGGTTTGTCCGTGTTCACAAGTTTGAGACAAAATGCGTATGGACGTGTATGTTTCAGATTTGTCTTATGTAAATGGAAAAAGCATTGCGTAGGTCGTAACTTCATAAGGCTGGGAGACCAGCCTCCAGATCTGCATCTTGAGATAAAACAGGGCAATTACCCAGGCGGGCCATCTCCTGGAACAGCTTCAGACGAAGCCCCAGCAGCCATAATTGAGGACTCGAACGGAACAGAGATGTTCCAAGAATGTTCCCAACCACCGTGATTGCATCAGTCATCTCTCCGGGAGCCCGGACCGAGGCTTCTGACCACAGGGTGGCTGCCCCCCCCTTCCCGTGCACAGCAGGCTGGGATTCCCAGAGCTTTCCCTGCGAGGCCTAACTGGAGGTGTCTCTGTCCCACTTGATGGCTGTCCAGCCAGTCCGCCTCTGTCCCAAGGGAAGGAGGGGAGGGGGGTCCCAGGACTCTTAAACCAGCAGATGGAAAGAGGACAGAAGATGCCAGGAGGTTGTCGGGAACTCAGTTTCCCCAACTCCTGAAAGGTCCTTTCACCCTGTGGACCGTTGGCCATCTTCCCAAGGACTTTTATGCCCCCGAATCCTCCTCCTCGGGGAGAAGAAGCCTCAGGACACTGAGAGGCACAGGCCCCTCCCTTTCCACTGCAGAACAAGCTCGTTGAATAGGGATCGAGGTGAGCAACAGGGAAGCCATTGTCTTTAGACACTGAAGCATCGTGATGTCCGTGAAATCTCGGCAGCAGCTGGGACTCCAGGCCCCAGATCCACAGGCTCGAGCTCTCTCCTCATGCTCCTTGTGGACGCAGCGCCCCTTCAAGGCTCCGGGGGTGACAGGGCTGGGCTCCCACATTGTCCTCAGGCTCAGAGCGGCCGCCTCTATTGAGATGACCCAGACTACACAGATTGTCCCTCTGCATGTGCACCTGGGCTGCCTGATGGATTTCAGCCCCTTTCCCTGGATTACACACACACACACACACACACACACACACACACACACACGATCCTAAGGCTTTTGAATGTGTCCGATTTTATTGAGTTAGATTTGCTTATGTACTAAAGAGCCTAATAGTAAATCCGAGTTATTCACGTTTATAAGAGCCGTCACTTTTCTCTCCTCTGCTTATCAGGGACAAAACCCCCAACCCATTTTTTTTTTTTAGGCAGAGGCATCCCATTATCCTTCTGTTCTGCCTTTTTAATTTCTTTTTTATTTTTTTAAATGTTTATTAATTTTTGAGAGACAGAGAGACAGAGTGTGAGCAGGGGAGGGGCAGAGAGAGGGAGACACAGAATCGGAAGCAGGCTCCAGGCTCTGAGCTGTCGGCACAGAGCTCGATGCGGGGCTCGAATTCATGAACCGCGAGATCATGACCTGAGCCCAAGTCGGACGCTGAACCGACTGAGCCACCCAGGCGCCCCCTGTTCTGCCTTTTCTTTTCGGGCCTGATCTGAGGCTGAGCCGGCCCACTGAAACGCTTCTTCAAGAGACTTGGGGTGCCTGGATCGCTCAGAAGGTGAGGCAACTGACTTTGGCTCAGGTCATGATCTCAACAGTTTGCGGGTTTGAGCCCTGCGTCGGGCTCTGTGCCCACATCTCAGAGCCTGGAGCCTGTTTCGGATTCTGGGTCTCCCCCTCTCTCTGCCCCTCCCCTGCTTGTTCTCCGTCTCCCAAAAGATTTTTTTAAAAAAATCTTTTTTTCAAAAGACCAGAGTACTTTCCACTCGGAAAAGAGTGAGTTTCAGTGATTTCCCCAAGTCGCACAGCTGTGAGTGCTGCTGGGGTACTAGAACCCAGGTCCCGGCCCTGAGGTTGAGAGCAGGGGAGGGAGAAGAATGGGGGACCCCGCTTCTGAACTCGCTCATTGGAGAGAAGGAGCGGCCGCTGATCACGATCTTTCCCTCCTTGTGCTTAAGAGACACCACGATGGCCCCCAACAGTCCCTACCCAGGGGCATTCATGCTCTTGTGTCATCTTTCTCGAGAATGGGCTGCATGTAGTGACTCCTTCTGACAAGTGGAATGCGGCAGAGAGAGCGAGGTGTCATCTCCAAGATGAAGTTGTAAAAAAGACTGCGGCTTCGTCATGGGGACGTGCTCTCTCCTTCAGATGGCTTGCTAGGGGCAGAGCTCGTTGCCACACGTGGAGGCTGCTGTGTGGACAGGTCCAAAGGGGAGAAACCGAGGGAACGCTCTGGCCCAAGCCAGTGAGACACAGGGTCCATGCAAGTGAGTTTGGAGGCGGATCCTGCCCCAGTGGAGCCTTCAGGTAAGACCACAGCCGTGGTCATGTTCTGATCCCTGGCCCACGGGATCCAGGAGGTGATAAATGTTTATTGTTCGAAGTCGTTAACGTTTGCAAAGTGGCAGGTTAATATTAAATGTCTTCGACAAAAATTAGTGAACCGGATTGAGAAATGTGTGAAGAAGAAAACGAGTCATGATTAAGTTAGATGTATTCTAGATGTGCACTAGAAAATATATCCAGAATGGGGACCGTATGAACAGCTTCGAGGAGACAAACCATACGATCAGCTCAGTATTTGCAGAAAAGCATTTGACTAAATTCACTTTATGGTGGCAACTCTCAACAACTATGAACAGCTTTACCTTCAGTTGATAAAGAGTATCTGCCCCAAACCTGTACCAAATATGCTACTTAATGGTGAAATGTCACAATCGTTCCTTTTTAAAAAATGTTTTTAATGTTTCTCTATTTTTGAGAGAGAGAGAGAGAGAGCGTGAGCGAGGGAGAAGCAGAGAGAGAGAGAGCGAGAGAGAGAGAGCATGAGCGGGGGAGAAGCAGAGAGCGAGAGAGAGAGAGAGAGAGAGTGAGAGAGAGAGCATGAGCGGGGGAGAAGCAGAGAGAGAGAGAGAGAGAGAGGGAGAGAGAGAGAGAGAGAGAGAGAGAGAGAGAGAGGATCCACAGCAGGCTCCAGGCTCTCAGTGCAAAACCCAACGTGGGACTCGAACCCACGAACCACGAGATCATGACCTGAGCCGAAGTCAGACGTTTGACCGACTGAGCCACCCAGGCGCCCCAATAAGACAAACATTTTTAGTCATTGTTTTTAATCTAACACTTTTCTGGATGTCTCAGTCAATACAGGAAGTCAGAAAAGAAATAAAGGAGGTAAATTTTAGAAAGAAAGGAATAGGAGTATTCTCATTCACAAAGGATATTCTGGTCCATATAGAAAACCTAAAAGAATCTATGGATGAAATTATAAATTAGAAGTTTTCAGCTCTAATAAGGGAGTTTAGCAAGTTTGCCAGGTGTTATGGACTGAATGGTGTACCTCCCCCCTGCACCTGCTAATTCATATGTTGAAGTCCTAATGCCCAACATGACTGGATCTTGGAGACAGAGCCTTTAAGGAGGTAACTTACGTTAACTGAGGTCCTGAGGGTGGGTCCTGGTCTGGTGTCCTTGTAAGAAAAGGAAGAGACACCAGAGATCTCTCTGCAGCTGTGCACAGAGGAAAGGCAATTTGAGCACATCGTGGGAGAGCAGCTTGCAGTCGAGAAACCATGGCCTGCCAGCACCTTGATCTTGGACTTCAGTCTCCAGAACTGTCAGGATATGACTTCCCGTGGTTTGAGCCCCAATGTGTTATGGCATACTGCTACAACAGACCTGAGCAGACTCGTACACTAAGTATAAGAGCAACGTCTACATATATTCATTATATTCGTTGCATTTCTACATACCCACCATGGACAGTTAGAAAATGCAATAAAAAAAAAAAAATTACCATTTGCAGCCACAACAAAAACTAGGGTATCTCGAAACAAAACAAGGAAAATAGAGCAAGTCTAAGCAGGAAAACTTTACAAATGTGTAGACAGGCATTAAAGATATCTAAATAAATGGAGGTACAAATACTTGCGTGGATAGGAAGGCTTCATATTTCATAGATGTCCGTTCTTTCCAAACTGATTTAATCCACGCCATTTCCATCCAACTTCCGGAGGTTTTATTTTCCCCTATTTTTTAAGGTTTATTTATTTTGAGAGAGAGAGAGAGTGGGAGGAGGGGCAGAGAGAGAGGGAAAGAGAGAGAGAACCCCAAGCAGCCTCCGCGCTCAGCACAGAGCCTGACGTGGGGCACAATCCCACGAACCACGAGATCATGACCTGAGCCGAGATCAAGAGTCGGGCACTTAACCGACGGAGCCACCCAGGCGCCTCTTCCCCTATTTTTTTGGAGGAAAGTTGACAGCTGATTACAAAAGGTACACAAGATGCCCCAAGGATAGCAGAGACCCTTCCTGAAGAAGAAACAGCAGTCAGGGTGACCTGCCCTGGGAGGGATTGAGAACTTAAAAATGATTGTGGTCAGGACGGCGTGGGGTATGTGCAAGGACAGAGGGAGGCACAGACCAAAGGAATGGACCAGATATTCAGAGACGCGTTGTGCGGAGCCGGTATGGGACAAGTTGGCAGACCGACTGACCGAAAGAAAGGCTGGGATGATCAATAAGTCAGGCTGGAACAGCTGGTCACTTATACCGGGGAAGAAAAAACGGATTCCTACGGGAGGCCGCGAAAACAAGAAATGTCAGTTGGATCAAGGACTTGGACGTGACAGCAAAAATTCTAACGTCTGGAATGAAATTTAGGATACAGTTTTGATGAAGTCAAAGCTACCAGTCTTTCCTTTTAAGTCTTGTGATTTGCGGGGGAAGGGTCATCTTTAAGAAATCTGCCCTTACCCTAAAGCCATAAAGATAATAGAAGGTCTCATTATCAAAAGGTCCCACGAAGCGCGAAAAGAAAAGTCTCAAACTAGACAAGATCGTTTGCAAAACACGATTGACAAAAGAGTAACATTTACACCAGCACTGTCCAAAGAAATGTAACGGAAGATACATACGTAGCTATGATTTTTGGTAGTCCCAATAAAAATGATAAAATTAGTTTTAATTAATGTTAATGTTAGTGGAGACTATTTTACACTGCCCCGGTTTGTTTTTTTTTTAATTTTTTTTAATGTTTTATTTATTTTTGACAGAGAGAGAGAGACGGAGCATGAGCGGGGCAGGGTCAGAGAGAGAGGGAGACACAGAATCCGAAGCAGGCTCCAGGCTCTGAGCCATCAGCCCAGAGCCCGACGCGGGGCTCGAACTCACGGACCGCGAGATCATGACCTGAGCCGAAGTCGGACGCTCAACCGACTGAGCCACCCAGGTGCCCCTACTCTGCCCCAGTTTAGTTAAAATTGAATAAAATTAGGGGCACCTGGGTGGCCCAGTGGGTCATGTGTCCTCTTCTCGATTTCCACTCAGGTCCTGATCCCAGGGTCATGGGATCGGGCCCCTCGTTGGGCTCTGTGCTGAGCGTGGAGACTGCTTAAGATTCTCTCCCTCTCCCACTGCCCCTCTCCCCTGCTTGCTCTCTCTCTCTCTCTCTCTCTCTCTCTCTCACATAAAAACAAGTAATAAATTAAATTAGAAATCCAGTTCTTCAGCAGGCCTCAGTCACATTTTCCACATGGCGGTGGCTGAGCCTTCGCTCTCCCTCGTCTAAACGTCCGGCTTTTGGAACAAAGATTACATTTTTTAATGATTCAGACACATACCCTTTCTCGGTTTCCTGTGCTTCGGGAAGAACAGGGTGATTTTATTTCTGGAAGTTCCGAATTGTATTTTTAAAGCAATATCACAACTTTCAGGAAAATTTGAACAGAGAGAAAATATCGCCCGTACTCCTACCTCGTCCTGCACACACCCTCCGCACCGCACACATCACGCGTCGCCCATCAGGCGCACGTGGGCGCACACACACCTCCCCGCTGTTGCACGTCGGCCGAGCCTAAAGCCAGCATTCACCTACCCGGAGCCTCACACTCATCCTCCTCGGCATCACGCACACAGTAGGTGCTCCATAAATGCCTGTGGCATAAGTGGCCTGTGCAGACCTGTCGATTCTGCTCTTTAACATCTCTTGGTATTTTTTAAAGCCTACCTATTTATTTTGAGGGGGGGGGGGGCGGGTGGCGCAGAGGGAGAGAGCGGGAGAGAGAGAATCCCCAGCAGGCTCCGCGCTGTCGGCACAGAGCCCGACACGGGGCTCGAACTCACGGACCGCGAGATCGTAACCTGAGCTGAAGTCGGACGCTTAACCGGCTGAGCCACCTGGGTGCCCCAACATCTGTTGTGATAGTAAAACACATTTCCGGTTTGTGGCATTGCCTTCACGCCCGAAGACCGGAGAGCATCCGGCGGGGCGTGTTGTGCTTATAAACAACACCGCAAGGAACGTCTCTCCACGTGCAGATCGGCCTTCTGCTGAGTTAGGCTGCCATCATCCATCTCCAGGGTGGTCATCCCAGGCCAAAGCCTGGGGTCCTCTTTGCAGCTCTTGGAATAACATTGCCCAAGCGCTTTCCAGAAGAGGTCACGCCGGTGCCCCCTGCCGACGAGCCCTGGGTGACTCCAGAGCGTTGCTAGCAACGTGGGTCCTGTTAAAACGATTTCTTCTGCTAAATAAAGTATCCTGGCTGCAGATTGCATTGGGCCGAACGTTGACATTTGAGGTCATCAGATTTGCCTGGCTTTTCCTTCGCAATTCTGCCTTTGGCTTCCACAGCTTAGAAAATAGCTACCCCTCCAGGAGCCTGACACACATTTCATCGTAGCTTCCGTTAGGCTTTTCGGATCATGTAACTTTTTTTTTTTTTTTTTTAAAGTAGTTTCCGCTGAGTACGGAGCCCAACGAGGGGCTTGAAGCCCATGACCCTGAGATCAAGACCCGAGCTGGGATCAAGAGTCAGGCGCTTAACCAACCGAGCCACCCAGGTGCCTCCGGACCATTTCATCTTTTACGCGTTAACTCTTTTGTTGGAAAAAACAATAATCTAACAACGTGGCGGCAAATTTTGGAGAAAATGTTCCTACACGATGCGGCTGCCACCCCGTCAGAGCTGCTACAGGGTTCTTTTGTAGCCCTTTCCGGTATTTTTTCCACAGGCAAACATACTTTACATAGCGTTAGTCACGGGCAGGGGCGATGTTACACTCTGCTTTTGCACTTAACAGCAGAGCGTAAGCCCTTGCCCTGTCGCCTCCTAGTCTCCCAAAGCGTGATCTTAGTGGCCGCAGAGTATTTTATCCAGGGAATGTAACTTAAACCTTGATTAACCAGTCTCTTCTCTGGGGGACCTTCAGTTGCTTTCTACTTTTTGCTGTTAAAAACAATTCAGCAGTGGGGTACCCGGGTGCCTCCCCTGATCATGCTCTGTGTCTCTCTCTCAAAGCGAAAGAAATGTTAAAAAAAAAAAAAAGGGTTTGTTTTTTTTTAAATATCTTCGCATTGATTGATTGATGAGAAACTATTCCGCGAGTCCAGAGGCAGGCTCCAGGGCTGCCCTCGCTGGCCAGGACCCTTCTTTCATTCTCTCTACCTGTTTAAGGACTAACTTCCACTCTCCTGGCCCCGGCACCGCTCTTTCGTAAACCAGAGAGCGATAGTTTTCCCAGTGACCTCAAGTTACAGGCTGTTTGTTCTTCATGGAATCAAAGGGCTGTCCCAGCCGCAAGGGAATCTGGGAAAGTAGTTTGAAGCCGGGGACACTGCTACCCTGGGCGGTACCTGAGGTTCTGTCAGTTAGGGAAGGAGAGGAGAGGATAGGGGGAGGCCGCTGTGTCTGCCCCCTGGGGGCTGATACCCTTTACCAGGAATGTGGCTGCCAACTCTTTCTAGAAAGCCCTTATGTATAAAAACTGCTACTGGTTAATTAAAAAAAGAAAAAAATTTTTTTAACGTTCATTTATTTTGAGGGAGAGAGATAGTGTGAGCAGGGGCAGGGGCGGAGGGGGAGGGAGACACAGAATCCGAAGCAGGCTCCAGGCTCTGAGCTGTCAGCACGGAGCCCGATGCGGGGCTTGAACTCACGAACCGCGAGATCATGACCTGAGCCGAAGCCAGACGCTCAACTGACTGAGCCACCCAGGCGCCCCTTTAGAAGACCATATCAGAATTCCTGGTATTTCCCAGAGCGGGTGGAGAACGGGGGGATATTTAATAAGATGAGCTAAACATCTCTTGGACATATACCGGGTGCCCTACACGCAGTATATCCAGCCCTTTCTCATCACGGGCAGCTAGTGACCTAGGTTTATTATCCCCATTTTACAGATCAAGAAAAAGGGGCCCAGGCAACTTAAATAACTTTTTCCAGGTCTCCTGACTATTCTGTGGCAGAGCTAGGACCCGCATGCAGATCTGTTTAACAAGAAGTCCCGTGACCTTTCTGTCTTGAAGAGAAAACTTGCTGGAGAGTGGGAGGAAAGGTGAACCCCTTTCATCCAGAAAGCGAAAGCCGTTGGGACCAGAAGGAAGCAGAGAGGAGCAGGGCTGGCTGGCTTTGGGGCCAGGGGACGCTGTTTCCATCTGGGTTCACGGTCCTGTACGGTAGGTTCTCATGTCCACAACCACGTGGCCAGGTTCTCCGGTCTGAACAATTCCCTTCTATTATCTCCCCCCGCTGCCTGATTTCAAGAGCAGTACGTTGTCTGCTGGAGGAAATTTGGACGACGTAAAGAAAAAAATTAAAATCATCCCGAATCCCATTCCTAGAGTTAATCGCTGTGAGCATGTTAGTGCATTTTTCTTTCAGTCTTTTCTTCCACATTGGTATTACTTACCTACTTACAGGCACTTTGGCCCCCTAATGCCTATCATATGGCCTGGATAGCAAGCCTTCAACGAATCCATATTCGGTGAGTGGATAAGCAAACAGATAATTTCGCATCCCAAATAGTAGCAGCGTGCCAACATACTGGGCCATCATTAAATCTTTGTTGATGAACGCATAAGGAAAGAAAGGAATACTTTTAATCTCGGCTTCTAGTCTGGCACACAATTTTCTTCATTAAAATCGAAGAAACGGGCACCCGGGTGGCCCTGTTGGTTGAGCATCCGACTTTGCCTCGGGTCATGATCTCACGGTTCGTGAGTTCAAGCCCCACGTCGGGCTCTGTGCTGACAGCTCGGAGCCTGGATCCCGCTTCCGATTCAGTGTCTCCCTCTCTGTCCTCCCCTCCCACACTCATGTTCTCTCTTTCTCTCTCTCTCTCTCAAAAATAAACATTAAAAAACATTTAAAAAAAAAAGCTAGCTAGCAATATGGAGGGGTTTTCCTCTTCCTTCAGTCTTTCCCTGACCTCCAGGTACGGGGGCCGGTCTTGGATTAAACCCAGGAAGCTCCCAGGGAGATTTCAAACCAAGGACCACTCTGTCTTGACTGGTCCCCTAGTGTTGGATATTTAAAGGGCTGAAATGTCTTCACTGTCATATAAAACGCTATGGTTCACATCTAGGTGCATACCTTTTTGAACACATTTTAAATAGATGCCTCAATATGGAATTATTGGGTCAAGGGTTTCTGATACGTTAATATCGGTGTGATTCTGCTCAAAGATACTGTTCTGATCTCTGTCCACGTGAGCAAGGTACATGCATGTCTGTCTCGTTTCACGCTCAAAAGCCCTGGATGCCACCATCAGTGCTGTTTTCATCACAATTGCCTTTTGCTGACAGCTCAGCATTACGAGAAGTTCCAGGATGAGCAGGATGGAGGAAGCCCAAAGTGATTATTTCAACAATGGGGTTAATTTAATCCTCATAAGTACATGATGGTGTGTATACTTCAAGCAATAGGGTTCAGTGTCCTCTACACAATGAGAATTAGGAAGGAGAGAGTCTTTGTAGTTCTTTCCAGTTCTGGTGGGCTATACAGTTCTAGAACTTTCTCGGGCATCCATAGCGATGCAGATTTCTTTCCTGTTCTGCACTGGTTCTTTCTATCAAGCACAAGGTCATTTGAGAATTAATTACATGGTTTCATTAGCCTTAACTCTCCCCTGACTTAGCGCTGACAAAGGAAACAAATAACATTTGTAGACTTCATTATAATTTTTCAAATCACCTTCATGTGCCTCAGTTCCTTTGAACCTTAAAATACTCCTGAGAGAAGGAAGATATTACTATTATACCCATTTTTGAGAGAAATCGGAGGTTCAAGGTGCTCTACTGACTTGCCTGAGATCACATGTTCACACACTGGTAAAATCAGAGCTTAAACTCAGGTTTTCTATCTCTGGATCTCAAGATTTTTCTAGTGTCCTAAGGATTGAACAAAACTCCACAGCTGGTCAGAATTAGCAGTGCTTATGCCAATATCGGGTTCTTTTTTCTCTGTGGGCATATGGGATCGTGGAGATAGGGTCACATGACTAACGTTGGACAATGAAGTATGAGCAGAAGTGATGCGTGTCATTTCCAGGCTGAGAGGCAAGGAAGTCCTTCCTCTCTGGACTGCAGTGATAATGGAGGAGACCAATGTTGAGATGACAGGGCCACTCAGAAGAAGCATCCAGAATCCTGAGTCACCACATGGAGGACAGCTGTCATGGAGGATCACCCAGACCTGTATTGTGTGAGTGAGCCAAAGTTTTGGGTTAAACTACTAAGATTTGGGGGACTATTTGTTACTGCAGCTTAGCCTAGCCTAGCCTGACTACTACAAGGAATTCATACTTAAATGGATACACTCAATGAGGCCCATCCTGGTGTGTGGTGGAAACTGGCTTCTACCCTGAGGTCTGTCCCTTTCTTGCTTTGTGACCTCGGTCAAGTCACTTTCCCTTTCTGATTCCCGGTTTTCTTCTTTCTGATGTTAACTGATTGGATATCAGCAATGTGCAAGTGTGTTTGGTTTATTTATTTGTTTGTTTGCTTATTAAGCAAAGAGGCCATTTTGGTTGAATAATATCTGCACTGTTTAATTTAATGGATAACCTGATAAACTTACAGCTTTACTGCCTGGCTGGTGGTGGACACTAAGTGGGGCTTCCTGTTTGGCTTTCCCTCTGCCTGACCCCCGACCCCTGGTTTCCCGAGGCCACCTGACACCCCTCTGTGATGTCTTGGGGGTCTTCACAGCCCAGGTTGGAAAGTCCAGGACCAGAGAGGAGTCTGGGTTATTTTCTGGTCTCCAATTAGCTTTGGAGACACTGGGCATATATTTGGAGGCACTGGGCATATATTTGGAGGCACCGGGGATAAGTACAAATTTATTCACATCAAAGCAAGGCTTCCCCTCAGAAGGCACATGATGGTCTTCACAAAATCCATGCTCATTTTCTGCTTTGGGCCAATATTTCTACTATGTGCTAGGCCTTGTTCTGAACCCTGGGGATCCAGAAATGACTAAGATACAGTTTTTGTTCTGAGTAGTTACTACATAGTGAGGAGAAGAGGGGGGGATTGGAGGTAAAAACACATTTTATTTGTGATGACCACACCTAGTGTCACTGCTTTCAAGTTCCATTATGTTCTAAACACTTAGGATGAATTATTTTGAATCTTCATAGTCACCCAAGATGTCCCAAGTACAGTAAAACCTTGGGTTGTGAATAACTTGTTTTGTGCGTGTTCTGCAAGATGAGCCAGCATCTCTAATAAATTTTAACTTGATAAACAAGTGACGTCTTGCCATACGAGTAGTACGTGACGTCGAACGTCACATGATCACAGAGCCAATGGTTCTCTCTCTCTCTCTTTCTCTCTCCGCTCTCGCTGTGGGATTGTGGGTGATCGTCAATGTGATGTTACATTTCCACAAAATCCTCAAGAGGGGGCAAAAGCAAGTGTCATTGGATAGGTTTCTTGTTAAAAGTTGCATGAAAAGAAAAAGACTCCATTGAGCCAATAGAGAACAGTGTTTCCACTAGTGATCGTGAAAGTCGTCCTACACAGTAGTCCTCCTCTCTCTTGTCTCCCTCACACCAGCCACGAAGGTTTTCAAAAGTAAGTGCAGGTTAATCTGTTCACTTTTCTTTATATTTTCTATTTCCTTTATTATTTTTGTACTATATTACAGTATCGTAATCATTTTTACAGAATATTTTTGGGTTGTGGAACGAATCATCTGAGTTTCCATTGGTTCTTAGGGGGGAATTCTCTTTGATATACAAGGGCTTTGGATTACAAGCACGTTTCCAGAATGAATTATGCTTGCAAACCAAGGTTTTACTGTATTAGACTCCTGGGTGTTCCCTAGTACTGCGCTTGGGGTTGCTGTCCCTTTTAATCATTAAAGGAGAAAGCCTTGAACCTCTCACCGCATGTGTGACGGGGCCCTCGTCCTCGCCCTCCACCTGATTTCTCTGGAGACTCTTGTGAAGGGTGTCCCTTCCCCTCCTCTCCACCAGTTGTAAGATCTGTTTCCACCCCATTCTCCATGTTGCCTCCGCCTCTCCTCCTGTGTTCTGGCCCATTCTCCATGGTCCACTTCTTGACCTGGATTTCCCCAAACACCCCCAGAAAGGCAGGTGTAGGAGTCTGAGCACCATGGGGACATGGGACCAGAGGGAACACGTGCCTCCACGTGAGGTCCCCTGGGCCACTCACGGCTCCCCTCCTGCTCCTTCCCGAGCTCGGTGAGTACCCCACAAACCCCAGATTATCTTAGGTTCAGTTTCAATCACTTTCTAGAACTTCTCTCCTACTCCCCCACTTTTTGGAGGAAGCCTCTGGGCCCATCAATGTATTCTGGCAAACAAAATGCAAGAGATCAGTATCTTAAAACTCATTTATCCTGGTATCTCGAGCAAACTCTTTGTCATGCCTTCTGTCCCTCCTGTCCCTGTAGGTGAGAAGGAGTGGGGCTGACATTTATTTCCCTGATTCAAATGAGACCGCACGCCCGCCATTTCCACTCCCTTCCCTGAAACCCTGGTTTGGGAGGTCAAGTAGTGACCGTCAGTTTCATTTTATTTATTTATTTAAAAAAAAAAAAAAAAAAACCCTTTTCATGCCTGTAAAATAGAGATGACCCTCACTGTTCATTGATGCCATATTTGTTGATTCTCCTCCTCGCTAGGATTTATTTCTAACCCCCGAATCAGCACTCCTGGAGATTTTTGGTTTTGTTTTCGCAGTCACTTATGCACACGCAGAGAACAGGCAGCGTCTGGGGTCTCCTGATGCGCACATTCCCACCTGAGGTCAAGAGCAGGGGTCAAGAGCGATGGGGACGTTGTGCCTTCCAGTGTTCACTCACAAGCCGGAAACAAGGGTCCTTGTTGCCTTATGGCCTATTTCCTGCTACATTTTTTTTTTTTTTTTTTTTTGCATGTTTGCACTTTTTGTTGGTGATTCTCTGTTATCAGGGCCTCGCAGCTTCATGCTGCCCGGCTCAAGAGGCCGTCATGCATCTTACCGTGAGGATCTGTGTGTGCTTTCCCGCAGGAGTTCCAGTGTGGTCGTCCGAGAGTTCCCTGCTCCCGAATCAAAGCTGTATGTTCAACAAGATGTCTTTAAGCAGAAACACCCACCGGACAAGCTTATGGGTTGATGGGTCGATGAAAATGTGATCAGAGGGGCTCACAGGTGCCCAAGCTTGTGCTTCTCCCAGACGTGGCCGTTCAGCACCGGCTAACTCCGCGTTCTTGGCGACTTTCTAGAACACAGCCACCCCGAATACTGAGAATCCACTGTGCTTCCTCCCGCTCCTGCTTTTATACACAAGGAAAGTGAGCTCAGAGAAGCCAGCTGCCAAATTCGTGCCCAGTTTGGAGAGCCCTCTGCTCTCTGCACCCACGTTCTTGTTCCCGTCTAAAACCTCTGAAATGTGAGGTTTATTTTCTATCCCTTAAGGGGTCATGGAAAAATTGCCCATCCCCGCTTGTCCCCTGCATTTTAATTGTCCCAGAACGGTCTGGGGGCTGTGAGTGGTAACCCTTCCCCCCCCACCCCCACCAAACCCACTCCCTGGGTTCTCCCACCCCCAACTTTGAAGCTTAATGGCTTTAAAATCTTACAAGTTGTAAAAACAATTAAAGCAATAATCTTAAAAAGAAGCAGAACGTGGCCTTCAAAGGCATGTGAGCCATTCACACTTCGTGGTTAAATGCGGCCTGTAGCGGCCCGGGGCCTGAGAAAACGCAGAGACGCCCTGTGAATTTGTTGACGCCAGTTTGGACAGACTGTTTATTTTCATGATTTCATGGAAGAATTTTAATTTAATGAGTGTTTTATACTCTAATGTAAAGCATCGTTCGAGCCCTGTAATTACTGTGTCAAAATAAGCCTCTTTAAGCGGCAGCAGCTTGAACCCCAGGGCTGCGAGTCGCATCCGAATCAGGCCCATGGAAGGCGGGGAGGGGGCCCTCCCACTCAGAGTTGACGGGCTTCTCGATGGACTCGGAAAGTGATGCCACGAAGGGCGAGGGGCGTCTCGAGCTGATTCCCCCCACCTGCGGCTTCAGTGCTGGAGCCGACGGGCCTGGAGACACAACTTATCTTCTCTCTGGTCAGCCTGAGTCTTCCCCGGACTGAGAAATAGCTTACTTTCCTAAAACCTGTCTCTACGGGCCGTCCCGGCAGGTAATTTCAGACACCATATTTCATCATTTCAGCCCCTGACTCCCCACTGCTGCCCGCCCCCCCTCCCCACCCCGGCTGCCTTTTTTATTTTTTATAAAGGAGGATATTTTGCTTTTGGCTTTATGCACGGACCTACAAAATTTTCCCTCCCTCTCATTTATTTCCGAGCATGGAAGAGATCTTTAGGCAGCCTCAAAGAGGAAAGGCCAGTGTTCCTGGCCTTCCAGGTCGAAGTTTAAGGCCAAGTGGAAACCTCCGGTTTCAGCAACTTCCCTCTCCCTGCCTGCGACCCGCGATTTCTCTCTTTCTCTCTCCCCATCCGCTCTCACCAGGACCAACATTCCCGGGCACCTCAGGCTGTTCTCTAACGCAGCACAAATGGCCTTTCCAGATGCAGACGGAGAACCTCATCTTTCATCACAGCCCCCTCCTCCCTCAACAAGACACTGGAGCGTCTTCCCGGGGATTTTTTTTTTTTTTTCGTGCTGAGCTGCCCAGATCTGTGCTCGTTGTTTCCATTCCGAGAATCGACTACGCAATTCGATAACTTCCGGCTTCTATCGCCGCTAAGAAGTACATGTGTAGTCGAGATGTTGTACACTTTCCTTAGCAAGGGGAGGAAGAGACTTTTCTCTCTCGTGATGGAACAGTCCCTGGCCCTTTGCATTTTGATGGCGCCTGCCAGTTCTGAAACCACAGCAGCGGTGAGCGTTTTGCAGCATCCCTGACTCTGTGGGGATTCACAGGCTCCTTCCCTCCCCTGTGACTCGAGGCTGGCGTGTCATTGTGTTACTGCAGGGACGACCCGAGGCTCCTGGAGGTGAAGGGGGTTACTAAGATGAAGCAGGACTTCCCTCGGGTCTTCTTTGTCTCTCAGTTTTAGTCTCTTCCGACTGAGGATTGCCAGATTTAGTGGAAGGGGGAGAAAAAAAATGATACCCAGCTTAGTTTAAATTCAGATAAACCATGAGTACTTTTAAAATACGCCCATATGATAATTAAGGCATTCATGTGCTAAAAAAAAATGATTTCTCCGAAATTCAAAGTCATCCCGTCTTCTATCTGCCAACCCAGTTTCCGATTCATCAGCTGCCTTCCTCGAAATGTACGAAAATTAGAATCTTCTGGGTGCAAACTGTTGGCCCCTGGCGGAATCCACCAGCGGCTAAGTTTGCTTTTGACTGATGTGTTGGAATTTTTGAATTGGGGGCAGTTTTCGATGGATCAGATGCTCTCTGGCCGCCGCGAGCCCCACCGGAGCTCATGTGGCGCCCGCAGCTTCCCACGTGTGTGCCGTCTGGTCTTCGCAGCTTCGGAGTTGGGTACCCCATTCCGGCCTCCCCAGGCCGGGCTCCTCTATCGAGTTCCCCGTGCGGCTTCCAGAAACCCTGGCGGGAGTCGTCTTTTGAAGGAAGGAAAGAGAATGTATCAATCAATCGTAGGGCACCGAGGATGCTTTCCCGTTGTCGCGGTTTAATTCTCTAGGACGCACGCCTGGTCATCCCTGGGTCTGCCGATGAGGACTTGGAAGGTCAGGAAAGAGAAGTGACTGGCAGGGCACGCGCCTGGCAGCAGGGAGGAGATTCAAGCCGGGCTACCTGACCTGTCGCCCCTGCCCCATCTTTCTACCCTCGACCCGTCTATCTTAAAATGCATTCGTGCCTTTCCGTGACCACATTCGTGGAGCGACACCCGTGTGCCCGGCATTGCTGGGTCAGTTGTCTAGCCGGCTCTTCTTCTTCTTCGGGGAAAGACCAAGTCTGAAATCGAGAGGCATTTGAGAAGTTCTTCGGCCGTTTTCATCCTACGATACAGGGACGGGCCTGGGGTTTTTATTTTTTAAGAACACCGCGTCTTGGTGGAAACCGCTCTTCTCGTTCTGAGCCTGTGATGCCGCTAAATTGTCCCCTGGATTTATTTCAAAGCGAAAAGAAGCAGCAAAGATTTTGCACTCTTATGCTGTAGTTGCTGTTTTTAACTCAATTACGTTTTGACAATTCGGAATGAAACGTGGGGGCATGTCTTTGTTTAAGCCATGGGCCCTGCATTAGAACAGTCAGCTCAAGGTATATGGCTAGTGTCAGGACTAACGATCTTTGACAAGGGCATTTAGCGGTTGTAATTCAAATCTAATTCAGAACATCTTAGCACCGGACCTGTCAGGCCCTTAAAATGCACTGTAACTACAAAACCAAGGGCAATAGTCCCCAAGCCAGCTCTGTGCGGCCTCAAGCTGATATGTCGACGAGAGCAGTTACAATTAGGGGTTCTTTCAAGCATACTAAACTAATTTACAGTACTCTGGAAAAGTGGGAAAAGGACCTGAGGCTTAAAATCCCAGGACTTCTAGATTTCAAATCCACAGCACATAAAAATACAATTAGAGTTCAGCGCCAAATAGCAGAGGCAGGAGGCCGCCACCCGGTTCCATGTGTATGTTCTGCTCTCAAAAATAGATATGCTTAAAAACGCATGCATGTGTGCGGTTAAAACTCAGTAATACCGGTTGACTCTCAACCACTAAAAAAAAAAAAAAAAAAAAGAAAAGAAAAGAAAAGAAGAAGAAGAAAAAAAAGCAACCCTTGTCAGGTCTTATTAGGATCACGTTGTGGGTTGTTGAACCCTAAATGGGCAATGCACCTATTGATTATTTGTGGATGCTGCTTGTAATCGAATCTGGCTTAATTGGGGAGTGTTTCTTCCTGCTGGGGTTCCACACTTGGCCACAAAGCACCCAAAGTCAGTGTGGCCTGGATGAGCCTGAACAGGGACGAGAAGCCGGGGTGGAAGAGGGGGCTGCAGAGCATGGCTGGCCCATTGGACCCAGACGGGATTATGGTGACCGATATGTAATTTTACCATCAAGGTAAAACGGGGCCCGATTTTAAACAACCGTGGTGATTCCAGGCAGCTGTGCACTTTTGAGAGGCACGGCCTTCAGGCAAGGACAAAGGCTAAGGGGGAATGTTTGCAGATTTTTGCTTTTATGATTTATCTCCTTTTTATGCACAACAATATAGACCCTCCCCTCGAGGGACTCGTAAATGTGATTTTACTTCCCAAATTACAAAGCTACTCAATTATTCGGGAATGAGTCATTCATTCAAAAGTGTCAGTAACGTGATGTGTTAACCATCAGGAAATTTTACACCAATTGGAATTATAAACACCAGATTTAAAAAAAAAAAAAAAGAAGAAGAAGAAGAAGAAGAAGAAGGAAAAGAACGAGAGAAAATCTTTGCCAGCACTTAACTCTCTTGCTACCTCCTGTTAGGTACTCCCGCATCGGGGGGGGGGAAGGCAGAGCCGGGGAACGTATGGGCGGATTTTCTTCCCCTCCTGCCTTTTCATCCCTACCCCAAAGCTGACGTTCTTTTAATATCTGTGTCTGCCAGACAGAGACGGACGCTGAGCCCCCTTGCCCTGGGGCAGAGGGGAGGCCGGTGGAAGTGGGCGGGGGTGGCGGGACCAGCCCATGTGCTCTCGGTGAGCCTTGTTTGCTGTGGGAAGGGCTGGGACCCCGCAGTGGAGGGACCAGAGTGTGGGCTGAGCCTCCTCGGCTGCCCACACCATCCACTGGGACTCCCCCCCATGGAAGCATGGCGTCAGAGCTGGGACTCCCTCCCCCCCCCCGACCCCATCTCGGGCCTAGAGCTAGCCCCATGCTGTTGCCGGCCCAGGTGGCTTTGGGTTTGATCTCAACATCCATAACCTCCTGGTGGGTGGGCCTCTTGGAAGACTTCAGTGTGGCATCCTCGGGGGAGTGTAATCGGGAAACGTTTCATCGCCACGACTGGTCACAGTGGAAAGCCGATGGGGAAGCTTGGGCGGTCCCGTCCTGAAGCCGTTTGGCAGAACACAGGCTGAGTCAGGGCCGGGGAACCATGGCGTCAGAGCTGGGCACAGCCCTAAGACCATCTCAGCCTGGTGTCCCAGAGGCCCTTGGGGCCGCGTGTGCCCACACGACTCACTCACCCTCTCTGATGCCTGGTCCGGCCTCCGTAGCCCAAACACTTGCCTTCTTAGAGGCTTAGCAAACAACTCTGCTTCGAGATCTGTGTTTGGTTGTGGAATTTCTGGATTTCTCCCGAAATGACCTTCACTGTTTCCCCCAGAGGGCAGCGAACGTCAGCTCCTGCCCCCATGGTCTCTTCTTCTTCTGCGCCCAAACCTGGGGTAACATCCGAGGCCCACGGACTTCCATCGTTGACTCAGGGACTGCTTCTCTCCTGCCACCTCTGGGGGGAGAGGAAAGGCCAAGTCTCACCCAGGTTTGCCCAGTTGGTTGAGGACTGGGTGGGCCAGGATTATAATAACACGTTAATGACTGACCCCTTCACCTCCTCCCAAGGGAGTGAGGCAGCTTAGAGCAAAGGATTCTGGTGGATTCGTTATTTCAATAGCGAGTTACTGTGCTAGTTTCTGGGGCTACTTGGAAGTAAAATCTTCTGGTCTTTTCAGTAAAAGGCGGAGAGTGTGATTCCTTCCTCTTGCTCTTAGCTGAAATGGCCGTGAGACGAAACAGGGACGACCAGCTGGTAGGTAGGGGACGGTGCCAGGCATGACTCATAAGTGGATTCCAGCAGATAGAGGAGAGAAGCCAAAACGCTTTTCCAGAAAGTAGTATAACTTGTAAGAGGACACCTGGGCCCTGTGGAGACCTTTTATTTAGAAGGACATATTTATAAGCAGATCAAGTTACGTATTTTTTCAACTACGATATGTAGGTAGGATTTGAAGGCAGCTGTATGATTGGTACAACTGTGCTTACGTAATTGCTAATGCACTTATTATTTCATCGTACTTGTGTAATTACGATTACTCGCCGAGGGTCTCCCCCTCCCTATCAGACCATCCTTGCTTATCTCTGATGTCTGGGCCCTAGCATTGCACCTGGCACATAGTACACACTCATTAAACATGTGTTGAATCAAACAAAAAGGTGGTTACCCCAAGTAAAGCTGGAAGTGACGGTGGAGAGATGGCTTTTTGAAGCTGCCACTTCCCCAATCATTAAGGGGGGGGGGGGGAAGGGGGAACCAAAGCAAAATAAAGAAGAATAAGTCACTTAAGAATAGCTTATAGGGGCGTCTGGGTGGCTCAGTCGGTTGAACTTCTGACTTCAGCTCAGGTCATGATCTCACGGTTCGTGGGTTCGAACCCCACGTCGAGTTCTGCGCTGACAGCTCAGAGCCTGGAGCCTGTTTCGGATTCTATGTCTCCCTCTCTCTCTGCCCCTCCCTTGCTCACGCTGTCTCTCTCTGTCTCTCAAAAATAAATAAATGTAAAAAAAAAAAAAATTTAAAAAAAAGAAGAGCTTATAAAACAAGGTGATGAAAATAAGAAGAAAAATCAGTTATGACAATGAAAGTGAATGTAACCAGTTAAACCTTGTGCTTACTCCTAGATTGGATTACAAAACCCAAAACCCAAAACCAAAAAACTCCAAATTCAGCTGTGTTCTGTCTCCATGAGATACACGTAAATAAAACAAAGCGGCTCAAAAGTTTGAAGGAGAGGGGCGCCTGGGTGGCTTAGTTGGTTGAGTGTCCAACTCTTGATTTGGGCTCAGGTCACGATCCCAGGGTCATGAGATGAGCCCCACGTTGGGCTCCACGCTGGGTGTGGAACCTGCTTGGAATTCTGTCTCTCCCTCTCTTTATGTCTCCCCCCTCCTCCCTCTCTCTCTCTCTCTCAAAATACATAAATAAACATTAAATTTTTTTTTTGAAGAAGCGTTTTCAAAGTCCTTTTCATGGACTTGGGAGGCAAAATAACAAAACAAAACAGAAACAAAAAACTACAAAGGATAAACTGGGGTTGATGAAAGTTGAAAACAACTATGAAGAAAGCTTTACGGGATGAGTTATATAGTATTAGCATCTAGAAAGCAGACTGTTCATGATATAAACAGAAAGGACCCCAAACATAACAAGCAGGAAATTCAGTACACATCTCTCAGGTGTTTAGACCCAGCAGGCAAAAGCAGGAACAGGGGTGATGCGAACAATAGATCTATTTATCTCCTCTCGTCAGTTTCTCTACCTCTTTTCCCAGCCCGGTGGAACATTAAAAAAAGAAATCAACGTTAATTTTGCTGGGATCAAAATATGGACATGTTCAAAAAAACCACAAGCTGAATGTGCAGTGCCAGGAATAACACCCGAGTCATCAGCAGCAGCAAAACCTGCTTCAAAAATCCATTTCTCAAAAAAAAAAAAAAAAATCCATTTTTCTCTTATCTCTTAGGGCAAAGAGTAACTAAAGGCGGTAAGGAGCTCACCTAGAAAATACTGATGATGACCTCCCAGCGCAGGGCAATCTCTGCATCACAGCCAGCTCTGTATCAGGTGCCATGTTAGTTTCCTGCAGCTGCTGTAACAAATCAGGCCGACTTGGCCACGCCCCTTCTGGGGCTGCAGCCGGGGAGGCTCTTCCCGCCCCCCCCCCCCCCAGCAGTCCCGCATTTGCAGGATTTCAGGCTGCATCCCTCAAATCTCTTGCCTCCTTCTGCACATCATCTTCTCTGTGTGTCTGTATCGAATCTCCCGTGTCTCTCTTAAAAGGCTACACGTGGTGGCATTCAGGGTCCACCTCAATAATCCAGGACAAACTCCACTTCTCAAGGTCCCTGACTTTATGGCATACCTTCCGTATCACCTAATGTTGCCTCTTTTGCCGTGTAAAGTGCTATTCACAGCTTCTGGGAATTAGGAAGTGAATATACCTCTGGGGGGGGGGGGTCATTTTTCTTCCCATCACAGATGCATGCAAGTCCATAACATGACATGCTTTAATTATTAGATAAGAAAGAATACAAATCCGTGAGCCAAACGTAAGCCAGGACTACGAAAGAGCCCTCAGCAAAGTTAAGGAAATCAAAAGGAGGTTAATAGAAAAAAGGGCTCGTATTCTGTTCAGGCTTTTGGAACTATAAAAGTGGGAATGTTAAGGGATAACTTCTAAATTTTAAAATATAAATGTAAATATAAATAAAATACGAAATGAACACATCTGAGATCTTCTTTAACTCATCACTTAATGAGGCAGCCAGTAAGATGGTTACAACTGTCTCAACTAAGAATTCAAAGAGCAGAGGCATGGGGCGCCTGGTGGGTCAGACGTTGAGCAACAGACTCTTGATTTCAGCTCAGGTCGTGATCCCAGGGTCGTGGGATCGAGCCCCGCCTCTACGCTTCACATACAGCCGGCTTGGGATTCCCTCTCTCTTTCCCTCTGCCCCTCTCCTCTGCCTCTCTCTAAATTAAAAGCAAAACCAAACATAGAGCAGAGATATATACAAGCCATGAAATGCAGTTACAAATAGATACAAGCTAACGCTTTCCAAGGCAGAGCCAGGTGCAAGATCCAGCCTCTGAATCAGGCTCAACAGGGTCAGAGGCATCCTGTGCCATGTGCCAAGGGCCTAGGTGATGCTTACTCATGGCTTGGGGCAACGTCCACCCAGGGCCCTCTGTCAAGCCCGGGCAATCAGGCGGGTTTCATTAGGGACCAGCCTCACCTCCCTTTCTGCCCCTGCCACCTCAGTAATCGACCATACGGTGCTCACGGACGGGAAACAGCAGCCCCTTAGCCGCATGGCGAGGTGGCCAGGGGGTCGGGGGACACGTCCTTCACCCCATCTCCAGGGCCAGCTCTTACCACTCCTTCCTAGCCCTCCTGCAGGGAGATGCACGCGTGGCCACGTCCCGTGTTCCCCAGAAAGGAGCGAGGGGCAGTGGCTCGAGCCGACGGCTGAGGGATTCCCGGAAGACTGGCAGGAGGGCTCCTTGGTGGAATGAAACGGAGACATGCTGTTTTCAACATGGTTCATCTGCCTCACTTTATTTTTCCCGCTGTCCTTGCCAGAGCCCTGACACTAATGTTTGTCGTGAATTCCCCAAAGGGAAAATATAGTGTGGTCTGTTTCCCAAACTCCTGAGTCTAGAACCCCTTCTCTCTTCCTCCCCTGGCAGGCAGCTGGAGGGATGTGGGGCAATTCGTGGGGGTGGGGGAGCATCTTCTCAGAGCCTCCGTGTTGCAGACAAACGGGTCATTGGGTCCAGCGTGCGAGGGAGCCCTGGAGCAAGGAGGGGCTATCCCGGACCTCCCCCGCCCTTCCCCACAGCCGTGATGTCCTGGCAGGGCTCAGGACCTGGGCCCCCCACCTCTGCAAGGTGAGCCACTCCCACGCAGCCTTTTTACAGGGAGCAACCTGGGGAGGAAGTGTAACGCGGCAGTCGGGAGAACGGAGGTCAAGTCCCAGCCTTGGCTTCAAACACATCAGTTAACTGCCCCTCGCCTCAGCGTTCCCGTCTGTGAGCTGGGAATTAGAAGACCCAGCTTGTAAGTTGCAGCTGGAATTCAAGGTGGCAGTGTCGGTAAAGCTCTTCAGCACAGAGGCCACTCGGAGAGAGTGTGCAGGCAGCCTGGGACCGGATGGCACCTGCTGTTATCACCCCTGCAGCCTGGCGGGTCAGCTTCCTGCCATTTCCGTCTGAGGACAGGGGCCCGCCCGCCTGGCATTTCACCCAGAGATACCTCCCGCCTGGCGATGCTGGCAGCAGATGTAGCCTTCTGGGATCTGCCAACGGTAAACAACCCCCTGATTCCAGAATCTTTACCTGGCATCCAAAGGCTTCCTTTTACAGAAGCGAAGGATTCCTTTCCCATTTTAAAGATAGGAAAAGAGAGGCTCAGAGAAGTTAAGTAATGAAGACTACCCAGTGAGTCAGTGGGAGAGCAGGGATGCCAGGCGGGTGGTCCAGCCCCAGAGTGCGTGTCCGTCGCAGTTTCCCAGGGATGCCGCGACGAGCTCCCACAAACTGGGCAGCTTAAACCGTAGAAATGTATTGGATCATAGCTCTGGGGGCTGGAGGTCCAAGACCGAAGTGTTCTGGTGCCGCGTTCCGTCTGATACTCTGCGCAGAAGTGGTTCCACGCCTCTCTCTGAGCGGCTGGCGGTGGCGGGCAATCCTTGGCGTTCGGGGGTCTCCGGCTGGGTCCTGCGTCCGTCTCTGTCGTCACGTGGCTGTTTTCTCCCGGCACATCTCTGTCTCGAATGGCGGTCTCCTCTCTGTCTTGCCTCTCCTTATAAGGACACCAGGATTATTAGATCGTGGGCCCACCCTTCCCCACCTCCCCTTAACTGATTACATCCGCAGTGACCCTATTTCCAAGCAAGTTCACATCCTGAGGGACTGGGGCTTCTGAGGTACAGGGGGCTCAACACTGGGACCCCAGGACTCCAACCTATCATTTTGGAAGCACATATCCACCCGTGAGTTTTCTTAACCATCACTCACACGTCAACGGACTTTGTCATTTCTTTTCTTTTTTTTAATTAAAAAAACTTTTTTTTTAATGTTTGTTTATTTTGGGGAGAGAGAGACACACGCAGAGTGTGAGCAGGGGAGAGGCCGAGAGAGGGAGACACAGAACCCGAAGCAGCCTCCGAACTGTCCGCACAGAGCCTGACACGGGGCTTGAACTCGTGAACTGTGAGATCGTGACCTGAGCTGAAGTCAGATGCGTAACCGACTGAGCCACCCAGGCGCCCCAGTTTCGTCTTTTCCTGCTGCAAATGGAAATCTGTGTAGGTATGTAGAGCCTTGGGACAAGCAGGTGGCCAGGTTAAGAGTACCTGCATTTAACTCTCAATTATTACTGACAGATTGTTCTCCACAAAGGTGGAGATTATCGCCTCCCCACTATATATAAAAATCAACATATGTAAACATGTTTTTGGTCTTCATGGGCTTTTGTTTGTTTGTTTTGGATTTTTTTTTCTGTGTGTGTTTGCTTTGTTTTGTTTTTGGTCTTTATAACGATTGTGGATAAAAATGGCATCTCATTGGGGCGCCTGGGTGGCTCATTCGGTTAAGCGTCAGACTTTGGCTCAGGTCATGATCTCACGGTCCGTGGGTTCGAGCCCCGCATCAGGCTCTGTGCTGATAGCTCCGAGCCTGGAGCCCGTTTCAGATCCTGTGTTTCTCTCTCTCTCTCTCTCTCTCTGCCCCTCCACTGTTCATGTTCTCTCTCTGTCTCAAAAATAAATGGACGTTAAAAAAAAAAAATGGCATCTCATTGTATCTATTTGTATCTCCTTTATTAGCAGTGAGTTCCAGCACATTTTAGTGCATTTGAAACCCATTTGAATTTCTTTTCCTGTGAACTGTGTCTTCGTCTCCTTTGCAGAATCTCGTCTTGCCTGTATGGAACTCTCTAGAACTAGGAACTCTCTAGAAATTAAGGAACACAACGCTCTCTCTGTGACCTGACTTGCACACTTTTTTTTCCCCACGTTGTAGTTTTCTTTCGACGGTACCCATGCTTTTGTCCACGCGGAAATGATTTTGCACAACTTGTCTTTTTAAACGTTATCCATTGTTTCACGTTTCGTCACTTGGGGCCACGTGATTCCTGTGAAGCATCCGTCTGGTCATGTCACCTCGCTAACGTCCCGCGTAGCTCCCCGCCTCGTGCTTAGCATATGCCCCCAGCACACTGGCCCCTCTCCCTGCCCGCTTCCCGCTCCCCGATGATGCCCGACCAATCGCAGCTGAGTGAGCGTGCCTTGCTCTGCTGTCCTCAGGAGCTTTACTCCCTGTTTCCTTTCTGTGGATGTCCCTGCTTGTATGACAAGGGTCGTGGCCCCTGGGATGGCCGCTCAGGGCGCCTTTGGGATTCCCCGGGCACGTGAGTTGTGGCCTCTGCCCAGCTGGGTCCAGCGCGACCCTGAGCTCAGCCGGGGATTGCCTGGTCATTTCTGCCTGACGCAGGGTGACCCCCAAATGTCATTCTATAACTGACTTGGGCATGTGTAGAAATGGCGTTGTCAGGGCTTTAAATAGTCTCTCATTGACACGCTCGATTCTGTGGGTCATCAGCTGCTTTTGAAAACATGAGGCGCATCTGGGTGGCTCAGCTGGTTGAGCGTCTGGCTCTTGATTTCGGCTCAGGGCATGGTCTCACGGTCTGTGGGGTCAAGCCCCGTGTTGGGCTCGATGCTGACAGCACAGAGCCTGCTGGGGACTCTCTCTCTCCCCCACCCTCTCTCTCTGCCCCTCCTCTGCTCTCTCTCTCTCTCTCTCAAAATAAATGAACGTTAAAAAAAAATTAGAATTGTTGGGCCTGGGGTGGAATTGTTTTTTCAAGGCATCCTTGACAGTTTTAAGGTGATTCTTCCAGGATACTGGTTCTCACAGGGTGGCCCCTAGACCCGCAGCACCAGTATCCTCGAGGAGCTTGTTAGAAATGCAGTTTCGGGGGCCCCACCCAGACCTCCCGGGTCTGCAACTCGGGGGTGGGGCCCAGCAGCCTGAGATTTCACAAACCCTCCGGGGACCGCGTGATGCGTTCCACCCAGAGACCCCCACGGCATAGCTGCTCCCTGGCCCTTCTCTAGGTGCTGCCGTAGCTTTGAGTGTCTTCTGATTCTCACGTGAGGGCCGTAGGGGGACGGCAGGCAGTGGTTGATGATAACAATAAAATAGCCGACGTGGGTCCCCGCTGCCCCTCGGCTCACAGGGACAGCCCCCCCGCCCCCGGTCATGTGTGTCCACCTTGGTCAGTGTGCTGCCCTCCCAGGTGGTGACGGTGGGGAGGTGAGGGTGTCCTCCGCAACCCCGTTCCGTTTGGCCCCCGACCCTGTGCAGCAGAAGACGGCCACTGTCCCCTGTCTCCTGTCTCCCCAGAGCCCGGACGTTTTTAGTTCCCGAGAAGGAGAGCCCACCCCATCGCCAGGACGATGCCCCTGAAAATCTGCAGATGGCTTTCCAGCCAGAGGTCTCTGGACCTTTATGTCTGGTTCCAGCGCGGCTGGGGGCGGGAAGCTCGCCCTTTGGTACCAATGAGAAGGAGGAGGCGAAGGACCTCGTGGGCATGACATCCTCAGGGGGGCTGGGCTCTCACTGTCCCTGCTCCGACGCTCTACCAATCCGGGCTCACCGAACCGCATCGCAATTAGGCGGTAAAGCAGGCATTATTAGCGAGGGGCAAAGCAGGTTCTGGTTAAAGGAGGATCCTGGGTGGGGGGCTTGTTGGCAACACAAGGGGGATGTGTTTCGGGGAACAGCTCGTCAGAAGGGGAGCACGTGGGTTGCCCTCTGTGCGTGTCCCAGCATCTGTGTTCACACTGCATGCTCCGTCGTCTTTTTATCGCGGTCTCTTTCGGTCATCGTCATCCCAACACGTTGAAGGATGTACTCATGGGACTCCTACCTGGTGACTTCTGTCCACAGCGGAAACAGGTCAGCTGAGGCTTCAGTGTTGGTGGCTGGGGCCAGGGGACTTCCGGAGATCTCTGTGTCAGAGGCCTGAACGTGGGAGGCCGAGAGGCGCCCTTTTCCAGGCCTACTAGCTCCGCCCCGCGGATTCGGTCTCTGGTCCTTCTAGAGCATCATCTCCACCAGGAATTTTGTCGTGTCCGCTTGACGAAATTACCCATCAACGCTCTTCAGAAGTGTCAAGGTCATACAAGACAAGGAAAGGTGGGGAAGTGTTGGAGACTGCAGGATGCGGGTCTGGATCCTGGAGTAGAAAACAAGGACCCTGCAGGGAACTGGGGATATTCGAATAAGGTCTTTAGTTCAGTTGAGAGGGTTGTGCCAAAGCTCGCTGGGTTAGCCTGGCTTTTAACGATCGCGCTAACTAGATGTTAACTTTGGGGGAAGCTGGGTGAGGGATACACAAACGCTCTCTGCCCTGTTTTCGCAGCTTTTCTGTAAGTCTAAAATTAATTCAAATTAAAAAGTAAAAAAAAAAAAAAAAAAAAAGGCCACCCTTGAATGCAGGGTTTTCCCTGTGGACCCCCTTCCTTCTTATGTCTTCTGCTCATGCCATGGAGTTATGCAAGCGACTCTTTCAAAAGTCTTTGTTAATCGGGAGACCAGAGGTGTGGAGAGAGGGGAGAGGGGTGGATAATCTTCAGTTTCTTTCTGTTTGACTCGGGAAGGAATTTTAAGGCCACCCAAATCTCACTGAGTGTTTGTCCAAGTTCGTTATGTGTTTTGCTTAGAAATTTAACTCTTCGAAGTCAAGAGGATTTATTGGGGAGCTCCTTTGTCCTTTATGCAGTTCTTGAACCATGGGAGTGACTCACTAAATGCTCATTGAAGAATTTGGTGAACATATGTTGGCTTAATTAAAACACATGTACTGAATGCCCACTGTCCTATGTCAGGAACAGTGCTAGGTGCTACCTACTAGTGACCCAAAGTTGAACAAGACACAGACCTAGTTCTGGGGCACCCAGGGGCCAAAAGAGACAGGTACCTGAATACCCCAAGTGTCTCCTAATAGAGATACATCTGGAATGTGCTGGAAGTGAAAGAGAGAGTTTGGTTAAATCTGCCTGGGACATCAGTGATGGCGTTGCAGAAGCGGTGATATTTGAAGGATGAAGAGAATAGGGCTTTGAAGGATGAATAGGAGTTCACGAGGTAGAGAAAGGCAAGCAGGAGAAAGGGCAAGGAGGATGGTCTGCATGTGACTGATGTCCCAGCCTTCCTTCTGCCAGGTAGATACCAAGTGGCTGTTCTTGCCAGTGGGATGTGAACACCCGGGTTGATGTGATTGAGAAAGGGGTACCTCATGTCCTTGGCCTCTTCCCCGGTCTGACGGAGCTCCCCCGGATGGCAGAGCCACCATAGGTAGAAAGGACCAGGATCATCACATGGAAAGAAACTGTTCACCAAAGGGAAGCACTCACGTCGAACCGTTAAGCAAGACGTAAAGTTCTAATGTGCTATGCCACAGAACTTTGGGGATTTATAGGTCGCAGCGGTGGGTGCCTCCGTAACTTACACAAGCACCCAGGGAGGTCCAGTGTGGGGGGGAGAGGGAAGGAGGGTAGGGGTGGCCAGTTGGCCCAGAAGGGCTGGTGAGATCTGTCTGAGAGGAGCCTTGAATGATGCCCTATGGAGTTTGAATACTTACCTGGACAAGTTTTCTTTGGACAGTTCATGGACCAAGCAGTGTGGGAGTGGAGAGAAGGAGTTAAAGCGTGGGGACAGGGCTGGGAAGTTTGCTCCCAGAGATCCTTAAAAGTTGGGTGTAACCATAGCCTGATTCACAAGTGCCCTAAACATCTCTTTGGCAAGCTGGTTGTTCAAAGCAGGCAGGTTTCAGCTCACAGATTGGCAATATTTTAGTGATAAAAGACATCTCTCTCCCTTCAGTTTAATTTCTTTCAAAGCGCTCTGAATGGCTTCACATTCATGAAGCCCTCTGAGCTCCTCAATTAGCTGTGACTTAGGTATATTATTATTTTAATACATTCCAGGCAGGCTTGCCACGCCACTCATTGAAAAGGATTGTCATTCACTTCCCATCTCATTAGTATGCATGAGTACGGTTTTCATTTACAGAGATGGAATAAATGCCTGGCAGAAATTACTACCCCGCTTTTAAGGCCATTTATGTATTTATTTTGGAAAATGCATAAAGAATTTCTGAGTTTTGCAAACAGATTAAAAAGTCATGTAAGAAAAAACCAATGTGAACGGGTTGGTCCCTCGCTGAGAGGCAGGTGTCTGGGTCTGAGCCCGAACTTGCCCCTTGACTTCTGGCACAGTTTTATTTTCCCCATCTTTGAAACAAGGGCAATTGCTCTAGGTCAGTATCTTCCAAAGTTAGGTTGATGCGCTGCTGGTGGCGTAAGAGATCTTTTTAGTACCGGGGCAAATGTTTTTAAAATTATAAGAATTAAATATTTATTTTGATGTTTAATAAAACAACACACACACGGGGGCGCCTGGGTGGCGCAGTCGGTTAAGCGTCCGACTTCAGCCAGGTCACGATCTCGCGGTCCGTGAGTTCGAGCCCTGCGTCAGGCTCTGGGCTGATGGCTCAGAGCCTGGAGCCCGTTTCCGATTCTGTGTCTCCCTCTCTCTCTGCCCCTCCCCCGTTCATGCTCTGTCTCTCTCTGTCCCCCCAAAAAATAAATAAACGTTGAAAAAAAAATTAAAAAAAAACACAATTAGCACCTCAAGCCCATGATTTTGTGGGTATTATGCAACATTGGGATTTCCCTTTAAGTTAAATTCACAGGGGCGCCTGGGTGGCTCAGTTGGTTAAGCTTCTGACTCTGGATTGCTCGGGTCTTGATCTCATGGTTCCTGCGATGGAGCCCCATGTTGGGCTCCATGCTGACAGTAGGGAGCCTGCTTGGGATTTTCTCTCTCCTCTCTCTGCCCCTCCCCTGCTCATGCTCTCGCTCTCTCTCTCTCAAATAAATGCTGGGGTGCCTGGGTGGCTCAGTCGGTTAAACATCCGACTTCGGCTCAGGTTATGATCTCAAGGTCAATGAGTTCAAGCCCCACGTCCAGCTCTGTGCCGACAGCTCAGAGCCTGGAACCTGCTTCGGATTCTGTGTCTCCCTCTCTCTACCCCTCCCCCTGCTCACACTCTGTCTCTCTCTCTCTCTCTCTCTCTCTCTCTCAAAATTAAATAATAAAACATTAAAAATTTTTTTTAAAAAGAAATGGACCCAGATTGAACCATTCCTGTCATCATCATACAGGGCAGTACTCTTAATAATCCGCTTTCAGATTATTCTTCTCTTTGATTCTTGGGGTGCTAACTCTCTTACTTGCCCTCAAGGCGATTCATTTCTTCAGGTGCTTTGTAACTTTTTTAATTGCAATTTCACCTCTCAAGGAATAGTCTCTGTGGGAATCCTGTGCCCCGTGGATTAGAAATTGTTTCTACAGAATGGCCTTTCAAGTTTCACTAGTCCTGGACTCGTTTTTATGGTAATATGTCAGTTTAGGGTCCAAGGGCTCCTCTTGTGAGGAATAAAATGTTTGACCCGGGTTACCGCATTGTAGAAGGATTTTTTTTTTCCTGTCCAGGGCTGTGGGTAGGTGGCAAACCCCCTTGCTGTTTTTCTGCTGGTGGCTTTTATGCAAAAGTCACCATTCTACCTCCTTACACACACCTGTAATAGGCGATAACTCTCCCACCTCCTTACACACTAAGATCTCTGCTCTTGGGACGAGGGGAGCTATAGGTGGTAAGGCACTGGTATCGTGGGAAGGCCACCGAGACCCACAGATTTGCCATTCATTCATTCATTCATCACAGACATTTATTGGGTGTGTGTAATATGCCAGGCCCTCTGCAGGGCACTGAGGAAAAGATCTCCTAGAGCTCATCTTCTAATCGGATCCGAATTAAACTTTTAGCTTTACTGCTTACTGTCCATCTGTTAACTTTGGGCAAATTACTGAGCTCTGAACTTCGATCCAGCACGAGGTGTGGAAATGGCTTAGATCAGAGCGCGGGCCTTCGTTTTGTTAACAGGAGGAAAAAGCAGAGTGTATGGATAGAAGCCGACTGGTGGGTTTCACGGAGGGCCGTGTCAAAATCCTCTTCTGAGCGCTTCAAATTCGTTTCAGTGAAATAAGGTAAACGCAAGGCCATGTGTTGGCAGTTTGAGGAGAGGGAAGGCATAGCACGGTCTTCTAGGGGAGGGACGGGTAGGAGAAATTGAAAAGGATTCCTGGGTGGACCCTGGAGACCACCAGAGGGTTAGGTCACGAGCTTAATGGGAAGCCTGTCTGTGTGCCTTTCACCAGCCCCGGTGTGGAGTAGCAGGCGTATCTCATGAGATTTTAGTACGCATTTGTCTCATCAATCCTCGTGACAGACCTGAGAAGCCACTTCATAGCCACTTTGCAGCCCGGCAGGTGTAGGTGACCAGGTAAGAGGACTTATCCAAGGTCACATTCAGAAGGGGCACAGCCAGGACTGGAAGGCAGGACTGGCTCCAAGGTGACACTCTGAACCCCTGTGGTCTGCTCACAGAGCTGCCCCCATGTAATTCCTGAGGGAGCTCTGAGTGATTTTTGACTCTTTCATCAGCTGGAACCTGCCCTATGCAGGGTCCAAGGCGGACTGTTGAGGTCTAGATTCGATTCTGCTGCAAATTCAAGGGTAGTTCCAGCCACATGGGCTCCCCTCTGTGGGCTTGATTGTCCTTTCTAAAATGGGGAGGGGGTTGATCTAGGGGCCACCTCTGTTACCTTTCTGCTGTTTATTTATTTATTTTTAAATGATTTATTTTGAGGGGTGGAGGGGCAGAGAGGGAGAGAATCCCAAGCAGGCTCTGCACGGTCAGCACGGAGCCCGACGCGGGGCTCGAACTCACACCCTGTGAGATCCCCGGCCTGAGCCACCCAGGGACCCCTTGAGGTCCTCCCGTTTGATGCGAACACATCTGGGCACTCTGTCTTTTCCGACCGCAATCTCCACAACCTGGAGCCTATTGAAAGCAAAGATCGTCTGGAGTGGACATCAAGCCACGCGGGACAGGGCCGTGGGTCAGGGCACCGCCGCGTGTCTCAGGGCGGCGTTTGCAAGCCCCCGTCAGGTGGGGGCACTTGCTCCAGTCACCGTGCTGCCCCTATAATTGCAATAGGCTCTTTTGTTATTAAGCAGACCCAGCCCAAACAAAAGGGATACTGTTTCTTTTATGAGTAATGTGCTAACTCACCCCTGGAAAAGAAAAAAAAAAAAGAAGAAGAAAAAAAAAGGAAAGAAAGAAAAAGTTCAAGTCCAGCGTAGGGACTGAGACAGCCTAAGATTTATTACGAAGGTTACAGAAATTATTCCTTCTTCGCAGCACTTAAATTGTCTAATTATTCACAGCTGTTTCCAATTTGCCTCAGGTTGTTAATTAAGGGGTGTGGGTCCTCGCCTCCTTCCCGGGGCGGCCAGCGGAGGCCTCGGGAGGCACCACGCGGACGAGCTGGGGCAAGAGAGGGTCCGGGGACTTGCCGGGAGGGTTCCTCGGCACAGTGGCCGGTTTGCATTGTCCGTTAGCCTCTCGCCGAGATGGAAATAAAGCTTGGGAGGCGCTCGTTTCCCTCCTGCAAGCGAGGGCTGCTGCTTTAGGGGGTCGCCTACGGAGGGAGACACCTGAGTTCTTGACCTCCTCTGGAGTCCAGGGGTCCCGGATCACCTCGGGCACCCTCGGGAGCCACGGGAAGAGCATCCTTGTGGAAGTGGACGGAGGAGTGTGTGTCCCCAGTGCTGGCTAAGCCCAACGCACAGAAATGGTCAAGGTGGACCTTCCACCCCCCTGCCCGCATCCCATCTGCCTACCCCTCCCTCTGAGCCCTTATTCGCTTCTGGACCCCACCTCTGTCCCCCTCCCACGTACACCGCTTGTGTCTCCTTGTTTCAGGTCGCCTTTTCCGCTTTGATTTTGAGCTGGGTGATTACAGTCAACCGATGGGCACCGGGCACTGGGGTTCTAGAAAGGAATAAGATGTGTCTGATTCCCTTGTGGATCGGAAGCTCTAAGGGACACCTTTCATTTCTTCCTTGTGCCCGCAGGGGGGCTTGTAGACAGCAGGTGCTCAATAAATACATGCTTAATAAATTAACGAATCACAGAATATCCCAGCTGGAAGGGACTTTGGTGATAGATAAGACCATCGCTTTGATTTTTAAAATATTTTATGGGCGCCTGGGTGGCTCATTCAGTTAAGCATCCGACTTTGGCTCAGATCACGATCTCACGGCTCATGAGTTCAAGCCCCACGTCAGGCTCCGTGCTGACAGCTTAGAGCCTGGAGCCTGTTTCAGATTCTGCATCTCCATCTCTCTGTCCCTCCCCCACTCACTCTCTGTCTCTCTCTCTCAAAAATAGAAAGCATTAAAACAATTTATAAAAAAAAAAAAATATTTTAGGAGCTCCTGGCTGGCTTAGTCAGCCGTACCTGCGACTCTTGATCTGGGGGTCATGAATTCAAGCCCCGTGTTGGCCATAAAGTTTACATTAAAAAATAATAAAAATTAAAATTAAAAATCTTTTAAAATCTCTTTTTCTCTGAAACACTCATTTTGGAAAATAGAGAAGAAGCTAGAAGTCGCCTATCATCCAATCTCTTAACCATAACAATTGTTACCAGTCTTCCTAAGTACCTTTCCCGTCTCCTTTCAAGGGACGTCATGCATATTTGTAAGTAAAACTGGGATCCCATCATTATAGTTAACTAGAATTTGTTCTACCATTATAATTTCATTACGGTAATAATACATTAGGGACATCTCCTATGTCATTAACTTCAACCACATCATGCTTAACAAACACACTATGTTTGATTATCTGCTTTTATTATAGTTTCTTTTACCAGCTGTCAGACTGCTTAAAGTTGCTTGCATTTTTTTTTTCCTTTTGCGATCGCACAGGATGCTCCATCGAACACCCACCACTTTTCAGAAGCACACACCGAGACCGGAGAGGCCATTGATTTACCCGAGGTGGCCGTGCCAGCCATTAGGTCCTTGTCGCACGGCTCAGACCCATCCTTCTAGGTTCTTCTGTGTGGTACCAGGATGGGGACTCTGGAAACGTCGTTCTGCTTTTCCATCATAGAATGAAGAAAAGGACACACAAGGAAATGAAAACGGGGAGTTTCTGAAATGGTTGCTAAGAAATAACTTTGAGCGGGCTATTTGATGGCTGAGGACGAAGCGAGCCTAGAAACATCTGTTTGTGACTTTGAAATAGGAGGGGAGGCTTCAGCTCTCCGCACTGTCAGTTGTGAATGTCACTTTTTTCTTTTTTTGAAACGGAGCACAATATGAAAGGCAGCTATGTAAAGACAGCGCTGGAGAGTGAGTAAAAGCAGGCAGAATCTCTAAGGGAATAGACACTTGGAAGGAGGGAACGGCCTGGGGTGAATTTCTTGCTTATAAAGACTTTTAGCCTGAAGGCAAGCCACCGTGGACACCACATGAGGCAGCTAAAGTGCTCATTTCTAAGCTACTGGGACTAATTTCTAAACTACTGGGACTACATCAAAATAAGAAGTTTCTGCCCCGCAAAGGGAGCAGTCAACAAAAACTAAGAGGCGACCCGCGGAATAGGAGGAGACATTTGCAAACGACATATCCAATAAAGTGTTAGTATCCAAATATATAGAGAACGGATAGAATCCAACCCTCAAAACACAAATAATCCAATTTAAAAATGGGCAGAAGGCACGAACAGACATTTCTCCGAAGAAGACATCCAGATGGCCAACAGACACGTGAAAAGATGTTCGACATCATTCACCCTCAGGGGAATGCAAATCAAAACCACAATGAGCTATCACCTGGCACCTGGCAGAATGGCTAAAATCAAAAACACAGGAAACGACAAGTGTCGGCGAGGATGCGGAGAAAAGGCAACGCTCGTGCACTGTTGGCGGGAACGCAAACTGGTGCAGCCACCGTGGAAGACAGTATGGAGGTGCCTCAAAATATTTAAAGGAGAACTACTCTACGATCCAGGGCTCACACTCCTAATTCAAAGTACAAAAGCACGAATTCAAGGGGATACATGCACCCCTGTGTTTATAGCAGCACTATTTACAATAACCAAATTATGGAAGCAGCCCACGTGTCTGTCGATAGATAAATGGATAAAGAAGATATTATTCAGCCATGAAAAAGAATGCAATCTTGCCATTTGTAATGAAATGGATGGATCTGGAGAGGATAACACTAAGCGAACTACATCGGCCAGAGAAAGACAAATCCCACAAGATCTCACTCATGTGTGGAAGTTAAGACGCAAAACAGACAAGCAAAGCAAAAAGAGAGGGAGAGAGAGAGAAACCAAGGAACAGATTCTTCACTATAGAGAACAAACTAATGGTTACCAGAGGGGAGGCAGGTGGGGAGATGGGGGAAATAGGGGTGGGGATTAAAAAGGACACATATCATGATGGAAAAAAATAAAGATGATAAAAAATATATATATAACATATTGAACTAAGAAAAATAAAGTGCTGACTTCTGACTTTTATGGAAATGATAATATCAACATATATTTTCTCACCTGATAACCAAGAGAGCCTTTGAAATAAGTTTATGGCTTCTATTTTACAGGTAAGATCACTGCGGTTTCCAGGGGGGGTGGAAAGTAATAGCTCTCGTCTCCTGACAATATCCTGCATGGCAATTGCTGAACTTCATTTAGCTTCTTGGTCATCTTGACAATAACCTTATCAAGCAGGTGCGCTTACGGCTGGAGAAACTGAGGCCCAGAGGGCTCCAGGAATTTGCACAAGGTGGCCGTGCCCAGGAAGGCCTGCGGTCAAGCACAGCACTCACATCCACACCAAGCTGTGGGGAAATGCTGTGCACTTTGGGGTTTGATCTGCATTTACCGCTAACTAGCTCTGCCATTGTGTGTTCCTTCGGAAGAGGCTGTGTGTGTGTGTGTGTGTGAGAGAGAGAGAGAGAGAGCACGGGCTTGAGAGTGAGCCTGGGTTCAGATCCAGCTACGTGAACTTGGGCCTCGTTTGCCTCAGTTACAAAATTGGAACAGCAGTGAAGACCCACGTCCTAGATTTGTTGTGAGTCAGGACTTAATAAGAAAAAAAGAAAAACATGTCAAAGGCTCAGGTTATTGTCTAGAAAATAGTAAGGGCTCATTAAAAGGTAGCTATTGTCCATGCAGGGAGTAAAAGTAGACACTGTCACTGCCCTGCCCTTATCCCCACCTCCTTACAGCATACACCCGCCCGGCTCCCCGCTGTCAGCACCCACCACTTTGCCCCAGAACTTTCTCTTTGTGCCTGGAATCTGCTCCGCAGGCGAGGGAGATGTGTTGCAAGTGCTGATGAATTACCAGCCTACGACCAGCGTCTAAGGGAAGTTGGTACGTCGATCCCCCAGCTCTCTCACCCCTGAGAGGGGAGAATCAGGCACGTATTCTGCGTCATTTCCCGAAACTCCCTAGTGGAGCCGAGCTCTGGTTGTGCAGAGATAATCCACCCTTCCCTGGCTGCCTCCCTTCGCCCGCTCGCTTCTTGGTGGCTCCCGGAATCACCTCCCTAAAATCACTTGTGCTTGAATTCTTCTCTCAGGGTCCGCTTCTGTGGGAACGCCGATGGCGACGGGGGGCCATCATTTAAAATTTTTTTTTTAATTTTTTTTTTTTTTAATTTTTAAGGGGCCATCATTTTAAAGCTCCGTCGGTGTGCCGTGAATTGTGCTAGGCACCTGAAACACAGTCTTCCATTTTCCTCTTTTAAAAACGTAGTGGGGGGGGCCACGATTACTCATCATATTCAGAAGAGAAACTGAGTCAGAGTGGCTGGAGGATGTGCCCCGTCAGCAGGGGGAGGGGACAGATCCCACCGCAGGTGTCTCTGCGCTTCCCAAACCCGTTTCTCCCACGCCCGCGGTGGAACACGAGAAGGGTCTTAGGAAGAGTGTCCCGTGGGGGTGACTACGTGTCAGGACAGGGGTTCTCACAGAGAAGCTGCCCACAGTATCTTTCGGAAGCGGGTGGAATGTCTGCCTGAGGTTGTAGGAGCCACTCGAGGGCAAGGTGTCAGTGACAGTTCCTTCCTGTTCCTGCTGCCTCTTCCCATCCTGCCTACTCTGTCCTGTTCGGTCCGGTGTCTCTGCATTTCTTGACCTTCTCCCGGTCGTGGTCTATGGAGAGGAAGGGAAATCCTGCCCTTGAGGCCAGGAGGAGGGACCCAGATTCAGGGTGGCCAAGAGGAAGACAGGACCGGGTGTGGGTGGGGGTGTGGGTGGGGTTTGCGGAGACCCAGGATGTCGTCCGGACTTTGGTTCCCATGAAGCTGTAAGACCTTGAACAGACCCCGTCCCGTCTCTGGGTTTCGGGTTTTTTTTTTTTTTTTTTTTTTTTTTCAAATGGGAAATAGCCGATTTGGTCAAATTACACACACAAATGACCTGAAGGCTGGTCGTGAACGGGTGAGTTGGCCAAGTGTGAGCCAGCAGTGGGGGTGGAGGATTGTGGCACAGTGGCCTAAAGGTACAAAGAAAGAAAGAAAGAAAGAGGAAAGAAAGACGAAAAGGAAAAGAAAGCTGCACATGCTAGGCAAAGCATATTTGTCATTAGAGATGGCCTTGGACTTCTTCTTTGACTCGTTTGGACTAAATGTCCTTTATGCCTTGATTTTTTGAGTTTTTCATGAAATGTGGTAGATGCCAGTCGTTAGATGGAATTGTGCCTCTGTGGATCATGTATTTCCTTTCGATAAAAAATCAACGCTCTGGGCCGCAGCGTGAGGAATGACTTCTAGAAACAGCGCCCTGAGAATCCTTGGTCCATATCACTCCTCTGCTTGAAAATCCTGCCTTTATTCCGTAATTTATTGAGACCCTCCTGTGGGCAGGCACTGTGCCTGGCGCTAGGGACACATCAGTGACCAGGCCAAAGCGGGGCCTGCCTAGCAGGGGAGAGGGATAAGACACAAACCAAACTCACCATATAATGTCAGGTAGTGATGGGTGCCCGGAAGAACACAGGCGCGGGGTGAGGCACAGCGCGCGGGGTGGGTTTTTAGGTTCAGGTCCCACGGAGGAGGCAGGAGGGGAGGAGTGAGCTGAGGGGCTCTCCTCGGAAAGAGCGAGAGGACCTGATAACGTCGTGGCCGGTTCTGCCTTTCGGACAAGGCCCGGATTCCTTAACGACGTTCCACGTTGTCGCTCTTTCAATTGGCTCCTCATCCGTGATTCCACCTTCGTTTTCTGACGATGCCCAGCTCCACAGCGAGCATCGGCCACGCCAGACTGTGTGAAGCCTGCCCCCAGACGCTCTGTTCTTTCCTCTTCCTTCCATGTTGGCTCTACTCATGCTTTGGCGGGGGGTGGGGGGGGGGGTGGGCGGTGAGCCCGCCAAAGGGTGGGAAGGGACCGGGACAGGTGAATGGACAATGGAGACCCTGGCCTACAGAAGTTCAGGGCAGCGTGGCCGCACAAAAAGCCCGGGTGGTGAGGGAGGGGACACACAACTGAAAGACTGTAGAAGTGTTAACCTCCTGGGGATCTAGAGTGTCACCCTGCGGATGTGGTGGCCTGGGGCAGTGTGGGGGGGGTGTCTCATCTTCACCACGTGTGCTCATTTCACCAGCTCAGGGTTTTTTACTCACTTGGAGAAAAGCTGCATCCTGTATGCCCCTATGGAGCATGTTGGCACAATAAATGCTCTGAGAAGTCCTGTAGTAAAGAAATGAGTGGAGCTTGCTTTCTTTCTTTCTTTCTTTCTTCCTTCTTCTTCTTTCTTTCTTTCTTTCTTTCTTTCTTTCTTTCTTTCTTTCAAATTTATTTATTTTGAGAGAGAGAAAGCACGTGTCAGGGAGGGGCGGAGAGAAAGAGAAAATCCCAAGCAGGATCCGCACGGTCAGCACAGAGCCCCATGCAAGGCTCGAACCCATGAACTGTGAGATCATGACCTGAGTCGATGTTGGATGCTTAAACAACTGAGTCACCCTGGTGCTCCCCACCCCCCCCCCCCCCGAGCTTTTTCGAACTAGCATTTTCCAAACCTGTTTCACAGTAGAAGTCTTCCCCCAGGGGCCATCTAGTCCATACCCTCAGGAGTATGTAACACAGGGCACCAAGCTCACTTACAGGGCTGCCCAGAGCGAGTGTCGATGGTGGTCATTAACATTTGAGCAGGGGTCTGATTGTTGGAACCCGTATATTTGCATTACTTAAAATTTGACCCATGTTAGAATGGCCACCAAAAAAGCCTCTCACGTATCACGTGGTAAATATTTATGCTTAATTAGGATCTATGACCGTATATGGAAAGAAGGCATGAATGATTTGAGACTGTATTCCCCTTTAAAATTTTTCTTGCCTTCTGCCATGGTCACTGCGAAAGGCAGTGTGCCAGCCTCGGGGCTAGGGATGACCAATTCGTAACCTCTTCCCTATGGAGTTCACAGGTTAACTCCTTCCGCTTTTCGTGTGACGTGTCCCCTCTAGCCCTGGATTCTTCAACTCTAAGGTTCTATAATTTTATCGTTCTAAACCTCTGTTATTCTAAGATTCCACGATTCCATGACTCTCCTCATGAGCCCTGGACATCTGCCTTTATTTTGGATCCTCTGTTGGACTAGTTATCTAAACACAGATCTTCTCAGTTCATTTATTTGTGAGTGTATATCAAGCGTCGATGAAGAGGTCACCTCTAAGAAATTTGTAGATTCAGTTCAAGGTCAATTGAAGCTAACTGTATTAAAGCAAAGATCTTATCTCTCGCCGTGAAATATTAGCCGTGCTTTTTGTAAAAAAGAGAATTAGGCCAAAATAGTTCACATTAAGGGAGGGAAGAAAAGGACTTCATTGCTGCATATATTTACGCATATGCTCATTTGGTGGTTTCTTCCCTTAATTACGAACAGAAGGCAGAAATCTAGGGTCACGCAGAGGGTACGTTGCGGCTGGACGTCGCCGCCGGCAAAGTTCGCAGAGGGCAGCACCTAAGAGCTGGAAACAGGCAAGGCGTGCACTGAGACGGCTGCCCACTCGCCTGGGGTCCCACAGGAGGCCGAGGGCCGAGAACCGTCCCAAGCTGGCTTCTGCCTCCTGGTCCAGCACTCTCCCTGCATTCTGAGGCTGGACAGGCAGGTGGATGAGTCCCAGGGATGGAATTAGGACATCAAAGGCACAGGCTCTCTATCTCTATGGGCCTTGTCTAACGCTGAGAAGAGAGCCCGTCTCTGCTTGGGGGTGACGGTTGACGCGGTAGAAAGACGCTGGGCTAGACCTCCATCGGGTTTCGTGCAAATTCCCCACCTCCTGTGGGCTGGGGCCAGTCACTTGCCTTGTCTGAGCTTGGTTCCTTTAGCTGTGAATTAAGGATGTTAAAGTCAATGATCTCAAAATTAAATTGCTCTGTATCCCCACTTATAGTCATATGGTGGTTATGATGCAAATATTATAATTATACAAATAATACATTGATACATTACATATGACACGATAGATCTAGAAACGTGAATACATTATCGGCAAAGTTGAAGTCCATTTTGGCCCCCGCTCCCAATCCAATCCTGGTCCTTGTTCCACTTTCCAGAAGAAACCCTAATCGGCTTGGTGTGTATCCACGCATTTTTACACCACACGGATGCTGGATGATCTCATCTCCTGTGTGTGTGCGCGTGCGTGGGCGCGGGCCCGCCTACGTGGTTTTTGTTGTTGTTTGTGTCTTTGCTTGCACCAGTCCATGCTTAGCTTTTCACGCAATGTGTCTTTGAGCTCTTCCCGCATCGTTATTTTTTTAATCATTTGCCATATTTTGGCCATTCCCACGTTGGCGGTTGTTGGGGTTGTTTGTTTTCTATTTCCCTAAACGATACTGCAATGACCAAGACTGTGCTTGCTCTCGTCCTGGTCTCCTACGATAAGCGAGCACGTACCCCGCGGGCGGAAGGTGATCACCAAGAAATGGTGCTGGGTTTTTACTCCAGCGCTACCCTGAGCAGGTTGAGTGGACCAGGAGTGATCCATTTCCGCCTGCTGGGTTGCTCTTTCCTCCTCCTCCTGCCTCTGACCAGTACTCCTCCTCCTGGATCTCTCTTCTCTGGAGTTCTGCATCAGTCAGGACTCCTGGGGACGAGTGTCAGGAGCCCGACTCACGCTGGCTTCAGCAGAGGGCATTTAGGCGTCTGTGCCTGGATCCCAGAACTGAGGGATGGGTCGCCAGCACTAGAGGCTTACCAGGACCCTGTTTCTGTCTTTATTTTCCTCTTCCCTTCTCTGCCCAGCTTAAAAGATACCTGGTAGCAGCCCCAACATCCTATTCTTCTCGCTCCTAGACTCAAACGGCAAGGCTAGGTCTCTAGCTCAAACTCAGAAATCCTAGGGCAGGACTCTGATTGGTTGCACTTGAGTCACATGCTCTCCCTTGAACCACTCCTTAATCCAGAGGAAGGAGGTACTGTGATTGGCCAGGCCTAGGTCACATGTTCACCCTGCAGTGCCCGTTGTCAGGCAGATGGGAGAGCTCACGGGGCTGACCAAAGCGTTAGCTCGTGGTTCGTGTCCAGAACGTGGCTCGGGGTCCTGATAACCTTAGAAGGCTTGGCAAAGCAGCAGTCTTTGTTTCTATTGACCGAATCTTCCTATGAACACAAGGAGGGAGTAATACTAACATTTTCCGAGTAGCTATGCTGCCTGCACTGGGCTAGGTATTTTGTTTCAATTTAATTGTCTCAAATAACGCACGAGCCCGCCATGATGCCTGTTTTATAGGTGAGGAAACTGAGGCTTGGAGGGGTTTATTGGCCGGTCTGAGGCTGCTGGTTAGTAAGTGGTGGACCTGGGATTTGCACGAATGCCTGTTAGAGCGTGGGTCCGGAGCTGAGTTCAGGCTTCCTCCGTTCTGGGTTCGAGATGCACCTGCATAGGGTCGCTCTTTTCCCATCGTGAGCAGACCAAAGTAATCTTGGTATCTCCGTTTGCTTGTGTCCAAATGCGGCCGCCTGCCCTTCCCCCCACCCCTCCAGCTAACGCGGCTCCTCGCATCAAGACCCTCCCCTGGCTCATGCCTCTCTCCTTGCTCCTAGAATCCGCCCCGGACTGCTTTGACCAATAGAACGTGGAGGAAGTGACAGTGTGCCAGGTGTGGGTGTAGCCCTGAAGGTCTGCCATGTTCCGGGTGGGGGAGGGGGGGCAGCTGCACCTGCAAAGGAACCCAAGCTAATTGACTGAATGAGGACAGGCCACCCCATCACGCACGCACACACACACACACACACACACAGAGCACATAGAAGAGCATCCAGGGGCCAGACACATCAGTGACGTCTAGACCGCCTCCTGCCACAGCCAGCTGGCCGAGCGGTCCCTGCCGATGCCCCGTGGAACAGAAGAGCCGCCCGCCTGAGCCCTGCCCGAGTTCCTGACCCACAGAATTATGAGAGATAATAAACCGATATTGTTTTGAGTGCCGTGTTTTGGGGTGGTTTGTTGTACAGCAATAGAAAATCAAAACAGGAGTGTTGCTCATGTTGCAGGGTTTTTTTTTTTCTGTTACGTGTTTTTTTTTAACTTTATTGAGGAACAACTGGGCCTCACTGACGCATGTGAGTGTATACATTGAGAGTGTACAATGCGCCGACTGGATGGGCGCCTCCATTGTGAGATAATGAACAAGGTCAAGATACTGAGCATCACCGCCTCACAGTTACCTTTTCTTTTGGGGGGTGAGAACCGGCTTATTTGAGCTGTAGTCACCGTGCTGTGCCTCAGACCCGCCACGTTTCCTCTTTTTCTCCCTGAAAATGCGTTGCCCTTTGACCAACATCTCCCTGGGGCCCCTCCTTTTAAGTTCTTCCCATTCAGTGCCTGTCGAACTGGCCCTTCTGAAGCCTGACTCCCTGGCACTCTTCGCAGGGGAACTTTCTCCTACAAAGTAAAGTGTGACTGTCTCTGAGTTATCCTTTGACGTTCATAATGCATCAAAGGAAAGATCGGACTTTCTATGGAGGCGAGGAAAGATACTGCAAAGGGCCGAAGGGGTTCACTTTACGCTTGCTTCTTTGATGCTATTGAACGTTTAGGTAGCATTTCTGGATATGAAAGCAATACATACTCCCTGTAGACCATTTAGAAAATGCAGGAAAATATAAATGGGCAAATCGGTAGACAGACAGACAGAGATCGCTTCTTAGTGTACGGTTCTGCTATAAGGAATGTTACCATTGCGGTATTGCCCCTCAACGTGCAACACACACGTGCATGCCCCCGCACGCACGTGCACACGCACTTTTTACACAGTTGAAATCATCAAGGCACAGTTTGTGTGTCCTTTATTCTTCGCATTCTGTCGTAAGTGTTTTTCCTGTCTCATTAAAAATTCTTTACAAATATCAATTTTACTTTGTTTTATTAGTTTTTTAAACGTTTATTCATTTTGGAGAGAGAGAGAGAACTTGAGCAGGGGAGGGGCAGAAAGAGGGAGACACAGAATCCGAAGCAGGCTCCAGGCTCCGAGCTGTCAGCACAGAGCCCGACGCGGGGCTCGAACCCACGGACCGCGAGATCATGACCTGAGCCGACACCGGACGCTTAACCAACTAAGCCCTCCAGGTGCCCCTACAAATATCAGTTTTAATAGCTGCCTTGTATTCTCCCCTCCGTGTTACTATGCTTTACCTAACCAATCCCCCAACACACAGAAGGCTTCCAATGTTTTGCTGTTGTGAACTCGGCAATAAACGTCCTCACGGGTAAGTGTTTGTAACGCTGGCCGGAAGGGTCCCTCGCCGTGGAAGCACAAGGTCAGATGCAAAACGGCATCTTCTAAGAGCGATCTGGAGACTGACCTATCTGAGGATTCCTCCTCTGGCAGCTGCCATTCCCATGTTGAAGTGGTGAATTTTCAACTCCCTAATTCTTCCTCACCAGCACGTGGTCCAGGGCTCATTCTTTTTCTGGCTTCTATTGACCCCTTTACCTGCACCTTAGATGGGACCTAATTGTGCAGGCCAGTGGTAAAATAGCACGAGGCCTAACCGAATTCTTCCATTAATTCGTTGTGGGTCAGCAGACGTCATGTCTCGCTCTGGGCCTCTGACTTCGGATCCGTACAGCGGCGAAGTTTGACCAGATGAATTTCTGCCCACCCTTAGGTTTGAGCCCCTTCCTCGTGCCGACCACGGAGCGAAGGGCTTTAATATCTCTTCAACCGCACTATTATTATTAACCCATTTTACAGACGAGGAAACGGAGGCCAAGAGAGTGTCGATTGTACCCACGGCTCCTTAGAGGTTTGTCCACTGACCGGCTCTAAGGAAGGGCCCAACTTTGAGTCCGGGGTGACAGAATACTCCACGGGATTCGGATTCCACTCGCACGTACTCATATTCACCAAGTCCCCCCATGTGTCATCGCGGTGCCAAGTGCTCTTCTCATATGTATTTCATAAACCCCCCAACAGTTCCATGACACGATAGTATCGTTCCCAGACGAGGAAGCTAACGCTCAGAGAGGTGAGGTGACTGAGCCAAGGCCACGCAGCTTGGAAGACATGGAGCATTTGAGTTCTGCTGTTTTGAAACACCAGACTGCCTCCCAAAGGCCCAGGCCCTGCCAGGAGCAATGGACCGGAGATTCGGGACCTTTTTTTCACCACGGTGCAGCGGGTGAAGGGGAGGGTCCATTCATTCCTCTGGTCTCTGGAATGTCCGGACCACTTCTGGATTTCCGTCCCTGCCTGTCTCTGCGTCTCCTTTGTTCCCACCTTCCCATCTGGCAGCCAATGTCCCTGGGTCTCCACCATATCTGAAGCTTCCTTGTGTTATTAAAAACCTACCCCCCTCTCTCCCTCTCCTTCTCTCTCCCCCCCACCCCACCCCCACGATTTCCTCTCCCCTCTCTTGCAAAATACAAAACCAGAAACGAACCGAACACAGAAGTCTGTAAATGCACCGGCTTGGCTCCTTCTGAGGCCCTGGGCTCCTGGACACAATCTTGAATCCTAATTAAGCCGTTTGAGAGAAGCTTGTTGCTGGCAACAGGGACGGGGAGAAATAGTTTCCATCACGCAGTATCTGGAATTGGAATTGGCTAGAAGGCCCTCGCTAGCCGCTTTCCATACCTAACAGGCAGAATCTCAAATGTTATTAATCCAAGTGAACCGTGCGAGACACGGGGAGGGAGCGGCGAGTCGAGTTATTTGATTTTTTAAGAAAGAAACCCGGGCAAAGAACGTTTTGTATCTGTGGCATCCTGGATCCCCCGCGACGGACCCCAGGCCAAGGTGAGAATGCGGAATTCCCGACACGCCCCGCTTGGAGCCCCTGTGCCCTCGCGGACCGGCCCCCTCTCGGTGGCCGAAAAGGGAGAGAGTGGGACGCAGCCACCGGGCAGCAGGGGCTGCGCGCACAGGGCAGCAGGGGCTGCGCGCACAGGCCAGCTCAGCCCTGAGCCCCCGGGGGGACGGTCATCTTGTTGACGGGCCAGCCGCACCGCTCCCTGGAGTCGGCCCGGCACACCCCGCCGTGCTCTCCCAGCCTCCGCTCTGCTAGGGCACAGTGGACAAGGTTGCTCACTGCCCGCTGGCCCCGCCCCCTTCTGTCTTGCTCTCCGAGCCCTGGTTCCGTTTGGACGGCAATGCCTCCAGCCTTTCGGGTGGAGCTGGCCTAACGCAGACACGGCGACCTCTCCCCGCTGCGTCAGTGATGGGTCTCTCTGTGGCCTGTGGCCTCATCCTGGTCAAGGAGTCATAAGGGGGAGATAGGTTTTCTTTCTTTCTTTTTTTAATGCTTATGTATTTTTGAGAGACAGAGGGACAGAGTGTGAGCAGGGGCGGGGCAGAGAGAGGGAGACCCAGAATCCGAAGCAGGCTCTGGACTCCGAGCTGTCAGCACAGCGCCCGACATGGGGCTCGAACCCACGAACCGTGAGATCATGACCTGGGCTGAAGTCAGACGCCCAACCGACAGAGCCACCCAGGCACCCCGATTTTTTTTTTTTTTTTTTTTTTTTTTTTTGGCTAACAGACGAGACTGGCACAAGGAGAAAACTCTTTTGCCCTCATCCCTCCTTTCCTATGTCATAGGGGTAGGATGTGATGTCTGGAGCTGTGGCAGTCATGTTGTGTTTGTGAGGTGGTACATTTAACTTACTTTTACCCAGCGCAAGCGCTATGTCTTGTATTTTTTTTTTAATTTTTTTAACGTTTTATTTATTTTTGAGAGACAGAGCATGAACAGGGGAGGGTCAGAGAGAGGGAGCCACAGAATCTGAAACAGGCTCCAGGCTCTGAGCCATCAGCCCAGAGCCAGACGCAGGGCTTGAACTCACAGACCGCGAGATCGTGACCTGAGCTGAAGTCAGACGCCCAACCGACTGAGCCACCCAGGCGCCCCGGTGTCTTGTATTTTTATACAGCACAAGTGCTACATGTTAACTAATTAAATAATAACTCAATTCATATGCAGTATCTTGAGGATGGCAGAACAGAGGATAGAAAGAATCTGGGTCTTGATGTCATTGTTGAGTCAACAACCCAACTGTGGAACTTGCCCCTCCAGTAAAGACTGGGTGCTAGGTGTTCTGTTTCTTGCAGCCAAAGCCAGGAGCAGGGATTGTCAGATGTCTATCCAATATCCACCCCCACTTTCTTCAGTTTTTGACGTCCGGTATACAGCAGGGCAAACTACTACTCAGAACAAAGACTCCATTTTTTTGCAGCTAGAGTGGCCACAGGTCTAAATTCTGGCCAGTAAGACGTAAGTGAAAGTTGTGGGTGGGACTGGGGGAAGCTTCTTTAAAAGGAGCTGACTGTGCTAGGAGTGTGTCTCCTTTGTCTTACTTCCATTCATTTGCCCTGCTGCCAGGAAGGCAAATGTGAAGTCTGGAGCCCCAACAGCCATTTTGGACCATGAGGCAAGTATAGGAGCCACATACAGAAGTGAGTGGAACAGAAGGAAGGAGGCTGGGTCTCTGTGGACCCGCTCTACCAGTCCTGGACCACCTGCTTCTGGACTTCTTTTCTGGAAGGGAATAAATGCTGCTGTGTTTAACGTTTTGAGTTTTCTATAAATCAGAGATGAGCCTAATCCTACCATTGAGACAAAAGCTAGCCCAAGAGTACTTTGCTTACAACCTTTGTGGACTTCCCACTGCCCACAGGAGAAAGTCCTGGTTTCCAAGGCCTGTGCAATAGATCTCATTCTTCTTTTCTAGCCTCACCTGCAACCATGAAATTCCAACTCACCCTTGGAGACTCAGGTCAAAGATCAACAGAGCCTCTGAGAAGCCTCCCTGATCCCTTCTGGTAGCGGGGGCCCTGGCTCTGGGGTCCCTGGCATCTCGCCCATAGCTCTGCCCTGGAAGGTATTGCATTTCTCTGGGACATTCAAGCTGATGATCCTTGAGCGGGGCCCGTCTCTCTGTTGTCTGTGGAGAAGCCCCGAGAAGGGTCAGCTGGTCAGGCCCACACAGCAATGCGACAGAGACAATCCTTCCAGCGCTGGACTTAGCCCCTGGGCTTCTCCACCTCTCATTTTATCACACTGGAGGGAGGCATCCTGTCTGGCAAACCTCCTTCGGCACTCATTTGAGGAAGGGAGGGGGGCTGGAAGCTGTCAAGTTGGGTTTGTTGGATTCTCAGTAGAATTCTCTTCTTCTTGGGGGCGCCTGGGTGGCTCAGTCGGTTGAGCGTCCGACTTCGGCTCAGGTCACGATCTTACAGCTCGTGGGTTCGAACCCCGCGTTGGGCTCTGTGCTGACAGCTCAGAATCTGCTTCAGATTCTGTGTCTCCCTCTCTCTCTCTCTCTCTCTCTCTGCCCCTTCCCTGCTCATGCTTTCTCTCTCTCTCTCTCTCTCTCAAAAATAAACGTTAAAAAATTAAAAAGAAAAAAAAAAAGAATTCTCTTCCTCTTGGAGAATTCAGCACTGACTACCCCTGAGGGTCATCCTCAGTTGCAATTTCTGGGGCCCCCCGCAGCATCGCTGGTGGGTCCTAGGTGAGCCGATCCCCTGGGGGAGAGGTCAAGCGGAAACCAGGTTGGGGCAGACTCAGGGAGCTGGGCTCGGGTGATCGCCTAGAAGGAAACAAACGGCTCTGGGTCGTTCTCTGCTTTGGGTCGTTCTCTGCCTCTTTCCGTGCAGCCTGGGGCCAGTGGGGCCGACGGGCAGGGTGGGTAGCACCTGGGCTCTGAAGGCGGACTCTTGGCTTCAAGCTTCTACGCCACCACGAGCTGGCCGCGGGACGGTGGTGAGTTACGGACCCTCCTTGTGCTTTATTTTCCCCATTTGGGCAAGCGACAAAGTCATTTTGCCAAAAGTTAGCAAGCACCCAGTACGGGCCAAGCATGGTCCCAGGCACGGGCGGGGGTGTGGAGATGAAGCGGTAAACAACACAGACAAAGCTTCTTCCCTGCGGAGGTTTCGTTTGTGCGAGAGGGGGGTGGAGACAGGGAGTAAACTTGTACAGAGATGCACATCGGGTAAAGAATGCTGCAGCAAAAATAAAGCAGGCTTATTCTTTTTTAAGTTTATTTATTTACTTTGAGAGAGACAGAGAGCACAAAAGGGGGAGGGGCAGAGGGAGAGGGAGAGACAGAATCCCAAGCAGGCTCCACACGCTCAGCCCAGAGCCCGACGTGGGGCTCCAACCTATGAGCCGCGAGATCACGACCCGAGCCGAAACTCAACTGACTAAACCACTCAGGCGCCCCGAGAAATTTTTGTTGTTGTTGAGTGGCGTTGGTTGGCCAAGCACGGAAGGCGTTTGTTGTCTTTGCCCGTCCCCCGCTCCCCCTAACCACCCAGAGGCGAGCAGCCCAGAACGGGGGCCGGGCGTGATTCATCTCTGAAGCTGGCTCTCGGATGGCCTAGGACCCATTTCCAAAGCGTTTTCCGTAGAACCATCACGAGGCAAAGATTACCAAAAGGGTTCTGGAGTCAAAGTTTGGAAGGGGCAAAGTTAAACAAAATAAAACAGGTGCGTGTGTGTGTGTGTGTGTGTATGTGTGTGTGTGTTGCAGGACTTCTCAGAGCCTTTACAAACTAAGATACACCGTGACTCTTCAAGGTGGGCCAGGCAGGGGGCGGCTGCCTACAGCAAGTAGCCGCCCCAACCTCGCCGGACCAGAGAACCACTTTGGGGCACTCACTTTAAGAAATGCCGTTTTAGAGGGCGTTGCCCTCCTGGGCCCTGGTCCAGGACCAAGCTTAACAGTGGCATCCGGGGAATTAGTGAGGAGAGGTGCCCTGAAGTGTGGCGGAGACTCCTGTCCGCGGTCTAGGTGCTCTCCTTCTTTCTAGAGATCCCACTCCGGGAATGGGATCCTGTCCCTATCGGGGGTCGTGCTGTCTTTGGACTGTCACAGGGAGGTCACCCTAGCCTCGGGTCGGTAGGAATCTCCCCAAGGTGTGGCAGCCACCGTAATGTCCCAACTTCATGAGGTGCCTGGTGGGGAAGGGACAAAGGGGGTTCTCAGGACACTCCCCATGTCCCTGTAGGGCTCCGCAGCCTTCGCATCCCTCCCTACAGGAGCGTTGTGACCCGGCTCCCTGGCCCTGGAATCCAGCCCGGATCCTTTCCCGCCCTCGCCGGCTCTGCGGTCAATCTTGACCGCAGACCCAGGGCTCTGCTGAGTGATGGTTGCATCTTGCTCTCCGGGAGCTTCGGCCAGATGTCCTGCTTCCAGAGCCAGAAGAGAGATCGTGCAGGCTTGTGAGGGCTTCTGGGGCTGCTCTGAGCTGAACTTGGGGGCTAGGGAGGGGCCCCTCTGCGGAGGAGCTGACCTCACAGCCCTGGGATGCGTGATGGGGTCCCTGGCCTGGCGGGATGGGGCGGGGCTCCGAGCTGCAGGAAGGGAGGGGCCCCCTGCAGCTCCTCTGGGCTGGAAGGAAGCTCCTGAGGGTCCCGGGCCCGGGTTCATCCAGCCTCGGGGGCAAGCATCTTGAGTGTCACCCAGGGCCCAGCAGGGCCCCAGGCTTCAGCTCTGCGGCTCAGAGGGAGAGGACCCATTTATACGGCCAGGGCTCTGGGGGCGTGGCCCGTCCCTGGAGCTCCGAGAGCCCAGCAGGGTCTGCTGGGGGAGGTTCTGGGCCTCCAGGAGAGGCCGGGCCCCAAGGGCAGGAGTGTGGGCTCGGCACTCAGTGCTGGTTTTCCTCCCAGCGCCGGGGGATTCTGTTTGCAGCCTCCGTTCAGTGAGGTTGGTCGACGGCTGCAATGAATGGACCGGGAACGTGCCTCCTCTAGGCCTAGCTCTTAGAAACATCTTTCGCGGCCCTCCAGCTCGTGTCCTTTTTACTGCGGCCTCGGAAGCCACGTGCCGAGTCCTCTCCTTGAGACCAGCCGCCAGGAAGGGCTCCCCACTCACCAGCCAGACTGTGGTGTGAACGAGAAATAAGCCTTGGGTCCATTGAGTCTCAGAGATGTGGTGCTTAGTCTTTTTTTTTTTTTTTTAAGTTTATTTGTTTATTTTGAGGGAGGGAGAGACAGCATGAACAGGGGGCAGAGAGACAGGGAGAGAGGCTCTCAGCCCAGAAGAAGCCGTGTGGGCTTTGTGCTTCCACAGCCCCAGGAGCAAACCGCGCTGTGATTTCGCTTGTGCTGTGTGTCATCCATTGAGTACGTTACCCTCTCTGAGCCTGTTTCCTCCCTGGTAAGATGGGCACGGAGGTGGCCAGGTGACAGTGTGGCTGCAGAAAGAAAGCATCAAGCGTTTTGCCTGACACTTGCTAGGTGCCCCACAGAGATGAGTAATGGTCTTCCCTCCCCCCGGGCGCTGCCTTACGAAAGCTTCTCGTTCATTCCTTTGTTGCTACAACAACATTTAGGAAGCACCTACTGGGCACCAGCTTCTGCTGCAGACGCAGGGGATGTCGCAGGGAACACTGCAGACAGAACTCCCTGCCTTCACGGAGCTGACATTCTGTTGGAGGCGACGGAAGAACGATGGCCCGTGGGTCTTCACCCGTGGGGTGTGTGCGTGTGTGTGCGCCTGTGTACCCGTGTGAGGAGAGGCATGGTCCCCGGGGGGACCAGGGCGAGGGGTCCCACCTCTTCCAGTCCTGAGATCCCACTAGCCTTCTGAGCCCCTAGGAGAGAGGAGTCAGGGCCCGGAATCGTGTTCAGGAGAGACTGGCTGGCTCCACGGGGTTCCAGGTGACAAAGCGGCCCCGAGGGAGGGAGGGGAACATTCTCAAGTGGCCAGCGTGAAGCCCAGGGACACTCGGGGACTCTGGTGGCTTGCGGGAGGGCAGAAGCTGCCTAAGTCCCCACTGCTTCCAGGCAGCGTTTTCCCAAACGAGGTGTCACGGAAACCGAACGTAAGAATAAGATCTCTGCAGGGGCGCCCCGTCCTTCCAAGGTGGAGGGACAGTGGCTTGGCAACATGTGCTTCCGGTCCTGTCCAAACCCAGATGGTTGGGAAAAATATCTTTCCACCCCGACTCCCTTTCGGGGACCCCGACACCAAGAGGCGCACGTAACCTTCAGAGACACATCAGCCCCGTCAGGCGGAAGGGACTGCGCCCGGCTGTCCCCTCCCCGTGGGCCACAGAAGGGAACCTCTGTCTCCCAGGAGCCCAGTGTATTCTGGCTTCAGGTCCTGACAGTTCCTGCAAATGAAGCCGGAAAATGCCGCCGGAGGGGTTCTAAGAACCTCTCTCGGTGCAGCAATAGCACGAGGGGCAGACCACGGGGTCTTTGTCCTGTTCACCATCGTACAGCCAGCCCCCAGCGCAGCGTGAGGCACAGGTCGGGAGCTCTCAGGATGTTCAGATGAGTGAAAGAATGACCTGGTCTTTTCCGTTGCTTCTCACAACCCACGAAGTGGGTACAACTATCCTGATTCTCCGGTTGAAGAAACCCAAGCTCAGTGAAGGGACTCACTCACATTTACACAGTAAGATTATAGATTTGGACCCGGGCTTGATCCCGAGTCTGTGTTTTTTCTGCAGCCATGTGTCACTGAGGGCTCAGGGAAGCAAGAAGTATCTCCCGCTTCAGGGAGCTGGAGAGTCTCATGGCAACCGATGAGTGGCCACAGGACATTGGCTTCACTTACTCTCCGTTACTGTTAGAATAGCAGCTAACGTCCAGGGCTAAACACTGTCCTTGGTACTTATATAATCTTCACTGCTTTATGGAGCTGGTGCCATGAGCGTCCTTCTCCCTTTATAAGGAAACTGAATCTCAAAAAGGTCCCGTGACCGGTCCGGGGAATGGTGGGTGAGCTGGGGCGGGACCGGACCCTGAGCAGGGGCCCCCTCGCTTCACCCAAGGACGAGGCAGGATGTGCAACAAGGTGACAGTGGAAGGCTAGGTCAGGTTCGCCTGACCAGGGAGAGGGGTCCTGGAGGCGGTGACTGATGCGCAGCGCCTGGAAGGTCCAGCTGTGAGGCTGGAGGAGGGAGGAGACATGGGGTGACCCGGGGGGCAGGCGTGGACTTGGGGTCCTGCGGGGTCACGGGTTGAGAGGGAGTCTCCCAGGTTGGGATGGGAGCCCCAGACTCACTCTCTGGGAGGACAAGAAGGGGCAGTGGGGCCTACCTTCTAGCTGGATTAATTTCTTTTCTGCTACAGAAAGGAAAAGAAAAAGAGAGTAAGTGTGCCAAAGAGTGGTTGGCCTGTTCGTGTCAGGTGGGGTAAAAGTTTCCACGTTCAGAGAGGCAGCTCTCACGTGGTGAGCCAGGAACCACACAGCAGGTTTATACAACGTGAAACTTACACGACGTCCCCAGTGTCCCTGTGTCAACTCCCCCCTGCCAGCCGTCATCTTCCTTGTCCGGGAGGTGTGGTGGATAAAGCGTGTGTTAGCGTGTGTGTGTGTGTTTTTTTTCTCTTTGAAAAAGCAATGGAAATGAATGAAAAAGCCTTTGCATTGAAAAGGATTGGAAAACATGCTCTTTTGTTCATGCAGGAACCTGAATCCGGAAGAGACACTGGAACAGCAGCCGTGGCCTGCTTGTTATTTCGTCGTTAGTTGATGGCTACTGGGCTTGGAATATTTTGGGGGTGCATTGCCTTCTGGGGAAAAATGGGTCTTAGGTGCTGGGCAATTGCATAAAATGATCCTGGTTGTAGAATTAAGGAAGTTGGGGTTTGGCGAGGTCAGGGGACTGGCCGCCTCCTGGTGAGCGATGAGGGCCCAGGCTGCCTGTCTGGGTCTGCCCCCCGCACCGCTCAGGGCAGAGTCGGTTCTGAACAACACGCTGAGTCGGCGGTCAGTTCAGTGCAGGCAGCCGGGGCTGGGAGGGGGCCCTCCAGCCGGGAAGTCGTCGGGATCTCTCCCGTTTTCCTCTTCATCTGGCCTGTCTCCCCACGGACGTAGGTCTCCTCCGCCTTACAACCATCTCTGCAGGCCAAATGTTTCCAGAAAGACTCCCGTACGTGCCACGGAACCCTTCTCGAAGGTTGCTGAAGTCACCAGAGCTCAGAGCTTCCAGGAGGATCTGAGGAGATGCAGAGAGGAGGGGGGTGTTTTCCAGCTTCGGGAAGAGCGAAAGCCGGCGGGGATCTCTCTGGGGGATGCCGAGGCCCCCTGCGAGCCCGGGGCACTGCCGGGGGATGTCCCTGCTGCTCCTCGGTGGGGCGGTGACTTGGGGGCCCCAGCCCGTGCTGGCCGCGGATGGAAGGGGATCGCAGGTCTCCGGGTCGCCCTTGCCCCTCCCTGCAGGCGCCCCTCAGCAGCACTTAGAGAAGCCTGCAGTACATAAGCAGCCACTTCCTACCCCGCTAAGCCTTCTGCCTGTCATCACGGCCCTTCTCGAGACACCTTTGGACATTCGTCTGGGAGGAAGCGCCTCCCTGCCACGGCCCCATTTCCTCGCGCTCAAGTCTGGATCTGATGCTAAATCTCGAGTTGACGTGACACTGTTTATAATACTTCACAGTTACTCCCAGGGTTATCCGGTGATCACCAAACCCACCTCTCGCCTTCACTTCAACTCTCTGAGATATGCACCCGAGGGCGGGGGCGGGGGGGGGGGTCCTGGTGCAACCCAGCAGACGCGAGGCCAGCCGGGGTTTGGGGTGACGAAGGGAGAGCCAACCCCCTACCTAGCTTCTGGCCACCACCACCTACCACGCCCTGCCCTGGCCAGTGGGACCCGGGGGGACAGGGGCGCTCAGAAAGAGCTGAGCTGTGCGGTGACCCAGCGGGGAGGCCCCACCAGGGCGGCAGGGAACTCGGAGGGAAGGGGGAGCAGCGTTCAGAAGACAGAGGGACCCAGGGCAGGGCAGGGGAGCGGAGGCCCTAAGGAGGAAATGGTTCATTCGTTCATACTCGCGCTGTTCAGGCCCGCCTGTGTTCATTCGAAAACCTAATGCCAGACTTTGCATAACACCAGCTCTCCTGCAGCTACCCTTGTGTTAGGAGACTTAACAGCGGGCCTGGCCACGAGTTGACTGCTTCCTCTGTGCCAGACCCTGGGCTAATGGATTTCTAGGCATCCGCTCCTTTGATGCCCAGATCAGCATCAGATAGGGAGCATTTTTCTCAGTTTCCGCAAAAGAAAACAGAAGCACAGAGAGGTGAACAACTTGCCCAAGGCCACACAGCAATGGGAGATCCTAGAATAACCCCCGCGGGGTCTGTCTGAAACCCCTCTGTCCGCGCCCTCAGCGCCGTGCCATAGACACAGGCAGAGAGCAGAGGAAGCACAAGGAAGGTGGGAAGAAGGGATCGGCATTTGCTTCCCCGGATCTCAGAGGAGGAGGCACGGCGTCCGGTTCCGAGGGCTGGGCACTGCCACGGCTCAGGGTCTGCGGCCGTGTCCACTCTCGCCAGAGTTTGGCCACATGCTGCCGAATTGAAACTTTCAGCTGTTCAGCTGTTCTTGGCACCAAAGATCCAACTGGATTTGAGTTCTTGTTGGCCATCTGGGCGTGTCTTGTGAGGTTTTCTCTTGAACAAAGAGATTAACAATCACAGTACGTTACCTGACTTTTCAGGCTGATCCCACGGCCGCTGCTGGAGCCCTTGCCGGGATCCAGAACCATGCTGAGGGGGCCACCCGTGTTTTCTCATTTAACCCCCTGGGCTGCCATATCGTCCCCATTTTAGAGGAATCCAGAGGAGCGAAGAGAATGGTCCCGGGTCACCCTCCTAATAAGTGATATCGTGGTGGCTGCAGTTTTGGGGGGATCTCTGGGGGGGGCACTGAATCAGGCCCTTTCTGCCCGTTCTCTCTAATTCGTACAGCTCCCCTAGGGCCTTGGGGAGAGTGGGATGAGAGTGACTTTACGAAGGAGGGGCCAGAGAGAGTCAGGGTCCAGTCAGAATTGGGACCCAGAATTAAGTTCCAAAAAAACTCCCCGTGGCCAAAACCAGAACAATTTGAGCAATGAAATTAGGAATACACCATTGGATTAAAGCCCAAAGTAGAAAATAAGTATCCGCGAGTCCATATTGATGTAAAGAAATGATTGAAAGGGAAAAACTCCCTCCGCCCCCGGACTGCGGCTGCCTTCTGTTTCCGTATTGCATTCTTTATACACGTGTTGTTTTTTTTTTTTTAACGTTTACTTATTTTTGAGAGATAGAGACAGAGCACAAGTGGAGGAGGGGCAGAGAGAGAGGGAGACACAGCATCCCAAGCAGACTCCAGGCTCTGAGCTGTCAGCACAGACCCCGAGGCGGGGTTTGAACTCACGAACCGGGCAATCATGACCTGAGCCGAAGCGTAACCGACTGAGCCACCTAGGTGCCCTTTCGAGTTTTTTGTTTTGTTTTGTTTTGTTTTAACCAAAAAATAGACTGAAAAAATGCAGCATCGCCAGCCCGAGAGAAAAGCGTCGGTTGGTTAAGTTCTCGGCCAGTGTGCTTTCTGTCACTTTCTATTCCATCTTCGTTTAATGTGTTTTATAACAGTAGTTTTAGTAATGTATGCGCACGGTTGGGGGCAGGCCAAAACCCCTTTAAAAAGTGATGATTCAGCCACATGAATTGGGCTTGAGTCACTTTTCTCAGAAAATAAATGTAAATGTAAAAACGGACAAAAATGCTCATTTCAGTCTTGCGCACAATAGCAAAACATAAGACTTAACTAAGCTATGTTCTATCCACACAGCAGAACATTACCTGGACATTAATGGAAAAGTTAAATGAATAAAAGGGATAAAAAGTATATACGGTTTGATTGCCATTTTATTAGCTTAATTAGTCTTATCTACATTCTAGAGGACGCTTGTTAATATCAGAAGTGTATCTGCCTTCGGGAATACCCACGGCAGAGGTGGGATTTGAAGTAACTCACCAAAATGTCACTTTTTGGAGCCAATCCAAAAGAACTCCCAGTGGCCAACCTGGAACAATTTGAGCAACGAAATTAGGAATACACCATTGGATTAAAGCCCAAAGTAGAAAGTAAGTATCCGCGAGTCCGTACTGATAGAAAGAAATGATTGAACAAATAGGACAAGAGGAGATAAATCTTCCTTACAGAAGAATTCGCCGATGATAGGAAGGCAATAAATCCAGTCCACACTCAGGGAGGGAGGGATTAAGCTCTTCCCTCCAGGAGATGGGGCTTAACCCCTTCTCCCTTGGGTGTAGGCTGCACTTAATTGCCTTTGCTTTCAAAGTATGGAATATGGAAAGGGGGAAGAAAAGCAGATTTGCAGTGGAGAAGCTTGGCAACCGAGACCTTAACCAAGGGACAAAGGTCAGTATCATCAGCGATGGGTTGTGTGAACAGCAGGACCCAGTGTCATGGGAAGGGTTACCCCGCCTCTGTGGTAATTCTCCCCAAAATCAAGCACCCCGATTAACTATGAGGAAATCACCAGACAAACGCAGACTGAGACAGACGCATTCTACAAAACACCTGACCCAATACTCCTTAAAATCGTCAAGGTCATTAGAAGCAAGGAAGCTCTGGGAAACTCTCATGGACTAGAGGAACCTGAGACATGACCACTAAACGTAACTGGTGTCCTGGGTGGGTTCCTGGGAGAGGAAAAGGACATGGGTAGGAAAGCTAGGGACACTTGGATCAAGTCTGGAGTTTCGGTGATAGTCCTGTACCAATATCAATTTCTCCATTTGGACAGACGTACCTTGGCGGGTGAGTCATCAGGGGAAAGCGGGTGAAGGGTAGACTAGAACTCTCCGTACAACCTTGGTGACCTTCCTGTGCCTCTAGCGTGATTCCAAAACCAAAAGGCGAATCTCAAAGGGAAACAGACTTTGTTAGTAAGCGTGGCATTATGTTAGAAGTGATTTTCCGCGGGGGGAATGAATGATGTTCAAAGGTACAGCTTGCCTGAGGTGTGACCCAGCACTGTCCCCCTTCCCCTTGCCTCGATTGTCTTCAAGCATCTGGAGACCCGTGTCCTTCAGCCCCTGGCATGCTGTCCCTAGACCTGACATTGTAAATCAGGCCTCTGTCTGGGCACTCCCAAGGGGGCTGGTTATCTGGCTCTGTGGAGAAGCTTCGCTGTGTCCTGCGGCTAGAGTAGCCCCTAAAAAAACCACAAGGCCGGACTCCAAGTTCTGGTTCAGCATCTGTCCTTTCCCGCTGGGAAATACGTACCCATGGATAAAATCGGAGCCGAAATTTGCATTTATTTTCACACGTGACCTGTTAGCAAGGTTGGAGGAGAAGGCCCCTGACGTGCCAAGGGGACCCAGGGCCACCCTCTCTGCAGGTCAGCCTTCAGAACACATTTTATCTAAATACTGTCTGTGACTGGAGGCTCCCATTTGTAAATGGCCAACACCCAGCTCCAACTGTCTCGACTCACAAAGGAGGGGTATCGGCTCGTGTTTCTGGGAAGTCGCGTGGGAGGCCTCTTCCGGTGTGGATGGATATCACTGGGACTTTCCCCCCATCTCTCAACTGCGTCTTCATTCTTCCTGTGGCACGAAAATGGCGCATGGTGGTTCCAGGCCTGTATTGTCCTTGTTGTTCCAAAGCTAGAGAAAAGAATGGTCTTGTTTTGAAACTCCACCAGAGTCCCAGGGAAGACGGTGGCCCAGCCCTGAGCCCGTCACAGTCGGTCACCGTGGTTGGTCACTTGCGCTCTCCTGCGTCAGCACCCCTGGAGCCACGCCGATTGTCACAGAGCGGGGCAGAGATGAGCCTCCCACGAGTGGGGACCGAGGAGCCCCGACCACTGTTGTATCTCAGGCCGTGACTTCCGCTGGAACCAGAGGCCAGCCTGAGAAAAAGATGAACAGGGAAAGAGCATATCATTGAAATCTGTAGAGGACAGAGCCCCCGGTGAGGACCCAGAGCCAAGGCTTTTGATTCCAGCTGTCCCCTAACTCGCTGAGTGACCCTCTGGCCTTCCAGAGAGGCATTCGGTAAAAACGAGGGCATTAAGCCAAGCGGTCTCTGCAGCCCCCTTGGGCTAAAAAGCCAGTCTGGTGAGTTTGAGGTCTTAAGAAAAAATGGAGAAAACCTGAAGATGTTAGAAGTAGGAAAGGGAAGAAGAGGGGAAGGAGGAGGAAAACAACCGTTCATCAGCAAACCCCAACAGAATCTAAACCTTGCAAGCACTTCCGGGCCTGGGTATTTCACGACTTCCCGTGCCCCTTTGAAAACCAGACTGAAAATGAGAGGCAGAGACCACGGGGTAGGAAATCCCAGGCGCCACCAAAACCGCACTCCGTGGTTCGCTGTTAACAAAATTTAAACACGGAGGCTTCTGTTTCCATCCCCTGCTGGGCTGCCCGGGAGCGGCTGCCTCCCCAGTTTGGGTGTTCGTTCTCTGCCCGCAGCGGGGCCCAAACACACACAGCACCTGTGCCCCGTTTCCAACCCCGCTCGCTCAGGGCACCCGGGAAGCCTCCCAGGGCTGCTGGGGGGCTGGGGTGGGGGGGGCTCCTGCCTTTCTGCGGGTGACCCCAAGAAGAGAACAAAGCAGTCTTTCTCACAGTGACACACAATTCATGCCCCCTTCCAATTTGAAGGCAAAGCCACCAGCTTTCCTCTTGGCCTTTTCATGAATTCAGTCATGCCGGGCCGTCAAAATGTGTTAAGCGCCGACTGTATGCAAGGTAGAAAGGTAAGTCCTGGAACTCTCAACCATAAAAGCCAGAGCGTGGCTGGACACGTGAGCACAGAGCGGGGCCTCCCCAAATGTTACTTCCCTTCCCCTCACTCCACCCCACGTCTGGATACAGAGAGGATCTCCAAACCCTGAAAGCTTTGGGTCATTCATTCCCCGGCACTTATACTCCAAGAAGGAAATGATGGGGCGGGGGAGGGGGCGCCTGGGTGGCTCAGTTGGTTGAGCGTCCAACTCTTGATTTCGGCTCAGGTCACGATCCCGGGGTCATGAGCTCGAGCCCCACGTTGGGCTCTGTGCTGACAGCACGGAGCCTGCTTGGGATTCTCTCCCTCCCTCTCTCTGCCCCTCCCCTCCCCTCCCCTCCCTCCAAATAAATAAAAACTTAAAAAAAAAAAAAGGAAATGATGGGAAGCTCAGGTCCCATGACTCCGTTTCGCAGAGACAAGAATGCCCAAGTGGGGTGTGGGGAAACAGAACCATCCGGGGAATGGGGAGTCTGGTGCTGAGAAGACCGGTGTCCCCCAGGTCGTGGGGCAAACAGCCAGCGAGAGAAGCGAGAACCCACCCGACGCACCACGGAGGGGACGTGATTCTAGCTGCTTCCTCACGGGGCTGCTGTCCAACAGAGGTGAGACGAGCCTCGGGAAGGCCTCAGCCAGGGCCCTGCACCCCGAGCACCCCACAGCGGCTCTCGAGGACGAAACCTCCAATCTGCAGCCCGGGTGCTTCAGGTAGACACGGCTGTGAGCTCCCTGGGGGCCCGCGCAGCCTCCACCCGCCCCCCCCCCCCCCCCCCGCAGCCTGGCCAGTAGGGGTGGGTTGAAACTGTCCACACTGCCCCCTCTCCGGCAGGTCGCAGCCCTGCAGGCAGGGACCAGGGCCAGGACCCGTCCCCGACATCCAGTTTGCATGAGTGAACCCCTCCTTGGGGGCCCAGACTCTGCTTTTCTCTGACGGGAGCCCCGATTGTTCTAGATGGCTGTGCCAACACGCAAAGCCGGGGAACAACGTCTGTCATTCTCTTTTTCTTTCTTTCTCTCTTTCTTTCTTTTTTTTCTTTTTATGTCGAGGGGTCGTTTTTGCCGGAAGTTCGTGACGTGGCGCAGAACAAAGTGTGGCGGGGCCAGAGTGGGGGTTTGGGGAGCGTCATGTCACCCACACCCAGGCCTCCTTCAGGGGCAGAGCCAGCCAGTGAGGGGATGTTGATCAGGCAGTCACGTGGGGCCCCTGATCAGGGCCCCCTTCTGCCAGATGCCAGATTGCTTTCCATACAACACCCAGTGCTCATCCCAACAGGTGCCTTCCTCGAGAATGACCGTGTCCCCACTCACAAGGACACGGACGCTTATAACGCGTCATAACACTCCCTGATGGGTCCAAAGTATGGTCATGCAAGGGCCCTGTGGCAGCTCGGGGACAGTCCGATGCTGCCTCGTGAAGCTGCCAGGAGGGTTTACTGCTGGTCCTGGCCGGGGTGCTCACACCTGCCTGTACCCTTCCCCGCCCTTGCTCGCAGACAGCGAGAGGGAGAGGAGGATGCTGGTCCTTGTCTCCCCACCCAGGGCCCAGGGGACCTGGTGAGCAGGGAGCCCCTGTCCGGAGGTTGGCAGGAGGCATCCCAGAGATCACCGTGCTCTGTGAGCCGCAGCCGGTTCACGGCACGCCCTGCAAGGCCCTGAGAGTGAGATTAAAGAACCACGGAGAACCCCGGGCGCCGCGTGCTCTCGTGGGTTGCCTCACTGGCTTCTGACGCAGACTGTCAGGGAGGTGCCATTCTCGTCCTGACCCTGTGGATGAGGAGCTTGAGGCTTGGACGCGTGAAATGCACGAAGGCCCCTTCAGTGGGGAGGAGCTGAATCCCACAAGGCTGAGGGCTGACGCCGGTTGGTGAGACAGAAAACGACAGCCACTGTGGCTCAAAGGAGCGGGTCATGGGGTGGCCACAAGCAGACAGGGAGGAGCTAGAATCTGGAGCAGTGCCAGATGGGTGGACAAAGGGTAACACCTGCTGTGTTCCGTGGTGATTCTCCAAGTGTGGTCCGGAGGCCCTCGGGGCACGCCTGGGACCCTCCAGCAGGAGTTCTGCTGGGTCAAGAGTATTTCCGCAACAAAGCCGAGATGCGATTTGACTTTCGTGCCGAGGATGCAAAGCAGGGGTGTGTAAGACAGGGAGGAGGGCCTTAGCATGACTCAGGGCAGGGGCACCCACCGTGCCAGCAGTCGCTGTATTCTTTCCAGACACACACCTGAGTCTCCCTTAAGAATATCCTTGATGAAATTGTAAAAATGATTAATGTTCTTAAATTTCGACCCTCGAGTACGTGTCGCCTAAACACTCCAAGTGAGTACCTAGGCAGCCCGCGTCGAGAACTCGTGAGACACGGAAGCATATTTGGGTTGTAAGTTGGCCTTAACTCCTTTTTCTGAGTGAACCCCGTTTTGGACTTGAGAGAACAACTGATAAGCAGACTGTGGGTGTCCAGGCACGGGCAGCGGGCGAGCCTTTTCTGGACAGCAAATGAAAGGGAGCCTGTCACTTCAAGAGAAATCGGGGCGTCTGGGTGGCTCCGTCGATTGAGCGTCTGACGCTTGACTTTGGCTCAGGTCATGATCTCGCGGTCATGGGACCGAAGCCCCTCGTCGGGCTCCACACTGAGCCTGAAGCTTCAGATTCTCTCCCTCCCTCTCTGCCCATCCCCATCCCCCCCTCTCAAAATAAATAAATGTTGTTTTTTAAACGAAAGAAAAGCATTGACAGTAGTTGTTACCAACGATAAACTTTAAATTTTCCAAGGAAAATTTGTATCCATATTTATGTGCCTCCAGATAAAAGACTTTTTATTTACTTATTTATTTTTATTTATTTATTTATCTTAACGTTTTATTATTTATTTTTGACAGAGAGAGACAGAGCACGAGCAGGGGAGGGTCAGAGAGAGGGACACACAGAAGCCCAAGCAGGCTCCAGGCTCTGAGCTGTCAGCACAGAGCCCGACGCGGGGCTCGAACGCACAGACCGCGAGATCATGACCTGAGCTGAAGTCGGACGCTTAACAAACTGAGCCGCCCAGGTGCCCCTGCTTTTTTTTTAAATTAAAATGCTACCTTAATAGGTAATGGGTTTATGCTTATTTTTTTAAATGAGTTAACAGATATCTTTTAAATGTCTTGGTTTTAATTTCTAAGATGGCAAATGTTTATAGTTCTGCTCTACATAAATAAGAACTCACTGGAGTTCTCAATAATTTTTTAATTTCTTTTTTTATTAAGTAATCTCTGTACCTGATGTGGGGCTCACGCTTGTGACTTGGAGAGCAAGAGTCACATTTTCTACTGATTGAGCCAACCAGGAGCCCCGGGAGTCCTCAGTGACTTTCAAGAGCGTATGGGGGTGCTTAGTCGGGGGGCTTAGTCGGTTAAGCGTCTGACTTCGGCTCAGGCCATGATCTCACGGTTCGTGCTCTAAGCCTCCATGCTCTAAGCCTCAGTTTGCCCATTTCTGAAGGAGGAGATTGGCCTGGCCAATCCTTGGGGACTGTAGTGGGCTGAACAATGGCCCCCGGAAAGATCTGCATCCCAATCCTGTCAACCCATCTACTATGGGAAAAGGGACTTTGCAGATGTGATGAAGTGAAGGCCCTTGAGTGGAGAGATGATTCTGGATGAGGTGGGCGGGCCTATGGCTGCAGAAGAGAAGGCCCTGTATCGATGGAAGCGGATTTGGAGCCATGAGCCTTGAAGATGGAGGGGGAAGCATTGCGGGAGGGCGCCAGAGGCAGAAAGAGTCAAGGGACCAACTTTCCTCCAGCGCCTTCAAAAGGGACCAGCCCTGCCGGCACCTTGGCTGGCTGCTTAGCCCATGGAAACTGACTTTGGACTTCTGGCTTCCAAAACCGTAAGAGAGTAAGTCTGTGTTGTTTGAAGCCACAACATTTGTTACGGCCGCCGCCACCGGAGACGAATCCAGAGCTCGTCCTTCTTCCCTGGCCCAACCTTACATGCAGACAGGGGACACAGTTGCCCTGGGGATAGCGTTTTAAGGGGGTCACGAAGGCCCCTTCCCCAGACTCCGTGCCCCACCGCCAGTGAATGGCTGAGACTCTCTTCCTGCAGCCCTTCAGCCCGAGGGGTCAGAGCACAGGCTCTTGAACCAGAATGCCTGAGTCTGAACCTTAGCACCGCCCTCTCCCACACCCATGACCTTCTGCCCCTCTTTGTGCCTCAGCGTGTTCAGCTGGAAAATGGGGGGTGGGTGGGGATAGTTGTACCTATCTCAGGGCTGTCGATAAAATTAAATGAACTCATGTACACAATGCACCTAGAGCAGTGCCTGGCACGTGACGAGTCTGAAAAAGCGTTTCCTGTTTGGGTGTAAAGTTCGCCACGGGGTGTTTACATGCCCCCTCCTGTCACACGGAGAACTTCTTGGTGGCAGGGGCTCTATGCCAGTCACCTGTCTCCCCAGGGCCAAGGTTGGTGTCAGGCACCTGGGAGGTGCTGAGTGATTTCATGGGTGGCTGGATCCCCAGGATGCCGAGACTTCAGGGGACAGCTTCCGGCCTGGGCACCCGTCCACGTTCGTCCTGGTGCCGCCATTGGCCAGCGGGGCGGTGCTGGGCCAGCCCTGGATCTTGGTTGGTCTATCTCACCTGTTACATGGGGTCCCAGTGCTTACTGACAAAGGCGTGGGGCAGATGCTCAGAGCACGTCAATACCCTTTCGTCTTTTTGAGGGACCAAGGGAAGGTGGGTCGGGCATTGGAAGAGAAGTCCTGGGAAAGCTTGGTTGTACCTTGTGGCTCAGGGTACAGTCTAGCCCCAACTCCGTTTCTGGGCTGAAGCCACCATTTCAAGCCTCCCTGGGAAGAGATCCTGCAGCATTTGTCGGCTTACACACCTCTCGTGATGGGGACCTCACTCCTCACGGTGGTCGAAGCTGAAGGCTACCGCGTGTCAGTTGCTTTCAAAGGCGGAGTCGGCCCATCTGGCTCAGCGTCTTGCCATTCTCTAAACCAGAGTGAGGTTCCTGTGATAAAGCAGCTTGCCAGGGGCCCTCCGCTCCCACGAGGTGGCCTCTGTCCCACTGAGTCTGGTTCTGTATTGTCTCACGCCCAGCCTTTAGAAATGGCCCGGCCCGCCTCCAAGGAGATTCAGGCATTGAAGGCGGATGCCATCGGTTAATTGTATGCCCGGCTTCTGAGGGGCTATTCTGTGCTGGGCTCTGGGCTGGATTCTGAATATGGGCGAATCCCAATGTGCTTCCTGCCCTCTCACGGGTGAATACAGCACTGCTCCCCAGAAATGCGATGCGGCCCATCGCTCCGGGCTGAATTGCGTTCCCTCCCAAATTTACGTGTCGACACCCTAACCCCCAGTACCTCCGAATGTGACCTTCTCTGGAGATGCCTTCGCGGAGGTAACCAAGTGAAAATAAGATCGTTAGGATAGACCCCACACCATTATCAATACGCCTGGTGGCCTTATAAAAAGAGGAAATTTGGGTAAAGACACACACAGAAGGATGTCGCGTGAAAATGAAGGCAGAGATGAAGAGGGTGCTTCTACGGGCCGAGCCACGCTAAAGATGGCCGGCACACCACCGAAAGCTAGAGGAAAGGCCTGGAAGAGCTTCTCCCTCCCGGCCTCCGAAGGAACCAGCCCACTGACACCTGATCTCAGACTCCCGGCCTCCAGAGCTGTGTGTCCGTCACCCCTCTGTTGTTTAAACCACCCAGTTTGTGGCCCTTTGCTTGCTGCGGCCGCCCTAGCAAACCACTATGGCCACATACAGAAATGTCAGTTTCCTACAGGTGCGTCAACAAAGGAAAAAGGAGACGGTTGAAACTGACTTTTCATGACGTGTTTTAACCTGTTGTATCCAAAATATTTGTTTTTAATTTTTTAATTTATTTATTTTGAGATAGAGAGAGTGCGAGTGGGGAAGGGGCAGAGAGAGCGAGAGAGAATCCCAAGAATCCACTCTTAGCGCAGAGCCTGACGCAGGGGTTGAACTCACAAACCGCGCGATCATGGTCGTCTGAGCCGATGTCGGACGCTCAACTGACTGAGCCCACCCAGGCGCCCCCTCCGCCCCGCCAAATGTTATTGCTTCAGCATGTTATCCATGTACAAACTATTTAGGAGGTATTTCACATTCTTTTGTTCCTTTTAGTTGTCCGAGTCCTGTGTGTATTTGACCCTCACGCCATACCTCGGAAGCCAGTCACACTGGGGGTCAGATGTGGGCCCGATGGTCACAGGTGCCCAGTGGCTACGGTCCTGGCTGAGCAGGTCCCGTGGATTCGAACACCTCTGTGCATCGATTCTGCCCCACAGTCTGCGTCCGTGTCTGGGGCCTGAGGGAGATTGTCCTCTCTCTCCCCGCATCCGGCTCTGCGAGCACAGAAGGCCGGTGTCCGTCCACCCGACACGCCTCCTCTCGGGGCTGAAAGCCCTCGGTTCCTTGAACTGTGCTGTGTGGGTAGACACACCCTCGTCTTGTGCGTCTCCGGGGGGATTCTGTCTGTCAGTAGCCCTCTGGTTGTGAGATTTATAGGTGCACACAGATTTTTTGTTTTACCTTGTGTCTAACTACGCCCATATGCTTTCTTTTCAGGGTGAAGATGCTACTGCTTTTAATTTGGCCACAGACGAAGCCTGTTCCTTCTCGTCATCTTCCCCTGAAGGAGTTGGTGGTGACAGATCAGCCTGAAAATCTGCCAGGCAACAGGTTTTTTCGTCTCTGGAAGTACAGGAGGCAGGGGATGGGGAGGGGAGGGGAAGTCACGGCGCCTGTGTACGAAGGTGACCAACGGCCCCTGCTTGCCTGGAACCGTCCAGTTGAGCGTCGGAAGTCCCACAGCCTGGAAAACCTGGCCAGGCGGGCAGTGGGTCCCTGCACCTTGTATCGCACTAGAAGCCGTCTGCCCCGGATATGGGAGTACCACTCGCCGTCCTGAGTCTCGCCGAAGGAGGAGGGGTTGGAGGAGTCTGACTCAGAGAAGCAGACAAAGTGCGGAGTCCGTGCGATTGGCGAGCCCGGGGGCCTGACGCCTTCAGAGGGGGCAGCCCTTGCTGGGGGCTTTCAGGGCCACGGCTAGATTTCCGGGCCACGGCTAGATTCCTTCCAACGCGCTGCCCTCCTTCCTTCCCATAAACTTCAGCCATCTCCTAAAACAGGGAGGGGACGGTCATGAAGAGACAGACCCAAGAACTGAGCATCCTTAGGGTAGAAATAAAGCTGGTGATGATATGAACGAAGGGTCTAGGGCTGGGGAAGGGGGACACAGACTTGGCTCCAAATCCTGGGGCCTCAAAGCCAAGGGAGCCCTGCCCAGAGGGAGGAAGCAGCGAGCGTGCTGAGAGAGCCCAGCTGGAATGGGGAGGGTCACTCGGCCGGGCTCATCAAATCTGTACCGAGGAAGGTGGGACTGACTCACTGGGGCCTGCCCTCCACACTCGCTCGTGCTGGCTCGGCTGGGACCTTTGTTTTCTGTCCTAGGACTGCAGCAGGGTCCTGACACTGAATGGAGGAAGCTGGGCTCTACCCAGGAGCACAGGCTGCCCTGTCCCCAAACCCCGGCTGACGGCGGGCGCGTCCCGGTGCCTCCCCGAGCCTGGGCTGCAGGTCCTGTCTTCCCTGCACACCTGATCCTAAAGGCGGGGAGGCCACCAAGGGTCGTACCTTGCTCCCCGATCTGCCGTGTCTTTCCGGGGGTCCGCAGGTCCTGGGAGGGGCCTTACCTTGAGGACCACAGGCTATGCCTGCTTCATTTTTAAACAACATCAAACAAGCAAATTGAAACTCAAATTTGACTTTATTCCCTCTCGTCCCACCCTGACTTCTAGAAACGGCACCAAGAGGTGCTCTGTGGCAAGTGTTTGTCCCGCATCTGTTTCCCGCACTGGACCGGGAACTCCCTGGGGGTCCGGTTATCCGCCCTTTGGACCCCCCCCCCCCATCATGGTATCGAACGAACAACTCAGGAAACAACAGTGTTGGTGAGGATGTGGAGAAAGGGGAACGCGTTTGCCCTGTTGGTGGGAATGCACACCGGTGCAGCCGCTCTGGAAAGCAATCGGGAGGTTCCTCAAAAAATTAAACGGAGAACTTCCTCATGACCCGGCAATTGCACTACCAGGGATCTATCTAAAGGATACAAAAATATGCCGATTCGAAGGGGCACATGCTACCCCAATGATTATAGCAGCCCAAATGTCCGCTGATTGACAAATGGACAAAGAAGATGTCGTATATATATATTACACACACACACACACACACACACAGTGGAATACTACTCAGCTATGAAAAACAATGAAATTTTGCCATTTGCAACACTGTGGATGGAACCAGAAGCTATTACGCTAAGCGAAATAAGTCAGAGCAAAGACAAATATACGATTTCACTCACGTGTGGAATTTAAGGAGCAAAACAGATGACCATAGGGGAGGGGAAGGAAAAATAAGATAAAAACAGAGAGACAGGCAAACCGTAAGAGACTCTTAAGTACAGAGAACAAACCGAGGGCTGCTGGAAGGAAGGTGGGGGGGGGGATGGGCTAAATGGGTGGTGGGCATGAAGGAGGGCACTTGCTGGATGAGCACTGGGTGTTACATGTAAGCGATGACTCACGAGATTCTATTCCTGAAACCATTGTTACACTCTATGTTAACTGACTTGGAATTAAAAAGAAAAGGAGGGTCACGTGGGTGGCTCGGTCGGCCGAGCGTCTGACTCTTGATTTCGGCTCAGGCCGCGATCTCACGGTTTGTGAGTTCCAGCCCCGTGTGGGGCTCTGTACTGTCAGCACGGACCCTGCTTGGGGTTCTCTCTCTCCCTCTTTCTCTCTGCCCCTCTCCCACTCTTGTGCACATGCGCGCGCTCTCTCTCTCTTTCTCAAAATAAATCAAATAAACGTTAAAAGAAAAAAAACAAAAAAAGACCCGATATTCAGCAGTGTCTTAACATCCCACAAAGGGTCTATCTGAACAATGCCATCCGACCCAAACCGGGTCAAGTGTATTTTGCGTCGAGGAGGACATGCCGGTGTGCTGGAAGGGAGACCGCTGTGGGTGAAGAGATGTGGGTCCCTCCCGGCCGTCGCTACGATCCAGTTCTGGGACCGTGGGCGCGGCACCTGGGCTCTCCAGGTGGGTGCAGACTAGCTCAGCTCTCCGTTTTCCCGAGACCTGAAGCCCCGTGCACCTCCTGGACTTGCGGCTGTGCGGGAACACCCAGCAGATTGACGCCGGGAGACGGACAGCGTGCGGGCCTCCCCGGAAGCCAGCTGAAGGACCACGGTCCCCTCGTCTCCTTTGTCCTCCTGCCTCTTCCCCTCCACGAGCCCTGTCTGCTCCTTCTGTTGGATGGTGGAGCCTTGGGCTGAAATCCTAAGACCGCTTTTGCTCAGATAAAGGATAACCCCCCTCCTGTGTGCTATTTGCAGGAGACGGGGATTACTAGAAGAAACACATTTTTTTAAAAATATATAATTTATTGTCAAGTTCGCTAACATACAGTGTATACAGTGTGCTCTTGGCTTCCGGGGAGATTTCCATGGTTCATCGCCGACATACAACAACCCAGGGCTCATCCCAACAGGTGCCCTCCTCAATGCCCCTCACCCATTTTCCCCTCTCCCCCACCCCCCTATCCACCCTCAGATTGTTCTCTGTATTTAAGAGTCTCTTATGGTTTGCCTCCCTCCCTCCCTCTCTGTTCGCGCCTGTTTTTTTTCCCCTTCCCTTCCCCCACGGTCTTCTGTTAAGTTTCTCAAATTCCACATATGAGTGCAAACATGTATCTGTCTTTCTGTGCCCGACTAATTTCACTCAGCATAATACCCTCCAGTTCCATCCACGTTGTTGCAAATGGCCAGATTTCATTCTTTTTCATCGTTGAGTAGTATTCCATTGTATATACAAACCACATCTTCTTTATCCATTCATCAGTCGATGGACATTTGGGCTCTTTCCATCATTTGGCCACTGTTGAAGGTGCTGCTGTGAACATTGGGGTACAAGTGCCCCTACGAGTCAGCACTCCTGGATCCTTTGGATAAATTCCTACCAGTGTTATTGCTGGGTCGTAGGGTGATTCTCTTTTTAATTTTCTGAGGAACCTCCACACTGCTTTCCAGAGCGGCTGCACCAGCTCGCATTCCCACCGACAGGGCAAGAAGAAACGCGTTTTAACTAAAGCCAGATTGGGGTGGCTTAACAGAGTTAGGAATGGTGTATTATTTTCCAGCTTGGACCGTTTAATGGTACTTTGTGAGTGCAAATGTGGAAAGAATTCTTATAAATCTGCATATAATCGGGTGCATTACAGACCAGAAGATAGAATTAATGTAGAAAGTTGCCTGGGGTCTTCAGGTGGAGTAACACTTGGGTCTCCCTGAGCGCACCCTCAGCCCTGGCCCTGGGCTCTGTCACGGGAGCTACGTGGAGAGGAGAAAGTTCAGAGGGAACCAAAGTTTGCCAAGCCTTGGAGAGAAAATGGTAGCTCTCAGAGAGCTCTCGTATTCTTGGGAAAAGGAGAAGAAGAGGGGGCACCTGGGTAGTTAGGTCAGTTGAGCATCTGACTCCTGATTTCGGCTCAGGTCATGATCTCATGATGCGGGAGTCCAAGCCCTGCAGCGGGCTCTGCAGACAGTGCGGAGCCTGCTCAGGACTCTCTCTCCCCCCCGCCGTCTCTCTGCCCCTCCCCTGCTCCTACACTCTCTCTTTCAAGATAAACTTTAAGAAAAAATAGAGATTATGAGGCTCAGTAGTTGTCAGAGTGAACCGCTATTTCCTTGTTTATTAAATCATTAGGGACTGGGTTGCTGCACGCCCCTAGGAGGCACCATTTATGGTGTGATCCGTGACAACAGTGCCCCCTGGAGTTGTTCGTCATGATGACCTTGTGAGCTCACCTCGGAGTCTGGCTCCTAATGGTGGACACTGAATTGTCCCCGGAGGCTACGGATACCTCTGCTCCCTCCACTGTGGGATCCCAATGCTCTTGGGACCTTGACCTTGCAGAGCCTAGGGACGCACCTCGGGGTGGGGTGGGGGGGTGGGGCGTGCTTAGCTCCGGCCTCTTGATTTATGCAGGAAAAACCTAGGATTGACCTGGAGCCGCACTTGAAGGGGGAAAGGAGTGGAGACACCGAGGGTCAGGCAGGCTTCCGTTTTGGGAGAGACAGGGGAAAATATGTGAGGCCAGTGATGTTGCAAAACGCTCATTTACATTGTATTTACCTGTGTCCCCACTTCCCTCCAACTCATCAAGCAAGAGGCAGTTTCTGTGGGTAGGCAGAAACCCTGAGTGGCCTGCGAGGTCTCCTGGCTGGAAGGATCAGACGTGCCGTGCGATGGCCCAGGAAGACCTTTAGACCAGGGGAGGAAAGGCTGTGTGGGCCATCTGGGGACCTGGGAGCCACAAGAACGAGGCTGGGTATAGGCATCAAGTATGGCATGTGTGGGAAGGGGATGGAAGGTGCCAGACACAAAGGGGCCATGGGAACGGGACAGCGCCTCTGTCACCCAGTGCTCCCCTCCCGCTACGACCTGACAGACCCGAACACTGAGACTCCTTATATTTTCCCAGAATTACAGACAGAACAGAATGCGGGGAAATAGGAATGAGGGAGGCAAATAGACACGGAATGGGCAAGATCTTTGTTTAAAAAAAAAAAGGAAAGAAAACTTTCAGGTCCTCCCGGGGGACCCAAAAGAAGACATTGTCACTTTAGTATATATAAAGGCATCCTATGTCTTGGATGGGAAGTTGGGACTTCCCGAAGTTGGGACTTCTTCCAAGTTAATCTCTGAATTTAGTGCACTCCCAGTAAAAACTATCTACAGGGTTCCCCCTCCCCCTAGGTGAGCCGAATCAAAGGTTCACATGGAAAAGTAGTGAAGCAAAAGCATCCAAGAAACTCCTGCAAGAGTAGTGAGAGGGAGGGAGTTGTCTTTATCTGAAATTAAAACACACGATGAATAGATATACAGAAGTACCTACGATACATACAAACAAAATACGTAAGTTACGTGACATTGCAGAAATGGGGAAAGATCAGCGGCAATCATGCCTCTGCCCAAGAAGAGGCGGCAAAGGCTAGTCAAACCTCGGGCTCACACACTCCAGCATGAGACAGAGGTTGACCAGAAAGCTGGCTAACGTCCCACGAATCGCGCTCCCCTCACAGGACTGTCCCCAACAAATACGATTCTGTCCAAAGATAAATGTCTCCGTCTCGTTGTTCAAGAATGTGAGAGCAGCTGTAACCCTGCCCGTGTGGGCGGGTACAGGAAAAGAGACGTGTCAATCAAAGCGAGGTGGCAATAATCCTTCGGTAGATGAGTCTCCTGCCTATTTTTTCTAAACCAACGACCCTCTACGCTTTCTGGGCAAGGCTCCCTCGTCTTTGCTCCAGATACGTGCCCCGGGAAGGAGGCTGAGGGTAAACCTGCTGTCTGGGGACCCCCCAGGCCCGCCCCCCTGGCATGTCCACTCAGCTTGGAGCTCCAGGCCGAAGCAGGACCGAGAACCTAAGGGACCCCGGGAGGGTCCAGAGCGACCGGGGTGTCGAGGAGCTGAGCGAGGCCGCCCGGCAGAACCCTCAACATTGTCTCGGCTGCACCTGGATCTCTGGGGAAAAGGTAGGCCAAACGCAGCCAAAGCATCTCTCCCCAGGGAGTCCGGGAAACTTTGCCCTCTTTTCTTGATGAGGTCCCAGGACCTTAGTTTAATGCTAAATAAACCACATTATGAAACTGGATGAGATAAAGTTTGGCAACTGTCACCAGGCCCCACCTCCTCAGATCCCAGGGCCCCTGGGCAGTGCACTGAGGTCAGACTTTTCCCCCAGACTTGATTTGGCCTTTAGTGGGCGGGCAGCCAGGGACCAAGGCCTTGTCTTCCCCGGGGGGCTTCTGCAAGTCAGGGAAGCAGCCTGGCAGAGCGGACGGGGCCCTGGAAACCACTGGATTTTGCAGGCCCGTGGGCAGACCACCTCCTCAGTCTGGCCACCTGCGAAATGAGGGGTTTGAACTATCGCAGGGTGGTTGGGATACTTTTTTTTTTTTTTGATTCATTGACCCTTTTCCTTCCCCCGCTCCCTCTGCCTCCCCGCCCCCTCCCCTTGCGCCCCAGGAAAGGAAGACAAAAAGACAGACGAGCAGAGGACAGAAGGAAGTGTGCTGGGCTTTTGAATTTCAGTAAATAAATAAATAAATAAATACACACAACGCTGGGTGCTTTCCTCTAAATGGATGCAAGACAGTTGTATCGGGCCAGATCTTGCCTCTCTCGGCTCCTGGGACTGAATTCCATAAAACGGCAGGGGAGATCCTGGTTGAAAAAGCTCCCAGCCGTGACCTTGGATACCGACCTAACTTCTCCGTGCCTCAGTGTCCTGAATTACGGAAGGAGGTGAGACGTGCGTCCGGCCTCGTGGGGGAATAAGGCTGTGGCCCACCTGGCCGGGCATCGGATGGGTCCCGGCTGCCACCCTGTTCATTAGCGTTCCTGTAACCCTTAAGTCAGTGGTTTTTAAACTTTTCTTTTTTTTTTTTTTTAATGGCAGAAACTTCTTCAAACGGAATTGGATGCATGCAGTGGAATAAAGCAGAGGTACCTGAACAGACGTGGAGGGGCAGAGGCCATGCCCTTACGTATTCAGAAGTCACCCCCTCCCTGTCCCCTCGCCTTAGTCCCTGAGGGGGCTTTCAGGACAAGGGCTTAAAAATCTCTTCACTGGATGTAAAACAAGAAATGTCAGTAGGCTCTGAATAAATTCCTGTGGTTCTTATAGTCCCATCTCGCTCGTGCTGTCCGGATTACACTATGGCCGCAGCCCAGAGGGGGCGCCCCTGCTGGTGGGTTTCGAGGGGAGATTGGAGGCAGGAAGTTGGATGGGGAGGCCCTGGGGGGTCAGCACCTGTACGAATGGCGGGTGGGGAGTGTGATACAATCCCATAGAGGCCGTGGTCCTCCTCAGAGAGAGTTCTGAAGCACCGATGGCCCATCAGAGTTTGTCCCCAGTGGGGTGAGTGGCCGAGTCCTTATCTTCCGGGTTGTTCGGCCATTGGGTGCAGATTGTTCTGGAAGGTGGGGAGAGCTGGGTGAGGGAGCCCTCTCAGACGAAGCAGTCTCCGAACAGGGCAGACAGCTGAGGGGTGCCTGCCGGAGGCACTCCCTGCCTCTGGGCCTCCCAACTCTACCTTCCTGAAGGGGCTTTTCGCACAGCTCACCCCAGCAGCCTGGTCGAGCCCTGGTGATGGAGCGACGGGTCCCCCAGACCCAGTCCTGACTCTCAGGGAGCTTATCGTCTGGACAGGGTGATGGGCGTTCAACAGCAGGCCAATTCAGTCACCTGTTGTTGTAAGGGTGATGAGTGCTGGGCGGACAAGAGGCTGGTGTGAGAGAGAGTCTTGAGGGGGGCGCCTGAGAGGAGGTGACATTTAAAAGCTGAGGCCTGAGACAGCTCTATTCCATCATCCTGAAAGCCTTGGGACAGCCCCCAAGCAGAAGGAGGCCAGGCCTGGGGGAGGAAGGGGACAGCAGGGCCAAGAACCTGGCAGGACATGGGGCCTTATTCTACAAGCAGTGGGAACAGGCCAAGGAGGCGCCACCCCCAAGGCCCACACTGAGAGGCCCATGCGGATGTTCTCATTGTATTTTTTTGAATCAAAAGAATCCCAATATACTAACGAATCTGGTCCAATTTATCTTTATACGGATGCGGTTGTAAAAAGGAATTTTAATCGTTTTTGAGAGGTGAAGCTTTTGAGAGATAGTTTTTGAGTTTTGGTCACCCTGGTCATGACGCGGCCCAGAACGGGAAGCGGCGGTGGGCACTGAGCAAGGTGGTATATAACGCCCACCTGTGGTAGATGCTGGTGGTGCCCTGCACTGTGTCACCTCAGCGCCCCCCACCCCCACCTAACGGCAGCTGTGGTAAACAGATCCTGCCCTGTGAGGCTTCCTACACAAGCGCTGTCTGTCTCTCAGTTTGCTGCCACAGAACCTTCTAGAAAGCCAAGGGAGCTTGCTCAGTCAACAAGCAGAGATGGCTTCAAAGAGCAGAAGGTTGACACCGCGGAGGATCCTCGCCCAAGGGGGATGAAGTCGCTGGGCACATGGTCCCTCTGAGGGAACGTTCCCTCTGGTACGTTCTATACAGTTCCTCGGCGGCCCCCCGCAGAACGGAGTCCGAGTTGCCCACGGCACTTAACCAGAGCCGTGTGGCGCCTCTTAGGCTCTCCTTCCTTCCTCACCTCCTCTCCGTCCTGCCTCCTGGGACCACTTCCTAGATCATTCACCAGCTCCCAGCTCCCAAGCTCTTTATTCAAGGCTCAGACTCGGGGGTACTCAAACCAAGACGCTCCTTTACAATAGGATGTGGCCCCGGCCAGAGGAGATGGTGAGATGTGGTGTCTCTCCAGAGCTTTCTGAGCTGGAGGGGGCCGTTAATTTCGCACCTTTTTCAGGCGAGGAGAATGGAGATGCCACTGAGGTGAAAAGGGACCCGCTGGGCGCAGGGGACGGGGCTTAAAACCAGACACGGGACACCGTGTCACCTCGTTCCAGGCCCTGTGCTGTGGAGAGGAGCCCTCCCTCTCTGGGGTAGGGGTGACAGGGAAGCCCCAGGGACACCCCGATCCCTGCTGAGGGGAAGGCCCTGCTATGAGCTGAGCAGAAATCCCGGCCCAGATGTTCTGCCTTCAAGCAGCCTGTTGCTGCTCCGGGGTCTGCTGTGGGCCCCATGGTGCCGTGGAAACATTCCTGTCTGTAAACCCCATAAACATTTGGTTTTCCTGGTGCCCTCTGCTAGGGGGCTCAAGCCCTCCCAGACCCACACCTCCAGGGTGCATGCCTTTTTTCCAGAAAAACAAACAAGTGGGTGCATAACTGAGCCCGTTCCCCCCCACCCCCTGCCCCCAGGGAGGGTCTGGCCAGATGGTCCGGGATGCTCTTCATGAAGGCTGTGGGGTTGAGGGGCGGAGAGGGGGAGAAACTTCTAGTCGCCACGTGAGGGGTATTTCTGAAGTTTCTCCATTCATTAACTGGAAGACACAGCGTTGCTTTACTAACAGCTTTTCAGGGAAAGAAAAAATGCCCAATGTGCACCTTGACTTAAGATGTGCCCGCGTTTCTATGGAGAGCACAGGTCTCAACTTGGAGAGAATATGGCCCCCGTTTTACAGATGAGAAAATGGAGGATCATAAATGATCAGTCACGCGCCCCCCCCCCCCCACCCCCGTCACACAGCCAGGGAGCTGCAGAGCCACTGGGACCCACGTTGGCTGACCCCGAGCTCTAACTCTCACCCCTTCACCCCACCTGGAACGGGCTGATGGAAAAGCAACAGGTAGGGCTGGTGGAGACACGTGACGAACCTGACGTGACTCGGGGGCGCGCACCCTGGAGACGCAGGCAGGCCGAGAAACGTTCACAATGTGTCTGAGGGACCCCGCCTTGAGGAGGGTGCTGTGCTGGGCAGATGGGGCAAAGGCCATAAGCGTGGGAGCAAGGGAGGGGGAGGCGTCAAAGGGCAGAGGGTTCCAGGAGGAGAATAAAATGGAAGCAGGAATGGAACGGGACGCATACCACAGGGGACCCCTCGAAATACCACCCCCAGAAGAATGTCAGATAGGACTGCCGCCCAGATCCAGCCTCTCTGACTCACTGTGCTGTTGTCTGGGATGTGACAGGCCCCCCTCTTTGGGTCCAGCCTCCTCACCTGTGGCCTAGATGAGCTACAGGAGCCTTGACTTTCATGCTGGGTCCTCCAACTCGGCTGACTGCTCACATGGTCTGGTCACGCTGTGTCACATTACTCTTGAGGGTTCCAGTCTAGACCGCAAGTCCTGTGGCCACATCGCTCAGACCTCCCAAGGCTCCCAAGGGTTGAGCCTACATACTCAACCCTCCGTAGGACAGGGTAAGCAGGTCCAGCCTGACGTCTGGAGGTGCTGACCTTTCTAGAAGGCCTGCTCCTTGCTTCTGGTTCGTCAACACACTCGTATACCCCTCCCCCCCCCACACAAATACACTTGGATACAAACACACGCATTTACACGTACCCAGATACGCACAAACCACTGACACCGACCCTCACACACGCAGTCTCTCTGTCTCTGTCTCTGTCTCTCACACACCCACACACACCCTTACTTAGCCAACCCTGGAGACAAATAATACATAACTTACCATAGTAAAGTTCGCTAACACGCCCCGCAATGGCCTGGTTCCCTGCTTCAGAGCCAGACCCGGCCTGGGGGCCATTGGTCCCTTCCAGGACACGTATTCCTTTCATAGCCAGATGACCCTTTTAAAGGGGCAATATGCTTTTTTAAATTTTAGGGCCTATCATTAGTTCTCCTCCTCACTCTTTGAAAAGAATCTCTTCCAAGCTTCCAGGGAATGAGAAACACCCCTTTTATAAAATTTTTATCCTGAGTGGACTTTCACGGAGAGTCCCCCGCCAGTGGGCCTCTTCCGCAGAAGGTCTGCCCGTTGACCTGGGAGCAGCTGGAGCCCAGGAGGCTGCATTTCACCCCTTGACTTTAACGGGAGGGGGCAAGCAGCCACAGCTGGGAGGGCCCATTCAAGGGGGGACTCCCACACGCAGGCAGCCTCGGGTGCGGGATGGAAGGAAGCCTGGCTAACTCAGCTTTAAAGTCTCCATGTGTGTTTGGGGCAGAGGTGGGAGGAAACTCTTGTGCAGCCTGGTGGCCAGGGCCAAAGGGGGTCTGGGGACCATGGGCGCCTGGAGCAGGGGGCCGGAGGTGCCCGGAGCTGGGGGCCGGGGGGTGCCCGGAGCAGGCGGCCCAGGCCTCACAGGGCCCGAGCAGGCCCGGTGGCCGCAATGGCGGGCTGGACGCTGGCTAGGGCTTCCGGCCTGGGCCCGGGGCCTCCACCCACGCCTGCTCCGAGAGTACATCAGAGCCGTCAGTGTGGTAGCAGCTTGATTAAAGTTCAGGGGTTTAATAGATCATTAAGAACAAAAAACAAAAAAAAAAAAAACCCCCAACAACCCAAATGAGTCCCACCCCCGGCCCAGCCACCTGGCCCACCGCCCCCGGTGCACGGCGGCCCTCGGCCTGCACCGCCGCGGCCCGGCCGGGCCTGGCCCCGGTTCCTGCCTATTCCCGGAGGACGCCGGCCGCCGAGCGAGCCCGACATTCTCAGCTGCATTTAATCTGCCCTGAGACAGGCTGGCGATGAGAAAGCGCGAGGGGCGGCCGCGCGAGGCGGGACGCGGAACCAGTCGGACAGTTGGCCGGCTTTGTTCGCTTCGTAACCTGGAGCGGGGCCAGCCTCCGAGGGGCTCCCTTGGCAGCAGCAGTCTGTTCCAATTAATCGCGCTTAACCATTCCAATCACACTTTAGCACATTAATCCTATTTTCAATCCAAAACACATCTGAGACGGCGGCATGTGGGCCTTTTTATGGGAACCGCAAATCAGATGTAACGGACAGACACAGGACCCTCGTTTGCTTTGCACTCTCACTGAACTTAAACTTAATAAAACACGGGACCGGCTTGTGGTTGGATTTACTGCACGATGCTGATGCTTTCACATATAAATAGATCCCTTAAGTGACTTAAAAACCTGTCAGAGAGCGCAGTGAAAATTTGATTATAAGGTGACCAGCGCGGAGCTTTCGGCCCCTCCTCCCGACGGTGACATGGTGGGTCTGATCGGTGGGTGGGTGGCGGGGGGCTGCCCGGCTCCCCGAAGCCCCTGTGGCGCCTGCCGGAGGCGGCGGGCGATGCGCGGGGAGGCTCCGCAGGCCGGGGCCGCGCGGCCTTGTAAAGGGGTTTATGGAGGTGTAATCTTGAAAACTTGATAAACCTCAAGCGCCTCATCTCCGACGTCCCTGTCGAGTTTCTCCAGCGGGTCGACGCGAAGCAAGGACTCCTGTGCAGCGGGCCGGCGGGCGGGAGGGCGTTCAGAGCCCACTCGCCTGCAAATGGCCAGGCGGAGGGACGAGAAGGTTCGCTGAACTGTCCGGGAGCCAACAACGCAGAGTCTGATGCCTTCGTCTCATCGGTGGGAGATGCTGTCCCCCAGAGAGGAAGGGGTTCGCCTGGGGTCAGAGCTGCGAGGTGCGGACAGTGTCAGGTTGGGGCCGGGCCCCCGCCGGCTCCCTCGGGTCTAGCCAGCACCCTTCCTCTCCACCGAGTGGTCCCTGAAACCCACGGCAAAAGTGAGTTCACGCAGCCTGAGCCCGTCTCTTGTCCCAGCCACGCCTGCTCTAGAGGCCATTTATCTCTGCACCGATATCCACCTCGAGTATCCTAAGCCGGTCCGTGGTCCGTACGCAGCCGGGTCACTGCCGTTAAGGGAAACAAGTCACTTGCATCTGAACGAAAATATTACTACATCGATGTTGTCGCATGGCCCCCCCGAATCGTACTGGGTGCGCTGGCTTGGGAGGTGGGAGTCTGGGTTCAAATCCCCTGTCTGCCACTTTCCAGCTGTGTGCCCTGCAGTGAATTACTTAACTGCCAAGTCTGTTTCTTGTTTTTATTATATTTTTTAAATGTTTGTTTATTTTTGAGAGAGAGACAGAGCGCGAACAGGGGAGGGGCAGAGAGAGGGAGACACAGAATCTGAAACAGGCTCCAGGCTCCGAGCCGTCAGCACAGAGCCCGACACGGGGCTCGAACTCACAAACCCAGAGAGATCATGACCGGAGCCGAAGTCAGACGCTCAACCCACGGAGCCACCCCAGGCGCCCTGAAGTCTCAGTTTCTTAATCCACAAAATGGAGGCCAGAGTAGCTACCTCGTGAAATTCTTTTTTGAGCATTACATCAAACGATTAGCATGGCATGTAGCATATAGCAAGCACTATAAAAACGTTAGCTGCTACTCTCCCAACCCTCCAAAGACCAAGGACAAAAATACTTGGGTGTCGTCCTCTATTAAATAGAACACGGACTCCTGGCACCTGGGGATGGTGAGCAGATTACATCAGGTAACATCTGGAAGAATATGTGCTCAGTGGATGTCAGCTCAGACAGAAAGACATTATCTTTAGTACTTTATATCAAGACAGTTATAGGGGTGCCTCGCAGCTCATCCGACTCTTGATTTCGGCTCAGGCCATGATCCCAGGATCGTGGGATCGAGCCCCGTGACAGGCTTCTCGCTGAGCATGGGAGTCTGCTTGGGATTCTCTCTCTCCTTCTGCCCCTTTCTCCCTCTCTCTCTCTCTCTCTATATATATATATGTATATGAAAAGAATATAATAAAATTGTTTAAATAGAATTCTTAAATGTTTAACAAGAAAGAGGAAAAGCAATTATATCTAATATCCGGGCTAATATAGTTCATTGTATCTGAGCATAAAGTTTGGCACCAGATTTACTGGAAAAAGGCAAATAGGGAAATAAAGCGAAGTAAATCATCCTCATTATTCACTTGTTCACTTAATCAGTTCAGCAAGTCCTCACTGAAAGGTATATAATGTGCCAGAAACTGCTTTTGGCAAGGATTGTAGGAAAGCTGACTGATTCTTCAGATCCGCATCCTCCGAGAACGAAACTCCAAGCTGGGTTTAGCATGTTGGCTCTTCTGAAAGATCCAGTCTTCTAGAATGATTCCGCAGGGGGTACAGCAGCATTCCTGTATGCAGCTTCTTGAATGGACCCTTGATAATCCCGGAGAGCGTCAACCAGAAGCCAGGCGAGGCCTTCTTGCACAGGGCCCTGCTTGAAAATCAATTTCCAAATTGCACCTTTGACTTCCTCTCCGTCCCAAACAGTATAGGTTTCAGGGGTGTGATAGAAAAAAAACACGTGCAAAGATGTGAATTCAGTGCCCGATTCTTAATTTGGATCTGGGGTGGGAGTGATCAATTCATGCTAAATGAAATAAGCGATAGTTCATAACATGGTAGGAAATGTAAAAAAAAAAAGAAAGAAAAAAAAAAGATGTTGCAAAGAACTTGGACAGGAACCAGGATTAGGGTCTGATGTTTGGCTTTCTAAGTAAACACGTCTAGCTTTTTACTTTACAAATAACAATCTGGAAAGATGCATTAGGGAATCTAAATGCAAAATAGAAATGAGTTTATCCAGGTAAGTAAGGTTTTATTAAACAATTTAATTCATTCCAGTTCCTTTGGAAGAAACTGTGGGTTATGGTTAATGTATTGAGCCAGACAGAAAGTGCATTCATGAAGCCACCTGCATTTAATATACAACTGTCAGAAAACTGCTCACCAGCCCTTTCCCGGAGAGGAACGAGCTGAAGTCGGTTTTATTTTGGTAAATGCAACAACAGAAATGGCCAATGAATATTCAAGGCAAGGAAAAGCTCAAACTCAAATGTCAGCAGCTGAAAACACCAACAGAATTTTGGAGCACCAAGAGTCTGTGACGATCCTAGCCACTTTCAAATGAGCTGTGCCGGAAAGAGGTTTTTCAGATGTGATATGGGCGGGAAAGGAAAACAAAACAAAACAAAACAAAACAAAACAAAACACAAAAGCCAACTGGAATTAAAACACAGTTCCCTGCAGATACCGTTAAACAAATAAATCAACTTATAAAATAGGTCTGTAACAGTCATGCTCAAACCAGGAAATTCTCGGAACAAGTATAATCATTTTATGAGCATGTAAAAAAATCCTCTGTTCCTATAATGGTCTTTACTGGGAAAGCTAGACAGGTTTGCATGGGTGCTTTGGCCTCTGCCTGGTATCCCTGGTATTCACAGTTTCAGAAGAGGTATTTCCCAAGCCCTTTGGCAAAAGAAAAATCATTGCTTTCTATATTGAGGGGTTTGCCGGGCATCTGGTAAGAAGTAATAAAATTATCCATGATTACAAGTACACTCGAAGGCTCAGGAAGGCAGCAAGTTCCGCACTTTGGCAGGGAGCTGTGCTCAGAGTTACTTCCTCGAACACCTCCTGACGGCTTCTCCTCTGCTTTCCGAAAGCCCCCGGTCGTTCTTCAACCTGGTTTTTTGTATTTTCAAATGCTACCTTGTATCTGGGCTCCTAACATAGGTTACGCTGGCCGCGGACCCGGCGCTCCGTGCACAGGCTGAAGGAAGCTGGTCAAATGTAACACTGAACAGCGCGAAGAGGTACAGCCACTGGCAGTTCCTAAAAAAATTAAACATAGAATTACCCTAGGATCTGGCAATTCCACCCCTGGGTAAATACATGTGTCCAAAAGAAGGGAAGGCAGGGACTTCAGCAGATATTTGCACACCCACGTTTAAAGCGACATTATTCACGGGGCGCCTGGGTGGCTCAGTCGGTTAAGCGACCGACTTTGGCTCAGGTCATGATCTCGCGGTCCGTGAGTTCGAGCCCCGCGTCGGGCTCTTTGCTGACAGCTCAGAGCCTGGAGCTTGTTTCAGATTCTGTGTCTCCCTCTCTCTGACCCTCCCCCGTTCATGCTCTGTCTCTCTCTGTCTCAAAAATAAATAAACGTTAAAAAAAAAAGCGACATTATTCACAACATCTAAAAGGTGGAAACAACGCGACTGTCCACGGATGGGACAGATGGATGAAGGAGATACGGCACGTGCGTACAATGGAACGTTGTTCAGCTTCAACGAGGAACAGAAATCTGCAGTGAGCTCCAACGTGGATGACCCTCGAGGACGTGTATGCTAAGCCAAAGCGGCTAGTTCCAAAAAGCAAATGCTACATGATTCCGCTTATATGGGGTCCCTCGAGTAGTCCAATTCATAGGGACAGCGAGCAGGATGGTGGGTGCCGGGGAGGTGGGGGGAGGGGCTAGGGGAGCTAGCGGTCCCGCGGAGCCGGGGTTTCCGTTTTAAGAGAGGGAAAGAGTTCTGGAGTTGGATGGGTGGTGATGGCACAACCGTGCAAGGTACTAAATGCTACTGAGCTGTAGGCTTAAAAATGGTTAACGTGGTCAGTTTTATGTCGTGTATGTTTCACCGTACCAAAGAGGTAACCCCAAGAGCCTTTACGGCAGCCCTGTTGGAAGGGTCGAGAAGGACGGCAGAGGGGACAGAACTCAGGACGGTGTGAACAGAACGGGCACAGAGACCTGGGCTCAGACCCGGCTTCTCAGGGGCCACGCCCAGGTGGGTGCCCAGGGCGGAGAGTTTTGTGCAAGGAAGGGAAGCCGGACCTGGGGGTGGAGATAACAGCAACTGACATCTGCGGGACACTTGATAGTTTACAGAGCAAGTTATTTCATTTCCATTATTTCGTGATTGCCTTGGCCCCATCCCGTGAGGTTAGTCGTAACATTACCCCCCTTTCCTGGCGAGAAAGCCAGTGGAGGCTTGGGTGCAGGGACTACGTCCTGAGAGGGAGAGAAGAAGGAAACAGTGCCAGGGGACCCTCTACAGAGAATGTTCCTCCCTGACGCATCAGTGTCTCCAGGAGGAAGAATGAAGAACCCCTATTGCCTCTCAACAAACCTCCTCCTCCAGGAAGCCTTCCCGGAATGCACAGTGCTCACATGCACCATGCACCATGCACCCCCGAGCTGGGTGGGATCAAGTCCGTGGGCAGTTCACAGGGCTGACGCAGAGGGCCAGGGCGTGTTCCCCAACGGTATCTGCGTGGCGCTGCCTTCCCTAGCAGGCTGCAAGCTCTCAGGAGCAGAGAGCGGGCCCTCCTTTGGGTCCTCTACTGGGCCCAGCACGGAGCTGGGAACGCACCGAGAGTTCAAAAGTGCTTGTAAATGGGGGCCTGACTGCTGGGGGTGACTCTGGAGGGGACTGCAGTGGTGATCGTTCTTACAGGCGAAGGCCGAGGCGTGCTCCGGAGGGCCCCCCCGGGCAGCAGCACTGAGAAATGACAATGCCGCCTGCTCGCTCTCAGTGGATCTCAGGGTGGACGATGCTTCTGTTGTTTCGAATAAAAGAAACCTCCGTGCCTACCCTTTCACATGTCCCCCTGCATATGCCTCCTAGCCCAGGCCCTAGGACCTGTTTCCCATTGTGCAGAGGAGCACGGGGAGGTCAAGGTCAAGGTCCAGCCAAGTGCAGCTGGGACTAGAGACTGGGCCTCCCTGCTTCAAGGCTCTTCCTGCGAGACATCATGGCGGTGCAGCTAGAGTGAGTACGGGGCACAGGGTCAGAGGTAACGGCCGAGTCTGGGGCTGGGTTGGGGGGGCGGGTACCAGGCTGGAAGTGGCTGATGGAAAGCCCTTCCTGGAATCCCTTCCCAGGGCCAGACCGGGTGGCAGGGG